>NC_044984.1:64783404-65415972 GCF_008728515.1 Papio anubis
TTAGTACCAGTACCATGCTGTTTTGGTTACTGTAGCCTTGTAGTATAGTTTGAAGTCAGGTAGCATGATGCCTCCAGCTTTGTTCTTTTGACTTAGGATTGTCTTGGCAATGTGGGCTCTTTTTTGGTTCCATATGAACTTTAAAGCAGTTTTTTTCCAATTCTGTGAAGAAACTCATTGGTAGCTTGATGGGGATGGCATTGAATCTATAAATTATCTTGGGCAGTATGGCCGTTTTCACAATATTGATTCTTCTATCCATGAGCATGGTATGTTCTTCCATTTGTTTGTGTCCTCTTTTATTTCACTGAGCAGTGGTTTGTAGTTCTCCTTGGAGAGGTCCTTTACATCCCTAGTAAGTTGGATTCCTAGGTACTTTATTCCTTTGAAGCAATTGTGAATGGAAGTTCATTCATGATTTGGCTCTCTGTTTGTCTGTTACTGGTGTATAAGAATGCTTATGATTTTTGCACATTAATTTTGTATCCTGAGACTTTGCTGAAGTTTCTTATCAGCTTAAGGAGATTTTGGGCTGAGATGATGGGGTTTTCTAAATATACAATCATGTCATCTGCAAACAGGGACAATTTGACTTCTTCTTTTCCTAACTGAATACCCTTTATTTCTTTTTCTTGCCTGATTGCCCTAGCCAGAACTTCCAACACTATTTGAATAGGAGTGGTGAGAGAGGGCATCCCTGTCTTGTGCCAGTTTTCAAAGGGAGTGCTTCCAGTTTTTGCCCATTCTGTATGATATTGACTGTGGGTTTGTCATAAATAGCTCTTATTATTTTGAGATACATTCCATCGATATCTAGTTTATTGAGAGTTTTTATCATGAGGGGCTGTTGAATTTTGTCAAAGGCCTTTTCTGCATCTATTGAGCTAATCATGTGGTTTTTGTCCTTGGTTCTGTTTATATGCTGGATTACATTTATTGATTTGCATATGTTGAACCAGCCTTGCAGCCCAGGGATGAAGCCAACTTGATCATGGTGGATAAGCTTTTTGATGTGCTGCTGGATTCGGTTTGCCAGTATTTTATTGAGGATTCTTGCATCAATGTTTATCAGGGATATTGGTCTAAAATTCTTTTTTTGTTGTGTCTCTGCCAGGCTTTGGTATCAGGATGATGTTGGCCTCATAAAATGAGTTAGGGAGGGTTTCCTCTTTTTCTATTGATTGGAATAGTTTCAGAAGGAATGGTGCCAGCTCCTCCTTGTATCAAATGCCTTTTAGTTCACATGACTTGGGTAATCTTTGGCAAATAAGAGTAGTTTAATATTGTTAATGAAAACAGCTTTGTCTTCTGATCAGCAAAATACCCATGTATGTAACTTTAGGGTTTTTGCTTAAGTGGTTACTGCCTAACATTTGCAAGCTGTAGAAATTATTAACAGAGAAATAACTTGAGATGATGGCTACCTTTGTTTAATAGACAGTTCAAGCATAATTGTTAAAAATGAATACATTATATAAATGTAAATGGGATAAATGAACTTTTTATTGTTCCAAAAATATTTTCAGTAACCTAATCTTACAGTCGTGTTAAATTAAGTAACAAATGATCATAAAATGTCTGAGTCATTTCTAGGTAAGTTAAAATACTAGAATATTAATTGTTAAATATAAGTTTGTTTAAATACTTTAGCATCTCATTTTTATATAGTGTAGGACAGCTAAATATATTTAGATCTGTTAATAAAGAAACATCTTTCTAAACATTATGAAGTGATTTTTATCTACAAATGCGGATATAAAACAGTTCAAAATTATGTCTAGGTTCTTCACTAGAAGTTAAGGCTATTAAGAGCTAAAATTGTAGTTAAACCACTAGATAGAAGAGAAACAATTCTGTATACAGATTGTATAAGGAAAAGTAGGATCCATTTTTGATAAAGAATGTTATAAAGAAGGCATGAGAGAGTGGTTTTTGTTAAAGGAAAAGTAATTTTGTCCTGAAGTTTTTAAAGGTTAAGTTGAAGGGATTTTAAAAAATAGATAAAACTGGATGAATATAGAAAGTTGGTCAAAGAAAGAGAATGGGAAAAATTGTAGGAGATTGTAAAAGGCTTACAGGTATCTTATCTTGTGTGGTCAAAGCTGATTGAGATTGGATTAATCAGCATTTCCATTGTGCATACTACCGTCAGTCTTCCAGATTGGTGGAAGGAGGAAATGGAATAATAAAACAACAATCCGTAAGGCTTACAGCAACATTTAGACTATTGAGGCCTATAGCTCTTTTATTTGCTTAACTTACATTCTACTCCATTTGGAAAACATCAGCTTTCTCCCTTTGAAATGGTAACAGATGCCCCGTGCACCTAGCTGAAGGAGTCTATGAACCTGCTCTCCTATGGTATTCTTTATTATTGCCAAGGCCTTATAAGTGTCTCTTCAAAAATTCTAAATTAATTATGGATTCTTTTGACCAAGTTCCCAGGAGATGAAGACATTGAAACTACCATCATAAAATTAATAAAAGGTGCAAGGTTAGAATTATGGTATTGGCCTGGATTTTGTTAAGACAGAGATATAGGTACATCATTAGATGTTTGTTATACTTATTTTCCTTTCTTTGACCCTTTCTTCCTCCATATCTAATTCCTTGTATATAATCATTTTCATAAATTGTAGTTACTAGTAATTAATTATCTTCCTATTCCTGCCCCACCAGGCATGCTGCCCACAAGATTAATGAACTTGTTTTTCTCTTAAAGAACAATTATCTTTAGGTCGTGTAGATCTCCTTGATGGCTTCCAGAAGTTGGACTGGTCAAGGGGCCAAGAAGCTTTGACCACCAGGGATCTCACTTCCTGCAAACCTTTCTGCTAAGCTCTAGGCACAGTTAAACAATAACCTGCCATTGTTCTCTAGCTTGCTTTTCTATAGTAACTGAATTCACAAGCACTACTATGAAACCTAAGGCTGGTCTCTGAGATATTTTTTCAGACTTTGCATCCAAATGGGCCAGCTGACACCAACCAGACAAATGACCAATGACCTCAACCCAAGAATTGACTCAGTGCGTGAAGATAGTTTTGATACTCTATGATTTCATCTCCAACTACGCAGTAGCACCCATTCCCCAGCGCTCCCTGCCTGCCAAACCATCCTTAAAAATGATAGCTTTTGAATTCTTGGGGAGGTGGATTTAAGAAGCATCTCCTTGAGTGTCTGTCTCACTCAATTGCCTTATAATAATTAAATTCTTTCTCTGCTGCAACACCTGCTGGCTTAGTGTTTTGGCTTCTTCTGTGCAGCAGACAGGAATCCAATTAGGTGATAACAACATCAAATATTATGGTCTACAATCTGGAGATTTTATTTATTGGAAAAATCCATAAAATAAAGAACTCCTTCCTACCACATTGGAATGAACCGTATCCAGCAGCCCCACTTGAGTGGACGTCTTCATTACTGGAGGTTTTCAGTAACTTGCTCTTCAGATCAGGACAGGAAATAGATGAAATATTTATTTGGTTACTTTCAGTAATAGGAACCCTTTTTGGATCTGCATTTCAGTTGTTTTGTTAATCATTGTCCTTATTTGCATCATACTTTTGATTTTGAAATTGATCATGCTTTGTATTTCTAGATGTTTAAACTCAACAACAAAAAACTAATCTTGATAGCAGGATGCTTAGAATTGATCCAACATGCTGCAGCTCCTTTGTAAGCAGATGGCCTGAATTAAGAACATTGCTATGTTCCTTGGAGTTGCCAATCAGTTTGACCTTAAGACCTCATGAAGTCATAGTATCTCTCCTTTTTCTCTCAATGTGCAAGGAGATTATCTGGAAATGAAATTTCCTAGTAAAGTTTGTCAGACTTATATCTAAAATGTTAATCTTCAATGCTTTTGGAAGAGAAAAATTTTAATCAAAAGGGGGAAGTGAGAATAAAAAATAGCTCAGATAAGTCTGAATCATGTGAACTTTACAAAACGTATCAGGCCCAGGGAGACATGAGTATGAGACTTCAGTCATGCACCCATTCCATGCCTAAAGGCAATTCCTCAAAGGCATATTGTTTTTTCTTTTCTTCCCTGTGGTTTTCTGACTAGCTGCCTCACCCATTATCTTCATGTTCCTGGGATTTTTGATACAAAGAACAATGTATAGCAAATCAATAGTTTATGTTATTGTCAGTTCTTGGTAAACAACCAAGGAAGTGCCTCTTCTTATTTCTTTTTTCTTTCTTTTTTTCTTTTTCCTTGGCTATGTCTTCTCCTGTATGCCTGTTCTTTTCTCCTTTAAAAGCCCACTTGTAGCTGCTGTAAAGTTGGAACATACATTTAGGGCAACTTGAGTCCATGCTTCTGGGTTTCAGTCTTCAAACTTGGCCCAAATAAACTTTCTACTTATGTTAATTTTTTTCCTTAGGTTCTGTTTTTTCTTTAGGTTGACATGTCCTAGGACAAAATTACTTACTTTCTGTATGCCTTTGCTTCTTCATTTATAGGATTATGTTGACTCAGAAAATGATACCCTAAACGCTGGTGCTGAGAGTTCTTAGAAGCTGCTTCAGAATCAAGGTTTAACTGTGTTTTTCCCCTTGCCCTACAACCCCAAGCTCAGGGAGGGACTCTTTGGAATTTCCTTATCTGATCAAGAAAACTTTCTAAAAGAAATTCTGTGGTCTTAACCCCCCTCTCTAAGGATCTCTCTAGAGAGCAACCACTGGAGAAAAGAGACTAGGAGTCATCTCCATGCCCAGACAGAGTGCTGCTCCAAGAGATTAACTGAGGGACTTCATCTGCATAATAAGACAATCTTTTGTCTGGGCGCGATGGCTCACGCCTGTACTCCTAATAATCCTAGCACTTTCGGAGGCCCAGGTGGGCAGATCACCTGAGACCAGGAGTTCGAGACCAACCTGACCAACATTGTGAAACCCTGTCTCTACTAAAAATACAAAAATTGCCAGGCATGGTGGCACACGCCTGTAATCTCAGCTACTCGAGAGGCTGAGGTAGGAGAATTGCTTGAACCCAGGAAGTGGAGGTTGCAGTGAGCTGAGATTGCACCCCTGCACTCCAGCCTGGGTGACAGAGCGAGACTCTGTTTCAAAAAAAAAAAGACAACCTTTGTTTCTGTGCAGCTCTGCCCCTCACCTCCCTGTAATGTCTACTTCAACTTCCCAGGTCCATTCATTCTCCCTAATGATTATTGTACCTCAGAAGAATTGCCTACATTCCCTATCTTCTCTCTCTTCTATGAAAAAGGATATATAAGCTCCTATACCATACTGGGTTATTGAGCAATCACTGTGATTTTCCCTCGAGCATGTTAATAATTTGTATGCCTTTTTTCCTATTAATTTACCTTTTGTCAGTTGATTTTCAGCAAATCTTGAGAGGACAAAGAAGCTCTTTTCACTCCTACAATGGAATGATAATCTCCACCTCATTTGGTTTTAAAATAATTAAATGATATATTGCGGGCAAAGCAGTTCAGAATAAAACCTGACATATAGTAATACTAGTTGCTAATGGTTATTAAATGCGTATTATGTGCTAGGGCTCAAAAATATTACACGTTACTATTCCTGTTTGTCAAACAGGGCATGTTCAAAGAGTTAAATTTGACAGATGAGAATCTACAAAGCAGGGAGGTTGCCCAAACTCAGTACTCAATACCACGCATCAGAATCACCTTGGAGGACTTGTTAATACAACACAGATTGCTGGGCCCCACCCATCCCCAGATTTTCATATTCAGTAGGACTGGAGAGTGCTGTCTAAGAATATGCATTTCTAACAACATCCCAGGTGATGCTGATGCTGCTGGTCTGGGGACCAAACTTTGAGCTACATGGGCATAGAGGTTAAGAGGTCACATTTTGAAATCAGAAGGATTCATATTAGAAGCTGAGCTTTAATACTGGATGGCCTTGGGAAAATTACCTTGTCTTTTTTTTTTTTGAGATGGAGTCTTACTCTATTGCCCAGGCTGGAGTGCGGCGGTGTGATCTCAGTTCACTGCAACCTCCGCTTCCCAGGTTCAAGTGATTCTCCTGCCTCAGCCTTCCAAGTAGCTCGGATTACAGGCACGTGCCACCATGTCCAGCTAATTTTTTTGTATTTTTAGTAGAGACAGGGTTTCACCATGTTCGCCAGGATGGTCTCGATCTCCTGACCTCATGATCCACCCGCTTCAGCCTCCCAAAGTGCTGGGATTACAGGCATGAACCACCATACCTGGCCTAACTTGTCTTTTTAAGCTTCAATTTCTTTGTCTCCAAATAGGTGTAATAATAAGAGTTGTATAAAGAGTTGAAGTAGATGAGACATATAGAACATTTGGCACACAATTAGTGCATAATGTGTATTAGCCATTGTTCCTATTCTACTAAATTTTGGACCACTCTCCAGTCTTTTCTGTGCTTCTACCTCTTTATTTGTAAAGTGAGGATATTAATCTGTATTGTATGGAAGTTGAAGGCACTCAAAAAGACAATAGCCTCAGGTGCCTTTAATTTATTATTAGTATTATTATTTTTAGATGGAGTCTTGCTCTGTCGCCCAGGCTAGAGTGCAGTGGCATGATCTTGGCTCACTGCAACCTCCGACTCCCGGTTTCAAGCGATTCTCCTGCCTCAGCCTCCTGAGTAGCTGGGACTACAGGCGCCCACCACCACGCCCAGCTAAGTTTTGTATTTTTAGTAGAGATGGGGTTTCACCGTGTTGGCCAGGATGGTCTTGATCTCCTAACCTCATGATCCGCCCGCCTCAGCCTCCCAAAGTGCTGGAATGACAGGTGTAAGCCACCGCACCCGGCCTTATTATTTTTAAACTTATTTTTGGTTCAGGTTTGTTATCTAGGTAATCTCATGTCACAGGAGTTTGCTGTACAGATTGTTTCACCGAGTACCTTGGGTGCCATTTAAAAGTAAAAAGCTCTGTCTAAATCAGTGGTCCCCAACCTTTTTGGCACCAGGGACCAGTTTTGTGGAAGAAAATTTTTCCATGGACTTGAGGGGTGATGGAAGGAGGGGGATGGTTTCGGGATGAAACTGTTCCACCTCAGATCATCAGGGGCTGGATTCTCATAAGGAGTGCTCAACCTAGATCCCTCGCATACGCAGTTCACAACAAGGTTCACTGTCCTGTGAGAATCTAATGCCACTGCTTCTCTGACAGGAGGTGGAGCTCAGGCGGTAATGCTCTCTCACCCACTGCTTACCTCCTGCTGTGCAACCTGCTTCCTAATAGGCCACAGACCAGTACCTGTCCATGGCCTGGGGGTTGGGGACCCCTGCTCTAAATGTTACAGCTTTTAATGACCATCCTAGAGGTTGAACTTCTGGTCCCCTTCTTAAACAGGTCTTGCAATGTCTTCCTCTTGGGCTGCATTTGAAAATCCTCTGCTATTACAAGAGGTCTAAGACTCCTAATAGCTCTTTCAGACCTGACTCTCACGTTTAATTTTACTCCCCAGTTGTCTTGTCCTCATAGTCCTCCACTAAAACCTGAACAACAAAGTAGGACGATTGGTTTTATTTCCCCTTCTGTCCTGGCTCATCTTTATTTATTGCTGTTGTGTTACTCTTTGCAGGTAGACAGTTGTTTCCTCCCCTCTGCTATCTGTTCTGAGTCAGGGAGAAATGTCAACTTGGATGTCGACTAAGTTAGTGGTCATTGCAAAGTTCTTTAGGAAAAAAAGAATGTCTTAAAATGTTTAAATTTATATGTCTTACAAAGGATATTATCTGATTAAAGCGTAGACTTAGTAATATTCCCTGGTTTCTGAACTTCTCCACTCCTATTGCGCTTCGTTTCTATGGTTGTATTGTCAGCTGTTGTGATTTTTTGTTGTTGTTGTTTACTGTAACTCTTTGGCAAGCCCTAAGATACAGAAACTTCTTGGCCACTAATGGTTTGCAGCAGGATAATAGAGATAGGAAACATATCTCATTGCCAACTCTTTCTTAAGATGGAAATAGATGCCAAGTTTCTTCCAGGGGCCAAAGTGGAAAGTAATTTTATATTAAGATAATTTACACAAAGGTTGTTGCATCATTAAAATTGTTGAAGAAAAATTATTCATGACACTTTAACATTAAAGACAGTAAGGCAGGCTTTATTTAAGAGGGTCCATAGTAGTAAATATAAGGACATCTGCAATGGGGTTTTGCTGTAGGGGAGAGAAATTGGACTCAACTTCAACTTCAGCAAGGACAAGTGGGGATTAAATAAAACAGGAAAATTAACCTTTCCTGTTTAAAGCAGGAGCAGGATGGGAGGTCAGTGGATGAAAACTCACTAAGAGGAAGGGGAAACATCAGGGGTAAAGGGAATTCCTGCTGAAGGCAGACCCAGGTGATAAGATATCAAGGATGGTCAGGTACCTAGGTTGGGAGATTTTCACTAACCTTACTTTAAACTGGAGTCTACGAGGACAGAGATGGAAGCCCAAGGATGGGCCTAGTCAGGCAGAGGACACTGAGGAATCTAACTAAAGTTTTGGTCAAAGATGAAGTTATTGTCACAACAAATCCTAGAAAAAAAGCAAACTTAATTCATATCAACAGTTCTCTATTATAATAGTAAAATTTTGCTTGGAAAAGACTGGATTGGGAGATATTTTAGTGAGCATGTCCTTTGGGGTTCATTACCTCTTTTAGTGAGGAGGTAAATGTTTGTTAACTTCTACACAGAACCATCCCTGCATGGTTTTCTCTTATTATTCAGGCTCGGATTCTACCAGTTAATTTTTACTCTTCTATTATGAAAGCTCCTTTCATCAGGAGCATCAAAAGTCTTGCCAGTTCTCTGAAAATCTAGCTGTAGAAACTCTTCTGGATTCTAGAAGGTTTGATACAATTAGTTTCAATAATGTTTTATAATAATATTGTGTTAGAAAAATCATGCTTTTTCCTTTTATATGTAATATTAGCTCAGATTTAAGATTGTGATGACTTTGGTTCAGGTATGACTCTTAAATACAGTCTGAGATTTGTTTAAATACATGGATGTTTCCAGACATATGAGATACCAAAAAAAGAGGATTGACAGTTCTGCTTTAGTGTTGGAAATAGCCATTGTGTCCACTGACTTTCTGAGCAGCTTTCTTAAACTCCTGACCTTGAGTGATCCTCATGCCTCAGCCTCCCAAAGCACTGGGATTACAAGTGTGAGCCACTGTCCTGGCAATGAGCGGCATTTTTATTTGTCTGTATTTACATATGAACAGGTCCTCCCCCTGAGTAATAGGAAAACCAGGTTTGATTTCAGCATTGTCTTATTTTGCTGTATTATTTTGATTTTATATTTTTATATTTTATTTTATTTGCTGTATTGTTTTTAAATTTGTGTCTTGGTTTCCTACATTCTTGGTCCCAAGTTGGCCGGCCCTTCCAGCTCTAACATTTTATGATTATGGAAGATATATCAGCAAAATTACCAAGTGATTAGTTCAAGTTGCAATACTCTCTTTTTCTTTAAGAATAAATTCTGTCAAATAGTTACTTTGGAAAAAACAGAAGTCTAGCTTCATAGGTCAATTTATTTTGTTAACCTACTTCTTTGAATCCAGAAACTGTTTCAAAAGGAAGGATTGCTTTGATTTAATGATTTTATTTGTAAATCTGCTACTGTATTTTTTAAAAAAAATAAAGGTTTCTGTGAGCAAGTTATAGAAAAATGAAATATTGGAGTTGTGAAGGACAGGATCTTTCCGCTAAAATATGAAAAAGGCAAAAGGGCAAACTCATGACTCTGGAAATAGGCACGGCGTCTCTTTACCAAATGTCACACTGTCCGCAAATGTCTGAAGTGTCTCTGAAGGGCTCAGTGGCAATCCAACCAGGGCAGTACCTCTGAGAGTACACTAACACTGTTGGTAACAGGTGACATTTTGGTTATTAATGAAGTAAAGAACGGAAAACAGGAATTTAGTTGGAGACAGCTGGAGAGCCTATTATATGTACACAATACTGCACGTAACCAACTCAGTACTTACGGGACTAAAGGTTAAGATAACTATATTCTTCATGATAATGTCATGGAAGATTTTTCTCATTTTAAAGCAGTCACTTTTGACCTTTCTTCTGAACAGACAGATGACAAAAATTGATAAATGAGGAGCAGGTGAATAGAAAACAGAACACTCTCCTTCAACAAACTGCAGTTTTATTCCTATACTAGTGAGAATGGATGCAAGATGCTTTATAGATTTCTTTTAACCACAGTTACAAATATAAAAATATATTAAGCAAATACATAATTTAAATTGAAAGACTAAGGAAGTTCTTTGTTCAAATACAGTTAGAAACACAATATTGTGGGTGGATGCTATAGTATGAAAAAATAGAATCATCTACTGCCATCTTAACTGGATTTTCAGAGAAATAAATGATATTAAAAACTTAAAAGTGCTCTATTATAGAACATAAAAAGTTCAGTTGCTGTATTTACTTACATTATTTATGCTTCACACAAATGAAGGAACAGCTAGATTAACCTCCATGGACAACAGTATTATTGGACACTGACTACCTAACATCCAAAATATGAAGTCAGGAGCAATTTCAAGAAGTGTGTGTAGAATGTCTGTGAGCTGTGCACTAATTTCCACAAAGTAGGAGTAGAGATGAGATTAAAGACTTGGTCCTTGTTCTTGAAGAATTTATAAGCCCAACAGTCCTGCACAGAAAACCAGAAATACTCTTCCAGTAGAGCATTGGTGCACCCTCTTGTCAATGTGGCAGACTAGGACATTCCACAAAGGCCAGTACAGGCTTTCCTACTAACCTGCAGATGGAATGCTGTGCAGCTGTGCCACAAACTCTTAAAGCCACAATTGCACATGTTCCTTTCTTGATGGGGGTGCTTATCTACGCACACAGCTATTACAACATCTCAACATAACTGAAAGCTTGTTCTTGGGGTGAGGACAGTATTTATTAAAACGGTTATAACCAATCCTTTTTGTGACTGTTCTAGAAGGGACACATTGCATTTGTCTGACATTATTCACAGTTTTGAATAACTTATTTTGGTGTCTTATGTAAGATCATGTGAATTGGCATACAGGTTATAAAAATAATCTTTGGTAAACCTGTTAATCTCTTATTTCCCTTACATAAGCCTCTCTTTTCAGAGCATTCACCAACACTTTCTTTATTTAATAAGTGTATCTTATATAGGCAATCTTTTAAAAAATAAAATGCCTTATTTGTGTTGCATATATTTATTCCAAGGGAGCCTCCCTACAAGTCAAGAGTATTCTCTTAGCCAGAAATACTTCTATTGCTAGAAACATTTTTAGAACAGAACAGATTTTTCCTGTTATCATGGCTGCATCAAATGTTACCCTGCATTTTAACTAAAATGGCCAAACATTTTCAAAGTCATCATTCTCTACAAGAATCTAAGGCAGTGTGTCTAAAATGCCAAACCCAGTACATTTAGTTAAATATCTGGTCAATTCAAAAAGCAAAATAAATTGATTCAATTGTTTAATCAGTTAAACCATCTGGCCAACGTAGTCAGAGTGAATCCTCAAAAGGGCAACATGTCCTAATAGAAACATATGACATGATTGTCCAAGCACACCCAGGCCACAAAGAAGAGATGCCATTTTATCTTCCTGATGATGTCTGGTTAGATTCTCTTGTGCAAATATTTCCTCTTTGCATCATTTCACTTGCTTTTTGCAGTCATCGTTTACCGATTTTCCTTTGATAGGGAACATTCTTTGAATACCTGATGTAATTCTAAATTTCAGGTTAAAAATAGCAGTGCAGAAAATTAGCACAGCATTTTCTCCTTCAACTCTTCAGGAATGAGGTAGGCTTGAGGGCTTGCTCACTGCAACTTGGAGGAGGATCAGTCATTCCTTATTGCCACCCTGTCTTGGCTAAGCAGTTATAATATTTTCATTTCCCTAACGAAATGGAACCCAGAAAGCCCTTGAACTGCTAACATATACAAGCAACTTATTACCTATTGATTTTCACCAGGTCAGGTTTGGTCTGGCTCATATTTGTAAACTAAAACTCTAGAGTGTCCCAGAGTTTGGGCTCAGATACTACCACTGCTGTTGTGCAGATCTGGTAGCTTTATTATTTCAGGATTCCAACGTCAAAGAATTCTCAGAAAGCTAAGTGAATGAGAATTTAGCATATGGCCAATAATATTATTGCAAAAGGTAAGGAAAATATTTAACATAAGAAATTGGATCCTTAGACACCAAGGCAAGAGAATCAGCCTGTGAAGGGTAGCATGTGAGGTCTATTTTTATATTGCTGGACATCTGCTAAATGGTTTAATATTATTTTCACATGTCATTTTGGACTTTCTTCCAAAAGATGATTACAAAATTTATCAAAGACCCTCCCAAAGAAAACTGCCCCAAAAATGTCTGTGTGCTGTGTGCCTTTTAGTATTTAAAAGTGAAATTGGCCAGGTGTGGTGGCTCACTCCTGTATTCCCAGCACTTTGGGAGGTTGAGGTGGGTGGATCACCTGAGGTCAGGAGTTTGAGACCAACCTGGCCAACATGGTGAAACCCCATCTCTACTGAAAACACAAAAATTAGCCAGGCATGGTGGCAGGCACCTGTAATTACAGCTACTCAGGAGGCTGAGGCAGAATCACTTGAACCCGAGAGGCGGAGGTTGCAGTGAGCTGAGACTGCTCCACTGCACTCCACCCTGGGCGACAGAGCGAGACTCCATTTCAAAAAAAAAGGGAAATTATGGTCATCTTTTTGATGATGTGGAACCTGAAAGGATTGTGAAATTATACTTATGAGTATAAAAGATAATATGAACAGTAGATAAAAATCACATTCAATTGGGAAAACAAACATTTTCAACTGGGAGGAGTGGGGCAACTAATAAAACAGAGGGACTCAGAGGTTTAAGGGATAGAGAATTACTTAGGACAAATACGTGCAAGCCCAGGTAAGAGAGGTGAGTCTTTGAAAATTCTGATTCAAGAGCTGAACAATTGGCTGCTTTCCAGAGAACAATACAAATAATAATACAAAATTGATTTAATGAGATGAGATTAAAGGAGTTAATTATAACGAACTTGGAAAAATAATTATTAAGATGCTAGATGGGACTCTCCCAAGATTTGATAGCTCAAAAGCACTTTGAAGCCTTGATGATTAAAGTGTATTGCACAGGTGTACAGACAGGATGCCCACCAAGACAGGAGATGGAGTGTTTACCAAGACATAACACATGATGCAATTAAATGAAAATAAATCCAATGGAGCTGAATGTCAAGGAAAACTTTTTTCTCCTAAATTTAATAAATAAATCAATGTATTTAGTCTTCCCAGGAGCAGGAGTGCATAGTGAAATATTTGTTGTTAAGGAGATTTAAAATTGAGTGTAGGGTAGGAATAGACATTTCCTGGGTTGGATTAGACTTAAAAAACCTACAATTTTTCCCTGTCATGTCCACTTACATAATTCTGATACTACCCTAGATGTTGCCAGGGTACGAGAGTGTTATTTACTGTTACAGATGTATAGGTTTTTTATGGTTTTAATTCCTGGTTTGTGCAATTAATTGCTCTGTCTTCTAGATCCAGAGGTTTACTATTGAAGTAGCATTAGCACTTTCCAGTGTGTGGCCTGTGGAAGGTGACCACTGTCCTGGACCGGCTCAGTTATCCCATTCCCTTGATGAGGCTCTTTTAAACTCAACTGAAGGTAGTAACAACAGTCCTAACTTTATGAGGATTCTCTTTATGTGAGTAGAAATGGGTAGATTCTGGAACAGTGCCTAGCAGGTTGCAGGCACTTACTAAAAGTTTTCTGAGTGAATGAAAAGTCAAAAATGAATGTATCCTTCCAGGCATTAATGTGCTTTGCATCAAGCAACATTAGTGTAAAATTCTGCTTTTTTTCTTGCTTTTTCTTTTCCATGTAGGAAAGGTGATTTCTAATAGATGCCACACGTTGTAAATCTCTGACCTCTATTTTCTCACTGGTGGTACATCTACTGCACTTACACATATGTTGTTCCTTTTCATTTCCAGAAGATCTGCTTAGTTCCTTGATACAGAATCAGAGCCTAAGACTGTCATTTCACAAGGGCATTGAGCACAATGAAACTGTGAAACTTTGAAACTTATGATTATGCTTCACGTTTTTGTAAACTTCAAATAACCCTGGAAAAATTTCCAGATTGGGTGTAGAGTTATTTAATTATAAATAACTATTTTAGGTATAGTCAATGATTTTCAATTATTATGTCAATTACATTCACTGTATTATGGGACTTTATGGTAGATTACAAAAGTACATACTTTGAAAAAAAATGTACTCTTTCTGCAAAGGAAGCTATGCCATCAACAAACTTGACCTCTAATTCCCAAGTTTATTATAGAAAAATTTGTAGTATGAAAAAGGCAAACATCTCCAGCTTATCTTCTCAGGTATCTATGAAGATTCCATACAAATGCCTTTCAAATTTTTCCCAGGAATGCTCTCGGAACTGGACCTTGATGAAGGAAATACCCACTTTCTCACTCACTGGAATTTGTTATAGTCACAGTAAGGCACAAATACTGAAGATAAACTTGGTACAGTACGTAGTACCTTTTGTTATTAAATGCAACTTTGGGTGACTACTTGATATTTTGACTTCATTAATTTACTAAAAAGGTTTTTGAAAATTTTACTAAAGACCACTGTTTTTGTTTTTGCTGTTGTTTTTAAATTTATTATATATGATGTTTGTAGTCATTTCTATGAAAATGTTGGCATTAAGTCTTTTAATCAGGCACAGTCTGCCACCATAATATTCTTTTAATGGGAAATCAAGTAGGAATGGATAATTGTGACTTTTCTAGGAATGGAGACCACTGAAAATGAGACAAAAACTAGTGTGCATAAACACATTACAGTATGGGTGTGGATGTTCACACTATGAATGCAATGAGAGGATCTCTAATCACTATAGATGGTGCTTTGCATGTTATGTTTTCAGTCTGGGTACAGCTGACATCTTCTTAACAAAAGGAATTCATCACTTCTGTTTGGAATCATTCTCTATCAGAATCCTCAACCCTGCATCCTACATCCTGGGCTTGCACTGCAAGTTACATGATCCCTGAGCTAACCATTTTGGCTTGAATCCCTGGTAGGAGAAAGGAGAGAGAGCAACTAGTTCAGACACAACCATCCAGTTCAGCTTTGGTACTGCTTAATTCTTTTTTCTCCCTCTAATCCTTTTTTTGACTGTTACATTTGTCCTAGTAGCATGTTTAGGACATGCCTGTTGGCTCCGAGATTCATGGGACAGCAATGCAGCAAAGCTAGACATAGTATTTGCTCTCTCTAGCCCTGCCCTTTGTCCTGTCCAGTGAATATCAAAACAGGTAGAAAACATGGCCCAAGGGATTGTCTCTGCCACCACCTCCATACACATTTTACCAGTAGTCCTGTCACACAGGTTGAATTAGTTTATGTAGAACAAGTCATGAACACTTTAGTGTGGAAAAATAGTATTATATAAAGCTTAATATTAAACACGAAAAATACATATTTACAGAAGAAACTATAAAATACAACTATGTACAATAATATCTGTTACCTTTAAATTATATAAAATTTTAAACATTCTCCGGATTAATAAATTATACATAGTATCAACAGAAATAGCTGGCACCTCTGTAGGGCATGAAGCAAGTTTTTAAAAACAAATCACACAGTGAATAATTTTTATCCAGGAGCTCTTCAGGTACATTCTCAATGCCTTGAATAGACTGGATCTGAAAGGAAGAACACTGTAATTAGAGACTGCCGCAGGGTGTGTCATAATTGTTTGTTCTGTTTATGAAAATTACCAATGTGAAAGACCAGCAGAAATACATAGCTCAACCTAGTTTAAGATGAGGCCATTCCTACTGGGACCAGGTCATTCCATTTAGAAACACAGAATATTAGACTTGAAAGGGACTAGTGATTCTAGTCCATCACCTCTGTTTTTATGGATGCAGCCATAGGCCCAGAGAGTCAGAGTAACTTACTCAGGGTTACACAGCTTGTTAAAGCTAGTTAGTTTGAGAGTTTGGACCTGAATCTTAGCCTTCAGGTACCTGGTGGTTATCCTTTTCTATACCATAGTTAGCTTCTTTCAGGAGTGCCCAAGGTTACTCTAAAAAAAGATTCTCAAGTCAAGACAAAGGAACCTCCAAGATCCCTCAGAACTTGCTCTATACTGAAGCCTCTTAAGGAATCTCCCATGCAAAAACCTTAATTTACTATACGGATTAACTGGGGGGTAATTATTTTAGTACAAAAGAATTATCTGATTTACAAAGGACTCCTCTAAATAGTAGCTCTTTATTTGTGCTTTACAGATTGTTAACTCATTAACATACTGGCTAGGCTGGGTGGTACAGAGAACTAAGTAAAAGGTTAGGAGACACTGCCAATTGAAGATCATTTAGAAACAGATAAGAGGGTATGAAATAATGTTTGTCAAAGTAAGATTATCTGATTTATAGAGATATCAGTCTACATGGCAAGGAATTGCAGCTGCATCTGCCCACAGTCATGTGAGCAAGCCATTGTGAAGTGACTCCTCCAGCCCCAGTCAAACCTTCAGATAATGGCAGCCCCCTTGTAAGTCTTGACTGCAACCTCCTGAAAGACTCTGGGCCAGAACCACCAGTGAGATAATAAATGCTGATTTAAACTGCTAAATGTTGGGGTAATTTGTTAGGCAGTAACGGATAACTAATACAATCCTCCTTCACATTTGCAATTAGCCTATGTGATAACTTAGGTCTTCATGATGGCCTAGAGTAAGACGAGGCATGAGGACCCTTCTCTTGTCACTTAATAATTGCTTGATCAAAACTGTGCCTTGTGAGGTTTTTTTCTATTGAATTTCCCATTTGAAAAGTGTTACATCCTTATTCTAGAACATTTATAAAATACAAAAGAAGGAAAAATAGATTTTTCTAATCTTCAGGGAAATTTATATTTTCTCCCAGTCTTCTTTTTCCTTATGCATTGTTTTTGTTTGTTTTATGTCCTGTTTTCTTTATTTATAATAAATACCCATGTTATTATAATGTCCTCAAAAATAGCATTGTTTTTGGTTGGTTGTTTTTTGAGATGGAGTCTTGCTTTGTGGCCCAGGCTGGAGTGCAGTGGCATGATCTTGACTCACTGCAACCTCCACCTCTCAGGTTCAAGCAATTCTCCTGCCTCAGCCCCCCAAGTAGCTGGAACTACAGGTGCGCATCACCACGTCCAGCTAATTTTTGTATTTTAGTAGAGATGGGGTTTCGCCATGTTGGCCAGGCTGGTCTTGAGCTCCTGACGTCAGCTGACCACCTGCCTTGGCCTCCCAAAGTGCTGGGATTACAGGCGTGAGCCACTATGCCCAACCTGTCTGTTTGTTTGTTTTTGAGATACAGTCTTGCTCTGTCACCCAGGTGGAGTGCAGAGGCACAATTATAGCTCACTGCAGGCTTCAACTCCTGGGCTCAAGTGATTCTCCTGCCTCAGCCTCCCAAGCAGCTGGGACTACAGGAGCATACCACGCCTGGTTAATTTTTAAATTTATTGTAGAGAAGGGGCCTCACTTTGCTGCCCAGGCTTGTCAAACAAAACTACGAAAAGCTTCATGCATAATACTTTTTTTTTTCATATGTAGGGTGGTAGGAGAAATACAGGGTCACAAGATAAGAACATATGAAGGACCCCGATACCTTGATTGCCAAATTCTTTTCCAAAGGGATTTTACAACTTGAACTAGTTGTGATTTCAAAGCATCCTGCCCAGTAGTGGAGCTTATTGCTTGGAAAAGAAAGGCTAAGCAGAGTCCTTCGTAGCAGCATCCTCTGCTAGGCTGGAAGAGATACCTTGTGAAACTGCTGCTCAGCTGCAGGAACCCCCTCCCCACCCTCCCTCTCTTCCCTGTTGCCACTCTTTGTGTCTAGGAGAAGAAATGGGTGGTGTACATTGGAAGAGCTTTAAGTTATTAATGGTTTCCAGAATATTTTTCTTTTTTCTCTTTTCTTCTGTCCTCCTCTCCTTTCTCTTCTTTTCTTTTTCTTTCTTTCTTTTTTTTTTTTTTTGAGACAAACTCTCACTCTTGTTGCCCAGTCTGGAGTGCAGTGGCAGGATCTCAGCCCACTGCAACCTCTGCCTCCTGGGTTCAAGCAGTTCTGCCTCAGCCTCCTGAGTAGCTGGGATTACAGGTATGAGCCACCATGCCTGGCTCTTTTGTTTTTTTAGTAGAGATGGGGGTTTCACCATGTTGGCCAGGCTGGTCTCGAACTCCTGACTTCAGGTGATCTGCCTGCCTTGGCCTCCCAAAGTGCTGGTATTGTAGGCATGAGCCACTGCACCCAGCTAGAATCTTTCTCTTTTTTCTTTGAGACAGGATCTTGCTCTGTCACTCAGGCTGGAGTGCAGTGGTACGATCTCAGCTCACTGCAGCCTTGACCTCCCGAGCTCAAGCGATCCTCCCCCTCAGCCTCCCGAGTAACTGGGACTATGGGCATGTGCCGTCTGTCTGATTTTTTTTTTTTTTTTTTTTTTTTTAGTTATTTGTAGACACGGGATCTCCCTATGTTGCCCAGGCTGGTTTCAAACTCTTAGGCTCAAGTGATCATCCTGCCTCAGCCTGCCAAAGTGCTGGGATTACAGGTGTAAGCCTCTGTGCCTGGCCAGATTGACCATATCTTGATGAAGGAACTTGGAAGTGAGTGAAGTAAGTGCCTACCTCTGTGATACTCTGGATTCACATTTTCGTAGATTGGAAACAAGGGGTTTTCTTGTTCACTCCGTAGCTTCCTTGCTCTGAGAACATCTCTTACACACTGATGTAGGTAGACATACTGACACTGTGGAAAAGCAGAAACATGTCAGAGGAGAGCCTGTTCTCCTGCATGAGAAAGATGAGAGACTCTCACAAACTATTGACAATAATGGAATTCTATATAGTTAGCAAATTTCTTGATCATCACTTCACTAATGTTCTCTGGTAAATAAAAGAATGTCTTTTACTACCACTGAAAAGAGAACAATGATAATGGGCAGAGAGGTGGCATTTTTTCATTCTTATAACATTTTTGTGTATATATGTATATTTGTGTGTATATATTTATGTATATGTATTTATGTGTATGTGTGTGTGTGTGTATATATATAGTATGTTCTGCGAGAGCCTACAACTGTGTCTAGTACATAGTAGATCCTTCACAAATTCAGTAGATGAACGAATGCCAGACACTGCTATGTAGCTTACATAAATTATCTCATTTAATGATTTCAGCAACCTTGTGAAGTAAATATAATTGTCAGTATAAACTGAGACTCAAAAGTAACTTCTCCAAGGTCACACAGCTAAGAAATGGGGCCCCAGGATTTGATCTTGGAGATGTGACCTCAAAGTCATGTCTTTTTCACTACACCAGTTTTCTTATATGAATCCCAATTTCATTGCATTACTGAATGAGAAAATCATTTCCCTGCATACTCTGCTGGTTTGTTCCCTTTATTCTAGGAACATAGTGAACAAAGGAAGGTGTGTACAATAAGCCCCGCTGGACTGTTAGTTCTTTGAGTGCAAGGCCAGTGTCTTATCCACCTCTCCTCTCAGCATCTGAGTTTGCCACATGGAAGAATCTCAAAGATGTTGGCCGACTGCAGAGAACTACAAGGGTTACATAGTGAGGACAGATCCACCTGTTGGCTATTTGAGAATTTACTACTTTTGAAATATAAATAGATATAGAAGAGTCAGTGCTTTGGTGACCATAAAGACCTCCACTGACCACTGTGTCTCAGTCACAGGCAGCCAAGCTTGTGCATTGGGCCCCCTTCCTTATACTCCCTGAGTTCTCTTACAAGGAAATGGATTTCTGCGGAACTTTCCCTTGCTGATATAGCAACGGCCCAGAGGGAGTCATGAATTGTGGGCTCTCGGCAGCCTCCAGCCAGCCTAGGCTGAGCCATCAGGCTTCTTGGGATCTCAGTTTTCCTACTTATTAAACGAGGCAAAGGTCTCTTTTATAGCCAACATCCTTTGTCCATTAAAGGATATAGATTGATGTCAGTCAGATGGATGTTGAAAAATATTTCCAGACCTTGTGTTTAAGGCAATCATTGTAGTCAGTCTTAAACTATTTTAGAGGTTTGAGATACAAAGTAGAACAATTAGGTCTTTCCTCACTAACAATCTTTCCAAGTAAACAGGTACTTATTTTTATGGGTTGGCACTAGATATTGTCCCTGATTGGAAGCTAGCCTGGTCATCTATCCATGGGACTATATAAGGTAGGTCTGGTATAATCAATAGATAAGAACATTTAATTTTTTTTTAAGAGACGGGGTCTTGTTCTGTCGCCTAAGCTGGAGTACAGTGACACAATCATAGCTCACTGCAGCTTTGAACTCCTGGTCTTCAGTGATTCTCACACCTCAGTCTCCTGAGTATCTGGGATTATAGGTATGGACCATCAGACCTAGATAAATTTTAAAAAATTTTTCTTAGAGACAGGGTCTTGCTCTGTTGCCCAGGCTGGTCTGAAACTCCTGGCCTCAAGCCATCCTCCTCCTTTGGCCTCCCACAGTGCTAGGATTACAGGTGTGAGCCACTGTACCCAGCCTAGAAAAAAGCCACTGTACCCAGCCTTAAAAGGTCCTAGAAAAGGACATTTTAAACAACCAAATCAATAAGAAGTGAGGCCTGCAATAATATTGATAACTATTCTCTGCTCACAGACCTTTGTCATTTATTATGAATGTTATATGCAGTCTCAATCTTGAAAATCTGAGAAAGGTATCTGAGAATGGTTGTTAGTATAAAGCAGTCTCTTTTCGCTACCTTAAAAAGGATCCACCAAATTATAGACTGAAACCTCCCTGTTCCCTCCCACCCAAAGCATAATTCATTTTTTCACTTCTACTGGGATATTAAATTACTTTGGGACCTTAGAGGTAAGCTGTGAATGAACTCTAGTACATCTGTGCTATGGCCTATTAATAAATTCTTTAACAATGATTCACCATGGGCTTTGAAACAAGTTAATATCCATTAATTTGCCTTGTCTTAAATATAAATTCTTCTTTTCCCAATAGAATGTCCCTTTGAAAATGATTACTCTAAAGCGGTGGGATTGTTAATGTGCTTCTCACTTTATTCTTAATGAAAAGTAGACAAAGCCTAATATATGAATCTCAGATCACAAAAGATAATTTTTTGTTAACTGGTGAAGGCTTGGCTTAGTGTTGACACATTCAGTTCCATTCAATTTCACCAATATTTGGAGTATTAGATATTATTTATAGTATTATAGTCTTTTTGTGATCCCTGAGTGCATGGCTTAGTATTTAGTGAACAAACACCTGTAAGATGATAAACATAATACAATTGTGTATAAGGTTTCATACAGAAGAGAAAGCCATTAGGTTCATTTTGAGGGGAGGAAACTATCAAGCTAAAGAGAAAAGGTGATATTTATAAGAATTCAAGCAAAGAAGTAAGGCAACATAACATAACATTTCACATATATTCTGGAAATCGTGAGAAGTCTAGTGCAGCTAAAATGCTGGTTGCGTGGGTCATGGGAAACCCCTCGAACAATGCCCCAAATGGAACCTGAGGTCCTTAGTCCTACAACATCTCAGTGTTTCCTTCCCAGCAGAAGCAAATGAGATCGAGACGGTGACTATCATCTATTGTTCTTTAACAGGTTATTGCTCCCTGAGTGTCTCTCTCAGGGTCAGGCTGCAAATTTTCCTCAAAGCAGCGTAAAAAAAGAAGGGACACTCATAAATCCCCTGACCAATGCCTCTTCGTTTAGAAATGCTTGCTGTTTGAAAACTTGTGAAGACCTGCATCCCTTTGTATCTCAAAGACAGAGGTAAGTTGAAGTTCACTGTCACCATGGACCCAGAAAAATAATACCAGGGGTCCAAATGTCCTCTGTCTTTTGCTGAAATAGTCACCCACAGGGGCTCAGCCACAGATCACACTCCTCTGCACCCACTCCCATTACCAAATGCAAGCTCTAGCACCAGGGATTCTGAGCCTGTAGAAACAACTCAACTTCAGCAGAGGCTTAAAGCAAGGCAGATGATACTAGGTTGATGCAAAAGTAATCACGGTTTTTGCCATTAAAAGTAATGCAATTAAATGCCATTAAATGCAATGTATGCATTTAAATGCCATTAAAATGCAGTTAATGCCATTAAAAGTAATGGCAAAAACCGTGATTACTTTTGCACCAACCTAATACCTGGATAGCATTTGGAATTTTGTGTGAGAAAAAAGAGAGATAGAAAATTTTATCTTACTGCAATGTTTATTTCATTATGATGGAAAGACTGAAAGTGGATTCTGGCCCAGGTGGGTAAACCTTCCTTAATTTGGCAGACCCTAATCACTGGTGGTGGCTAGTACAATGACATGAAGCTGGAGGAGTAAGTTGGGGTCAGGTTATAAAGAGGCTTGTACCCAGCATGAGGTCTGAACTTCATTTTACAAGCAGTAGTGAGCTTTTCACGATTCTTTTGCAGGGAGCTGACAGAGTCAGCAAGGGAACTTTGATGGTGGCAGTGGTGATGAAGGGATCATTAGGGCGGAACTGAAGGCAGGAGACCCACTAGGAGGCTACTCATTAGCAGGGCTAATGAGAGTTGATAAAGGACTGTGCAAGGGCAGTGGCAGTGGGATGAGGGGCTGGCTCCAAGGGAAGGAAAGGACTTCGTGACTGCTTGGATGTGGAAACTGGAGGAAAAGAAATCCACACCATTGAGCCCAGGAGTTTGAGTCTAGCATGGTCAACATAGTGAGATCTTGTCTCACCATGTAAATAAAAAATATAAATAATAAATAAATGCACCTATCCATGCATGTAAGCATGCCAGGTGTGGTGGTGCACAACTGTAGAAGATTGCTTGAGCACAGAGTTTGAGTCCAGTCTGGGCAACATAAGACCCCATCCCTTAAAAAATATAAGAAGTCAGCTCCCTGGCTTGGGCAAACACATGGATGGCAATACTATTAAATGAAACTGGAAGGTGCAAGAGCAGGAGGAATGTTTTTGATGTTTTGTTTGGTTTTTTGAAAGAAAGAGAATGAGTTTGGCTTTGATCTTTTTGGAGTTAGATGGCTGTAAGGCTTCTGGGGGAATCCATCTGGTAGACAGGCACTTACAGGTATGTGGAGACAGGAGAATTAGAGTTGGGTAACATGAGCATGTATGGAAATGGAGAATATCACAAAGAATGAAGACTGAGAGAAAGGGTGGTGCCTTGAGGACAGAACCTTGGGGAACTCAAACATTAAGAAGCCAAGCTGAGGCACTAAGCCACAGCATCCTCAGTGAGGCAGGAGGAAAAGGAGAACAGAATAGAGAAAAGATGGAGTTATTTCTAAGGAGAAGGAGGAAGCGGAACATTGTGTTACCTCTGCTCGGAAAGTCAGCCAGTTATATTGACAGTAGAGTCCCTCCTAGTTGCCAAAATGCCTCTTGAGTTTGGGGCAGGTGTATGGAAGTGATACATGGCCCAAGGATCCTCTGACAATTACTAGAGCACGTGCACACACACACACACACACATAAATACACACAGTTTGAGACTATTTACAATATAACCTCCTCTTCCCCAAGTTACAAATTGTGAAAGTGACAGTAAACTAACAAAATATTAATGCTGACTTTTTAGCAACATAAGTGCAGGATATTTGTTCATTTAAAAGATTAAAAAATATAGCCGGGCGCGGTGGCTCACGCCTGTAATCCCAGCACTTTGGGAGGCTGAGGCGGGCGGATCACAAGGTCAGGAGATCGAGACCATGGTGAAACCCCGTCTCTACTAAAACATACAAAAAATTAGCCAGGTGCTGTGGCGGGCACCTGTAGTCCCAGCTAGTCCGGACGCTGAGGGAGGAGAATGGCGTGAACCCGGGGGACAGAGCGAGACTCCGTCTCAAAAAAAAAATAAAATAAAATAAAATAAAATAAAAGATTAAAAAATATTGAGGATCTAGAGAAGGAAAACAGGTTCCCACCCTCTAGGAATGTATAGTCTGGAGAAAGCTGAAGGTTAATAATTATGATACAGGGTAATATAATTCTGCAGCCTTTGATGAAATGACAGAGCTAGGCGGAGGTCATCAGTGACTGCTAAAACCATTAAGTGAAAGGTTGATGGGGATAATGAAGGGTTCAGGCTGACACTCCCTGAACTCATCGTCAGTTTTCTCAGTGCTGAAAGAGAGACAGACATGGTGATCTGCCTTCTGATGTCATGCAACAGAAAGCCCTCAGCACCACCCACGAAGCATTGAGTTTAATCAGGCCTCCAGATCTAACCACCAGCTGACAAAATCCATGGGAAGTAAAGGAATACATTACCACCATGAAAAAGCAATCAGCCACATCTAGAATGTGGGAAAATCTACCGAACAAATGAGCTGGCTTCTTTAACAAATAAATGTCATATAAAACAAATGGGAGGGAGGATTATAGATTAAAAAATATTTCAGAGACACTTCAACCAAATGAAATATGTAAACTCTGGATTCTAATGAAAACCAACTACAGTTTTTTTATAAAAAGCAATTTTTTGAGATAATTAGGGAAATTTAAATACTGACTGGATATTAGATGATATTTAGGAATTATGGTTAAGACAGATGTGATAATGACATTGTGGTCATAATTTTAAAGACTCCTTATCAAATATATGTATACATATATATACACACACACATGTGCACACATACACATATATACCCATACATATGTATATATGCAGTATATGTAATATCACATATATCCATACAAATATACACATGCACATATATACACATACACACATGTACACATATGCAATATGACATGTATTACATGGGTACACATACATAGGTATATACATGTATATGTGTATTTAAGGATGAAATAATGTGGTAAGTGGGATTTGCTTCAATGGCGTAATGCCATGGGGTAGGGGAACATTAAATGTGGGATACAGATGGGAAAAGAACACAGAATACTGATTGGGGTTTGGGTACATGGAAACTCACTATACTATTTTTCCTAGTTTTGTGTATTTTCTTTTTAAAAATTTTTTGTGGAGATGGGCTCTTGCCATGTGGCCCAGGCTGGTGTCAAACTCCTGGCCTCAAGTGATCTGCCCCCGCTGGGCCTCCTAGAGCGTTGGGATTACAGGCATGGGCCACTGTACCCAGCCATGTTTTGTGTATTTTTTTAAAACAATTTCATAATAAAACATTCAAAATATGGTGGAATCTACTCCCAGCCCAGGACAATAGTGGTGGCAGAGGATCCTGCCTGCAGGAGGCAATGAGGCCATTGTTTTGCCAAATGTGAGTTCTGCAGGATATTTTTAATTTCTATTTTAATTTCTCTGGTTCAATTGTTGCTGGCTTGAATGCAGGATATTAATATGTGCTGCACAAGAAAAGAATTCAGAGGTCAAGATGGTTTTGGAAATAGTGGGTTCAACAAAGCTCAAAGGGGGGCCATGGCTGCAAGAGGCTTTTTGTGGAGCATTGCTGTCTGTGCAGTGTCCTTGGGTACTGTGACTCTAAGAGGGGACACAGAAGCATGTAGAACTTTTTACTTTTCCAACTATGGATTTTTTTTTTTTTTAATACAGAGGATTTTCATAGTTAGTTAGTTGTAGAAAAATTTGTGAAACACGAGGGTAAGAGAACTTCAGCCTTGGAAGGCATTGATGCAGAGGAGTGAATGCTTGGTCTCTATTGAGGAAGAGATCTGACCCTGAGGCTAGTACACTTATAGCACACTCAAGGGCCCAGGGTTCTCTAGAATAGTGCCCAAGCCACCTCAGCCACTTCATGGCTGTGGGCTTTGTGCAAAGCCCTTAAGCTTATGGACCTTCATTTTCTAGTCTGGAAATGGAATATAATATGTCTCGCCAGGTTATTGTGAAAATTTAATGAGAACGTGTTCAAAAATGCCCTGCAAATGTCAAAGTGCTGCACAGATGGAAGCATGTGGTCTTTACAATCTACATACACTCCCGAAATGGGGCTGTAGGTGGAGGGAGTGAGGCTGGGGGAGAAAAGAGATTGGGATCTTCTTCTTTCCTAACTGAGGTTCTTATGCTCATTTGCCAGCCTATCTTAAAATGAGCCTCAAGATGGTCACCTTCAAGACCAGTGAGATTTGTTTTAAAATAACAAGTCTTAGAAAATATCTATATTCAGTTCTTTTTTTCTCTTCCTAATGTGTCATAGTTATTTCCCCTTGTCAGATTAAAGTCTGGTATTTTTTTTGTGGGAATATAGTGGGGAGGAGGGTGGCCTATAACTTTCAGTCTATAACTCTTACCTCAGTCTGGACCATGTGAACCCTGTGAAGTCTTAGGTCATGCACTGCTCCGTAAATGTCCACAGAGTCTTTGGAGTCTAACTGCTGGAGGATTCGGTCCAATGCAATAAAGGTTCCAGTCCTACCCACACCAGCACTAGAAGAGATGGCAAAGGAAGATCAAGCCTTTTTATTAAATTTGCCTTTCAAGATTGCAGCTGGAGACTCTGGCACAATCTTTCTTTTCCCTTCCCAGTTAAGGGAGAAGATAGGAATATTTCCTTCTCTCAATGTGCTCTTTTTCTCTTAAACAAGTTTAACCTAGAGTCCCCCAATCCCACCTCCACATAGTCTTCCATCTCCACTCCCTTCCTGTCCGTCCTCCACCATAAGTCCTGCTCTGCACTTACTAGGTATCATTTCCGTGCATGTTTTTAATACTTTTCCTACATAAAGGTAAATCTATAAACAACATTTATGTTTCAAAAATCTACTGAAACGGTAATATACATGCTTTAGGTATCTTTTTTGTCAACTTTCCTACTCAATATTATATTTTCAGATTTATCTATATTGCTACATATAGATCTTCTTCCCTCCCCGAGTCTTGCTCTGTTGCCTAGACTGGAGTGCAGTGGCACAAGCATAGCTCACTGCAGCCTCCACCTCCCAGGCTCAAGCAATCCTCTCACCTCAGCCTCCTGAGTAGCTGGGACCACAGGCACATATAACTACTCCCAGCTAATTAAAAAAGATTTGTAGAGATAAGGTCTCCCTAATAGTTGCCCAGCCTGGTCTCGAACTCCTGGCCTCAAGTGATCCTCCCACTTTGGCCTCCAAAGTGCTGGGATTACAGGCAGGATATACCACACCCAGCTGATCTAATTTCTTTTAATTCTCTCATAAACCACTGCTAATCCAGTGGTAATAAGATCATTTAAAATTTTTCTCTATTAAAACATGTGTTGCAATGAACATGAATATATGTGGAGATTTCTCAGGGGTCGAAACCTAGAAGCAGAACTCTTGGGTTGCTCATGGGCACGAACACCTTCAACTTCACTAGGGATTGCCAAATTGCTCCCCAAAATGGTTGTATCATCTGGGGATTTTTGATACGCACATTTATAAGATAAAGGACAGTTCTCCAGTGGTCCTGGACAAAAATGCCTGCCATTTTTCAAAAAGCAGAAAGCTCTGAGGTGAGTGCCTCACCTTCCTATTAAAAGTGTCAAGGTTCCAAGGACATAGGAAAGCCGGGCACCTAGGGTGCTGGGCTGACAGGAGGGAGATGAGTACACTTGGCATTTCTCTTACTGCTGTAATTCCCTGCTGCATATTTATTAGTGCCGTTCAGTTAAGGCTATCAAAGTGTTGCTGCAAACATTAATTAGCTAAATACCAGGCTCCCCAGAGAGAGAGATTTCACTTGTTAGGTTGATTTTCTGGACAGACTGAAGCAAAGAGAAATCAAGAGAACAGAAACTTAAGAGAAAAAATTAGGTGCTACAGATGGCAATTGCTATGCTGTGGTTTGAATGTTTGTGTCACCTCCAAAAATTCATGTTGAAACTTAACCTTCAGTGCAACAATATTAAGAGGTGGAGGAGGTGATTAGGTCATGAGGGCTCTGCCCTCATGAATGGGTTGGAGGGAACTAGCTAGGTCCTTTTGCCCTTCCATCTCTCCCTCCATGTGAGGACACAGCCTTTGTCTGCTCTGGAGGACACAGTGACAAGGCACCATCTTGGAAGCAGAGACCAAGCTCTCAACAGACACTGAACCTGCCAGTGCCTTGATTTTGGACTTCCTAGCCTCTAGACTGTGATAAATAAATTTCTATTATTTGTTATCCAGTCTGTGGTATTTTGTTTTAGCAGCACAAATAGACAAAGACATGCTACTAGACCCGGAGGGAAGATTAGAAAATAAATCTTGAAGGATAGGTAGGACTTAGGTGGAGAAGAGAGGTAAAGCCTTCCCAAAATGGAAGAATGACCAGAGGCAAGAATAAGCTTGTGTGCTCACTTTCCTGGCTAGAATGGGAAGGGAGTTGTTGGGAACTTAGATTGAAGGTGATATGCCTGATGATGGAAAGCATGGAATTCCCATCAGGACTTTGGATTTCAGAAAGTAGGAAAAGAGCAAGAGGGAGAGAGAAGGCTGGAGAGTGAGGGTGAGAGAGAGCTACAGGGGGAGAAAGTGAAAAAGGAGAAGTCAGGGAAGAGGAATGACGTTGGCAGAAGGGGAGGAACGTTATAAAACCCTGTGGGGGTGAGGCAGGCTGGTTGGTCCAGACAAATCCTCCACCTACCAAATTCCCCATGCTTACATATTTTTCCACAGCCCCCTTATGGCTGCCATTTTATTGGCTGCTAGGCGTCCCAGTACCTGCAGTGCACCACAGTGGGCCCGGCACCTGGGCTTCGGTTGATGTAGTCCCTGACAGTTCTCACAAACTGGATCAGAGACTGGGTGGTTTCTGGGACTCCATGGTCTGGCCACACTGTATAGTGAAAGTGGCGGATGAGTCTGTGTGCATCAAGCTGTTCCTCCTGTAAGAGCAGAGAGCAGGATAATAAGAGGAAATGTCCAATGCAAACCTTCAAGCTTGACAACTGAGCCATGGAGCAATTCCTCTGGGCTGAAACTACAAGAGAGGAACCAGCAAAAGTGGGATTCACAGATCTCGTTCATCTACCCAGGCTCGGATGTTAAATGAAGTCAAGCAAGCTAACATACACTGCATATCTTAAACTCCCGGATGGTCCACTCAGGCAGGACGGACTCTGAGAGCATCTGCAGGATGAGGTCCCCATAGTAGAGGGAATCTTGGTCCGCTGGCCAGTAATGGTCACACTTTACCTAGAACAGGACAGACAGAAAAAACGTGAGTCTGGAAAAGTTACTCCTTTGTGAACCTGCGGTTTCCCTCCTCCAAATGTCTTCCTGAGTTAGGAATCTGGGATCAGCTGCTAAAGCAATTTGACCATCTACTTTATATTAACCTTCTCATGGCCAGTGCTGAAGCTGAGGTGCTGCTCCAAGAGAAGGGGAGAGCCTGCACAAGGAGCACCCCTAACGCCAGCCTTTGGGTTCACTCATTTTTTAGGCCCAGTGATATATGGCTTGAGGTTTTGGTTTTTATTTTTTCCCCCTTGGCATTTCAGTTGCACTAGCAGATAAACTGTGGTTCACAATGTATTGTTCTTTCTAAAGAAATATCTAGTTGGGTACAGGAAGGCACTGTCTTCCTGGCCCTGCTTCATTCATATTTTTATGTCACTGTCCTAACGTGGGCCATGTGTCAAGAGATCTTTGAGAAGTTAGAACATTTAGCTAAGCTCGTCTTTACATGTACACAGACAAGGGAAAGAGGATTGTAAGCATATATTTACTGAGCGCAGATACTGGGCACTTCACATGTAATCTTTTTTTTTTTTTTTTTTTTTTGAGATGGAGTCTCACTCTGTCGCCCAGGCTGGAGTCCAGTGGCGCGATGTGGGCTCACTGCAAGCTGCACCTCCCAGGTTCACGCCATTCTCCTGCCTCAGCCTCCTGAGTAGCTGGGACTACAGGCGCCTGCCACCACGCCCGGCTAAGTTTTTTTTCCTGATCTCCTGCTTTCACCTGAGAGATCTCTTGACCTCGTGATCCACCCCTTCAGCCTCCCAAAGTCCTGGGATTGCAGGCGTGAGCCACCGCGCCCAGCCGTAATCTCTCTTTTAATCCTCAAAATAACCATATAAAGTGCAGGATGGTAAGTGCATTACAAGGGGGGTTGCTTAATTTGTCTCGATTATTCTTTTACTTTGTGTCTACCAACACAGTCTACAACTCACTTCTCCTTTCCTGGGAGGAGGGGCAGGTCCAGTGACTCTGACCGGGTCTCTCCCCTAGCCATACACTGAAGAATGGAGTAGCCAAGTGGCCAGGTAATCTTTTGGTGTAATGGGCACTGCCAGTAATCCCAGTCCTCAAATGGAAACAGCTTTGACTGGAACTTTAGACCCAGAATCAGAATGAGGCCTCACTTGGGTTTACTATTAGAGTCGTTTGAACAGAGTGGCATAAGTCACTAACAATGTTCTCACATGATCCCTACTTGGTTTTGCGGGGTTGCACTTTGATGATGGGGCAGAATTCTGTCCAGGTGGCAGAAAGCAAAGCTTGGATGGCAGGAAGGCTGTTTACTCACTCGGCCCTTCTCAACACACTGGGTCACCATGACGATGTTGTGAACGTTTTGTTCCCACACCATTTTCCAGAAGTCATCCTTGGTGCCAGGAAGCGGTCCCTGAGTGACAATGTATTCTCTTCTGAAGTTGTTGCCCTGCAATGAATTTACAATATGGAGAGTCAGAAACAATGGGCCTCTTCAGAACTATAAACAAAGAGTTCTTCAGATTAAGATGATAGGGAGGTCTCTGCCAAGTCTCTGACTTCAGAAAAAGATACTAACACAAGTGTCAAGGCTTGGGAGCAGGAAGGACAAAGGTCAGAACATTGAATTAGTGTTAAGAGCCACATTCCCTTTTACTTGCCTGGGTCTATTCTGAAAGCAAATGGGGGACTCAGGCACTGATCTAGACAACACTTCACCCTCAATTATATGTGTGTGTCGGGGGGGCATTTGTGTGGACTGTTTGCGGGACTGTAATCAGGCTCTTTCCCTATTTAATGTAGAAAAGGGTTAGTCATTTTGGACAAGCAATGTCAGAATAATTTGGTAAGGTAGGTCATCCACAGGAAGCATCACGGAAGAGAAACCACTGTCCACTGCGCGTCTACCATCTAATGGACTTATTTAATCCAAAGCACTGTCCAAGAGCGGGATATTTTCATCTCCTTCTGCACTCCAGCCATGACAGCAATTCCTTGTCGATTCTATTCGAAGCTCTTTCTCTCTCCTCAGGGTCTCCACATTATGTCACCCCTGCCATCGCCACCCCCACCCACGCAAACACTGCCTCTCACCTAACCAATCCTTACTTATCCTCAGCGTGGTGCCTGCTTGGCTGAGCCTTCTTTTATCTTTCTCTCTCCTGGGGGACATTCTCCTCCTAGATGCCCCATGGCAACCTCTAGCCTCTTGCTGCTGAGTGCGGTTCTCAGACCAGCAGCACTGAAATCACCCAGAGGCTTGTCAGAAATGCAGACTCAGCCAGGTGCAGTGGCTCACGCCTGTAATCCCCACACTGTGGGAGGCCGAGGCGGGCGGATCATGAGGTCAGGAGATTGAGACCATCCTGGCTAACACGGTGAAACCCCATCTCTACTAAAAATACAAAAACTATTAGCCGGGCATGGTGGCGGGTGCCTGTAGTCCCAGCTACTCGGGAGGATGAGGCAGGAGAATGGCGTGAACCCCGGAGGCAGAGCTTGCAGTGAGCAGAGATCGTGCCACTGCACTCCAGCCTGGGCGACACAGCGAGACTGCATCTCAAAAAAAAAAAAAAAAGAAAAGAAATGTAGACTCCCAGGCCCTGCCTCAGCCCTGCTGGATCAGAATCTGCCTTTTCACAAGATCCCCAGATGATGCAGACATCTTTCAATGTAGGAGAGGCACTGCTGTGGCAGGTTTCTCATGTCATTGTCTTTTTCTGCCTCAACTCTTCTGAGAGTGCTTTTAGGGTTGGGATTCCATCTTATCCTATGCCTGTAAACAGCTCAGTGTTTGACTTACAGTTAGCGCTTAATTTCTAAGTGTTTATTGAGTGAGTGCATGGTTGCTTGAGGTAAATATTATCTTCAGTTTTTGGAAAAGAAAATGGAGGCCCAAAAAGGTGACATAATGTACCCAAGGTCACAGAGACAAGGGGCAGAAGTGGGATTCAAACCTAGATTTGTTTGATCTGAAAGCTTTTTCCACTGCAGTGTGCTGTAGGAGGGTGGCAAGATGCTAACCAAAACCAGAGCCCAAAGATTTGATATAACCTTTGAGTTGTGTCTGTGGTTATGAAGATTCCAAATAACATGGGATCAACTTCTCTAGCTAGGCAGCTTTAGCGGGGGGGGGGGGGGTCCATCTTCCTTAGGAAGCTCTCATCTAGGTTAAGGACTACAGAGAGTAGATGACCTATGAAAATGGATCCTGGGCTCATTATAATTTCATTTGACTATAGCCATTGTGAAAAATGTGGCTTAGCAGGAACTGAATTGGATACCCTATTTTTTTTTTTTTTTATGGCATTCAGACATGCTCTTCTGAAATCTACAAGTGTTTCCAAAGCTAAGAATAACGGGAACATGCAGGAGTGGCATCTCCTGGGTAGCCACCCACCAAAGCCTCATCCCGAACACTGGCCTAGTGGGTCACTTACAGGGATGTAGCTGGCATTGATGTAGTCAGAGCAAGGATCATCATCTACATTGGACAGCTTCACTCGTGTGGCATCATCTGGAAGGAGAGATTTGCCGCTGAGTCTTGGAGTGATTTTTCTACAGTTTATGTAATGTGTGTGATGTGCCTTAGCTCTGATCCCCACAACAGCCTCCGATGGGAGGGGATCTTATCTCCAGTTTGCAGATGAGGCTCAGACAGGATCACTAACTTGCCCCACATTGCATAGGTGGCCTATAACCAGTCAGACACAGGAGACAACGTGAAGCCCCATCTGTGCTTCCCTTTGTAACATTACATTTGCCTGATGGAGTGGCCAGCTCCCTTTGACTGCTGGAATGAATACAATCCAGAAAACCTACCTTCTATTGCTTTACCTAATGGGGTAAGGAAATTTAAGTAGAAATTGCTAACCGAAGACTTTGCTAAGAAAACCCAGGTCTGCTTGATGTCAGAGCCCTTGCTGTTAACCCCATTTACTGCTTAGCCTCCAAAGAGAAGCAGTAGGATCACATGGGGGAAATGTCAATAGCATAACAGGCCTTTCATAATCAGAATTTAAACTGGCTATTATCCCTCTGGAGAGAAGTGCAGGAATATACAAGTTACTTCTTATTAAAGGCATTCAGAGCTGGAGATTGTCCATATCCAGTTACATTCTATTTCTTTAGCCCCATTTCGTTTTTGGAGAAAAATGCAGAAATGGCTGGAGGAAGACAGTATTACAAATTCTGACACAAAACTTACAGGGCAATATATTGTTGTATCGATTTTTCCCTCTATTCTCTGGCAAGAGTGCAATATCACATGACTGGTTTCGGCCCACATCTTTTAATTCCTGTTAGTTCAAAAATAAGTGTGTAAGTGGAGGATATGAAATAGAATAAAGCAAATCATACAGTCCTGGAGATACATAATAATATGAAAATAGATACACTAGCTACAGTTTATGAATGCCTGGTATTCAACATGCATTAGCTCTGATCCCCACAACAACCCCACAAGGGAAGTGTTCCTCTCACTATTTTACAGGTGAGGCTCAGACAGGATAACTGATGTGCCCCAGGTCAGCCAAGTGGCAAACCTGAGAATCAAATCCAAAAGCTACGTGCTTTTTGCAAAACCACAGTATCTCCCAGCCAAGCAAACGGCCAGGCTGAATATCTGATAGCATTAGGTCTGCATTTGAGATTTGTTAATTCTTCTTTACTGTCTGATCCAGGTAGCCTTTGGTTTGCTGTGTTATTCTGGAGCTCAAGCTGGCCTCTAAGATTAGATGGTGTATTGTTCAGGGCATAGTTTAGGCATAAAAGAGTGCTCAGCTGAGATTCTAAGCAGCCTCCTAACTGCTGAGCCCAATCAGCCTATGATTACACAGTAAACATTAGGAAGGAAATTCTGCTAAGAACTAGGGATGCTGAAGCTTCATTCTGCTTGAGTTGTACCTCGTATTCCTTGGATAGAAGGTAGTTGGAGTCAGCCTGTAGCTTCATGAAATGCCCTTCAAACTGATTTATTTTTATTGGACTGTAATTAAAAATGAAACAAAAAGAAAAGAGAGTTACTGCAGAAAAGGGAAAGTGCCATAACCATTCTGACTCATATTTCAAAGGCAGATAATATAGTCATTAATGTGTTCTCTCTCTTACCAAGAAGTTTTCCGGTTACTGTGAAGGGAAACCAAAAGAAGAAGACTTTGTTAGCAAATTTCACATAATACCATCTTCCAACAAATTACATGAAGGCAAATGTGGTGCTTACCCTTTCTGGCCCAGGTTTAAGTGGACAGATAATGGTCGATCCCTACGAATGCTCAGACGGGCAGAGGGTCTTTCTCGACCATGGCTGAAACATAAGGGAGAGAACTTTTATTCTGATGATGATACTTGGCTTGAACACATTTTTCCATTTATGGTAAGGCTGTGCATGTTTGTGCAAATACGGATTTTTCAGTATTCATGTAGATTTGCACTCAGCCAACATCTCTCTGAGGGAGGGAAAGGAAAAAGAATAAAGTAGATCATTCCCACCCCGAAACGGATCTCTGCAAAAACTGAAGATTTGTCTCCTGGTTTTTGGCTACAGGTTATAATCACTTCCCACATTCTCAATAAAACTTTGCTTAAAAAAAATCCAGTAAATTTCAGATGCCAGACACGACTTCAATAAAGAGGAACATGTGCCAAATTAAGAAAAAAAATTCACTAAGAGAAGAAGGCACGACACTGGGGCCACATGCTATTTGGTTCTTTTTGGTCCCTTCTTAAATTAGGATGGCAGATATGGACTACAAAATGGTGATGTCAACCACACTTTTCAGGATATTTCAGAAGAGCACTTGGACATGCAATTTGCAAACATCTCTGTCTTCATGAGGATATGAACCACACACACACACAAATATTTTTTTTCCTGTGCAAAATGAGTCACTTCATCTTTAAATAAAGCTATAGATGGCCCCTCAGTCCTTTGGCAAGGGACGAATTCATCAATGGGATATAAAAGAACTGAGAAAAGTGAGTCATGGCTTTAGAGTTTGACTTTTGTTTTTATTGAGAAAACAGTGACAATTTAACCTGGAAAGATTAAATTATTTTCACTTCTTAGTTTTCAGCCTAGAGGGAATTTTCAGTTGCATTTTTAAAGTTGTGGGTCCAATCATGAAAAGGAGCTTTGTACTTACCTCACTTTCTGTCTGCAGATCAATAAGGCAACAACAGCCACTAGCATGCCAATTAAAAACAGACCAGCACTCACACCTTCAATAGCTCCAAACAAGGGCTCTACAATAATCCAGATAGAAACAACAAACGCAGGTGGGAAAATTAGTGCTAGGGAACCAGTAAGAAAGCTATTGAAGCCATATCTCCCAAGTAATGTTATTACAAATAGAATTCAAGTGATGCCCACGATGAGGCATTTACTTTCCAAAGGCTAGAAGTATGTACCTAAGAAGATGAAAGGCTGGCCCCCACCCGGTAGCAGTGAGGCCAGGTGTCACTGTATACTTTTGAAGTTAGTGGCGTATAGCTTATAGAGGTGTTTTGGACTTTGCACTTGTATATAAAGCTTGGGGCACCTAAGATAAAGGCCATAAGTTTGCCACCAAGATAAAAATGCAATTTCATTTATATAAAACATGTTACAAAGCATTTGGGGCCTTGGAAAATCCAGTGGTTTGCTTGGAGCTATTTTAACAAAGTCTTATTTTTATTATCTGGTATGGTACCGCTACTGGGAGTTTATGAAGAGGTAAGAGTGGCCTCATTTTTAAAATAGCTTTATTGAAATATCATTCACATAGCATGCAACTCACCCATCTAAATTGTACAATTCAATGGTCTTTTGTATAGTCACAGAGTTTTGCAAATGTCCCCACAATCAATTTTAAAACATTTTCATCACCCTCAAAAGAAACTACATACCTCTTAGCAGTCAGTCCCATTCCTCCCTCCTCACGATCCCTGGCAACCACTAATCTACTTTCTGTGTCTGTAGATTTGCCTATTCTGGATGTTTCATAAAAATGAAATCATAAATCTGTGATCTTTTGTGACTGGCTCTTTTAATTGAGCATAATGATTTCAAGGCTCATCCATATTATAGCATATACCAAGATTTCATTCCTTTTTATGGTTGAATAATAGTCCATTGTATGGATATATCATATTTTGTTTATCCATTCATCCATTGATGGACATTTAAATTGCTTCTACTTTTTGGCGATTATGAATAATGCTGCATGAATATTCATGTACAAGTTTCTATGTGGACATATGTTTTCATTTCTCCTGGGTATATACTGAGGCGTGAAATTGCTGGGTCGTATGGTAACTCTAGGTTTAATATTTCTATAAACTGTTTTTCAAAGCAGCTACACCATTTTACATTCTCATAAGCGGTGTATGGAAGGTTCTGATTTCTTCATATCCTCACTCTTGTTACTGTCTTTTTGATTATAGACATGCTACTGGGTGTGAAGTGGTATCTTCTTGTGATTTTGATTTGCATTTCCCTAATGACTGCTGATGTTGAGCATCCTTTTCATGTGCTTATTAGTCAACTGTACATCTTCTTTGGAGAAATGTCTATTCAGAGCCTTTGCCCATTTAAATATTGTGTAATTTGGCTGGGCACGGTGGCTTACACCTGTAATCCCAGCACTTTGGGAGGCCGAGGCAGGCGGATCACAAGGCCAGGAGTTTGAGACCAGCCTCACTAACATGGTGAAAACCCGTCTCTACTGAAAATACAAACATTAGCCGGGCGTGGTGGTGCGTGCCTGATGTCCCAGCTACTTGTGGCGCTGAGGCAGGAGAATTGCTTGAACCTGGGAGGTAGAGGTTGCAGTGAGCCAAGGTGGCATTACTGCACTACAGCCTAGGTGACAGAGTAAGACCCCGTCTTGAAAAAAAAAAAAAAAAAATATATATATATATATATATATATAAAATACTATACATACAGTGTAATTTGTGTTTCTATTATTAAATTGTGAGGTAAGAGTTCTTTATATGCTAGATATTCAGCCCTTATCAGATATGGGATTTGCAGATATTTTCTCCCAATTCTGTAGGTTGTCTTTTTCCTTTGTTGATAGTGTCCTTTGAAGCACAAGCTTTTTATTTTAATTAAATCCAAATTGTCTATTTTTTTTCTTTTGCAGCTTATGCTTTTGGTGTCATATCTTAAAAGCTATTTTCTAATCCAAGGTTACAAAGAGTTATACCTATGTTTTCTTGTAAAAGTGTTACTGTGTTACCCCTTAAATTTAGGTCTGTGAAGTGGCCCATGTTTGAAGTTGCATTTTAAGACCTTAGATTTGTTTGTTCCATGTTGCCTTTCAAGACTTATCAAATCAACACAATCATCTTTCCTTGAGTGTGGTTAATATCATTTCTTGAATATATGTTTACTGTCTTCCTGTACTGGACTATATGCAGTTTTTGTCATGTAACAATATATCAAAAAGGAAAGAATTGTGTTTACAAAGTCCCTACATTAAATTATAAGTAAAGACATCTAAATCCGCTTAACTGTGTTCTCATCCCCCTTTGGCTTGAAAAGTGGGAGATTATCCCTATATTTGGCATAAATAGATTGGAATGTTTGTGAGGCTGAGTCATCTTTTGTCATGCAGCACGAGAGATGGTTTTAGCTGTAAAGAACTTCCCAGACCTAGAGATCAAGCACTGCAGAACACGGGCTACAGCAAAAGGCTGTGCAGACGATGGTGTTAAGAAAGAAGGGGATGAAATGATGCTATTCTCAGCCTGGTGGAAGTATTCAGAGACAGGGCAGTGCAGAGGTTGTATGCTTGGGCAGAAAGTGCCAGAATTTCAGCTGCACCATCTTGGGCAAGTTACTTAATCTCTGGTGCCTCATGTCCTCATCTTTAATATGGGGATGATAATAGCATTTACCTCAAAAGACTGTCATGAGAATTGGACAAGTTATTCTATGTAAAATGCTTAAAACTGTGTCTCCACAGAGAAGGTGAACAGTAAATAGTAGCCACTATTATTACTCAGGCTTTCCCTCTAACACACTAGAGAAGTCTCTCTTTCAGAAATTGTTATGTATAGTCTTTTACATTAACAGTTTTTTTTTTTGTTTGTTTGTTTTTTGAGACGGAGTCTCACTCTGTTGCCCAGGTTGGAGTGCAGGGGCACAATCTTGGCTCACTGCAAGCTCCGCCTCCCGGGTTCACGCCATTCTCCTGCCTCAGCCTCCCGAGTAGCTGGGACTACAGGCGCCCGCCACCACGCCTGGCTAATTTTTTTGTATTTTTAGTAGAGACGGGGTTTCACCATGTTAGCCAGGATAGTCTCGATGTCCTGACCTCGTGATCCGCCCGCCTCGGCCTCCCAAAGTGCTGGGATTACAGGAGTGAGCCACTGCGCTGGGCCAACAGTTTTTAATAGTACAAAGTCAACACATAATAAGCAAAAGGAAGAAAAATCACTTGTAGTTTCATTACTTTGAGATACACATCATTAATATTTTGGTGTTTTTTCTTTTAGTCTTTTTTTCCTGAGCATTTCTGTGTATATGCATATATACATTCTCATTTTTAACTGAAAGCCTTTTGTACTAACTTATATTTCCGCCTGTGAAAACTCTTGCTTTTAATGGTTTTCATTCACTATTTAGAAAATAATTCATTTTTAATAGAAAAAATACTGTACTTCCACCTTCTTTTTAGATTAATTCCCTTTCAATCCATTCTTCTAGAGAAATTGTGCAGTCCCTTTGATTCACATCAATTTTTGGCCACACAAAGATTCAGTTCCAAATGAAAATGTTTCCCCCATCATCAGCCAATATCTCTCCATTAGAGGCTCTTGTAGGTGATATGGCAGTTGATAGAACATGATGTAAAGGTTAGCCTTACCTGATTCAGTAGTGATGGGTAAAGAAAAAAATGTGTCTGAGTAGAGTGGCTTTGTGAATTCCTTCAGGTCCTCATCAAAGAGCTGTGTAAAAGCTCGAATGCTGATTCTGAAAAGAAAACCGATTTATTTAAATATACATTAGTTGTTGAACACAGTAGCTGAAAAATGTGTTCAAGGAGAAATAGGGTGGGTTCCTGGTCAGTGTGTAGCAGGGTAGAATATGAGTTATGGAATCAGATAGTCCTGGGTTCATACATTCATTCATCAATTTATTCATAAATATTTAATGAGCCCCTGCCACATGCCAATCACTGTTCTAGGAGCTGGGACATTGCAAGAAACAAAACAAAGTCCCTGCCATTCCAGAGGTTACATTCTCATGGAGGAAGTCAGATAATAAACACATAAATATAATAAATCAGACGAGATGTGTGCTGTGAAAAAGAAAAGAGCAGGGTAAGGACGATGGAAAGCAATGGGAATACAGCATGTGGGACTGCTTTATTCAGAAAGGTAGTGATGAAGGCAGTGAGTGAGAAGTGTTGGATATATCGAAAGAAGAACTAAATTTGTTGATGAATATAGAGTATGGATGATTCCATATGTTTTGGCTGAGGAACAACTGGAAGAATGGAGGTGTCATTTACTAACATGAGGGAAAACTATGGAGAAGTCAACGGGGGGGGTTTGAGAAGATCCAGACAGATCAGTTGTGGGGGAAGTAATTCTGAGATGCCCATTAGAAAAGTCAAGTGACCAAATATCAATATTATTATTGTTGCTGTTGTTATTTTACCTTACATATCTCTTCATCTTTTGGCACTATTTTCTAAAGATCATTTTATCTAAATATATTCTAAATATATTCTAATATCATATTTATTGTCAACAGGAAATATTTGTTAAAGGCCTTCTTTATAAATTGCTGAAGTTACAAAGAGATGCATGGTCTCTAGTCTTGGAAACTTGAAAGACAGAATATAAAGGAATCAGGCAAATAGCAAAAGAAGAAAGCATATAAACAATGGCAAATGAGGAATAGTAGAATATGGAGGAAACAGTGTGTGTGGGCATAGGAGGTGAGGTGGCGGGGAGCAGAGAGCTCAATGAAGAGACTGCTGGGATAATCAGGCCAAGGACACAGGGCCCTGGCCAGGAGCCCTGGCAATGAGAATGGAAAGAAGACTGTGAAAGGCACTGAAAGGAGGAACTAGGTGGGGCCCAGACTGAAGAGAAGCAGGGAGGAATCAAGGATGGCCTAAGACTTGAGCTCATGTCACTCAAGAGAACAGTGAGAACACTGATAGAAATGAGGAGAGAGGCTGGGCGCGGTGGCTCACACCTGTAATCCCAGCACTTTGGGAGGCCAAGGCAGGCGGATCACCTGAGGTCAGGAGGTGGAGATCAGCCTGGCCAACATGGCGAAACCCCAACTCTACTAAAAATACAAAAATTAGGCGTGGTGGCGGGCACCTGTAATCGTGGCTACTTGGGAGGCTGAGGCAGGAGAATCGCTTGAACATGGGAGGTGGAGGCTGGAGTGAGCCAAGATCATGCCACTGCACTCTAGCCTGGATGACAAAGCAAGACTCCATCTCAAAAAAAAAAAAAAAAAAAAAAAAAAAAAAAAAAAAAAAAAAGGGAGAGAGATTGGTGAAGGAAGATATACTTTGCTTGGGATATACTCGATTTAGAGGGACATTGAGGCATTGATTTAGAACTGTCCAGCTGACACTGGAGTTATTGCAGTCACCTGGGCACGAGAGTTGCTGAGATGGCTGTCCACGTGTCCATGTGGGATAGTGCCTGAAAATCAGCTGGTCCTAAATTCAATAAACAAGCAAGATGCAGCTACAAACACACAGATTTGTAACCTCTGCTTGAATGAGAAGCCTGTGATCCCTATCACAGGACCTAAGTCTCATGCTCTCTCCGTAAGTCAGGCCCAGTCTGGAGAGCTGCACTCAACTTCTGGGGGCATATTTTAGGATGAATTAGAGATCATTTGAGGTGATTGACCTGAACAATGATAGAGAAGACTTTAAGGGACATAATATAGTTAGCTTCTGATTTAAAGAAGGCTGCCATGTAGAAGAGGAAAACAACATGATTATTTTTCTTCTTGAAGGTAGAATTAGGCTCAGTAGGCTGAATTTATAAGGAAGAAGGAGTTTAGGAATATTAAGCTGTTTTCTAACATTAGAATATGAGCTACCTCCTAGATTGTGAGCTCCCAGTCACTGGGGGCTGGAGAATGGGGGTGGGATTCAAGTAGAGGCTGGAGGAGAAGCAGTCCCAGGGAAGCTGGAGGAGGGCATTGCTGCACTAAGTTAAAGATTGGCTTGGGTGACTTCTTGAGTCCCTCCTATTGTGAAGATTCTCTAATTGAACTGATGGAGTATTAGGCTTGGTTTATATGGGAAAACTTTTTCTAGTGTTAATTTCAATTCTATGAAAGTGACCAGAAGTACTCTTTTTTTTTTTTTTTTTTTTAATCTATATTTCTTGAACCCAAAGGTATCTGGGCATGTCCTGTGATAATGCTGAAGCAGTACTAGGCCAGGGCAAATTGTTCTGCCCTGCCCCCACTTCTTCTAACTCATGCCCAGATCCGAGTGTAATCCTGTAAAATGAACATCAAGATCATATTGATAAATCACATATAACTTCCATCTCCAAAAGATCCACTCCAAGTCAAAAGATGTTCTTCCAGGAATAACAGCCTGTCAATGGAAGTATATTGAGAAAGGTCCACAAAGGGTAACAAGCAATCACCACACATTAAAGGGGAAGGTGAGGAGTTGGTGTGTGTTGCTAATTTTGGAAGGCAGCTATGCTAACCACTATAACACCAATGCCTTGGCAAGTATGTTACTAATTTATTATACATTTGGAAATTCAGTGTCTCTGATAAGAGTTTCGTATTTATAAGTGTGGGAAGACTTTTTTTTCTTTTTCTTTCTTCTTTCTTTTTTTTTTTTAGACAGGGTCTTACTCTGTCACCAGGTCAGAATGCACACTGCAACCTCCACCTCCCGAGCTCAAGTGATCCTCCAACCCCAGCCTCCTGAGTAGCTGGGATTACAAGTGCACACTACCATGGCCAGCTAATTTTTGTATTTTTAGTAGAGATGGGGTTTTGCCATGTTGCCCAAGCTGGTCTTGAACTCCTGGGCTCAAGCTATCTGCCTGTCTTGGCCTCTGAAAGTGCTGGGATTACAAGTGTGAGCCATCGCGCCCAGCCATAAGGACTTTTTCAAACATGGTTCTGTTTGATCATGTTCAACCTCTCCAATATAATAAAGAAGTTTATTATATTACTTCAGAGGTTTGGAACCTGAAGCTAGGAGACAGTCCATGTCTTCTCCAAGATCACACAGAAAGATGATGAACAAAAACTGAACTTCATATTTCTGGCTCCTAGTGCAGATCTCTTTTCCTATTTCCTCATGGCTTAATTTTTGGTTAAAAGCAATGACTTCTGGCTGGGCACAGTGGCTCATGCCTGTAATTCCAGCACTTTGGGAGGCCAAGGCAGGCAGATCACATGAGGCCAAGAATTTGAGGCCAGTATGGCTGACATGGTGAAACCCCATTTCTATTAAAAATACAAAAATTAGCTAGACCCGTGGTGATGCGTGCCTGTAGTCCCAGCTACTTGGGAGGCTGAGGCATGAGAATTGCTTGAATCCAAAAAGTGGAGGTTGTAGTGAGCTGAGATCACGCCACTGCACTCCAGCCTGGGCAACAGAGCAAGACTCTCGGTCTGTCTGTCTGTCTGTCTGTCTCTCTCTCTCTCTCTCTCTCACACACACACACACACACACACACACGCCATGACTTTTGTAGGAAGGATGAAAAAAGCCTGGGCTAGGTACAAGAGGATCTGAGATCTAGTTCTCACTTTTACTCCGTTGCTGGCTACTTGGATGGTCCCTAAAGTTCTTTATGCCTCATCTGTAAAATAAAAGCATTGGCTGTAACAACCTTGACATACTCTGCTCTGAAATCACAAGTGTAAATACAAAGTACTGAATGGATGCAGATAAAAGGGACCTTTAGGAAGGAGATAATGACCTAGTATAGGTTCAGCTTAAAATTAATGGGTCATCAGGCATTCTTCCCTTAAAACTTTTCCAAAAATGAATGTCACAGCTACTTTCCCCAGCCCAGCACTTAGCACCCACCCACAGTCCTATCTTGTCCTATCATCCCAGTCTACTCCTTTTTATTCACCCTCTGTTTGAAACTGGACTATTTGTTCTACTCTAAACAATTTGTGTATTTAGAACTGCACACTTTGACTCCCACTATTCCTTCCACATTGAATCTCCTTCTGTCACTATCTGCATATTTCTAAATCCTTTTCCTATGTTTTAATACATCCTTTGAGAAGCCTTCTGAACCTTCACAGCATTTATTTTCCTTTATTCCTTATGTCCTTCAACATTTCTGCCTCTATTTTGCAGATGTGGCTTCTGTCTCCACATTGTAAGCTCCTTGAAGGCAGTGCTCCACCTTATTTATCTACCACCCAACAACACCTATTGCCAGAGAAGGCAAGAAAACATATGCTGAATATATTATAGCAAGATAAGTATGAATATGACACAATAAGACACTATTTTTAGTGAACAAATATCTGATAGAATTTTTTCCACTTTAAATGTGTCTAGAATTAGAATTCTATAGCAGAAAGTTAGAGATCATGCGGTTCAATTTCCTTCCTTTGAAGAAAACGAGGTCAGGAGAAGCTGACCACCTTACTATGGTCACACTGCTCTTTTATTTAGAATAAAAACAAAACCAGACCAGCACTTTCCTAACCTTCCAACTCTCTCACCATAATGATCTGCCCTTTCTCTTTCCATATGGAACAATGCAATAATACATATGAATCATAGGAACCCAACAATGAATGAAACACATTATATCTGTTGACATAACAAACTTGCGTATCAGCAAAACCTAGAATTTCCCATTTCTCAATCCTAATTATTCTTTTTCTACACTATTTCCTGTCCACCTATTCCCTTTGGAAAAAAGGATGCCTAACAACAAGGAGGGTGACTGGTGATGATTGTCTTGAGACAGGCAGAATTCTGACTGGACTGAGTTCAGCAGCCACCACACAAGAGGCTGATTTGCATGTGGTTCTGTGATGTGTTTTGGGAGATGACACCTCCTCTCATCAAGCATTATCTGTCTGGCATGCTTTTAACAGGACTGAAGTAAACATATATATTGGAGAAATATAGGAAAGCTGTGTTCTGAAAAACAAACATGTACACAGAGATGATGAAACCATAACACGAATGTGTTACTTCCATAGAGCATCTTGGCTCATTCCCGTATTTGTTCATAAACATTTCATGAGCACATCTTTTGTGCCAGGAACCTGCCATATTGTTTTGTAACCAATGACACATCTGTCTCCCCTGTTGGATTGTGAGTTCTTGCAGTCTAGTTGAAGAGGGCAGGTAATTCGATAAAGGGTTAAAAGCCACTGGTAAATGTAGGATTAGAGGCATGTAGGGAGACGGTGCTGTGGACGTGGACATGGAGCTGATGGAGCACCCAACCGCCCAGCTGTGGGTTGACAGGATAGAGTGGGTGGCTGAGGGTTGAGCTGGCTTTTGAAGTGTATGGAGAATTCGCCAGCCAGATAAGAACGGAAAGCATCTGAGAGAGAAAAGATTATGCAAAGGCTCAGGGGTATAAAAGAACCATGTCACACTCAGGAACTCCGAGGAGTGACGAGTAGCAGGAAAGCAGTGGGTACTTAGAGCATATATGGTTGGAGACAAGGCTGGTGAGGCAGGAGAAAGCAGGGCTTAGTGTGCCCTGTGCTGGAATCTGCTCTTGCTCTTGTAAGTGAATGGGAACTACAGGAAAACCTTAATTTAGAAGTGACATGACTAGGTTTGATCTGTCACATACTCAAAACCACTACTTAGGACACCCTTATGGAGCTTTGCAGGTGAGGAAGATGAAGATTAGAGAACTGAAATGCTGCTTACAAGTTAAAATACATAGTTAAAAAGTGGCAGAGTTGGAACTCAAATGCAGGTGCTCTTCCAAAGACCTCCACAGCTACTATGGGTGCTGGGAGACTGGTGGGCTCTGGTCCAGACACAAATTTTTTATAGCTTCTTACTCTCTCTTTGAAATATAGTAATGAGTTATCTTCACCCCTTCCCTTTCCATAAGTAAACAAACTAAATCAGCCTCAATGTTCCAACTCAAAAAGAAAATAGCCCTTAGGTGACTTTTGCTCAAGTTTCCTTGAGCCCAAGTAACCAAGGAGCTGAGGAATCTCGATTCTTTTTTTTTCTTTTTTTTTTTTGAGACGGAGTCTTGCTCTGTCACCCAGGCTGGAGTGCAGTGGCACGATCTCCACTCACTGCAAGCTCCGCTTCCTGGGTTCACACCATTCTCCTGCCTCAGCCTCCCATGTAGCTGGGACTACAGGCGCCTGCCACCGCGCCCGGCTAATTTTTTTAAAATGTATTTTTAGTAGAGACAGGGTTTCACCGTGTTAGCCAGGATGGTCTCGATCTCCTGACCTCGTGATCCGCCCGTCTCGGCCTCCCAAAGTGCTGGGATTACAGGCGTGAGCCACCGCGCCCGGCCTCTTTTTTTGTTTTTGAGATGGAGTCTTGCGGTCTGTCGCCCAGACTGGAGTACAGTGGCATGATCTCAGCTCATTGCAACCTCCACCTCCAAGGTTCAAGCGATTCTCCTGCCTCGGCTTCCCGAGTAGCTGGGATTACAGGCGTGCACCACCATGCCTGGCTAACTTTTATGTTTTTAGTAGAGATGGAGTTTCACCATGTTGGCCAGGCTAGTCTCGAACTCCTGACCGCAAGTGATTTGCCCACCTCAGTCTCCCATAGTGCTGGGATTACAGGCGTGAGCCACCACTCCTGGCCGCATCTCTTGATTCTTACAGGAACTGATAAATCCTGGTTTTCTAATCTTTCTTGTTTCTCTCTTGTTCTTCTGAAATCTTGTTTCCTTAAGGGAGGCTCATATGGTCTCTTTTTGAAGTAAGTATCACTAAAAAGTTTGTGTGTGTTTAATCTGGAGGTGCCGACCTTGCCTGGGAGGTAACAGTAAGTGTCTGGTGAGCCCTGGGTAAAGGTAGCTATACAGAGTTCTTGCCAAAAGTAAGTGTTTTGTTTTAGGAAAAACATCTGTCTTGACTTGTTTGATGTGAGGGAGGAGCTAAGAACTCTTTCAGGTGTAATGCTATGTCATAGTCTCCTTTTGGAACTGGCAGGAGAGTTTTTTTCGGCTGAGACCTAGGAGTGATACTTCAAATATGTGAGAATCAATAAGCCCTCAGTATCAACAAAGTAGAATGGATGCTGGCCCATGGAAAACCTAATTTACTGCCATATTGATTGGGTATCAGCTCTTCCAACACCCAACAGAGAAGGTACAACTTCTGTAGAAGTAATAATCTTGGGTGTCAGTAGCTCTATATCCAAGACAGTAGCCTAGGTTCCCTTTCTCTTGAGGATGCTGATTGGGATGCTGTATACTTCTGCTTGTACCTGCCTTCTGAAAACACAGTGCAGAACAAGAGCACTGCCAATTCCTAGGGCAGAATGGCCTAGTACTGCAATGATGTTTCCTGGAGCCAAAGCCAAACAGCTGCTCCTTTTCATTTGTCATCTCCATGGGGAAAAAAAGGTGTTCCCATTCATTCAGGGGCCTTTGCCTTCCAGAGTTCTGTCTGGACCAAAGAGCACTTCCATCTTTAGATGCCTTAGAAGGTAAATAAGTGAGTATAATTTCAGTTCACATTATAAGTAGAAGATATAGCTTCATATTGTTTGGATCTCCCTAAACGCAGTCATTTTATTTGGACATTTTTACAATAATGAGCAACGTAAAGTATTGGACTCATATTTAAAAAGTTGTAGAAGGGCTGGGCATGGTGGCTCACACCTGTAATCCCAGCACTTTGGGAGGCTGAGGCAGGCAGATCACTTGAGGCCAGGAGTTGGAGACCAGCCTGGCCAACATGGTGAAACCTCCTCTGTACTAAAAATACAAAAATTAGCCAGGTGTGGCAGCGTGCACTTGTAATCCCAGCTACTCGGGAGGCTGAGGCAAGAGAATTGCTTGAACCAGGGAGGCGGAGGTTGCAGTGAGCCGAGATGGCACCACTGCACTCCAGTGTGGGCAAGAGTAAGACTGTCTCAAAAAAAAAAAAAAAAAAAGAAGTTGTAGAAGAGAGAACAATCTATTAAGAACCTTCAGTTCTTCCCTTAATGAATTGGAGCTTTTGCATAGTGCTGAAGTCCCTTTTGACACATTACCTGCAAGTGGAGGCAGGAATCCAACTTTCATAAATTACCCAGTAAAATGCAGAGTTTACTTTTCTAACGTAGGTTATTAATCTATGGAAGCTCACATGCATCAGATGCTCAGACAGCTGAGTGCCTTGTAATGTAGCATGTCCCATCTAGCAAAACAGTGGTAATACATCTAACCTGTAAGCAGTGTGTGGCTTCAGTGGTCCATCACAGAATTTTTGCTGAGTGGGATCGCATTTTCCACCTAGGCTCTCCATCTCTGCTCCAAGCTTAATGTTAAAACTCTTGGAGTTGCTGTTAGGATTTTCGGCACATTTGCTGGCAAAATAATTAGTCTGATACACCCGAATGGAGGCGTTGTGCCTGTACTCCAGGTAGGAAGGGAGAGGGTGCTGCTGTTCTGGCTTCAGCTCATCACTGCCTGGAGGAGAAAACCCACAGTTAAGGACTGCCTTTCTTGTGACTTAAGTGATTTCAGTGATTTTAAATTAGGTTTCTAAGGCTGCCTCCTCATCCACTATCTCTGGCCATTTCCAAAGTACAGATTGTGCAATCTCAAAGAACGATATGAAATTCTCCTAATAAAGTTAATTTTAATTCACTTTTTCTAAAATACATAAAAATAAGTAGGGTGTATATAAAATACACACACACAAACACACGCATATAGCATCATTTTCCTAGGAAATAAAATGAGGGTAGCTCATTGCATTAAATGATAGCACCTCTCACAACTCCACAGTGTTACACAACTCCCATTGTGAGTGAACCCACTCAATAAACTCTTTATCTTGCCAATAACCATTGTAGTTGAGCTAATAAGGAAACCCCTATGACCTGGGAAATAGGAAAAAGATAAGAGAAATCATGTCCTAGGCCAGAGTCATCCCACAAGGTGCGTTCCACGTGCCATGCCCAGTTTGATTATTGCTCTGCGTGTGGCTCTCTGTTAAATCTTGAGTACGGTTTAATCCTGGTCCAAATTTGGCCCCTTACTCAGAGCACTTCCCAGAACTCTTCCCCTGGTCACCCAGCCTTCTGTGTGTTTTGGCACTGCGAACCAGTTTTGATGCTGACTGGAGAAAAGCGTAAGTAGAAAGATAAATACTATAGAGATCAGATACTGTTTACAGTGAGCTTCAAGGTGTGGTGCAGTGAGGGTTTATCATAGCATCCTGGATTCTTGTTTAATAAAATTTGCTCATAAGTGGGTCTTAGAAATATTTTGTTGGCAGTAGTTAAAAAGAAACGTTGTCTTTAGCATGAGTATGTACACTATAAATGGCATTTATATGAGATGGATTGTTATCTTAGCTAACCTGGAAATCACAGCCCATCTCCATGGACATCAATAATGGAAGCCTGTCTGGCTGGGGAACACAAGGCTACTTTCTGGGGTGTCACTTTTTCGGTTACTGTCTTATAGTCATGCAGCAAAACGCTGTCTTCATTGCAGTCTAATCAAGTCTAAAGTCTTTCCACAGTTCACCAATTTATCTTCAATTATGTGGTGTGAGGAAATCTGGGACATACCAATGACCCTTGAAATTATTTAGTTAATTGTGCATAACCAGATTTAGTTCAATTAAATAAACTGTAAAAGCACATAGACTGTTAGATACTGTGAGCCTAAAATACCCACTGGCCTAGAAACTGCCTCACGGTTTGTCAGGTTTCAAGTTTCCCCCTTACCCACAAATGGGTCAAAATTATCAGGGATGCTTAAGAAACTCATGTAGCACCTTAAACAGTATAAAAATAGATAAGAAAGGTAAACCTATATTAATGTCATTCTAGGCAAAAGCCTCTCTTTTGGAGAAATAACACACAAGACCTCAACAGCAAATATATACATGGACAGGTGTGCCCCAAATACAACACTCTTACAGGTGGTTTGACAAATGCTGATACGATAAGCTTGAAAGCTCTCACTCAGTGGTTGCATGTGATGTTGTGATAACCATTCCCCAGACTTTGTTCTTATCTTTAGGAATTAGGTAGATATTGAATAATTTAGGAAACTAGAGAATGAAACATACTATTCAAAATTCAGTGGAGAAGAGAAGAATGTTTCTCATGAACTTTTTTTCTTCTTTTAGGCTTTTGGTTCTTTTTGTGACTTGGTGGGTAGTTTGCAAGTATGATCAGTTGAGGCATTGGAGATAGGAAGGGGTGAAGACAGTTGAGGCATATTAATGTTTAATGGTAGAACAAAAGAGTAGTGAACAAGATTGACCCAGTAATGAAGAGGACTAATCCCAACTACTTAGGAGGCTGAGGCAGGAGGCGGAGGTTGCAGTGAGCCAAGACTGCGCTATTGCACTCCAGCCTAGGCGACAAGAGCGAAACTCCATCTCAAAAATAAATAAATAAATAAATAAGAAATGAAATACATAAATTAAGAGTTCCTTCAAAGTTAGTTTGAAGCCTTGAGATTGCCAACAGGTTGGGTGGAAAGAAGAGGACTGAATAAGGCATTACATGCAATGCACTTCCAACAGTGCACGGCACGTGGTAAAGGCTCAATAAATGATGGTTATTGTTATTATCGCTGCGGTTGCTATTATCATTACTCTTCTATTTAATAATTAAACCTAGAGGATAACAGGCTTTACTGCCCAAAGAGGCTTTGAGCAGCTTTTCCTTACATCTCTCTGTATCCAGCAGAGATGGGGTGAATGATACAAAAATTACATTTTCTACTTAAGTTTCTTGAACTTTTTCACAGAAAGATCTCCCACATGACCTCTGAGAAAGCAATTTGGTGTCTCAGAGTGGAGTTAACTCATGATAACTTACCATCAGCCTCTCTCACCACCACTGTGAAGTATTTCACAGCTCCATTGGTGTCGCTGAACCAGCTGCAGTTGACAGTAAAGTTGATGGAAGATTTGCTAATTAGCACATCCTTTTCATTCACACGAATGTGTGGGGGTGGAGGAGGGGGGCCTGGAAAAAGAGGTGGGGGAGGAACCAAGAGGGGTCACAACTCTGCTTTCACAGCATAAACAGCAGTAAAATGAAGGATTCTGCTCTCTTGCATCAGACTGTGTGTGTGAGCGTGCGCCTGTGTTTAATGCTGTAATCAAGAAACTCTCCCCCTCTCCTGAAGGAAAACAGGCAGAGGAAGTGATTTGCCAGTGGCACATTAAACATAATGAAAGAGGTAGCTCTTCAGCAGAATTTCCTGAAGTTGTAGCTTCAAATTGCTTAAGAGCTCTATTATAGCTCTAACTATATGAGGCAAAGTGATATATTTAAATACTAACTCATTCAGGTACTTTAAGATCATCTAACTTGTTTGCTGTCAGGGTACTTTACCCAGAGAAATGTTGCCATTTCTTGGAGCCTTTTAAGTCCTCCTCTCCAGGTGGCAATCACATAGGCTTATGCAAAAGTGAAATGTATGCAAGTGAATGGCAGTGATGGATATGATAGAGAAGGGTGCACAGCCCCTTCACTCCGGTGACAGGAGGCTCCGTGCGTACCTTCAGGGACACTTACGGTCTATCATTGTGATAGTGCTGTCTTCAACCACCTCGCTGGTCATGCCGGCCGACTGCACTTTGATGGACACCAGGTACCTCTTATGGGGCACTAGCATCATGATGTTGAGCAGAGATTTTTCTTTCTCCAGCTTTCTGGAAAACTCAACTTCTTGGGTGTCCATTTTCCGGCATTCAATACTGTAACCATCAAAGTCAGAATCAGGAGGGATCCAAGAACAGGCAATGGCTGTGGAGTTCTGAGGCCGGCAATGCAGGTTTTGTATCTTGTCAGGCTCTAAAGGGAACAGAGGAGCCAACACTTTTCAGAACTCAAGGAGAATTTTTTTTATTTTCCAGCTCCTTTGGGTCCAACTAGCTCTGAGATCTAGGTATAGGAGGGACAGACAGGCAAATACAGAGTGTCGTGGCTCACCCTAGCAGACACATGAGCACAAATCTCCCAGGGAACCAGGACTGGGGTAGGAAATGCTGAAGGACAAGCGTGGACAAGTCTGAGTAATAGTTAAAGACTCCGGGGGATCTAGTTATGGGGCCCTCCACACTTTTGTGAGTTTTAGCTCCAGGAGCTCAACCAGGTTCTCACAGTGAATATCGAAGAAAAATCCCCCCATGTTTCTGAAAGGGGGGGAACAAAATAACTGTTTTGAAATACACTAGAGCACTCTGCCCTCAGTGGAATCTACCCAAAGCCTAACCTGCTGGGGTTTTATCAGAGCCCAACTGACCTGGACCAGGGGAATAACCCAACCCCAGCCACTTCAACCATCCTGTCCCACCTCAGGTGGGGGTAGGGGGTGCTGAGAAGTACCTGCAAAGTTCACAGCTTGGAGGCATAGGCTCGCTAGAAGACTAGACCTAATCGTAGGACTCTAAAGCACTTCTCCTCCCCCATGCTTCATCACTGCCCCACCAAACACCAATTTACAGCAGTTTCTTTTACGTAGTATGTTGTATCGAGCTATCAAGAAAAAATCACAAGGCCTACTAAAGGAAAAAAATATAGCTTGAGGAAACTGAACAAGGATCCAGAACCACAAGTCAGATATGGCAGGAATGTTGGAACCATCAGACCAGGAATTTAAAACAACAGTCATTAACATGTTAAGGGCTCTAATGGACAAAGTAGACAACATTCAAGAACAGGTGGGTGATGTAAATGGAGAGGTGAAAGTCCTAAGAAAGAACCAAAAATAAATGCTAGAGATCAAATCACTGTGACAGAAATGAAGAATACCTTGATGGACTTCTTAGTAGCTACACATGGCTGAGGACAGTCTCTGAGCCTTGAGGATCTATCAGTAGAGACCTCCCAAATGGAAAAGCAAAGAAAACAAAGACTGAAAAGCAGAACAGAATATCCAAGGACCATGGAACAACCACAGAAAGTGTATCCTACACAAAAGGAGAATACCAGAAGGAGAAAGAAAGGAACTGAAGAAATATTTGAAACAAGAATGACTAAGAATTTCCCACAAATAAATGTTAGACACCAACCACAGATCCAGGAAGCTCAGAAAACACCAAGGAGGATATATGCCAAAAAAACTATGCCTAGGCATATCGTTTTCACACTACAGAAAATCAAAGATAAAGAAAAATTCCTGAAAGAAGCCAGAGGGGGCAAAACAACTTACCTATAGAGGAGCAAAGTTAAGAATTATGTCCTCCTCTGAAGCCATGCAAACAAAAAGAGAGTGGAATGAACACTTACTTCATGTGTTGAGAGAAACAAGTACCTACTATGGGCCAGGTGCTCTTCTGGGGATTATGAACAGTACAGAGGTAAGTAAGATGTTAGCCCTAACCTGCAGGAATGGAAATGAGTCCAAATAGCCATAATAGAAGGCAGAAAGGAAAACATACCAGGAGAAATGGCGAGACAAGGTGCTATGTGGGGGTGACACACAACTTTCAGCTGCTGGCTATTAGTTATCAGCAGGAGTTAGTAAAAGCCGTAAGGCAGAGGTGACACTCTGCCAAGATATCGAGAAAAAGGCATTCTGCGTAGAGAAAAACCACAAACCCAGGTACCAAAGGAGGAGGTGCCAGGAGTAGGATGGTAGAAAATTGAGAACTGCAAATCATTCATTATGGTTGAAGCTTATTTGTGAGAAATTGAGTACTGGAATGATTTTACATGAAAATTATAAACTTCTATTCTATTTAAACTTCTGCTATTTTGGATTTTCTGTTACCCATAGCCTCACCTGATCCTAATAAATACAAGCCTTGAAAAAACAAACAAACAAACAAAAAACAAGTTCCACGAGTCATCATTCCTCATAAAACACAGCACTGAGTCCCTCTCCATGGCAGTTTTTGTCCTCCTGGGCACTCCTCCGTTTGGTAAATGCCTCACTTAAATTCTAGCATCCAGGACTGAATACAACAGTCCAGTTGTGATCTATAAGCCCAGCCGCTAACCGAGTCATATGAGCTCTTAAACTGAGTACCTGCAAGGCTATTGGGAAAGGCAGTCTCATGTGCATAGTCTATCGACCCCCGTTTGGCTGTGTAAGAAATGGCCCTTGAGCTTAAGATACTTTCTTACCAAGAGATCGAGAGCCTACACAGCCTGTGCTGGGCTCATTGCCTTGTGTGGGAGTATCGTTCCCTGTTGCAAGCTCAATGTATGCTCTTTTGTTCTGCTTACGCATGTGTGTCACATGGCAGATGGTGAACACCAATGCTACAGTTGTCCTCTGAGGAGACAGGACAGGGTCCTTCTACTGTGGCCTGAGAGAGAGTGGTGCACTTAGCCAACTGCCCTGCACTGGCTGCTGGAAGAGACCATACACAATGTGCCCTTCTGTTTTCTGTTGTTGTCAGGGTTGAAGACAGCAAGTGCATCTCTGGGCAACCACTGCAGCTGGCCATGGGGGACTGAGGCATACTGTTGAGGTTGATCTTACTCTGTCTCCTCCCTATGTAAGCAAAGCTTTGTTCCATCCAGTGCTCGCGTTATGTTTCTCTGGTGACTCTAATACCAGATGCAGTGGGCAGAAGTGTTCAGAGTCCTGCCCTGGGTTTGGTAACCAGTGCAGGGTGCTCTGCTTAACAGATTTCATGAACACAGCCCACAGTCAGCCACTGAAAACTCAGCCTGAGCTTGCCATAAACTAAAACTCTTAGTTCTTTTTCACATATTTCTTTTGACACACAAATAACTGCTCTTTGGAGACAATGTGGCATAAAAGTTATACTTGTTATAGTATTAATGCTTATTAAAAATGTCTGGCTTTATTAAAATGCTTAAATGTCTAACTTTCAACTATGCATTTTATCAGCAACCAATAACTATCTGATCTGATCCCAGAAGCTACTTCTACTGGGTATTATTGAAACACAAATATTTGGATTAAAGTCCCTACGCTGAAAACCTGTCTTTCTTTAAGGGTGATAGTATCTATCCCAAAATGCCTTTGGGAAGAAACTGGTATGTGCTTCATCATCAAAGTATTTTTATCTCAGGGACATACAGCAGTATGTCCTATGATCCCTCTGCTTCTAGTTTTGCCTCTTTCGGTCTATTCTCTACACTGTACCCAGAGTAACTTTCTAAAGTGTAAATAATGATTATGATATCTCTGCTGAAATTGAGTGGCTCCAGTTGATCCAAAATAAAGTTCAAAGTTACCATGGAATACAAAACATTTTATTATGTGATTCCCTTAATCCTTACCTTTTATGCTATGGCCAAATAAACTTCTTTCTGTTCCCCTGTTAGTAGATCTTGTACTCTCCCTCCTCTCTGATCTTGGAATATTTTATTCTCTCGACCTGGAATATTCTCCACTTCTTCCCCTACCTCTACCTGGTAAATTTCTTTCTTTAGGTTTCTATTTGGATGTTTCCTTTTCCAAGAAGTTCTCTTGTATTGGGTCAGATTACCCAACCAGTGCCTCTATAGTACCATTTACTTCCCTCATCATACCCAAAATATAATGTCTATTTACAAATAGTACGTCCTACCTAATTGTAAGCCCCATGAGGGCAGAGAGAGATTATTTCTTTATTGTCCCTTGTTGTTAATGTTGAATGAATGAACAAATCTACATAGACTTCTGCCTGAATTCAAATCCAGACCAATCCCATGTAAAAATATGGATTTAATCTAAGCCCTATTTGAGTAGGATGTTGAACATATACTTCCCCTCACTCCATTTGAGAAACAAGAATAGCAAAACATGTCATACTTGTCCTCACAGTTCCAAAAATTGGTTTGCTGTAAGTTTTCCAGGAATCACCACTGACAGTCTTGACACTGAATTGATAGGATCTGCCTGGACGAAGACCATACACAATGCGTCCTTCTGATTTTCTGTTGTTGTAGGGGTTGAAGACAGTAAGTGCATCTCTGGGCAACCACTGCAGCTCAAAGTCATTGTAGTCTGTCCAGTCTGGGGGCCCCTTCCACGTGATGGCCAAGGATGTGTTTGCAATGTCAGCAAATGACATAAGACTGGGAGGACTTGGAGCTGAATATAGGAGAAAGTGAAAAATCACATAATCACATCTATGCCATAACACATACAAAAAAGATAGCTGAGTAACATCAGACACACTTTTAATGTACTTGTAGGAAGAGATAATATGATAATATAGTAGCAGGAGCTTTCATTAATAGTGTTTATTATGTGTAAGGCACTGTCCTCAAGCATTTTATGTACCTTTTCTTTTTCTTTTTCTTTTTTTTTTTTTTTTTTTTTGAGACAGAGTTTTGCTCTTGCTGCCCAGGCTGAAGTGCAGTGGCATGATCTTGGCTCACTGCAACCTCCATCTCCCAGGTAGCTGGGATTACAGGCACTTCAGCCTCCCGAGTAGCTGGGATTACAGGTGCCCACCACTACGCCTGGCTAATTTTTGTATTTTTAGTAGAGACAGGGTTTCCTCTAGTTGACCAGGCTGTTCTCGAACTCCTGACCTCAAGTGATCCACCCACCTCGGCCTCCCAAAATACTGGGATTACAGGCGTGAGCCACGGTGCCCAGCCTCATATATGTTTTCTTAACCAGATCTTCCTTACCATGGTGCTGTGGAGCATGAGTGTGCTCCAAATGGGTTACAAGTGTGTGAAGGTATTAATTCCATCAGATTTTGGGGTGCAGAGCTGACACCCACAGACAATTATGTCCAATTGCAGATAGCCTTGTTGATTAACCCCAGGGTGACACACAGACATCTATGTGTGCCCATGACATAAAAACAGGGTGCACTGGTGATAGCCACACAGTGATGAGGTATATGATTATCCCCACTTTGCAGATAAGGAAACTGAGGCCTAGAGATGCTCAATGACTTGACCAGATTCATAGAGCTAAGCTAAGGACTTAGTTCTTTTGGACCATAGCCTTGTCCTTTATCTGTTGTACCACAGTCCCTTCCCAAGTTCAGGGGCTAGCACAGGGTATACCATTATTGGCTTTATCTCTTGTCATTAAAATCAGAATCAAAATGTGTCTCTGGAAGCTACTTCCCACCACCCCTTGGCCACTGGCACCTGGGCTTCTCACCTGTTCTGCTCTCCGCTGTGACTTTATTGCTGAGATCTCCACTGTGAGTTACCACCCACAGCGTGTACTTCCTTCCAGGAACAAGGCCGTGAAACCGCCACTCCGTCAGGTCCTTGTCTTTCCAGTTTTCCTTCTTTGTGCCATTGGGATTATAGAGAATCAGTTCATAAAAGTCAAAGTCCCCAGAGGCTGGACTCCAGCTGAACCAAAGGCTGTCTGTCATGTTCCGATTGGACCCCCTGAGATGACTCACAGAGGCTGGGACTTAAACAAGAAAAATTCTTAATGAGAACAAAACAGAAACAAAGGCATTTTGGCCCACAGGTGAGAGTATATGCTACATTGGGCATGTGGGTGAGTTGTACATATTATAGTCAGATCTTGCCTACATTTCAGGCCATTTAACTTTAAGGGCGTATAGACTAGAGATACGGTGTAAATTAAAACAAAACAGGTGGTGTCTTCCAGATGCTTGCCACATGCACCCTGATAAGCATGTAAAATGAAATCTTCATAAATGATGAATAAATCGTTGTCATTTAGCTTATTTAAAAAGGCCCAGAAAATGTGTATACAAGGTTCCAGCTCCTCCCCAGTGTGGCCTATGTCATTGCAGCCACCATCCCATAGCAACCCTCTCTGGGTCTCTTTACATCCTCTCTACCCTCCTTTAGGTTCTCAGTTCTCTTGTGCCCTTTCTTATAAAATCTGTATTGGTATAACTTCATTTAGGGAGAGAAGTGTTTACAGTCACTCCTATCATTGTATAGATTAGTCATGCTGCCATCCATCCCAATAGCTTTGCTATTTTTTGGAGAATGAAGACTGTTGCCACATTGGAGGACTTCTAAGCATTAATGAGCAGGTGAGGAAAGATGTGCAAAGGGCTGCCTTGGAAATGATGACGGGTAGGCAATTCTATCTGTGGTTGAGGCTTATCGCAGCTCTTTTTCACTCCTTTCAAAAGACAAACAGAACTTCTGTTGGCTGCCCTTGGAATATGTTCCCACATGGCTCCCTTCACCTTTAGTTCTCTGCTGAAATGACTTCTCCTATCTAAAGTAGTTGCTTGTCCTGCCAAGTCACTATCATGACACATCATTTTTTTCATAGAATTTAAGGCATTCCCAAATCATCTCCCTTTAATGATCTGTCCCCGTCCTCCTCCCTCCCCGCTATTCCAGAGTTCTCTGAGGGCAGCGCCCTTGACTGTCATATTACAGCAGTGGGCCATGTACCTGGCACAGAAGAGCACCTAAAACTATTGTCAAATGAGAAAAAAGAATTGAATAGGTAGGCTGGGCATGGTGGCTCATGCCTCTAATTCCAGCACTTTGGGAGGTCGAGGCAGAGGACTGCTTTAGCCAAGGAGTTCAAGACCAGCCTGGGCAATATAGGGAAGCCCCCATCTCTATAAAAAATAAAAATTAAAAGTTTGCCATGCATGGTGTCATGTGTCTGTGGTCCCAGCTGCTTGGGAGGCTGAAGCAAGAGGATCACTTGAACCCAGGAGGTCGAGGCTACAGGGAGCCATGATGGCATCACTGCACTCCAGCCTGGGCAACACAGCGAGAACTTGTCTCAAAAAAAAAATTTTTTTTTGAATAGGAGATAAAGGACTCAAATTATGGGAAAAGGGTAGATTCTGTTTTTTATTTGCAGCCCAGAGAGATGTCTCTCACTTTCCTGGAACTCTGTGTTTTCACTTCATCTAGTGCTATGTTTCTAATTCACAGCAGTCACTGCCTGTTTGCTATATTTGTGGTTGCCCTTCTCTGCTCCTGCTCTCCTCTCCATCTATTTCTTGTTAGAAAGCTGCAGGGTATGGCTTGAATTAAACTATGATGGGTTACAGCCCTCTTGTACAGTTTGATGTCAAGAGGAGGAACCACATTCATTTTTTTACCAAGCCCTAGGAAGTAAACAAGTGGAGGCAAAAGAGCAGAAGCTAGTGCAAAAACTGGCCGCAAATTAGTTACACATAATCAAACGTGCGATTTAGGGTCAAACAGCCTGAAAGTCACAAATGTCATATAAAGCTACATCCTGAATAGAAGAGGAAACTAAGGACCAACCCAGGAAAAGCCAGTGAATACCGGGACAATTCCCCACGATTCATTACTGCTTGGGTCTTGGTCTTACCTGTTCTACCAAATATGAAAGACTCATTAGACAGCTCCCCACTGTGAGTTACAATCACCATCTTGTACATTCGGCCTTGTAGCAAGTTCTGGAAAGAGAAGCTCTGGACTTGTGGGTCAACTTGAGCTCTCTCCTGGAGATTCCCATCTGGGTTGTACAAAAAGATGTTGTACCAGCTGAGCTCCCCCTCTGAGGCGGTCCAGCGGAAGGACAGGTGCCTGGTGGAGTTCTCTGTGATCCTCAGGTTGGTGACAGCTGCTGGGACTGGAAAAGTCGAGGAGCAAGAGAATGAGGGAGGGAAATGCAGTGAGGAGAAGAGAGCAGGTGGGAAAGAAAGGGAAAAGCAAACAGAAAGAGGAAGTTGGATTCAGTGATATGAGAAACAGAAACAATAGGAAAAGCCAAAAGCATTTTTCAAAAAGCTTCATGTTAGAATTTTGCAAACCCTTTTGGACTTCTGTGCTACCTCTTGGCAAGGTCAAGTGCTGCTAGAAACCGCCTCCTTGCAAACTGCTGGCACAGATGCTGTCTGATTCCTCAGCAGGCTTAAGATGCCAGTAGAAACAGAACAGGACATCTGCCTTGATTTCGCCTGAGTTCTCTTTTCTCCACCTCAAATGCTCTTTCTCAGGCTCTTTTTGCTTTCTCCGCTCCTTTTGCCAGGCCCTTACAAGTTATTTCCCATGGATCCATCCTTTGTTTTCTTCATATTCTATAGCCCTAGCTGAGCAATCAGTCTCTTTCAATTTATGGATTCAACTAGCATTCTGGTCCAGATCTTTTTATGTCCAGCTCACTTCTCTTCTGAGCTCAAATCCGTATTTCCAAATGCCTATGGTCCCCTCTCTCTGCAAGTCACTCAGGCATCTCAAATTCAATACACAGCTGAACTCCGTGGATTTTTGCCTGACCCTCTCACCTCCTGCTTCTCTTACCTCAATTAATGGCATCATCTTCTACCAGACATCCTAGGTAGAAACTCTGGAATCTTCTGTTCCTTCCTCTATAATCCACTCAGCTCCCAAGTGCCACCTTAGCTAATGCAAAAATACTTCTTGACTGTATCCACTATTCTTCATGAGGGCCCCTGCATTCGTTCAGCTGTTGGTCCTTCTCCTACGACTGCAGTCATGTCATGACCCCATTACCTGTCCAACTGCATCCCCCCCCACTCATTTGCACTCACTCTGTTCCAGCCATATGGGCCTCTTTACTGTTCCTCCAACAGGTCAGACACACACCCACTCAGGGTCTTTGCTTTGGCATTGGCTCTGCGTCTAAATACCCAAATATTTGCATGACTTTCTCATTTCTTTCAGAGTTTTACTCAAATGTCACTGCCTCAGTGAAGTCTTTGGGGACTGTACTACCTGAAATTGTAAGTCCCGGCTGGGTGCAATGGCTCATGCCTGTAATCCCAGCACTTTGGGAGGCTGAGGAGGGTGGATCACCTGAGGTCAAGAGTTCAAGACCAGCCTGGCCAACATGGTGAAACCCCATCTCTACTAAAAATGTAAAAATTAGCTGGGCGTGGTGGTGCACACCTTTAGTCCCAGCTACTCTACTCAGGAGGCTGAGGCAGGAGAGTTGCTTGAACCCAGGAGGTGGAGGTTGTGGTGAGCTGAGATTGCACTACTGCACTCCAGCTTGGGTAACAGAGGGAGATTTTGTCTCAAAAAAAAAAAAAAAATTGTAAGCCCCCTGACCAGGCATGTGGCTTATGCCTATAATCCCAACACTTTGGGAGGCTGAGGCAGGTGGATCTCTTGAGCCCAGGAGTGTGAGACCAGCCTAGGCAACATGGAGAAACCCTGTCTCTACAAGGAAGTACAAAAATTAGCTGGGCGTGGTGGCACATTCCTGAAGTCCCAACTACTTGGGAGGCTCAGATGGGAGGATCGTTTGAGCCCAGGAGGCAGAGGTTGCAGTGAATTGAGATTGTTCCACTGCACTCCAGCTTGGGTGCCAGAGCGAGACACTGTCTCCAAAATAATAATAATAATAATAATAACCATGAATAGATAGATAGATAGATAGATAGATAGATAAAATTGTAAGCCCCAACTCTTGCTATCCCAATTTCCTAATTTAATTTCCTTCTTGGTCTTTATTACCACCCAACCTCCTATATCTTTTACTTATTTATTTTGTTTATTGACTTTCTTCCCCACTAGACTATAAGCATAATGACCATGGGAATTTTTTATTCATTTCTGCATATCGAGCAGTTAGAACAATGCCTAACCTATAGTAGGTACTCAATAATAAATGAATTAATAGGTGGATCTCCTCACCTCTGGTTCATTTCCATTCAATCCATTGCCCCATTGCTATCTGATTTATCTTTTTAAAGATAAATTGTTATTACAAAACAATTGCTCTCTGGCTAAAAAATTTATATTGCTTTAAGATAAAAAAACTCCTGAGGAAGGCTACCAGGCACCCTCTAATTTGGCTCCAATCTGGCTTTCAGCCTCACCTTTCCATCATGCAACACACATTTCAGCCACCCACAACTTCTCCTTTCTCCTGTTCATACCTCCTGGCCTTTGCACAGGACAGGCTGTCTGTACGAAGTATTCTACCTTCTCTTCATAAGAATTTCTTCATCCTTCAAGACAGTATTGAAATGTCACTTTTATGAAGATGTCCCAATTCTGCCTGACCTCCATGCTTCCCTGAATGCCAGACATCCCTCTCTTATATGTACTCTTTATCACAATGCATTGCCATTATTTGTCCATGTGTCTGTCTCGCCAGTCAGCTCTTTAAGGACGAGAAGCATGCCTGATTTATCTTTATGTCCCTGTCAACATAACCATCCCCGCCTTCAGACCTATGTACTGACTAAATAAGTTATCAATCAATTAGGCCAATGTGGTTGTCTGAATAGCCCCAAAGATGTCCATGTCCTAATCCCCAGAACCTGTGAATATGTTACCTTCTGTGGCAAAAAGGGCTTTGTAGATGTGATTAAGTTAAGGATCTTGAGACGAAGGAATTATCCTGGATTGTCCAGTTGGTGACCAAGGTAATCACAAGAGTCCTTAAAAGATGGAAGAGGGAGGCAGGGGAGCAGAGAAAGAGATGTAAGGTCCCATGCAGAGATTGGAGCAATGTCATCGTTGGGAAGGGGACACGAGCCAAGGAATGTGGGCAGCCTCAGAAGCTGAAAAAGGCAAGGAGTGGATTCTCCCCCGAAAGTCCCTACAGGACACACAGCCCTGATGTCTTCATTTCAGTCCCCAAAAACCATTTTTCAGATTCTAACCTTCAGGACTAGAAAATAATAAATCTGGGTGGTTTTAAGCCACTAAGATTGTGATATTTTATTACAGTAGCAATAGGAAGCTAATAGCACCAATATTAATGAAAAATCAGAATCAGAGTGTGGTGGGCTGAGTCCTGTGTGGATAGGGCAACCGACATGGAAGTGGCAAATCAGGATGAATGTTCCCAGCGTATCAAGAGATGGATACCATCTCCCAATGTTGCGTCATCCCTCTTGCCCTGTGGTTCTTACACAATAGTAGACATTGGCAATATGTGCTACAAAACATTATGCTGTGCTAATTACCTGTTCGGCCTTCAGTCTGGGCTTCCTTGCTAAAGAGGCCTCCACTGACAGTTAGGATCTGTATCTTGTATTTCTTGCCTGGTATTAGATCTTCAAATTTGTGTTGCTTAGTGGTGGCTGGCTCTGATGTGTTGTGCAGGATTCCATTTTCAGTCAGAAGCAGGATATCGTATCTTTCTGCCACACCAGCAGCTTTTTGCCAACTTACTATTAAGGAATGACTGCTGTATGCATTGTCTGCAATTACTCCTTGGACAGATGCTGGAACTGCAGAGAGACAAGTGGAGCAACAAAATACAGATTTTATCACTTAGGGTAAAGTAATCAATTGAGAAAAACTCCTGAATCAACTGCAGGTAGATGATGCGTTTGCTTTATTTGTGTGGCATTGATACTTTCTGTGTGCCCTTATGGAGAAAAGAGGAGAAAGGATTTCCTGGCTTAACCTGTCTGTAAAACTACTTTGATTCTCCATTTTTTTCTCTGAATTTAAATAGGATCTCAGATAGAAAAGTTAGTGAAAATGGCCTGATAAATATGCAGAGTGGTGCATACCTATGAGTCTAGAAAGTGAAGGATGCTGAGCAAGTTCATATTCAGTGAATGTGGGTTTGACAGTGAATTATGTTTCTTGTTTAGACTTTTATTACTAACATTAACTAAGGTCAAAACTTCAAGTCTTGACTTCAGCGGTAGTATATACTAGTATTTGTTCTATAGCTCCTGAAGTGAAAGGCAAAATAGTATTACTGTTTTTATAATAATATTTTCTGTCCTATGTTCATTTCTTTTCTCATTCTACATAATCTTCTTAGATTTCATCTATGTCCATGGTTTGAAGTGTCACCCATAAGGTGACAACTCCTGAATTTAAACTTTTAGTTGTTTCTCCTGCTTTTGCAAATCACATCTCTCCCTGAATGTACCACAGACACCCAACACTCAACACGTCCAAATTGGACTCCTCATCTCCCTCCCACAATGTTCTCATTGTCTTTTGTCTCTATCTCTTGGTTCAAGTCAGAAACTTCAATTGTCACTCTCAACCTTGTCTATATAATCAAATATGAGTTTTATTTCTGTATCCTAAATCTTCTATCTCTTGAATCTAGCCACTCTCTGTGTGCTGCCACTACCTCAGAACCGTATCATATCCTTTAGCAAGTATAAATGAGACCATACATTATTGCAGCTGCTTACTGACCAGTCACTTGCGTCCTTTCCTCCCACTCTTTCAATCTGCAGACTCTATCTAGCATATTTTTATAGCACTCCCATGCTGATGGCCCTACAGTGGCTCTCCATAATTCCAAAACACCTTCACAGGCAAACAAAGCTCTTCGTGATTTGGTCTATCTACTTACCTGGCCACACGGCTCACATTTTTTATTCTAGTATACTTTTGTTTTTTATACTTTTAGTAGAGATGGGGTTTTGCTACATTGCCCAAGCTGGTTTTGAACACCTGGACTCAGGCTATCCACTCACCTTGGCCTCCCAAAGTGCTGGGATTACAGGCATGAGCCACCATGCCCGGCCTTTATTCTAGTATACCAAATAAGGTGTAGGTCCCCAAATGTGCCATCCTTTCTCCTACCTCCAGGGCTTTGTTTTCTCTGATGGAACCAAGTCAACTTACACTTCACCTGGATGACTTCCTAGTCTTTCTTTAAATATTACTTCCTCCTGAAAGCCTTCCCTGATTCTTCTTGTTTGCTCCTCTAACATCTCATAACCACTTTTATCTTAGCACTTACCATGTTTTACTGTCATTGCCTTTTACTTTTCTGTCTCCTTCACTAGATTATCACGTTCTTGAGGTCAGGGGCTCTGCCTTGCTACTGAATGCCCACTTTCTTTTTTCTGAGACAGAGTCTCACTCTGTCACCAGGCTGGAGTGCAGTGGCATGATCTTGGCTCATTACAACGTCCACCTCCCAGGTTCAAGTGATTCTCCTGCCTCAGCCTCCTGAGTAGCTGGGACTACAGGTCTGCACCACCACGCCCGGCTAATTTGTGTTTTTTTTTGGTATTTTTAGTAGAGATGGGGTTTCACCATGTTGGCCAGGATGGTCTCAATCTCTTGACTTCGTGATCCACCCGCCTCAGCCTCCCAAAGTGCTGGGATTACAGGCATGAACCACTGCGCCCAGCCAAATGCCCACTTTCTAACACAGGCTTTGTCATAGGGTTAAAGATATGCAGATAAAGATATAAACATAGATATGAAATAGAGGCATAGTAGGGCATGGTATAGAAACCTCAGGCCCCGCAGCTAAATAAGTGGTCATGAGAATGGGAGGCATCTAAGAAGTATTGTGTCACAGTGGAGAGGGCATGAGGTTTGGGGCCAGACAGACCTAGACTTGAATTATAGCTTTAGGTCTTATTATATATGTATTCTTGATACTGTTTCATAAACTTTCTGAGCCATACTTTCCTCATCTGTAAGAGGACTATAGTATGACTAGAGATCTTTCAAAAATAATACATTAATAGTGATATTGATATAAACAGATTTATTTATACATTTGATACTTATTTTTTTTTAGCTCTACCAGGTAAAGTAGATGGCACAGATGTGTACTTGTTCTTAAAAGGTAGAACTTTTGAAAAATGCATAATTATGGAAGTCTCCATATTAAAATTTATTTATTTATTTATTTATTGAGACAGGGTCTCACTCTGGTTACCCAGGCTGGAGTGCAGTGGCATGATCACGGCTCACTGCAGCCTTGACCTCTCAGGCTCAGGTGATTCTTCCACCTCAGCCTCCCAAGCAGCTGGAACTACAGGTGTGCGCCACCACGCCTGGCTAATTTTTTGTATTTTTAGTAGAAATGGGATTTAGCTGTGTTGTCCAGGCTAGCCTCAAACTCCTGAACTCAAGCAATCTACCTGCCTTGGCCTTCCAGGGTGCTGGGATTACAGGCGTGAGCCACCGTGCCCAGCCTGCTTGTTAAAATTTAAAATTTTATTATCCTTTAGCAAGTATAAAAATTTGTTCAAATGATTTGGTTTCTGATTCCCTTTCATTTGTTTTGAAGATCTCTATTAAGAGAAAAATGCAAAGAATAAATGAGTGAGGCTCTTGAAACCATTGAATTGTACAAACTTTGGTGGGTTTAAATTTGGGTTTGTGAATAGCTGAGCCCATTCGCTGTCCCATTTTGGAGAACCATGAGGCATTCTACAATCTAGCCCTTCTCCAGGTGGATGCTCACCTGTCCGCCCAACCACATTTATCTGATTCTTCAGGGACCCGCTGACTGAGGCAATCATGATCTGGTACTGCTCCCCGGCCTCCAGTCTGTGGAACGTGTGCTCAAAGATGTGCTTGGGAACAGTCTGAGAGTCAACCTTTTGGCTGTGCCTGAATGCCGACACCGTGTAGGAATCAACGTCTCCCCCACCAGGAGTCCAGTTCACCGTCAGGCTATCTGTTGCTCCATTAGGAGAAATGTGAATATTTTTGACAGCACTAGGAACTAAAAAAGAAAATAAATTTAAAAGTCATCACTTAAAGAATGAACTGTTGAAATTTTCAACCAAAGTTTTGAATGCTTCTGATGTTTTGGCACCCACTGAGAGAACTCACATGGAAAAGAAAGTAACAATTTGCCACTTTTCTCTGATTTTTCTGTGTGAACTGAAGTTGATGGGGGAAAGCTTAGGGGGAAGACAAGGCTGGTGAGTGGAAATGAGGAATGCTAATTATATAGCGATGGGCTAGTTAGGGTGCCTTGGTCGAAGTTTTGGTTTTCTCACTCACTAGCTGTGGGACTACAGGCAAATTACTTGACCTCTGTAAGTTTCAGTTTCTTCATTAGGAAAAACGGCAGTGATGATAATACTAACCAGCCAATAGAGTTGTGAAGATTGATTCTTATTTTATTTTATTTTTTGAGGCAGGGTCTTGCTCTGTTGTCCAGGCTGGAGTGCAGTGCATGATTATGGCTCACTGCAGCCTCTACCTCCTGGGCTCAGGTGATCCTCCTACCTCAGCCTTCCCAGTAGCTGGGACTACAGGCACACATCACCATGCCTGGCTAATTTTTTGTATTTTTTTGTAGAGACAGGGTTTTGTCATGTTGTCCAGGCTGTGCTTGAACTCCTGAGCTCAAGCTGTCCTCCTGCCTCAGCCTCCCAAAGCATTGTGAAGACTGAACAAGATGTAGACATAGAATGCTTTGCTATGGGTCTGGTTCATGGTGAACTGTCAGTACATGTTAACTACTATGGCAACACTCCTAAAAGAGTTCTAAAGAAGTGATTTCCAAGTAACAATTCTTAATCTGTGTGCCTCACAAGCAACAGCTAATCACATCAGTTCATTGCTGTTTCTCTGAAAGCACCCCCCCCCCCCCCCCCCCCACTGACATCATACTTTATTTTCGTTCATACAGGTTGGACATCATTGTCACTATCAAGATGACTTTGTCCCTTCTTGCTCTCTCCCTTTTACCCTTCCAAATCCTCAATCGAAATGCCCAGACTACCCAAAAGTTAAATACACCACTGCATCTGTTCAGGTTCAAGAACAGTATTTCACATTACCTGTGAAGCCCTCAATGAAGGCTGACTGCTGTACATCTCCACTAATCGTCAAGACAAGAATTTTGTATTGGCGGCCCGGTGTTAGGGAAGTAAATCGATACTCAGTTGCAGTATTTACAAGGTGAAAAGGAGGGAATACTTTCATGTCATTGAAGAGCAGCTGGATCTCATACTGGTCGACATCCCCATTAGCTCCTGACCAAGTCACATGCAAGTCCTCAGTGCTCCTGTTCCGCAATGTTAGATCCTTAACAGGCTCTGGAACTAGGGAGAAAAATGAGAAGACATTTCAGGAAAGGAACTGATCAGAGTTTACCTACATAATAATTTATGAATCACATTCAGGGAACTGGCAACATCTCCCTTCCCCCAAATAAACCACTAGCACTATTTCATGCATAATTAAACAAGAAAAATTGGAAGCAGCTATTAAAATTGTAATTTTTTTCCCTGACATAAATGTTACATGATCAGCATTGGTAGAACATAATTATAAAATGAGTTATGATCTTGACCATAAGATAAAACAAGAAGTCTAGAATTTAAATGCCATGATGCAGGAAGACAGGGAAGAAAAATGGGACATTTAGCCTTCTTGCTCTCTCGCTCTCTCACTATGTTTGCTTTTATCTACCAATAAATATTCTGTAATTATAGGCCATGGCTTGGCTAAATGATGTTAGTGCCAAGTGAGACTTACTGGGAATGTAATGTACTAATGAATAAGCAGAAAAAATTCAAGGTTCAGATAAATTACTCAGAGACTTTCAAGTCCAACCAACTGTCAGATTTTGCAATCATTCCACTTACTTGTTCTCCCATTCCCTTGTTCACTGGCTTCATATTGTCCACTTTTTGTAGTAATAGTGACACTGTACAACCGTCCAGGGACTAGCTGAACAAATACACATTCGTTTTCCGACTTGGGAATGCTTTTGGTTTTGATGAAGTTGTTTTTGTTTTTAATGGTGACTTCATAGTGATCAAAGTCTCCAGTGGCATGCACCCAGGATACCCTTAAATAATCACTCCTGGCTGAGTTGCTAACACTGACTCCCTGGACTTTGTCAGGCACTGAAAAGGAAACAGATAAAGACTAAATAAATATGTATTAATTCTGAGTGAGTAATTGATCACAGATGACAACCCGGGACAATAAAAAAGAAAGAGTAGACTATTATTGTGTGTATTAAAAAGAAAAATCTTAGACCTTAGATCACAAATTTCTGGAGGGGAAAGACTGTTACACTATGTGAAGTGATTAAACGGATCTTTTTTTTTTTCTTTTTCTTTTTTTTTTTTCCCCTCCCCCCGCCCGCCTAAACAGATCTTTTAACAGAAGCTGATGAACTCATTCTAAGCCCGCTGTTTGTCTGCACAAAATGTCATGTATAAGATGGAACATTAAACATGATGGCTGATGATTAATATGAGTGATGGTAAATGATATAGATAATTCCAGCATACCTTGCTGACTCAAAAGTTACTAAGAAGAATATAAGCAATCTCCCCAATCCCCGCCAAAAAAATGAGGCTATGCACGGTGGCTCACACCAATCCTAACACTTTGGGAGACTGAGGCGGGCAGATCACTTGAGGTCAGAAGTTTGAGAACAGCCTGGCCAACATAGTGAAAGCCCATCTCCACTAAAACACAAAAATTAGCCGGGCATGGTGGTGCACACCTGTAGTTCCAGCTGCTCGGGAGGCTGAGATGGAAGAATCACTCGAACCCAGGAGGAGCAGGTTGCGGTGAGCTGAGATCACATCAAGCCCCTGCACTCCAGCCTGGGTGATGGAGCAAGACTCTGTCTCATTAAAAAAAAAAAAAGAAAAATAAAAATGGAAGAAGAAACACATATGGTTAATTGCATAATAAATGAAGAGATTTTCCACATTATTGGTGATCAAGGAAATGCAAGTCAAAACCACAGTGAAATACTGTTTTATACCCATTTGACTGGCAAAATAAAAAAACCCTATAAAAACCAAGTGTGGAAGAATATGTACAGGAGACTGGATAGTGAATATATACATATACACACGTACACACACACAGTGAATATTATATAATAGTTATAATTAATTCCTTAACTCAAAACACAAAAACAGGGATTTCTTGTCCCTAATATAAAAACAAAATATGGATGAATCTTATCTATATAATAAGTAAAACATCTAAGTCCCTGATATTAAATACTGCATTAAAAATACCTTTTAAATAATGTTAAAAACGACAAAAAAATTTAAAACCAGTAATTTTAGGCCTGTATATAAATGCAATAAAACTATGCAAGAGGGAAAGCAAGCGAGACGTGAACATAGGAGTCAAGATGTTGGCTACTTTTGAGTGAATTCGTGAGGTGGGGACCACATATTTCGATGTAGGTTATTGTCAAGATCCTAGCTATTATTTTAGGTAGTGGTTGGTTTCTTGTGTACATGTTAAATTATTAAAAATTACTAACTAGATGCCTAAAAAGTAAAGGTGGCAGTTGATGCATGGTTTCTTTTTTCTTTTCGTTTTTTTTTTTTTTTTTTGAGACATCACTCTGTTGCCCGGGCTGGAATACAGTGGTGTGATGTTGGCTCACTGGAAACTCCACCTTCTGGTTCAAGTGATTCTCCTGCCTCAGCCTCCCAAGTAGCTGGGATTACAGCTGCCTGCCACTATGCCTAGCTAGTTTTTTATATTTTTAGTAGAGATGGGGTTTCACCATATTGGCCAAGCTGGTATCGAACTCCTGACCTCATGATTCGCCCACCTCGGCCTCTGAGGGGATGCATGGTTTCTTGAACCAAGAATTATGATTAATACAATTTTGTGCATGTGAGGTTCTTTCTAATATATAAACAAAACCATTCTGTATATCTGTGGTCCCCTCCCCAACCAGTACATAAATATATGCATGTTACTAGGAACGCTGTGGAATAAGGCAATTCTGTATTTAGAGCATGATATTAAGGAGATTTCATTTTTCCATTTGGGGCTGAATTTTAATTCAACAGTAGGCCACAGATTCATTACTATTTCACTGTAAATGGACATTATACATATTTGAGGAGGAGCATTGACAAGAGGCATGAACTCGGATCCAGGGTACTAAACTCTTGTCCCAATACTACCATGTCCTCTAGGCCTGTACAGCCTCTCTCTGTATTTGGTATGTATTAGGGGTTTCTGATCTGACCACATGCCAAGACTGTGTCCAATTTTTCTCCTCTACTTTTTCTCAAATCATGAAATGATCCAGAAATTTCAGTATTTTGGCATAGGAGCTCCATTTTTCATATGCTTCTCACACCTACAAGTTGCATTAGCATCCTTTGTTGCATTGTGTTTACTGATTAGCATTTGGAATATAGCTCACCACAGATATGGAGCAAGGACAGATATGCTTTCTCCAAGATATTTACCTAAAACCAATTACAGTGTTGTTATCACAGTCATCACAGAATACAGTCATCACAGAGTTAAGGAAAGGAAATTATGAAGTGGCATGCATGGGCTAAGAAAGGTCAATGATCCAGGCAATTTGCTGAAGGCAAAGCAACTATTACAGGAAGAAAAACCTGGCTTAATATCACGTTAAGTCAATAAGGAGCTCACCGGGTGGAACAGGGGATAATTTGTGGAGACCTGCCTTGCTACACAGTGAGATGATGTGATACAGAATTAGAAATACTGGTATTTTCACCCAAAGTGTAGAACAAGAGCATCAGAAATGGAAAAGGGCATTAAGATAATCAGCCAAAATCATCAAGAGAACAACTCAGACATGATTCTCCAGTTAAACTGATTTGTCGGGGGCAATGATTTGCCTCCATTAGTCATGCACCAAGTCCAGGTTCATGCTGGTCAAGGAGTCAAGAGGATGCACTGAATAAAGAATCACTTTCTTGCATTTAAAATTAATCTCAGCAAAAGGCTGTGCAATAGTAAAGTCATACGGATAGGAAATCATCATGAATTGACATTGGAAGGAAGCAAGGGGTTGGTGGTTAGGTAACACATCCTTTAATTTCTGGTGATTTTTACGCTCCAAGTTGATTAATATGAGAGACCCCTGACATAAGACTGCTTTGTAAATAGAAATCTGCTTTTCAGATCTAAGTCATTATTGTGATTGTCAGTGTAACTGGGCTTAAAATTATTGGAGGGTAGGGATAATCTCTTTACCTCCCTGACTAGTGCTCTAGGATACAGCGTGATGGAATAGACATAGCACTGGAGCTAGGCTGAGCTCCACTACCGGCCAGCCCTGCAACCTTGGAGAAGCCACACTCCTTCTCTGGGATTTCGTTTATATCCAAATGGGGAAATATGATTAGATCATTCTAAGGACCCCTTCAATGCCAGCATCCTGTAACAATATAAATCAGAGGTTCTTAGCTTTTTGGGGGTCACAGAAACCATGAGAATCTGATAAAAGCCATGGACTCTTTCTTCTCAAAGAAATGCATATACCTTTCCTATCCCCAGCCACTTCATAAACAATTTCAGGGGTTACTACATTCCTAAAGTCTCCCATGAACCATGGACCCCCAGGTGGAACCCCTGATCTAAGTGATTTCTGATTATTCCTTTGCCAAATATTTACTGAGTGCCTACTAAGTCCCAGGTCCTGTGCTACATAATAGGATAAGGACAATTGTCCCAGAGCCTCATGGAAAAACTGACATTTTTAAATACAGAAATAAACTCATAGCTTAGTAGGAAACATTTGACAATGTATTGATGCCAACCTTAGGCAGAAATCTCAGGTATAAACCCCAGAAAGCATAAATATATTGGGAAAATGGTAGCTATTTAAATTTAAATCTTTCCAGCACATTGGACTGAACATTCATTTCCTTTGCTAAGATTTTTGCTCCCTAATCCCAGAACCATAAAAGTTCACATTTTCACCTTGTGTGAAAAAGGATGAATAGTGGTTTTGACCAGCAGACATTTCAGGATGGATTTTAGGATGGAGAGCTTTGTAGGCACTGGAGTCATTCAGAACTGGGTTTAAAACCAGGATCTGAAACACACTGGGTGTTTAACAAGGTAAACAGCTGGGCAAGTTACTTGACCTCCCTGAACCTTGGTTTCCTGATCTGTAAAATGGGAATCATAACAATGACTATCTCAATAAGGCATTCATATGGGTTAGTTAAGACATATAAAGCCAGGCCCTAGCAACAAAAAGTACTCCATAGATGGGAATACTAGTTTTTTTTTTTTTTTTGAGACGGAGTCTCACTGTCTCCCAGGCTGGAGTGCAGTGGCAAGATCTCGGCTCACTGCAAGCTCCACCTCCCAGGTTCATGCCATTCTCCTGCCTCAGCCTCCCGAGTAGCTGGAACTACAGGCACCTGCCAGCACGCCCAGCTAATTTTTTGTATTTTTAGTAGAGACAAGGTTTCACCGTGTCAGCCAGGATGGTCTCGATCTCCTGACCTCGTGATCCACCCACCTTGGTCTCCCAAAGTGCTGGGATTACAGGCATGAGCCACTACGCCCAGCCAAACGGGAATACTTTTTACGCTATTTGAATATAATAGAAATTCTAGTCACACAGGGTCTGCTCACATAAGGAGTTTCTTGGGTTAAAATACAAAGACTCCATAACAGTTTTGTGATCTCAAGGGCCTTTCATCCCATCATTACAGAATTGCTACAGCTCTGTGGGGCCCTGAGCCACATGTGAATTGGTTCTTACAGAGCCCTGAACCTTCATACAGCCTTACCTGTCCGCTCTTGGCTGAAGGAGTGATTTTCATACTTGCCACTCCTTGTAGTTATGGTCACGGTGTAAAGGCGGCCTGGGGTGAGGGAGCTGAAGGAACATTCGCTGACAGACTTGGCAATGACAAGGGACTGAACCACCCTGCCGTCATGAGACAACGTCACCTCATAGTTATCCACATCTCCGGGCGCTGGCAGCCAGGAAACGCTGAGGTAGTCATTACGACCGGAATTGTTCACCGTTACTCCACTCACACTGGAAGGGACTGTGATTTTGAAAGGTAGGGGGGGATTCAAAAAGAAAAACACAGTCAAAAGTTTGGATTGTCTATTGCAATCAGCACAAATCGTGGACTCGAGATCTAATCTGATTACATAAGAGGTCAAGGAAGTGTGAGGATTTCACTCAGCTTCTAGAAGCTGAGTGTTGTTACATCAGAAGGCTAATCAAAATAAAAATGTCAGGAGGCCTTTGGGATGCCTCATAAATACAAGGATGCCACTACTGAATTTTTATAAGGTTGTTTGTAAAGCATTTCAAGTCGAGGCATCTTTATAGAATGTTTTAGAAGGTTCCTTGTAAGAAAGGGAACAAACATTTCAACAATCCAAATGAATAAACTTGAACCAAACTTACCAATAAAGCAAAAATGTTTGAGTGGAAAGGGGAAGAATATGGTAGCTTTTCTAAAGACCTTAAACTGGGATAGCTTCAATCTTCTTGTGATGAAATTATTTATTCCTGGGAAGTAATAGCAAACACAAGAGGGACCGTTTTCCCTTTGCAAAGCATTTCCTGCCCTCTAGTGGTAAGAAATAAGTCTAAAAACCTGTCTTGGAAATAAGAAGTCTGGAAACTGGACCAACCAAGGGCAGAGAGAACTATTTTGGCAATAATGGGTTTTCTGATGTCAACTATAATCATTTGCTTATATGAATTGGGGATTAGTGTCACAAACGTTTACTGAGAACCTGCTATTTGTCAGGTATACAAAAATGAAAAAAGGCATGAATGTCTTCAAGAAGTTCTCTGGCTGGATGTATAGTCAGCAAATTAGTAACTGCAGTATTGAGTAAAAGTTTAACCACATATCGGAAATAGGTGCCCATAAATAGTACTGCCCTAAATGAATATAGGAGTAAAATATTACAGTATATATGAACCGCACTACTGTTGTAATCATTAGTTGATTAACTTAACAGTTTCATGTGATTGTCAATTTCAGTACCTCACTTAAAATGGACAGGATTTGGCTAGATGACTTCTGAGAATCCTTCTAATGTAATATGCTCTGACTTTGTGAATTAAGCCCCAAAGCATACCTCATGCTTAAAAGCACTTATCCATCACTAAAAATTATAAACTGCATTCTAGTGAACAACTCTGGTAATGTTGATCCACATGTATGGACATTTCCTAGATATAAAGTTGAACTTTTTAGCCAGGAGATTTATATATTGGTACATCTCTTCTTTCCTTTTCTTTCCTTCTTTTCTTCCTTTTTTCTTTCTTTCCCTCCTTCCTTCCACCATTCAACCATCCATACATCCTTTGGTTGCTCTCAAAAGCAACTCATTATGCTTGTTTTTAAAAACTGCTCGAAATATTTGCAACTACTGACTTTTTTTTTTTTTTTTTTTGAGATGGAGTCTCATTCTGTCGCCCAGGCTGGAGTGCAGTGGCGCAATCTCGGCTCACTGCAAGCTCTGCTTCCCGGATTCATGCCATTCTCCTGCCTCAGCCTCCCGAGTAGCTGGGACTACAGGCACCTGCCACCACACCCAGCTAATTTTTGTATTTTTAGTAGAGATGGTGTTTCACCGTGTTAGTCAGGATGGTCTCAATCTCCTGACCTTGTGATCCGCCTGCCTTGGCCTCCCAAAGTGCTGGGATTACTGACGTGAGCCACCGCACCTGGCCCTAACATTTTATTAGAAAAGACACAATTATCAAAAGTTTTGGAAGAAATATGATTCACTTGTTTAAGAAAAAATAGATACAAAATTTGTTTTTCCTTTAGGATGAGCATTTTCCCAGATTAGAATTAGATTTGTTAAGTATATCTAATATCTTTAATTTCAAATATTCTGCCATCTTATCCGGGCTAGGAGGGTTTATTTGTATGTTTCAACTCAGTGGAAACAAGTGAAATATAAGAATACCTTTCAAAATTATTTCAGTATTGACTAATATTTCAGCAATTTGAGGAGATGATAAGGATTATCAAGGCCATAGCCACTGAATTCTTTACAATTGACTGTGTACAAAATTTACTAAAAGAGGCACCTTTCAAAATCCCTATTATTATTCTTCTATAGGAGTCTCCCATTTTCCTCCTTTATCATGATAATGTGCACCTTTCATATGTTTGAGTAAAATAACTCATGCTCATATTTATTCATATTTGGTTCTCTCCTCAAAACTTTATGATCATTCTTCAAATAATTTCTTGTCCCTTTTTTAAATGCTTCTATGATATAATATGGGTCAAATACTTGTACCTTTATTCTAATTAAAATATAGGTGTAAAAATAATTGTAAGTCCCACTTATTTAAAGTGTCCAGTTATTTCAAGAGATAGCACAGACTAGACTATTTTAGTAGCTCACAACAAGTTGGACAATCCTCGTGGTATTTAAAATGAGAATCAACCTGTGTGGCAGAATATGGTTCCCCAACCGTTTCTTTTCCTTGTGACACACAGCTAGACTACATTTCTCAGGCTGCCAGGCAGTCAGATGCAGCCATGTAACTGAGTTCTGGCCAGTGGAATGTGGGTAGAAGTGAAATGTCTACTCCCAAGTCTGATGAGTTGTATCCCCTCTCCCACCTCCATTCTCTGGAGAAATGTGGAGAGCTCTGAGGACCTACAGCAAAGAAGAGCCACCGATGGTAGGAGACTGGATCCCAACAAATAGAGGCATCCAATCATGAACACCCACATTATACAGTGTCTAAGCCTGAATTAAATCAGTCTAATGTGACTGATAAAACTGCACGTCACTGGGAAATGAATGCAAGGTCGTCCTCCACTCCTCTCCTCAGCCTTCTTATTATTTCTCCTTCCCTATTCTGACACCCAGGGTAGGAGTGAATTATTGTGCATGGATTAAAACACAAAAGCTTAGGGAAGTAAGTTAATGGCACAGCTAGGACCAAAACCTAGGCCTCCTGATTTCCATGCTAAGCTTTTCAGCACCCCCCCGCCACAAGTATGCTACACCAATGGATGGTACCAAGAACCTTTAAAAGAAAGGAAAGAAAATGTCAGGGAGAAAGCTACAGGTGATGGGCCAGGCGCAGTGGCTCACACCTGTAATCCTAGCACTTTGGGAGGCCGAGGCGGGCGGATCACGAGGTCAGGAGATCGAGACTATCCTGGCCAACAAGGTGAAACCCCGTTTCTACTAAAAGTACAAAAATTAGTGGGGTGTGGTGGTGTGTGCCTGTAATCCCAGCTACTACAGAGAATGAGGCAGGAGAATCACTTGAACCAGGGAGTTGGAGGTTTCTGTGAGCCAAGATCGTGCCACTGCACTCCAGCCGGGTGACAAAATGAGACTCCGTCTTGAAAAAAAAAAAAAAAAAGAAAGATGCAAGTGACAATGTCAGCTGTCATAGAATGAGGGAAATGGGCCTACACCAGTGAATTTCTACCAAGACTATGAAACATCTCAGTGACTTCATTGTTCTTCTGGGAGATTTAATGAAGTTAATGTCCTCTGGGTTCATTAAGTAGGTGAGATTCATGATTTTGGAAAGAGATGCATCTATGATGCCTGCAGCTGATAAACAGAATTTGAGTGTTGAGGATGCAGAAGGAGAAGCCTGAAATCCAACTTACAATAATTATATAAAATTAAGTAGACAAGGTCACGAATAATTATCAAAGCTTCTATTGGTTTTATGTAATTTCTTTCTAAGAAATGAACATAAATTTTATATATCATATATGTTAACTTTTATGTTCTTTCATTGTATTACGTACAATGGTTCGGTGCCATGGCTCCCTGACACACATGACCATAATGACACTTATTTGTTTACTTAGCTTTCTAACAGGGAGCTCTTAAGGTCCAGAAAAATTGTTTAGATAGCATATTAAGCACTTGTTTAATGTTGCTTATGAAAATATATGAGACCTGAAAATTAGATCAACTCCACCTCTGACCATATTAATTGGAGATCATTTTCTTTTTATGTCTTGCAAACCAAGAATATAAAAGAGTGAAAGATGCTTTCTTTGGGAGGTTAGTTTTGTTTTTTATCTCATTATTATTTACCTTTATGGGGACATAAACATTTCAAAGGAAATCAATTGAATAAGGGATAGGCATCAAGTGAGGCGCTCTTACATGTTCATTGGAGATGTTAAAATATTCAGCCAGCTCCGGTGGCTCATGCCTGTAATCCCAGCACTTTGGGAGGCCAAGGTGAGCAGATCACCTGAGGTCGGGAGTTCGAGACCAGCCTGACTAACATGGAGAAACCCTGTCTCTACTAAAAATACAAAGTTAGCCGGGTGTGGTGGCACATGCCTGTAATCCCAGCTACTTGGGAGGCTGAAGTAGGAGAATTGCTTGAACCCAGGAGGCGGAGGTTGTGGTGAGCCGAGATCATGCCATTGCACTCTATTCTGAGCAACAAGAGTGAAATTCCATCTCAAAAAAAAAAAAAAATTCAGAATTTATTCTCTCTTACCATCACCCATCGCCCAATTTCCATTCCATATACCTTCTGGGTGGCATTGAAACGTAGCTTTTAGGAAGGCCAGGGATAAGTCTGATTTTAGGATATTTCTATAATATTCTGTTTAGGGGTCTCATGTACTCAGATCTTAGTAAGTTACAGACATATATCTCTACTTCTTACCTGTTCTTCCCTCCACCACCACTTGTCGGGAAGAGATCCCTCCACTCACTGTTGTTACTACCACGGAGTACAGGCTGCCGGACTTGAGAGAGTGGAAGCTGTATCCGCTGGTCTCACTGTAGGTGCTTTCATTTTTAATGACCACATTTTCATGGATCAGTAAGACTTGGTAAAATTCTACATCTCCTTGTGCCTGGCTCCAGTTAGTAAACAGACTACTGGTCATTCCTTGGTTGGCCACATGCAAGTCAGTCACTTGGGCAGGCACTAAAACAGTAGACAGAAGACAAAACAAATGACACTTAGTCACCTTAAGAAAGTGTAAGAAAAATGAGTCAAAAAATGGAGACAGACTTGAAAGTGCTAAAAATAATTTTTGTGTTGTTGCTATAGACTCTCAGTTCTATTTCCTGTGGCATATGGAGAACTACTCCTCTAGAGAAGCTTTAGTACTTTGAAAAAGCTGCTTATATAGGGATCAAAATTATTTAGGATCCAAGGATGAGATGATGCATGCTTATTAAGTGGTTTTGGTTTTAAATTTTAGATAATGAAGGCTGCTATTTTTGAAAACTGCTTAGTTAATACGATTTTATCTGTCCTTAGCCCACGAGAATTCAAAGCTATCTAATCTACCTGAGCCAATGATTGTTCTGGGGTGGTACTGGGAATTCCCTTCAGTCTGGTGAGTATGGTCTAGCAAACTGGTTAGTTCTATACTGGCACATTCTCAAAGGGGCTGTTATTATATATGAACATGTAATAATATAAATTGTAATAATATATATTACAAAGTAATAATAACAACAACTACTGAATGTCTACTATGTGCCAGTTATGAGCTATATGTCTCATGAAGGTTACATTATTTGACACCCATTCAGAACTCTATAAAGTTGATTTTATTATTCCATTTATTAATGAGGAAACCAAGGATCATAAAATGTAAGTAATTTATATCACAGTGCTAACAAATAGCCAACCTGGAACTGAAAGCTAGATTTGTCTAACCCCTAAGCCTGTGTCCTTTTCCTAATTAACATTTATTGCTTCCAACTTATCGTTTAACAAATCTTATATACAGATCTTGAAGTTGGCATTTGGTCAACATACATTCTTCTTTGTGCCTCTTTCCTGAATTATAATAACCAAAGGGATTGTAACCTTGGCAACCCTCTTTCTCAAAGTTCATTGACTTCTGGATTAAGATACAAATGTGTTCATTAAAAAAATCCTACTGTATATGGATCAGATTCAGTTATAATTCTAAAGATTCAATTTTAATTCTAAATTTTATATGAAAGGCAAACAGCTACAGTGTCCAAAGCAATTTTGAAAAAGAAGAATAAAGTTAGAGGACTAACACCACCTGATTTCACTAAAAATCTTGTAATTAAGACAGGATAATACTGGCAAAGGGCAGACAGAAACATAGATTGATGGAACAGAATTGAGAGTCCAGAAATAGAAGAACAAACATGCTATCAATGGATTTTTTTAGAGATCCAAAGGCAATTTCATGGAGAAAAGATGGTCTTTTCAATACATAGGGTTGGAATTACCAGGTATCTATATGCAAAGAAAAAAACCTTCACCCATATCTCACATCATATATAAAAATTAACTCAAAATGGGTCGCAGACCTACATTTAAAACCTAAAACTATAAACTTCTAGGAGAAAATCTTTGTGACTTTGATTTAGGCAAATATTTTTAGATATGACACCACAGCATGATTTATGAAAGACAAAAATTGATAAATTAGACATCAAAATGAAAAACCGACAGAAAACATTTTGACTGAGGACAAACAAACAATCCTATTTTAAAATTCAGCAAAATATTTGAACAAAAAATTCCCCAGAGAAGATAAATGGGTGACAAATAAGCTTGTGAAAGGATTCTCAAAGCCATTAGACATCAGAAAAAGGCAAATTAAAACCACATGAGATATCATTATCTTATTATAATGGCTATTCCATTAGAATGGCTAAATTTTAAAACAAACTGCTAATACCATGTAATACATGCTGAGAATGTGGAGGAAGTAGAAATCTCATACATTGCTGGTGGGAATGCAAAATTTCACAAACACTTTGGAAAGCAATTTGGCAGTTTTCTACAAAGTTAAATATGCATTACTATATGACCCAGCAATATGGGTGGTGGGGATGAAAAAATGACCTTAGGTCTAAAACAATGCCTTAAACTTCCATTTCTGGCAGTATGATAGGCTAGATACCATGAAAATCCTTAATAAACACAACTATACATATTGGATAAAATACGAAAATGTAAATGAATGACTTGTCAGGAATGTAAGGGATTCTCAAAGGCCAAAAAGTAAAGGATAGAGAGATAACTGGATCATAAAGCAAACTGTTGTGTTGAGAGCCCCTTTCAAATGCAAATGTAAGTTTTGATTTTATAGCATTGCAGGATATTGGAGAAAGGAGGTAAAGTGTAGATTTTTCCAGGCTGAAGAAACTCATAGGTGACCTTGTATAACATTGGAAAGGCTACATTCTAAGTATAAGTGAAATAAATAGTATCTCTTTACTCCCTATACAACTTCAGCCTTAATACTGGATGGAGAAAATGATTTCCTCTGAGAATTCATAATCTTAAGATAGTTTCAATGTGTTTGCCACCTGAATTTATAAAACCCAGGTGATCAAAAAACCTAAAGTTGACAATTTAGATTAATGTAGGTCTGGTTTGATAGCCTTGTGCACCTGAAAGAATCAAATGAAAATTCCTTCTGAAACTCACCTTCAAACATGTCCTTAAATAATTTCCACAGAATAAAATTCTAGGGAAAACAAGCTTACGGTAAAAAAAAAAATCACATACATTTAAAGAAATAAAGCAACATAAACAAAAGACAGGAAAATCAAAAGACAACAGAACTTAACTCCTGAAGATTTCAGCTATTATAATTATCAGACATAGGATGGAAAATAAACATTGTTAATTTGCATATAACAATACAGGAGGGGAATGAAAATATAACTAAAGGGCAACAGAGCACAACATAAATTTGAAAGAGAGCCAAAGACAATGCTTAAAAGTGAAGAACATAACAATTAAAATTTAAAACACAGTGGGTAGATTTTAAAATAGATTAGACAGAGCTGAAGAAAGAATTAATGAAATGAATCAAAGAGATGAGAAAGTTACCTATACTGTAGTTCAGAGAGAAAACACATGGAAAATATGAAATATATTGATGTGTTCATATATGTGTGTTCTAGAATACCAGAAGATGACAGAGCAGGGAATGGAGAAGGGGCAAGAGGCAATATCGGAGAGTTAATAGCTGAGAATTTTCAGGATTGTAGAAAGACACTAATTGGAAAGTACAGAAATACCAATCAATCTTAAGCAATAGAAACAAAAAGACACATATCTATACCTTGATTATTATTGTGAAACAACTGAACACCAAAGGTGAAAAATCAGTCATAGCAAACAGACTCAGAGAAATAAAAATTAGACTGATAGCTGACTCAGCAGCAACAATAAATCCCAGAAAGACTAGAATAATATCTTCTATGTGCTGAGAGAAAATAACTTTAAACACATAGTTAGAACTTAAGGAAATTATCTTTCAAGACAGAGAGCTATAAAAAGATGAGAGTTATATAAAAATATGCCCAGCAAAAACAAAATTTGAGAGAGTTTGTCCCTAGAAACTCTCAATGAAGAAATCTGAATAATGTTCTCCAGAATAAATGAAAATAATCCCAGATAAAATGTCTCAGATGCAGGAGGAAAAAATGAGAAAAAAGGTAGTAAATTGATAGGTAAATCTAAACAGATGTTGACTATATAAAGCAATAACTATATTTTTGTGGGATCAAAAGAGGAGAGAAAAATAAGATACAGGACAATAGTATATACATTGAAAAGGAATTTTTTTTTTTTTTTTTTTTTTGAGACAGGGTCTTACTCTATCACACAGGCTGGTGTGCAGTGGCAGGATCTCGACTCAATGCAACCTCCACCTCCTGGGTTTAAGTGATTCTTATGCTTCAGCCTCCTGAGTATCTGGGATTACAGGTATGTGCCACCACTCCCAGCTAATTTTTGTATTTTTAGTAGAGACCGTGTCTTGTCACATTGGCCAGGCTGGTCTTGAATTCCTGGCCTCAAGATCCGCCCGTCTCAGCGTTCCAAAGTGTTGGGATTACAGATGTGAGCCACGAGGTCTAGCTAAAAGGGAAATCTTGATGACTTTGCTTCCAATTACACTGAAAAAATGAGAGCAATTAGAAGATAACTGCTCACCCTACAACTATCCACCTATTGGGATCTCTACCCACATATTCTCTCTTCCCTAGGTGATGCGGTTTGGCTTTGTGTCCCCACCCAAATCTCATCTTGAACTGTAATATGCATGTGTCCAGGGAGGGAGGTGACTGGATCATGGGAGCAGTTTCCCCCATGCTGTTCTCATTTGAGTGAGTGATTTCTCACAAGATCTGATGGTTTTATAAGGGGCTCTTTCCCCTTTGATCTCCATCACTTCCCCTCCTGCCATCTTGCGAAGAAGGTGCCTGGTTCCCTTTCACCTTCCACTATGATTTTTAAAAATTAATTAATTTATTTATTTTATTATACTTTAAGTTCTAGGGTACATGTGCACAACGTGCAGGTTTGTTAAATAGGTATACATGTGCCATGTTGGTATGCTGCACCCATTAACTCGTCATTTACATTAGGTATATCTCCTAATACCATCCTGTCCCCTCTCCCCACACCCCACACCAGGCCCCAGTGTGTGATGTTCCCCAGCCTGTGTCCAAGTGTTTTCATTGTTCAATTCCCACCTATGAGTGAGAACATGCAGTGTTTGGTTTTCTGTCCTTGGGATAGTTTGCTCAGAATGATGGTTTCCAGATTCATCCATGTCCCTACAAAGGACACGAACTCGTCCTTTTTTATGGCTGCATAGTATTCCATGGTGTATATGTGCCACATTTTCCTAATCCAGTCTGTCGTTGATGGACATTTGGATTGGTTCCAAGTCTTTGCTATTGTGAATAGTGCTGCAATAAACATACATCGCATGTGTCTTTATAGCAGCATGATTTGTAATCCTTTGGGTATATACCCAGTAATGGGATGGCTTGTTCAAATGGTATTTCTAGTTCTAGATCCTTGAGGAATCACCAGACTGTCTTCCACAATGGTTGAACTAGTTTACAGTCCCACTAACAGTGTAGCAGTGTTCCTATTTCTCCACATCCTCTCCAGCACCTGTTGTTTCCTGACTTTTTAATGATCGCCATTCTAACTGACCTTCCCCCACGATTGTAAGTTTCCTGAGGCCTCCCCAGCCATGTGGAACTGTGAGTCAATTACATCTCTTTCCTTTATAAATTACGCAGTCTTGGGTAGGATCTTTATAGTAGTGTGAAAACAGACTAATACACCAGCTGACACTGAGGTTAGATTCCCCATGCTCCTTTCTAAAGCCAGTTCCTCCACTTGTGCTCTAGATCCCAATACCTCTTGCCTACTCATGGAAAAACGGCAGCAATTCTTCCCTCTCACTTTACATCATCATGATTCCCCTTCTACATCTTCTAGATCATTCCCTCCAGCATAAAACATGCTGTTATTTCTTCTACCTTTAAAAAATCATCCTCTTTTCAACCATACTTCCTTTTCTAGATGCTGCCCTATTTCTCTGCTCTCCTTTGCAGCAAAACTCCTTGGAAGGGTTGTTCTTTACTCTTTTTCAAGTTTAGGAAACTAAATCCAAGCCAAGTAAAAAGAAGGAACTAATAAAGATAAGAACTGAAATTGGTAAAATAGAAAACAAACACAATAGAAAAGATCCATAAAACAATGCCTAGTACCTAATAGGCGGTTAATGAATACTTGTGAATTGCATGTTAAATAGTAATTCAGCAGACAGAACACTTTAAAATGTAAAGTTTATAAAGATTATTACCTGTTCTTCCTTTTACTGAAGAGGAATTTTTTAAGTCTCCACTAATACTGGTGACTGTAGCCATGTATTTTCGTCCAGGCACCAGGTCAGTAAAAGTGAATTCTTTGGCATCTTTGGAGAGTGACTTGTGGATCAGACGGAGGTCTCTGTCAGCTAGGGAAATGATGTATTCCTCCCATTCTGCTACAGGGGGCTGCCATATGATGCTCAGTGAGGTTTCATTGGCATGTTTGACACGAAGCTGGAGGACAGCCAGGGGGACTGAGGAAAAAGCAATGGAGACTTGGGTCACTGATGGACTCAAGCACATTCATAGAGTATACTTTTGAGAGCTCTTCTCTTCCATCCTTAAGAGTGTTGCAGTTCAACATTTGCTTTATGAATGTCTCTGAGTGTTAAAACAAAATCTTATCACAAAAGCTTTGTTCATGTATTGTAACCAGAAATACAGACTCAATTGCCAGAAGAGTCATTGATTTTTGACTACATAATACTTTGAGTTTCTTTTTATATGGATTCTGTAATACAAAAATATTTACTCCAATCTTGTCATTCCCAAAATCACAAAGAAGAGTTCCTGTTTGAGTATTTAGGTGGAGCTAGGAGTATTTGTCACCCCCATAGGTTGAGGAGACCAAGTGCAACTTTCCCTCATTTCTGAGGTGGGGGACACTGATGTGTTCATGGAAGGGAGAGTTGGCTGGCAATAATAGCATCTAATTGAGGACTTGTCTCAAAATTGATTCATTTAAAAGGTTTTATTATTACAATTTCTAGGAGACATTAAGAATAAAGTGTTGGTCGGGCGCAGTGGCTCACGTCTGTAATCCCAGAACTTTGGGAGGCCGAGGCGGGTGGATCACTTGAGGTCAGGAGTTTGAGACCATCCTGGCCAATATGGCAAAACTCCATCTCTACTAAAAATACAAAAATTAGCCAGGCGTGGTGGCTCACATCTCTAGTCTCAGCTACTTGGGAAGCTGAGGCACGAGAATTGCTTGAACGCGGGAGGTATAGGTTGCAGTGAGCTGAGATCATGCCACTGCACTCCAGTCTAGGCAACAGAGCAAGACTCCATCTCAAAAAAAAAAAAAAAAAAAAGGAATAAAGTGTTGCTGCCTTAAATTATGAAAGAATCAAGTATGAAAATTTTTATTGTAAATTTTGCATCCATAAATTTTCTATAAATCCATTCTAACTGAGTCCCTAACTCTTCATCTTCCTCCTTTGGTATAGAGAAATAATTTGATTATTTACATTGAGGCCTACTTCAAGTTACCTGAATAAGGTAAACTGGAGATAAAGTTTAAGAAAAGTTTGGGCTGGGTGCAGTGGCTCACGTCAGTAATCCTAGCACTTTGGGAGGTCGAGGTGGGTGGATCACCTGAGGTCAAGAGTTTGAGACCAGCCTGGCCAACATGATGAAACCCCGTCTCTACTAAAAATGCAAAATTAGCTAGGTGTGGTAGCGCATGCGTGTGATCCTAGCTACTTGGGAAGCTGAGGCAGGAGAATCGCTTAAACCTGGCAGGCGGAGGTTGCAGTGAGCCAAGATCACGCCATTGCCCTCTAGCCTGGGCAATAAGAGTGAAACTCTATCTCAAAAAAAACAAAGAAAACAAAAAAAACCCAAATGTTTGGCCTGGCGCCATGGCTCATGCCTGTGATCCTAGCACTTTGGGAGGCCAAGGTGGGTGGACTGCTTGAGGCCAGGAGTTTGAGACCAGCCTGGCCAACATGGTAAAATCCTGTCTTTACTAAAAATACAAAAATTAGCTGAGCATGGTGGCACATGCCTGTAATCCCAGATACTTGGGAGGCCAAGGTACAAGAATTACTTGAACCTGGGAGGTGGGGGTTGCAGCGAGCTGAGATTGTACCACTGCACTCCAGCCTAGGCCTGGGAGACACAGCAAGACTCTGTCTCAAAGAGTAAAAATAAAGAAATAAATAAAAGTTCTCCTGAGAATTATGCTGACATGCTGAGAGCCCCTAATGTTTTATGATCTTCATTTCCAAGTCATTTGAGTGATAAAATATTAGAGACGACATAGATGCTTGTCCTGTGAAATACTAAAAGCAGCTTAGTTTAAGCTGCTGTAGGTCTTTGATCATCATCCAGTGGACATTAATATTTGGAAGATGAAGAGATTACTGCAAGACACAGTTGTCAAGCGAAGTGGGTGTCATGATCTTTTCTTTGACATTCTTCTAAGAAGAACAGTGAATCCATGTAGTTATTTCCCTATTATCAGGCAAACTAAGAAGAAGGTATTGGAATTTCACTCTAAGTATCGAGCATTTCACATTACAAGGATTATCAAGGAAATGTTGAACTTGGAAGTGCAACTCTCTTCTTTGACAATATGAGTATAAGTATTTGACAGTATGAGGATACTGAAACATGATTCTTGCTGTCATGATTATACTGCAAAGCTTTGGGCAGTTATAACCTCTTTGAGCCTGTTTTCTCATTTCAGTAGCCTTATTCTTCCCTTCCCTAAAATCCAAATATATCCCTCTCCACTTTAATCACTCTTCCTTGGTACCTGAAATCCCCACATTAGTCAGCATGAGGTCAAAGGCAATGGTTCCCTAATGCTGATCACTAGCAAAACGTTCTTCTTTTGTGGGAATGATTGTCTTTATTTTTGGAATGTATCCATCCTACTCTTTTGGTGTTTAAAATGGCTTTCTTTCATGAAATAATGGAATTACTAGTGGAAGTGATTTTAAATGTTCTAATTTGACAAATTAGGTGTTAGAAACCCCACGTTAGTCTTAACGTCCTTAATATCTCAAATTCAGAAAACACGAGGGTATGATATTAGCTGTTACGGCAGTTACCTGGATTACCTGGGAGAGGGAACAAATTACTCTTCCATTGGTGTTAACACCTTCATATTTGCCTACCTGTCCGGCCTTGGCAACGCTCAGGATTCTTCAAATTTCCACTCTCAACAATGACTTCCACCTCATACTGTCTTCCCGGCACGAGCCCCATGTCACCCACGACATAGTGTGTTTCTTCCTTTCCCACAGTGATGTTGAGCAGCACTACAGAATCATTGAAGAGTAGGATCCGATACTGCTCCCAGTCTCCAGCAGGGGGCGACCAGCTCACTACAAGAGACCTCATCCAGCCATTACTGTTTGCCTCCAGGTTTGCAACTTTGTCTGGAACTAAATGGTGAAATGATGTCAAAAAGGAGATATTACAAACCAAAAGTAAGAATACTCATTTACTTTTCTTGGGCAGCAATAGATAGGAGACACAATATCTGCAGTTCAAAACATTTCTATCCCCTCTTGATGTCTGTGGATTGCAAATGAGGGTTCTTTGAGACATTTGACACTCAAGAAGTGTCTGCCAAAATCATTTTAGTAATATCAGTAATGTAATCTTCTGTTACAATGTTAATAATCTGGTGAAATGTGGCATCCTTTGGAAGAGATATTGGATGTCGTGATCATGAGGCATTCGTTTCTTTTTTCCAACTAAAAAGATTAATGTTCTTGCAAGATTAAGCTCTATTTTTTTTTTTTTTTTTTTTTTTTTTTTTTTGCTTAAAAGCATTCAAGGTCTCTCTATAACCTACAGAATAAAATGTCAAGCCCTCTGCTTACATTTTTGGCTCTTTAAGTTCAGACCCCACATCCTTCCAGTCTTAACTGAGACTACTTTCTGCAGCCATCCTGTCTCCTTCCCTACCCTTTGGAAAGCTGGCCTCCAGTTGCATGTTCTGTAGACCTGCAAGTCTCCTGGGCTCTTCTGCCTCTGGGCCTTTGCTTATTTTGTCCCCTCCACCCCAAAAGCTCTTCCCTCTTTGTCACAAATGTTATATTTTTTAGGTCCTCATTAAAGACCATTTCTATTTCCTCCAAGTTGGTTTTATTTTTTTTTGAGACAGGGTCACACTCTATTGCTAGGCTGGAGTGAAGTGATGCAGTCATGGCTCAACCACAGGGCTCAAGCAATTCTCCCAGCTCAGCCTCCTGAGTAGCTAGGACCACAGGCACATGTCACCATGCCCAGCTAATTATTATTATTATTATTTTTTGTAGAAACAAGGTCTCACTATGTTGCCGAGGCTGGTCTCAAACTCCTGGGCTCAAGCAACCCTCCACTTCGGCCTCCTAAAGTGCTGGGATTACAGGCATGAGCCACCGCGCCCTGCTCCCATTTCCTCCAAGTTTGTGCTGCTCTTATGAAAGAGAATTTTGTTCTCTTTCCTCTTTGACCATATAGCGTTTACTTCAGATCTCTAATAGCAGAGGGAATGGACTCTGGAATCAAATAGCCTAGTTTAAATTCTAGCTCCAGCACTTACTGAGTGGATAACTATGGACAAATTATTTGACCTCTTTGAATTATCTGTATAATGCTAATAATAACAGGACATCTCTCACAGTTTTGTTGTGAGAACTAAATGAAATAATGGGTGTAAATTATTTTGTCAGTGCCTGATACATGGAAATATCAATACAGTCACTATTATTAAAATGTACTATTTTTCTTTTTGTACATGTATGTATTCTACATCTGTGTGATTAAAATGAAACTTTTCTAAAGCAGAAGTTGGACAATTTTTTCTGTAAGGATCAGGTAGTAAATATTTCAGGTTTTGCAGGATACATATGGTTTCCGTCTCATCTTTTTCTTGTTTGTTGCTTATTTGTTTGTACAACCCTTTAAACATGTAAAAACCACTCTTAGCTTGAGGGCTAAACAAAATCAGGCCACAGACCAGATTTGGCACCAGATGGGGTAGTTTGTTGGATCCTGCCTTAAAGGCAAGTAGCATGTCTTATTTGTTTTAACAATAGTACAGTAATTTACACATATGAGGCACTGGATAGATAAGTGTTTGAGGACATAAATTAATAAAATAATGTATGGAAAACATGGTAAAATGCTAACTGGTTCTCACTGTAAGAATGAGTCAGAAATGTTTTATATACTGGCATCAATGCTAATGCATTTATGCTCCTTAAGTGATGTGACATGAAAAAGCATAAGACAGAAACAATTGCACATCATTCAGAAATCCAAACTCATTTGCCTAAGTGACTCAGACAAATGGGCCCTACCCCAGACACCTTCAGTTACATAGGCTGCACTTCTCAGACTGGGAAAGGAGTTTTCCTGCTAACTTATTTTGTCCTATTCTAAGGTGGATCAGAGAGTGATTTGAGCAACCAAGGAACATTCTGGAGCCCAAGACTCACATGTTCTGCCCATTGCCATCTTCTGAGCAGACAGTTCACCAGAGACACAGCTGACAGTAACTTGATAAAGTCGTCCAGGGGTTAACTCTTTAAAGTGAGTTTCAGTGACCCGAGGTGCTAATACTCTGGATTCTTTGATGGTCCCTTTATGAGAGAGGGTGATGTTGTAAGAATCCACATTTCCAGGAGGTCTTTGCCACTTGACTTTTAGAGAGGTCAAATTGCCATCATTTGTCACCTTCAGATTTGAGACTTCCATGGGGGCTAATTAGGAAAGAACAGAAAAGAGACTTTTACTCAGGATATCTCACCAGTCCTATGGCCAAATTTTGACCTGTAATTTTATTTCTGTAAGCCACATTCCTTGGGCTGGAGAAAACAAGCACTTTAAGAGGCAAAAATTATCCTCTTCAGATGGTGAAAAAATAAAAGTAAAAAAAAATTTTAAAGAGGCAAAAATAATGCTGTAAAACCAAAGGTAGGCTATGTGCTTGGTGGCAAGGCCCAAAGCTTGTCAGGCAGAAGCCTGGATTCTGGTTCAGACTGGGCCATTGGTCAGCTAGGAAACTCTGGACAGCTCTTTCTAGTTCACTGAACCTTACAGTGTTTCTTACTGGCAGATGAGGCTAGGTCAAAGCCCCACAATGGTCCTTCCCAATTCAGAAATTCTTTAAGTGGAATGCGCAAAGAGGTCTGTCATCTGCCTCATTTCTTATCGCCTTTATAGATTAATATTCAATAATATTGAGTACATAGTAAATATATTGATCAATTGATTAGTGATTGCAAAATTTTATGTGATAAAACTAATTTTTATATTAAATCATGATAAAGTTAATGAGTTGTGTTACTACTTCATCAAAGGAAAATGATTAAAAAGGAGATACCCTTTTGTGAATACTTTTTTCTAGAATATAAATTAATGAAGCTTCCTTAAAAGAATGGGCAGCCTGGAGCGGTGGCTCATGCCTATAATTCCAACACTTTGGGAGGCCGAGGTGGGTGAATCACCTGAGGTCAGGAGTTCAAGACCAGCCTGGTCAACATGGTGAAACCCCATCTCTACCAAAAATACAAAAATTAGCTGGGCGTGGTGGTGGGCGCCTGCAGTCTTAGCTACTCGAGAGGCTGAGACAAGAGGATCACATGAACCTGGGAGGCCAAGGTTGCAGTGAGCCGAGATCACACCATTGCACTCCAGCCCAGGCAACAAGAGTGAAACTCTGTCTCAAACACAAAACAAAACAAAACAAAAGAATGGGCATAGCACTCTGATTTTGCATAAGGCAGTTAGGAATGCAATTTGCTCTTGACGTACATAAATAACTTTTAAGATATACAGAACATTTTTGGCCAGGAATATCTACATATATTTGAGGTGTGCTATAAAAGGTATATAAATGTACTGGTATCCTCAAATCTTTCCCACCAGCCTCCTATAGTTCCAGAAACTAATGTCTAAGGCACCGTATATACTAGAGTTTCACTTAAAATTAGATAACTTACCAAGAGAGGAGATTTAATTTACACATTAGACTTGCTAGAAGGATTAGACTCTACTAAAAATGTAAGCTCCATGAGGGCAAAGACTTTGTCTCTCTTGGATGTTATATCAGCAACGCCCAGCATCTAGCCTATATTCAGTAACTATTGGCTGAATGAAAGTTTGTGTACATTACTCATTAACACTTAGCATAGATTCATTTATTAGTCTAGGGTAGGCTGTGGGAATAGGTCCTGTGGTATTAGGTCCCAGGTCATGTGGTTAGATAGAAAATTTTGGAAATGACTGTCACACAGGAGTAGGGCTATGTATAGCATGGAGAAAGTAATTCTGGTTCGCTGTGAGTGATGCCATAAAGACAGTGGATCCCTGGTTAAGAAAAGGAAGAAGGAATCCTTAGCAAGGAGACGGAGTATTAAAAAGAAGAAGAGAAGCTAGGTCCGTATCAGTAATTAACTTTGCCTACTTCAAAATGTTGCCAAGGGCTAGCCTAAACTTTAGAATAAAAGAGAATCCTTCTTTTTCTGAGTACAAAAGTGGATATTGGTCTTCTATACCTTATAAGAATTTCCATTTGTCCTATATTACTGTTATTAAAATAATAAACTTGATTTATTAAACATCCCCTTGAATTCGCTTTATTCTTCTTCAGCTAGCTAGGGAGAACTTACCTGTCCTGACTAGTTTCCACTTGTAGTTTTGCAGCCCTGCGGCCTCAGTCACAACAGTGAGGTTGTAGAGATAGCCAGGGGTCAGCCCATTAAAAGCATAGGAAGTAGCTTGTCTGTCCACAACACTGCCATGAACTAGGATCCCTTTATCCATTAGCATCAGCCGGTATCGTTCCACATTCCCAGAACCATGGGACCAGGAAACCAGGAGAGAATTAGCTTTTGTGGAAATACCAATATCTTTCACTGGAGATGGCACTAGTGAGATAAAATGCATGTCCAAATGTCATTCATAATTCCCTTACAGGAGACATATACATTTAATTAGAAGTCACACATTCATCTTAACTTGGTAATAGCATTAATAAATAACAGGATTCTGGAAATTTCACTGGAACTTTGATTAGTGCTGTTTTCAAAGTCTGCAGCCTCAAGTTACATCATAATTTACTTGTCTACCTCCCCTACTTCATAGGTATTGAGGTAGCTTTTGCCAATGAAGTATATAACACTACACAGCAGTAAGTGGAAAAGAGAAAGGAAAGAACTATAGAAGATGAAAAATGGAGAGGGAGATTTAAAAAAGAGAGAAAATGTGGCACATATACGCCATGGAATGCTAGGCAGCCATAAAAAAGGATGAGTTCATGTCCTTTGCAGGGACATGGATGAATCTGGAAACCATCATTCTTAGCAAACTAACACAGGAACAGAAAACCAAACACTGCATGTTCTCACTCATAAGTGGGAGCTGAACAATGAGAACCCATGGACACAGGGAAGGGAACATCACACACCAGGACCTGCTGGGGGGTTGGGGGGATAGGGAAGGGATAGCATTAGGAAAAATACCTAATGTAGATGACGGGGTTGATGGGTGCAGCAAACTACCCTGGCATGTGTATACCTGCACGTTCTGCACATGTATCCCAGAACTTAAAGTATAAATATCCCAGAAATTAAAGTATAATTAAAAAAAAATTTAAAAAGAGAGAAAATGAGGGGAGAGCGAATGACATGAAAGACATGTACTTTATGGAAGGAGGAGTGATGTGCCGTGTATATCATAATATGTGGGTGCACAGATGGCTTATTCTTCACCTCATCGAAGAAACAAATACTTGTTTCAAACATAGGAGTATTTAGGAAACATTATGACTTGATGTTACAAGAGGAGTATACAAAGAATAAAAACATCTAAAAAATAAGTTTTATGGCACAAACTCAGAAAATGGGGCAGAAAGTCCTGTTGCTTTGATTTGAGTTAGAAGAGCCATTAGGGAGTATCTCTTCCAAATTGGAGAAAACTCCAATTCCAGAGAAGTCCCATGACTTCTTCAAAACCATTCAGCAAGTGACCAGCATAGCCACGCATGCTATTTTCAGTCCAGTCTGTCCACTGTATCCCACAAGCTCCTTTTAAAAAATTAACTAATTGCTAATTAATTAATTTTGCTCTGGAGTAGCACTCTTACTCCTATTCCTTGAATAAAGTATAACTTGAAAAGTATCCTATGAACTACTCAGCTATAAATAAACAGGTCTTACCTGTTGATCCATTGGTATAAACTGAAGAAGAATGCTTTCCTCCAGAAACAGCTGTGATGGTAATATTGTATTTACTACCAGCAGTGAGATTGAAAAAAGTGTATTTGTTCCATGAAGTACTTTCTTGAATTTGAACCCCCTGTATCTTTTGGTTATTTTCATCAAATAATTGCACCTCATACGAGGTGACTTTTCCGGGAGAAGGAGTCCACCAAACGTGCAAGCTGGTTGAAGTACTCTTCTCTTTACTGACTCCAAACCTAGCAGGAGGTAAAGGATCTGCAAGGCAAAAAAAAAAAAAAAAAAAAAAAAAGAACATGGCTTGAAGACTTTTGCAAATAACTGCTTATTTTACTGCAGTCCAGATTCATTTTTCTTAAAAATCTGTTATTTGTGAAATAAAGTGGCATTTTGCTTCACTTCCAAACCTACCCTTTCACTTTCTTAAAAAAAAAACAAAACAAAACATTTAGCTACTAGTCATATGAATTCCTTTTTCTACGAAAACTTTTTTGTTGTTGTTAAGGTAGCTCTGATCTTGAAAGTTCAAGCAAAGTTATATTTTCTTTGGCTTGCGGTTTAGCAAAGTTTTCAAACATTGACAAACATTCAGGTTATGCCTGGATAAATACTGAAGATCTCAACAGAAAATGCAGATATTAAGAAATAATTTGAAATATACACTGAACTTCTTTCTAGGTTGTAGATTGTTGGTGTCTAGTATACGTAACTTTGGGTGGTTTTTTAGATATTAGACAACCACAAAAGATACAGATCTGATTATAAACCTAGGATAGGTTTGCTTACCAAAATGGATTCTCCCACTAGCTGGGACTCCCTATATCCCTAGACTTTTTTTTTTTTTTTTTTTAGATGGAGCATTGCTCTTGTAGCACAGGCTGGAGTACAGTGGCACAATCTCGGCTCACTGCAACCTCCGCCTCCTGGGCTCAAGCGATTCTCCTGCCTCAGCCTCCCTAGTAGCTGGGATTATAGGCACACGCCACTGCGTCTGGCTAATTTTTTTTTGTATTTTTAGTAGAGACAGGGTTTCACCATGTTGGTCAGGCTCGTCTTGACTTCCTGACTTCAGGTGATCTGCCTGCCTCGGCCTCCCAAAGTGCTGGGATTAGAGGCATGAGCCACCACACCTGGCCCCCTATATCCCTAGATTTTTAACATCTCAATTTTGGGGCACTTTGATGCTGCCGGAGCACCCAGAGTATGTGGGAATGGGCAAATCTTGCACCCAACTGTTCATCTTATTTCAACTCTCAAAGCCAAGGATCAGTTTGAGAAGTCCTGCTTTGCCTGTGGTTGAATCTCCACCACTGAACTTGAATAGAATAAAAAGCATATCTGGGTTAGGAACTAAGTCAATGATAGTTAGTGAGCAGCCATTCTTTTGGTACAGCGAGGAGTAAAGTCTATGAAATAAGGGGCTGCCCCTACCCTGAGTGCTGAGAGTAGAACTATTGTGAGACATCTTTAGGAGAAATTTTCAGAAATCCAACATGGTTCTTGGTCTAGAAAGTGGGATCAAGATATTGGAAACCAATATTGAAGGGTCAGGTCAGATATTACAATGGCATGGCTATAGAAACTTCACTACTTCCTGGTAGACCATGTTGTGTTCACAATACAACACCAGGAATTCTAGACCTTAATTAGAAAATATAACCTTCTTATATGTCTTAAGATGATGTTCACCTGCAATTAACATATAAAAAAGAAATAAGATAGCCTTACTCTATATTCAAAAGGCAGTTATAAACAGACAACTGATAAGACTATGTATGGCTGATCAATAGATACCACAGGCTTAATAGAGCCTATGAAATCTAATGTTTCTATGTTGTATGCTATGATTTATATAAGTACCTCGTACTGTAAAATTATATATGCCACATTTATAACATCAATAATTAATAATAACATAAATTTTAGCTGACAAGCAAGCTGAGGCAGCAGTAACTAAGACAAACATTAACAGAGTGCCCGAAACACAGGTGAGCTTGGAAGACAAGGTTGCATGGTTCAACCACAGCACAGCCCTTTGGTTCACCCGAAGAACATATGTTCTAGAGTTTGACAGCCTGGGCTTGAATTGGGCTCTCCTATTTGTAGCTGTGTGCTTTGGGCAATTCCTTAACCTCCCTGTGCCTCAGTTTCTTCATTTATGCAATCCTGATAATAAATAATATCTTTTTAGTAAAGTTGTTATGAAGATTAAATTGAATATTATATAAAAAGTACTTAGAACTGTGTCTGGCATGTAGTAAGTGCTCAATGTTAGCTGTTATTATTATTCCTATAATCAGGTGAAAATATTGCCACAGAAGCAGTGAAATGTAATGGCAGACAGCATGAGCTTTGGAGTCAGAATTAAATTCAAATCTCAGCTCTGACAAAGTCATGAGACTTTGGGCAGGCTATTTAACCTGTCTGAGCCTCCACTTTCCTATCTGTCTGGGGAGTATAATACTACTACTTACATTCCAAGGCAGTTTTGAGAAGTAACAAGATATAGAAGAGACTATGAGATTCTAATAGTCAGTGAAACTCAAAAACAATGCTGTCGTACCTGACTGAGATGACATACTTTTGCTGAAGTGGCATTTTAAGGACAAGGATGAGAGGGACAGCTACTTCCAGTGATAGTTCAAAAGGGATCAATACTGTCATCTACAAGTGTTTTCAAGCCAGATAAAAATTCTAAAAAATAATGTTATCATCAGTAGAATCTAAACATATATAATCCACAAAATATGAGACATAGAAATAAATTTTAAGGTTGCGTGCCTAGAGGGTGAAGTTCAGAAATGCAGACTTTATCTAATCTTTCTGAGCCACAAAACAAAACAGTCAATCCTTTGTACATCCGCTAGAACAAAGGAACAATGAGACTGGGAAGTGCCTGGGCTGCGAGAACCTGCACTGGAAACAAACACTTAAAACCCCATTTATACTGTGATAAAGCCCTTTGCTGGCAGTTGTCCACTATTGCTATGCATACTGAAAACTAAATAGTTTTCAGACTCCCTTTAAATCTAAGCCCAATAAAAACTCTGATGGATTTTAAAAGTTTTCGAAATTGTATTAGGTACTTCTATCAGGAGTGCACATTTCATATAATATGTCTGTGTGTGTATGTATGTATTAAATATGTGTGTGTGTGTGTGTGTGTATATATATATATATATATATATATATATATATATATACAGAGACAGAATTTTTAATGCTACTTGAAAATTTAGCCATGTATCTATAATCTTCTGATCACATGACAGATCATACGTAATTAGGAAATCCTACTTGACTTTATATAATTTATGCAGATGTTTAAAGGTATCAATGCACAGATGTGTGCACTGATAGTCTCTGGTTTTTCCACTCATCACACTCATACACATAGTAACCAGTGAAGTATTACAAAATATGAGAACTAATAATAAATCAAAAATAATAAATCATAGCTTTAGTCTTGATTAATATATCAATATTTATCATTAGCCATAAATTTAAAGCACTTTGTACTTCTTGGTTCCCAACAGACCTGAAATAAGGAACGACAAATGCATAGTCAAAATGAATAACAACAGTAAGTTCTATAGTATTCATTTAAATACTTGAATAAATCTACCAGCACCAGAAAGCCCCAGAGTTCCATAAGCAGGCTTGATGTCAACACAATTTTTCTGTTCTCAAAGGAAAAGGCAAAGTATGGCAAAATTCCTGAACCAGAATGAATTCTTTTTTTCTTTTCTTTTCTTTTTTTTTTTTTCTAATGTGATTTAGGAAGCCAAGTGTGGTGATGTGTGCCCTTAGTTCCGATTACTCAGGAGGCTGAGGCAGGAGGGTTGCTTGAGTCCAGGTTTGGGGGCTGTAGTACGTCATAATAGTGGCTGTAAATAGCTACTGCACTCCAGCCTGGGCAACATAGAAAGACCCTGTCTTTTTTTAATGTTATTTAAAACAAGAAAGAAAGCTATATTTACAGCACAAATAATATTTGCTTCTTAATTGTTTTTGTCACAGCATGGTCATTAAAACATTAGTATCTATTGATATAGAAATTTCTAGACTCTTTAGAATTAGAAATGATTGTATTTGCTATAGAAATAAATTCAACCTTATAACAAAGGGCAGCTAATCCATGGGTTCGTGCCAAAAGCTTTTCTTAAAGGCATAACAGCACTACATTACATCTGATAATTTATAACATGCTTTCTCAGTTGGAATAGGGGCTCAGAGACATTAAATGACTCACTCATGTTGTATAGGAACAGGTAGTACAGTTGAGCTTCCAATACCTGTCTCTAAATTGTGTTTTCTTTCTATCACAACTTAGCTGTCCTAGTGTGGGAAATGATGTCATGAATTGCATATTCAGTGTAATGACAAAAAATAAAAATTGATGTCTATGGAAAATGATAGGCATATTTACAGAATTTTTCAGATGGTGGTTTGCTATTGTAGCATAGTCAAAATTAATAACAACAGTAATGACAGTTCAATCTAATTCTGTGATCATGAAAGTTCCTTTTTTGAAAATAATATTTTTCTTGCCCGTTCCCTTTTTTCCTTATTTATTGCCTTTACCTGGAGAATCTTCATTTTGTGCTAGATTACTTTGAGAGTCTTCTAAGTGTCTTCCTTATTTTCTTTTGAGACAGGGCCTTGCTCTGTCACCCAGGCTGGAGTCCAGTGATGTGATCATGGCTCACTGCAGCCTCAACCTCCTGGGATCAAGTGATTATCCCACCTCAGCCTCCCAAGTAGCTGGGACCACAGGTGCACACCACCATGCCCAACTAATTTTTTTGTTTGTTTGTTTGTTTTTTGAGACGGAGTCTGGCTCTGTTGCCGAGGCTGGAGTGTAGTGGCACAATTTCGGCTCACTGCAACCTCCGCCTCCTGGGTTCAAGTGATTCTCCTGCCTCAGCCTCCCAAGTAGCGGAATTACAGGTGCCCACCACCATGCCCAGCTAATTTATATATTTTTAGTAGAGATGGGGTTTCATTGTGTTGGCCAGTCTGGTCTTGAACTCCTGACCTCGTGATCCGCCAGCCTCGGCCTTCCAAAGTGCTGGGATTACAAACATAAGCCAGCACGCCTAGCCTAATTTTTGTATTATTTTGTAAAGATAGGGTTTCACCATGTTGCCCCAGCTGGTCTCAAACTCCTGAGCTCACATGATCCTCCCACCTTAACCTCCCAAAGTGCTGGGTGGGATTGCATGCATGAGCCACCACACCCAGCCTCTTCCTTATTTTCTGTCTTTCCTCCATGATTGCCAAATAATCTCTTTGTACATCTGCCCCATCCATCATCCTCATTCCCCTTGAAGCATCAAAAATTTTTCCTGAATTTCTATTTCAGGATAAAGTCTAAGTTTCTTCCTAGGCACTCGAGTTCTTCTCAAACTGGATTTTATACCTGCCTCCCAACCAAAGAACAGCATCTTTACAGAAATTGGGATACCAATCTAGTTACAAGGAGAGTGGTTAGGAAACTTGATTGGAACTGCATTTATGTAGCATTTTATATAAAATGGAGTAAACATCCACTATTCATATGAAATAATTGGAGGATTACTTGTAAAAATCAGGGTGGGGATGGAGCAAAAAACCAAACCATCCTTTGGTGCAGGTTTTTGAAAATGAGAAGAAAAACAAAATAGAAAAGAATTGTGCACAACTCCAGTCACTTAAATACATTTCTAGAGAGGTAATTTCTTTTACTTTGTTATTGTTGCTGTTTGACAATAGTCAGTTTTCTGGCTTACTTTAAAGACGATGCATTATATTATGCTAATACATCAGGTTGCTGTGCATTTAATGTAACATCCATATACACTAGATCTAAAATGAGAAGCTCACTTTTAGTGAATATTAGAGAACCATGTCAGCCCTGAGGGCACCCAGACAACTTAATGAGATTAATGCACCCTCATCCCCATGATATTCTTCAGTAGTTTTAGCCCAATTCTTTAATATCAATAACTGAGGCTTTTTCAATATTATCTAAAATGCTATATACATGCAATATGCAGAGAAGTCCCCTGACCCCCTCTTCTAATCAGATTGCTGTCCAAAAGCCTTCTTATGTATAAATTCATGAGCTGTCACTTGATATGTACTTCCAAACCTGGACTTGTAGGTATTAAGGCATTATTGTTAATGTTAGGTGTGATCATTATATTGTGGTTATCACCCAGAGATGTAGACTGAAATATTTACAAATGAAATGAAATAATCAGGGCTTGGATTGTATCAAAATGATGCGCAGTGGGGGAGCGGGTGGGGATATAGATGAAGCAAGGTTGGTCATAAATTGGTAATTATTGAAGGGAGGTGATGAGTACATGGTAGTTCATTATACTATCTTTTTTACCTTTTTAGGTACTGAGTTTTTCCATATAAAAGGAAGAAAACACAATATCAAAAACAAAAATCCCTGCAAACCTAGATAGATACTTACTGTGTTCATTTGAGTTTCATATTATATGTTTAGGGGTATATATGCATCTTAATTTATATACATTCATACATATAGAATGGGGTTTGTTTCTCCTACAAAGTCAGAAAAATGTAATATTATCTTTTGTTCCCAGGGGGATTCCAGCAAACTGGCATCTAGGAATGGAAGGCAAACATTTGTTTTTTGTTTGTTTTTTCATTCTGTCCAGACAAATTAGCTTTTATTTCTTCCTAGCTAGTGTGTTAAATGCCATGCCTTACAACAGAAGTCAGATTAATAGAGAAATATTTCTAGGCACATAAAGGAAGACCAATTTCAGAGAATTGGGCTGGTTCATTCCATATAGGTAGCTCAGTTTGACCTTAAAATTCCTGAAATAAATGCACTGTAAATAGCTGATTGCAAAATACTGAAGTCATCACCAAAAGTTCAACACAATCAAAGATCAATAGTGACTCACAATTGTTTCACACTAAAACATATTTAACCATTATCCCATTTTTGTGTATGCTAAGTATATATATATTTAAAAGGTTTTATGAGGTATTTGGTCCTCTTTAAAAGTTGACTTGAAAAATAATAAAATAACACGTGGTAATTTGAAAAAACTAATGCCAACTTACAAATAATATCCTTTTTGCAGAGTAGTGGAAAGAATACTGGAGTTGGAGCCAGTGAACAAGAGTTCAAGTTCTGACTCTATTGTATGTTAGCTGTGTGAATTTGTAAACATTGTCAGTTAATTCTTATGAAGGCTAATCTCATCTCCAACCTGGAAGTAATAATAGTAAACTCACTGCACACTTCATATGTGACAAAAAAACTTTTCTAGATTTTATGTTTGAACCAATGAAAACTTCGTAACAACCCCATGAGTTATTATTATTATACGATCCCCATTTTGTAGGTTTGGAAACAGACCTGGAAGGGTTAAGTAACTTGACCAAAATAACATGGCTAGGAAGCGATAGAGGCAGTCTGCCTTCAAAACTCAACTCTTAGTCTCTATGCAACCTACCCTTTCACTATACGCCCTCCACAGGGTTGCCATGAAAATAAAATTAAGCTATAGATGGTCAGTATAATATGTATTTTATACTGTTACCAATTAAACATAATATGTGGCAGTCTTTTATATGCTATAAAAGCACAAAGCAGGCTGGGCACAGAGGATCAAAACCAGCCTGAGCAACATAGGGAGACCCCATCTCTACAAATAATTTTTAAAAACTAGCTGGGCGTGGTGTTGGGTGCCTGTAGTCCCAGCTACTCAGGAGGCTGAAGCAGGAGAATTGCCTGAGCCTAGGAGGTCAAGGCTGCAGTGAGCTGTGATTGTGCCACTGCACTCCAGCCTGGGCAACACAGCAAGATCCTGTCTGAAAAAAATTAAAAAAATAAAATAAATCTTTAAAGAAGCACAAAACAAATATGAGAGTACTCCTCTCTTCCTGGGAAAGATAAATACTCCTAGGCATTATAGATTCGATCATGCATTAAGAAGAATTGTATCAAAATCTTAATGCCAGCAAATAATAGAAAAATTATGTCAATAGTTCTTGAACTTGTGTGCATCGATTCACTGTGATATTTGTTTAAAATGCAGATTCCCTCAGCTCTATTCCTTCTAAATTCTAATTCTTTCCAAGTGGGGTAGAAACCAAAAATATGTTTTCATTACCAGCTCTGCAAGATATTTCGATGCCGGTAACCTACAGATATTATTAAGAAATGATGGCTTATGTTTAAAACTATAAAAGTATTAGAGGATGAATTGTATCCCCACCAAATTCATATGTTGAAACCCTAAACCCCAGTACCTCAGTATGTGACCGTATATGGAGATACGGCCTTTAAAGAGGTAATTAAGTTAAAATGGGGCCATTAGAGTGGGCCCTAAGCCAATATGACTGGTGTCCTTGTGAGAAGACATTAACAGACAGACAACAGAAACAGAGGGACCACTATGTGAGGACATGCAAGAAGGTGCCATCTGCAAGCCAAGGAGAGGCCTCAGAAGAAACTAAACCTGCAGACACCTTTGCCTTGGACTTCTAGCCTCCAAGATTGTGAGACAATAAATTTCTGTTGTTTAAGCCACCCAGAGTCTGCGATATTTTGTTAAGGCACTCCTAATAAACCAATACAATAAGCAACATTTCGAAGTGGAAATAATAGTTGATATCATGATTCAACAATTAAAGTTCCTAAAATGTTTTTTATTAAAGACAAATAAATTAGTCATATTAAAATAAAATAATTTGAGAGGTTTTGTTTTTTATTTTTCTAGGCTGATTAATAAGTAGCTGAAACTGACTTAACAAGAGGGAAAATGCTGTTAAAATATTATTTCTACAGGTAAACTTATCTACCATTACACCTCTTCCCTGGGCTCTGTAATTTACCCATAATCCAATGAGAACAGACCATATTTTTAGTATACGTACATTCTCTCACTGAAATATTAATTTCATTCATTCACATCTACATACTTATCTGTATCTATATATTGGTCTGTCTATCTATCTATCTATCTATCTATCTATCTATCTATCTATCTATCTATATCTTCTACTCATCATCCATGCCCAGATCCACCATTCATCCATCTATCCATCCATTTAATCAGTATTTAAGGAACACCTACTATGGATTAGATGCCATTTAAGTACTGAAAACCTATTTCTTATTGCCAGACAAATAAATGCTCCCTAAAATTTTCAAATGAAAACCGCAAAGTAGAAGTCACAAATTCAAATGTCCCAGAATGCATTCAGGTAAGGAAATAAATGAACTGGTATTTCAGTGAATTGGTGTCCAAAAGGAGAAGCCACAAGTCAGCTCTAGGGAGTTTCAGGCACAGTTTTGCTAAATCTTCCAAAATTTTCAGAGAATCCATATATTTGGGTTTTAATGTGAATTTTCAACTTTTAATGCTGGTGAAATAATCTGCATATTTTCGCAAACACTACGTGAGCCAAACACAGCACAGCTATTATTTAGACACCTAGATGTCTCTAGAGGCTGCCAGTTTGCAACCTCTGCTCTAGACTCTGAGTACAGTCTTCAAAAGTGCCAAGTTTAAGAAGAGCTCTACAAGAAGTAACAAAAAAAAAAAAGCCAACTTATTCCATATCTGGTATGTTCATTGTCTGATTTCTGGTGAGTTCACACTAAATAATTTGGCTTTCAAAGGATATTCTTGTTGCATTGACCATTTAATGACCAAATAAACCTGAGAATTACCAAATATCTTGTCCTCTATGGTTATAAAAGCATGGCTTACAGGAGGCAGACTAAAGTCCTCATCCAGAAAAGATGAGATAAAACTCTGTTGCCACTTTCATCATAACCGTCTCTCACCTCTGCACGAGACAACAAGGTCAGGAACCACTTTTTGTTAGTCATCTTTATAAGCTTACTAATCACTACCTGGCATAGTTCCCTGCAGTATTATGTTTGATACATGTGCACTTAACTGGGTTTAAATCTATTATGTTCTTCAATTCTGATTTTAAATCTGGAATGGAAAATAACTATTGCTAAAATATTGCCCATTTAATTAAATATTTTTATTCTTGGCCAGGCGCGGTGGCTAACACCTGTAATCCCAGCACTTTGAGAGGCCGAGGCGGGTGGATCACGAGGTCAGGAGATCAAAACCATCCTGGCTAACACGGTGAAACCCCGTCTCTACTAAAAATACAAAAAATGAGCCAGGCATGGTGGCGGCGCCTGTAGTCCCAGCTGCTGGGGAGGCTGAGGCAGGAGAATGGCGTGAACCTGGAGGACGGAGCTTGCAGTGAACCGAGATCGCGCCACTGCACTCCAGCCTGGGCGACAGAGCGAGACCCCCATCTCAAAAAAAAAAAAAAAAAAAAATTTTATCCTTAAGGTAATGTCTACATGGCTTGAAAATAATGAGCTATTTTAGACAGTTTTTCAGGAAAAATAATCAGGCAAGTCACACTTGGAATGATACAGAGATCATCTAAGCAACTACTATACCTCTATCCAAATCAGGTCGTGCTCTCATTCTATTTTGTTTTAGACTGATAAGACAGGCACAATAGAATAAAGAAAGCACAGATATTTTCAATGACTTTTTTGTTTGAAGTTTGTCTGAGTCTGAATATTATACTAGTTGGCATTGCTTTAACAACAATAAAATATGATTTATGCATCTCATCTCTATAGCTCAGCAATCAACATAAGGGAATACTACTACTTTGTATTAACTAAGTGAACAATTCACATATTTCCTTAAAATGTAGAAAGAACTACTGACAAATAAATAAATAACAACCAACTAAAAAATTCCTCCTTGAAACAATTTTTAAAATATCTTAATTTAAAAAGTAATTTTAATCTAAACAACCATGATACAAATAAGTGTGGGAAATTTATCATTATGCAAATACCACCTGCAACTTTCATGCTTCACATTTATCACGAAGCTCAAAATATCTGTAGACAAGTGTGTCTCTTTAAGAAAAATGGTGAGAACCCCGAATGCTAGCACATTGTGGATGCTAATGAAGTCTTGTTTTACTCAACATGGTCAATAAAATGCAAGTATTGCTTACATTTCAGAAATGCCTCTGGACTTGAAACACCTACTTGCATAATTAAACTCAAAGCCTATTCTAACTAGTAACACCCACAGTGAGTCCTTTTCCATTACTGTTTTTCCAAAAAGTAAATCCTCTGGTTTAAACAACCATATTCTGGCTTCTTAAAGGTCTTAATCCTTTCTCCAACAAACTTCTGAAAGCTCAGCCTGCTTTTACAAATTGCTCTGCTCCACTGAACACATACACTAGTTGGCCAGAGGCCTTTCCAAATGTAATTAACACATCTGTAAGTTCTATATTATGTATTTCACAGTATTAGCAATATGAGTATTTATAAGAACTATCCTGTAATATTAAGAAACCAACAACATTTGGACTAAAAACCCAGCCTTTCAACTTTTGTAAAATGTTCTAATTATGTGGTCTATTTCAGGCTCTCCGATTCCGTATTAGAAACCACCAGGTTCGCTTTTCTTTTTTTTTTTTTTTTTAGACAGAGTATCCTCTGTTGCCCAGGCTGGAGTGCAGTAGAACATCTGGCCTCTCTGCCTCCTGGGTTTAAGCAATTCTCTGCCTCAGCCTCCCAAGTAGCTGGGATTACAGGCCCCTGCCACCATGCCCGGCTAATTATTTATTTATTTATTTGTTTTATTTTTAGTAGAGACGTGGTTTTGCTATGTTGGCCAGGGTGGTCTTGAACTCCTGACCTCAAGATCCATCAGCCTTGGCCTCCCAAAGTGCTGGGATTACAGGCATGAGCCACTGCGCCCGGTCAGAGAAACCACCAGATTCTTAACAAGTGATGTTTCTTTTCAACTTAAGTTGCTGCAAATCTCAGATATTATCCAAAAGTTTCATCTGAAGTAAGTTAAGTGATGTAATGGGGCACTTTGATTTTTTTCTTTGAAAAAATAAGATAATTAATATCTAGCTGACTTACTACATGAGCCCAGTTAAATTCTCCGAAACTGCTGCACCTGGCTTTAGAGCTGAAACTTCTAACACCTCTTTAAAGAACTGTAGCAAAAGAAATGATCCTGTTTCAGGTTGAAATGTGAAAGAATAGTAAGGGCAACACATTTCTAAATTTGACTTTTAAATTTTTAACTTAAATTTGAATTTCTGGATGAAAGTAAGGATTCACTGTTGCAACAAATAGAGATAATGAAGACTAATGAAGTCAGAAAACATGAAAACTGTTAAAGAATTAGAGCACGTCTGAGGGTAGCTCTGAGGATTAAATGAGGTAATGTACATGAGAGTCCATGCCTAAGTGTCCAGCACTTGGTAAGAACTTGAACTTGAATGACCCAGTCTAACACTCCCATTTTACAGCTAAGAAAACTGAGGCAAGAAAGACAAACTCTGAACATATCCACATGGAGGGATTCAGCAAAAGTGTAAGGAAAATAATTGCTGTAAAGTAATCAAAGGACATTCTCTGATACTATGCTGTTTGGGTTATTACTCAATAGATACAAAACAATTTTCATATCCTCATTTCAAGAGACTTTTCTAATTTTCCCTGATGAATGGCTCCCTTCTATTCCTGCAGATTTTATGTACAGTTCTAAAAATAAAACTAAGTTGAGGAAAGGCATATCCCTAATATTGTACTTCTATTATTTATTCTAAAAACATTTACTTAAAATTATTCCAGGGTTTGACAATTTAATGTGATGGAAGCGTAAACCACATCACTTTAACAAATTCCCTCCGCAGCCCCAAGTTTCTCTTTGCTGACCACCCCGCACCCCACCCCGACCCTTTCAGTGGCTAGTTGGCTGTTTTCTGCACTAAGGGAGTCTCTGAAAGTCCACCAAGCTGCTTCTGGCTAGATCTGAGGGAACCAGACATTTCTGTCAATATTTATCTTCACAGGTATTTTTTACCTTCATTTTTTGTATCCCTGGAACTCAAATGAAACACCAGCTTGAAAAGGCAGGGCCCAACCCCGAGTAGCTTGGCCATCCAATTGCACCTGTCATCCTTTACCTGTTTGTAAGACCACAGTTCTCTCTTCTCCATCCAGAGAAACAATCCTGAAGTTATAGATGGTTCCTGCTTGTAAATCTTGAAGGTTACATCCGTATGTGGTGTTGTCTAACCGAAAGGGAGGGCACGACGCGGCCCCCAGGGTGTCACTGCTATAGGTGAGGTTAAAGTTACAGGGTGAGCCCCAAATTCTCCACCGGATAGACACGGAATGGCTGGAGGCCTTGGACTCTGCCAGGGTGAAGTTACATCTCTCTGGCTCCGCCAGTCCAGTCTGCAAAGGAATCAGACACAACAGTTTAAGTCCCAGGTCTGGACTGCCCTGGGACGTGTCCACAGCAAGCTCCTTAAGCTGCCCTTTCCCTTCTACTTATCCTTTGTCCCTAGCCTCAGCTAGTCCCTTTGCCCTCCGGCCAGAGAAAAGGCTTGCGGGGGAGGTGGATGGCAACTTTCTCCCTAGCTGCTGTCCCTTGAGAGCAGCTGGAGAGAGAAGGTGGCTTTTTGCTTTGACAGCAGGATAAGCTGTCATTCTGGGTTGGGGGCTCACCAGAGGATCATTCTTCCCAAGGCAGAAGAAGAAATTTTGCCACCTCCCTCTCCAAAGCACAACCTGATAGACGAGAAAGTGGAGTGGGAATTTGATTTTCGGCGGGGAGGGGGTGCATCAGCTCTGACCCCTTCTCGGGCCACTCACCTGCAGCAGGCTCAGTGCGATCCACAAGGCCAACCCCGCTCCATGGCTCAGCATTGCGCTCAGTAGTTAAGATCCAGACGAGAAAGAGGGGGTAGGGCGTGGGGCGGCCCGAGGGCTGGGGCGGGGGGTCACCTGTTGCGCGCGCTCAGCGCGCCCCGTGGGCGCAGAGCGCTTCCCTCGGGCCTGGCGACGTGCAGGGGCCGCTGCGGCCACCGCTGCTGCTGTTGCTCCTGCCGCCCCGGGCGGGCTGCGGACGCGAGAGGCGGCGGGGACAGGCAGCGAGCCGCCCTTCCCACGCTGCCATTCTGACCCGCGCTGCCTCGCCCCAGCCCCGTCCGCTGACTTCCGCAATCAAAAGGCAATTTCCTCGTCTCCCGGCAAAGGAACAATGCGCCGGCGAGGGAGGGAGCCCCGAGGAGCCAACGCCTGAGGCTGCCAAGGGGCCCGATGTGGGCCAAGCTGCCCCCGCTGCCCCGCGCCGCTACCTTCCCGGCCAGGGGTCCGGTCCGGCTCTGCCGGGCTCTGCCTCCTCCTACTCCTGGACTCTCCCTTTTCCCCACTCTGTGGTCCTCGACCCAGTCGCCTTAGCCACAATTAGTGCTTGCTCCCTCTCACTTTCCAGGCCCCCACTCCCGCCCCCTTCCTCCCTCCACACCCAGCGTCTCCCCCTCCCTATCTTCCTTCCTATCTTCCTCATCTGCTTTCTCCAAGACCGCTTTTCCCAGGATTAAACTTGACCACAGCATATTTCCCCAGGTCGCCTGCACTCTTTCCTGAAGCCTTTTATTAGAGTGCTTTTGCCCTTTTCACTTCAAAGCATTCATTTGTCCCGGTGGCATCCCCTGACACTAGCAAGAGAAAAAGACCCCAAAAGGATTGTCAGCTTGACCATTCTTTTCTCCCAATCACTTTCCCTTTTCTCTTGTATAGGTTTGTATCCTCCCTAAATCTTATGGAAATAGTGCTAACGACAAATATAATCATTACCAAATGTTCAACCCACAGTGAACAGTTTTATCATCCAGTAGTTAAAGCCATTTCATCCCTAATTGTCTAACCAAAAGAAGAAAGCCATGTAAACTCTCATTTGTGAAAACTACTGTTGATAGTCAGCTCTCCACAAGTTAAAAAAAAATGGCATTTATTCACTGTTCAGCCCTAACTGTATGCCCTTTAGCAGCTGCTTCAGTACCCAAACGTGTATCTGAAAACTGATTTCAGAAAAGTTCCCAATAACTAAAGAACAAAAATATTTAATTGTACATAAGTGATAACAGCAAAATATTGCAACAAGTTTTATGATTTTTGATTGCTTTTTTGGAGCACCATCCCTAATAACTGCCAGAAGAAATGAGATTCCGCATTCTAATTTTTAAATCAGTGGGAAGGATGGCATATTCCTTTCTTTTTCAAATAGGCTATACATAAAGCTATGTGATTGTCTACTGTATCTATTGTGTCTACTTTGAGGAAAGTTAAAACAAGAAAAAAAGAAAAAAGTGAAAATTGCTTCAATTCTATTTATTTATTTACTTTTGAGTCAGAGTCTTACACTGTCACCCAGGTTGGAGTGCAGTGGCGCGATTTCAGCTCACTGCAACCTCTGCCTCCTGGGTTCAAGCAATTCTTGAACCTCAGCCTCCCGTGTAGCTGGGTTTACAGGCGTGTGCCACCACACCCAGCTTTTTTTTTTTTTTTTTTGTATTTTTAATAGAGACAGGGTTTCACCATGTTGACCAGGCTGGCCTCGAACTCCTGACCTCAAATGAACAACCTGCCTCGGCCTCCCAAAGTGCTGGAATTATAGGCCTGTGCCACTGTGCCCGGCCTGTTTCAATTCTTTTAGAAAACATGCTTTTAAAAATACCTGTTAATGAAAAAATGAAGTTTCTTCCCCTCGAGAGATTCTATGGACTTTTAATCTACAGCCAGACCAAAGATCTCAAATCCTTTCAAGTTAACAAACACTCAAAGAAGGTCAAACCTAGAACATCTGTGTATTTCTGGGAACAAAAAAAAACTTCCTATTTCTCTGCCTAGGTCACCTGCAGAGTAAAGAACTTATACTCTGTATTTTGTGCCCAAGTTCAGTGGCTCTGCAGAGCCTGGCATACCTGTCAGCCTCATCAGTGGCAGGGATCCCCTCCCGCTCTCCACAGATACTGAAAGCCTTCTTACAGACTCTGGCTGCCCTCAACCTTTACAGGAGTCTTTTCCCAGTTTGATTGCTTTGCAACATTATGTTTTTCTTCTCTTACTGTATTCAGATAACAATGTGGTTTCCTCAACTGTAACATTGGAGTAATACCTACTCTAAATACACCACACAGCTATTATGAGTAAATAATATCACACCTAAAGTACCTTTGCAAACTTTAATGTGCTATACAAGTGTCACTTTGCCTAGTAATATACTCATCTTCCTGTCTGTCCTTTCCATTGGGGTTTTAAATATTCTCACAGGTTAGCCCTCAGATTTGGGATCTTCCCACTTAAATATGTTAAATACCCTTCTGTCATTTGTGGAAGTCTTCAATATATCCTATCTCCTCCAAGCTTTCCCAAACACTTTTTAAAAATCATGCTACATGTCACTAACATACTGTTATTACCCTATCAGTTACTTTTAAAGCTACATTTCATTTTCAATATACCTTTTAACAATCTTTCCTTATCATGAAAGCAAATGTACCAAAAAGGCAAAATCTGAGGAATACAAATCAAAGAGGGCAATAAGAGAGTATTATCACCATAACACAGTTTAGATGCTTCCAAATTCTATGCTATTAATAGTGATCTGTACCAAGATATGCATCTCCACTGAAACAATTAATTTTAAAAGTATATAAAAAATTAAGAAACAGAAAAAACAGTGATCTGCTAATAATGTCCTTAGGAATAGGAATTAGGAAAAATAGAAATGATTAAATACAATTAATTTCTTTTTGACCTATCAAAGAGGGACATGCACATTTAGAATCATATGTCTTTTATCTATTTTATTACCTTCAATGTTTATGATGAATCATAGCAATACATGAAGGAAAGAACCAATAGTCATAGGCCTCTCTTTTTCAAAGGTGTATAACTATTAGTTCCTTTTTTGGAGAACCTTAAGGCTGATAGCAGAGCTCCCAACTGATTAGTGAGTCCTAAATAACCCATAAAAATGAACATACTATGAAACAAGAGGAAGAGTTTAAACTCAGGCTTTTACCGATTACATTTTTCCTTTTAAAAGGACATAATTTAACATGAGAAATCCGAGAAAATGGTAATAGATTCAAGGAAGTATAAGACTGAGAAAAGCTTCTAGATATCATCTTTTCTATGAGGAGTTTATTTGAAACTACTGGACAAAGAACAAATAAATTGATTCATTTTGGTTTTTGTTCTCATCTTTGTTTGGAATTTCTCAACTTCTCTTGAGCCTACTTGTACTACATCAGGACAGTATTTGAATTAGAAGTTGCGTTCCAGAAATTTGGAATCAGCCACTCTGTACCATTTCAGGGGACAAGCTTTTCTCCTTGCCACCAGGAAACCTTTCCCAGACTACATGGGAAGGGTGGGGCTGCTTTTGATTAGACATGAGTGAACAAACAGCTGTCTTAAAAAAAGAAGTCATAGCCATTTAAAAACATCATTAATTGGCCGGGTATGGTGGCTCACACCTGTAATCATAGCACTTTGGGAGGCTGAGGCAGGTGGATCACTTGAGTCCGGGAGTTTGAGACCAACCTGGATAAGATGGAGAAACCCTGTCTCTACAAAAAATACAAAAATTAGCTGGGTGCGGTGGTGTGTGCTCGTAATCCCAGCTACTCAGGAGGCTGCAGCAGGAGGATTGCTTAACCCCAGGAGGCAGAGGTTGCAGTGAGCCCAGATTGTGCCACTGCACTCCAGCCTGGGAACAGTGAAAACCCTGTCTCAAAAAATATATATTAATTATGAATTCATGGCTAAAAGCACGAATCTTGTCACATTATGAACACAGATGTTGAATAATACAATGGGTCATCAGGGGGTCTGGGAGCCACTGTTTGAGAACCATTACTTTGGACAGGGGTTTGAACTGGACATGGGGATGAGGGGGCAGTGGTGTTGGATGGATGAGGGGAAGGCAGAGTAGACTGGTTAAGTTAATCCACGCTTCCCTCACCCATGACCTAAATGGTCATGGTCCTTACCCTGGCCCCTCATTACCTGGCCTCTGCCCATTTCTTTCCTCCCTCCTGCTTGCCTCCTATTCTCCACTTGCTTGGGTCTGATAATTTATTTACTTTCATTCAACAAACACTGACTAGCCACCTATTGTGTGCCAGGCTCTGGTATAGGTTTTGGAGGCTCTGCTCCCCCTCCCCTGCCTATGGAACTGACTTGCTCTAGAGCCCTAGAAAATGACTTGCCTGTCATTTTCTCTTCCCCATGCTCTCTGCTTGGCAATCTTTCTCTCGTCCTTTAGGTTTCAGCTTAAACACACCTCTAAGGGGCCAGTCCCTTTCTGATCTCACAAGGAAAAATTATGTCTTTATCATTCTTCATCTCAGTGGCCATTTGTTTAATTCAGACAATGACTCTTGGTAATAATCTAATTATTTATGTATTTGTGTGCTGTCTGCCTTTCCTGGTCATATGGTCCTGCTGGACCATGTTTAGAATGAATGTTTAGAATCTTAAATACTACCCTGGAAGGGAAGAGGGGAAAGAGAAGAAAAAAAAGAGGAAAGAGCAAAGGAATGAAAAAGAAGAAAAGATTGATTCTGAAGACAAAGAGAAAAAGGTGGGGAAAGTGAAGAATGAGAGGGAAGATGAAAGGAGGAAAAGGAGAAGGAGGAGGGAGGAGTACCCGTTAGAACAGTAGTTCTCAAAGTGTAGCTCTCAAATTATCATCATCTGAGAACTTGCTAGAAATGTAAACCCACCAGCCTCACCACAGACCTAGGAATCAGAAATGCTGGGGATGGAGCTCAATAATGGAGCCCTCTGCATTTTAATAGGCCCTCCAGTACTAGTTCATGAGAAGGAGCTATTCAAATTCTGAACAAAGGTCTCAGATTATGCCCTAAACCCTGTACTCATTTTACATTCGGGAGAGTTAATGAGATCTTGGTTTTAAATTTTTGTTCGTAAATTTTACTGAGTTCTTTGCTTATAAAAAAACTACACAGATGACTTAGAAGGACAATTTTAGAATGTATTATTTAAGTGAATTGGTGAACCTTTATAATATATAATATGCATATTTTGATATATGTAACTCCTCATTAAAAATTAAGTGAGATCGCGCCACTGCACTCCAGCCTGGGCAACAGAGTGAGATTCCATCTCAAAAAAAAAAAAAAAAAAAAATTAACTGTGAATACTTGAGCAAAAAGGATCAACATGTAGCAAACTTAGACATAAGGCCAGTTTGATACCTTTCCTCCTAGGAGGTTATGTTATGCAAATCCCACTCCAGGCTTTCCCCCAGATATTTATTAGAAGAAAGCATAGCAATCAGGGAAATGCGTCAATTAAAAACAACTACAAGATGGCAAATCCTTTTCTGAGTTTTACTTGGAATGGGCTCCATAGTAAATTCTGGCAAAAGGGAAAACAATTTTAACCTGCAGCAGGTGTCATGCATTTAAAAAGAGATGCATTAAAATGTAGAGAAATGTTATTTTGATAAGTAGTTTAAAACCAAAAGCCATGACCATCCTATTTTGTGCTTAGAGAGACAGTCTGAGATACTTATTTTTGAAGAAGTTTTTCCAGCTAAATTTCCTAGATCATAGGTCTCCAGGAAAATGGAAATAATAGAAGCATTAGGAGAGGGCGGTTGTAAGGATTAAATGAGAAGGTACATGTCACATGTATAGTCCAGTTCCTGTCTAAAGGGCTCAATAAATATTAAGTTCCATGATTATTAGTAGTAATAATATTCTATGAATAACATTAAAATAAATAATGAATGCTGAGCACTCGGTAAAATTAGAGAAAGACAAAGTTCATGGCTGAGAACTCGTCTTTCTGAGAACATCCAAATGACAATAAATTATCATTGCCTCCAATCTCGTACCTAAAATCACACCCAAGAAACTTCAGTAGATCAACACCCAAAGACATTTAACAGCTGCTCAGTCTGTTGGACCAGCCAAGATTTTTTTAAAATACCGCAAGGGAGGGGTGGGAATGCCGGTTACGTCTCTAACAGCAGGCTCCACTGTCTCTCTAGAACACATCTCCAAGGTTTCCTGGTATTTTTTTTTCCCCACACCCATTTATCAGCCTCTTCCCCTCCCCTACTTTTTATTTTGTTTTAATATGAAGGAAATGGGCTTTACATAGCTTTTGTTGTAGCTTTGTAACTACAAACAGTCAAATAACTTACAACCAGATGTGAGTGCAAGTGAGCCACTCTTTGACTCAGGCACTTCTGCTGCATCTTCTTTCACACCACAGTTCCTGCCACCCCACCCTTGGAAGGAGGCTACTCCCAGATGAACCCAGTTGAGGCAGTAATGCTTGCAGTGGGGCAGTCTGTATGGGTGTAGCTGCTGTATGCTATGGATTTAGGAGTGAGCAAATATTTATTACCAAACCCTAGGATAGTAGACAAATAAAGCATGGCTTATGATAACACTGGCTTTAAAGAAAAGGAAACAACGGTCACCCACAGAAATTATGGTGGAGGGAATAGGTTGCGTATATCTTGAATTAAGTGTGCAATCTCAATAAAGTTATCAAATTCAGGAAATTCAAAATGGATGTAATACTTAAATCCACAGTCTATATTTCAATTTTGTCAATGAGCTCAATAATATCCTTTTTTTGCTTGTTTTCTCTAGATCTAGCCCCCAGGATCCTGCATTACATTTAGTTGTCAGTGTCTTACACTTCTTTTTAAATTTGTAAAATTATTTATTTTATAGAGATGGGATCTCCCCATGTTGCCCAGGCTAGTCTCAAACTCCTGGGCTCATGTGATCCTCCTGCCTCAGCCTCCCAAAGTGCTAGGATTACAGGTGTGAGCCACTGCACCTGGTCTCTTAATCTTCCTTAATGTGGAACAATTCCTCAGTCTTTTAAAATGACCATTCTGACACTGGCCTTTTCGAATGATACAGGTTGGTTATTTCCATAGCATCTTCCTCCATCTGAATTTGTCTGATGTCCTTGTGATGAGATTTAGGTTGTATATCCCCAACAACACTTCCTCCTTTTTTCTGCTTTAGTGTTTTTCTTAACAGGCTGATTATTCAGTTATTCTCCATTGGATTGCAAACCTGATTGCACATTAGAACCACTCTGGCAGATTTTCACACTATAGGTGCTGAGGTCCTACCTCAGTAAATCCTGGTACAGGTCTGAGGTGGAATCTTAGAATGTGTATCTTTCAAAAGCTTCCCAGGTGATTCTGATGTATGTATAACCAACGGGAAGCACCACAAGCTTCCGCTCTCAATCAGCATGTCCTGGCTTCTCTTTTGATCTCATTTTGCTTTCCCATTGCCATTCTCTGTCCCCACTGCATCAACTCTCAGCTAATGTAGAACTCGTCTGCCCAGGGAGACCAATGTGCCAGAGAAATACCGTCAGGTTAAAGGGCCCATTTCAATGTATGTGTTCTGTTCATGGTTGTATTTTCTGTGCATATGATTACACAGTCATCCCCCAGTATGGGGGTGGAGTGACTCCAGGACCCTTAAGTATAACCAAATCTCCACATACTCAAGTTAAGTAGTTGGCCTTGCAAAACCTGCATATACAAAAGTTGGTCCTCTGTATACCTGAGTATACCTCTGTATACCAAATTCCACCAATAATGTATTTCCCATTTGCATTCGGTTGAAAGAAAGCCCCGTACAAGAGGACCTGCACAGTTCAAAACCATGTTGTTCAAGGGTTAACTGTATATGTTCACAAAATAGCAACGTGGTCTTTTTGTGCACAAAATGGAAACCAATGCAAATCACCCATCACTAAAAGAAAATGAAAGAGAATAAAAATCCTTGAGATTTTCAGGCTGGTGGGGTCCGGTGAATTGTAGACCATCTTTATGCTATTGGCACATGGTAATCCACTTTAACTGGCAAATTAAGAAAACTGTAGTCCATGTTAGAATTAGGCTTGAATGATGCTAATTATAATTTAAGGTCTTTAGAAACATATCCTCCCCACAATATGTTACTCCCCAAGTGGCCTTTTTTGTAGCATCAGCAGTCTCAGAGTCTGTTTCTATTGTATCCCTTCACACTAGTCAATCCAGGAGTCATGATGAGTGATCAGAGGATGGTTTGCTTCCCCACCCCCTCCTACTTCTTTGCCCTCCTGCCTCCAGGCATTTGCCTCGGTGAAGGGGAATTTTTTCCCATCTTTAGTTCTGGCCACAGAACAGTGGTAGCAGTGGGGTGTCTCCCCTGCATACTTTAAGTGACCCAATATAGGAGGTTACCCCAGACTTGCAGGGGGTGGAGGGAAGTCGGGTGTTTTCTGCATTTGCCTCCTCATTTATTTGGAGACTCACACTGGGCTGTGATCCCTTTGAAGGCCAAATAGAAGGAAACACAAAACTGTGAAAGCCCAGACCAGTACCACAATGGCTATTCATGAACTGAGGAAATGCAATCCTTCTCCCAGGCCGGAGCAAGGGTGGGCGGGCAGGGAAAGATTTAGAGATATTTAGCAGTATCAGAACCAGCCAGTAACATTTCTAATGTAGGTTCAGCATTTTATCCCTGTCAAAGTATTTTCACATAATATGTGGACTCATCTGCTTTTTACCACCCTGTGAAGAAGGCAAGGTAGAAATGATGAAACAGAAACAAGGAGAAGCTAGTATTAATAGCTAAAACTATTGAATATTTATCATATGTAGCCAGTGTTCTTCTTTGTTTTTTGTTTGTTTGTTTGTTTGTTTTGAAACAGTGGAGTGGCATGATCACAGTTCACTGCAGCCCTGGCCTCCTGGGCTCAAGTGATCCTTCCGTCTTATCCTTCCCAGTAGCTGGGATCACAGGCATGCACCACCATGTGTGGGTAGTTGTTTTTTGTTTTTTGGTTTTTTTTTTTCTTCTAGAGACAGGGTTTTGCCCTGTTGCCCAGGCTGGTCTCGAACTCCTGGCCTCGAGTGATCTGCTTGCCTCAGCCTCCCAAAGTGCTGGAATTACAGGCATAAACCACCGTGTCAGGCCTAGCTAGTGTTCGAAAACACTTTACTTAATCAGAATTTAATCTTGTCTTGTGAGGGAGAGTGAGTACCCATAACAATCCTTATGTTAAAGAAGAAATGAGTGGGACTTGAGTAACTAGTAGATGTCATCACTGGGATTTAAGCCAGGTTTCTCTGACACAGAGCCCCAGCTTCTGATTCATTAGTTCTAGGGAAGGGCCCAAGTGGTTGCATTTCTAAGAAGTTCTGGGACTAGGGTCCATACTTAGAGAACAATTGATCAAGGTATTTCCTGACTCATACCATAGACAAGTTTCCTGTTCTGCTGATTTTGGTCTTGTGAAGACATGCAATCCACATAATACTATTTATAAAGGTGACAATAACAACAATGGCAGCTAACATTAATTAAACACTATTTTACTATCGTTCAGGCACTACTCTAGGCCTATGATATGTGTTAATTCATTTACTGCTCAGGGTTGGGAGGTAGAAGAGAGAGAGCACCACAGAGTTTTGAGGTCAAGTACTGGCCCAAGTATACAAACTTCCAAAGTCAGACCCCTCACACTAGCAGGTAAGGATGTGAGAAAAGAGAGAGAAAAGGAGAAGGGCAGGGAACACTCTGATCCCCGAAAGTCAACATAGGACAATCTTGCAGTAGCATTAGTGAGGAGTGATTGCTGGAATTCAAATCGTGTCCTCCTCGGCATTTACCTTTATTATCAGGCACGCTATATAAGAGAATAGGTGACTAGATATTCAGGGGAGTGTGCGTGTGTGTGTGTGTGTGCGTGCGTGTGTGTGTGAGTGTGTACTCTTCTTGGTCTGTTATTCCCTAGTCATTTAATCTTGGGCAAGTTCCTCTTTAAGTTTCAGCTGGCTATCTACAAAACAGAGATAGTAGTGGTGGTGGTGGTGATGAGGATGATGATGATGATAATGATAATGATGATACTATGGTAGATTGTTTATTGGTCACAGATTCCTCCCACTCAATGTGCACACTCCTTTGCAATGTGACTTTGCAGCTCTTCCCATCAAGAAATGGAATTTATTTCTACACTCCCTGAATCTAGCCTGATTTGAGAGTTGCTTTGATCAAAAAAATATGGCAGAAGTGATGTTGCATGGTTCCAGAGCCTGGGCCTCAAAAGGCTTGTAGCTTCCACCTTTGCCTTCTAGTGAGGCTGCCCTAAACCATCATGAAAAGGAGCTGGTGTAGCCTACTGGGGGATAAGAGGTATAGCCTACTAGGGGATAAGCTGGTGTAGCCTACTGGGGGAGGAGAACTGAGACTCCCCAGCCTATACCCAGCACTGACTGCTACTCATGCAAGTGGACCCTAACCCTAACCCATCAGTCATCACAAACCAGATGTTGTCTGATAAGGAAAACAATGGACACAAAGATATTTTATTTTTACACAATTCCAAGCAATTAAGTCAAATGATTTTACTCCTTTCTTACACTTTTCTAGGCATCCTCTGTTGAGACAGAGTACCTTTTGAAATTACTTTCAAGGGACAGGCAGTTTATATCCCAAGTGACTCATTTTAACTTCTCACAGCATCTAACCACAGCTGTTTATAATGGACTGTTATAAAGTTAAAGCTCTTGCTAAATCAAATAACAACCTAGCAGGAATGCCCAGTCTAAGGCTTTAGAGTCATGAGAGCTGCAATTGTAGAAACTGTCTTTTGAAAGAGCATAGCTTTTACACATTAGCTTTCCAGGACACAGTTAAAACTTTGCTTAAGCTTCAAGAAAAAAACTGGAACATGACATAGTTGGATGCATAGTTATCCTGATGCCCTACCTGGGAGCTCATATAAACACTGCAGTGAATCTCACTCTAGAAAAAGGCTACATGATCCAAAGCTGCAAGCCCAGGTCTAGTGCTGGATCATGTGAGCTCTGTAACACAGGGCTGGGTTGGCCCATTGGGTATTGTGTCTGTAGAGCTCTGGAACTGGTTGTCTCAGACTCTTGACTGCAGCAGAGCCTGGCTACCCCTTGGACTTCTCTCTGTGTTTCACAATGGTTAAAGCTAGGCAAAAATGGGACAACGTTCTTTTTGCTAAAAGACAACCCTTTAGTGTTCGGCAGATAAATGTTTATAATGGTTTTTATTCAATATTTTTCTTATTTGACACACTTAATTTTTTTTCTGTACTGTTATATATATTTAAGCTATGATGTAAATAAAATGTCTTGTAAACTGCTGTTAGAATGGAAGTTTTTGCTAGGCACATTCAGCCACAATGAGGAGGTGCTCCCCCAAGAAACACTTTTTTTTTGAGATGGAATCTCGCTCTGTTGCCCAGGCTGGAGTGCAGTGGTGCAATCTCGGCTCACTGCAAGCTCCGCCTCCCAGGTTCACACCATTCTCCTACCTCAGCCTCCCGAGTAGCTGGGACTACAGGCACCCACCACCATGCCCAGATAATTTTTTTATATTTTTAGTAGAGACGGGGGTTTCACGGTGTTAGCCAGGATAGTCTCGATCTCTTGACCTCGTGATCCGCCAGCCTCAGCCTCCCAAAGTGCTGGGATTACAGGCGTGAGCCACCGCGCCCGGCTGAAAGTTTGTTTTCAAAAGTAAGTGGTGATACTACTCAGCCGTGAAAAAGAATGAAATAATGTCTTTTGCATCAACATGGATGGAACTGGAGGCCATTATCTTAAGTGAACTAAGTCAGACATGAAAAGATAAACACTGAATGTTCTTACTTGTAAGTGAGAGCTAAATAATATATACATATGGACAGAGAATGTGGATTGGTAGAAAATGAAAACTCAGGATGAGGGGGTTGGAAAAGGGTGGATAATGAGAAATTATTTAGTGGGTACAATGTATGTTTTTTGGGTGATGGATACCCCCAAAACCCTGACGTTGCCACTATGCAAACTATACATGTAAGAAAATTACAATTGTAATTGTAACTTTAACTAAATATAAAGAAAATTTTTTAAAATGTTTAGTTAAAAAAAACTAAGTGGTGAATTTCTCACTCATGTCAGTGGTTGAAAGGGTTTGAGAGTTGGAGATTTAGGGAGAGCACAGTGCCAGTTGATGATGGTATCCTTAAGTCATAGCTCTCTTGCTTCCATTTCCTGTCTTCCTTTCCCATTTTCCAAGCCCAGACAGATCCGAAACCATAATTATCAGGCTAGGAGAGGTGGGTGAAAAGCTTGGTGGAGAGTGAGAGAATTTGGACGTTTCCCTTTCCCTACTTTAAGCCCAAATTGGGTGGGGTGATGGGAGAGGTGAAGCTAACATTTAAGTCAGATTTAGAGTTCATGTTATTTCCTGGAATTGGTATTTTTGTTAATGAACTGAGAGTAAGTATTGACTTTTAAAGTGATATAAAGAGTGTCCAGAAAAGTAATGGGGTTTTTCTAACTTCTATTCAGAAACAAAGGAAGAACTAGGTCACAGGAAAGATTTGTAGTAAAGGAAAAGTAGAGATAAAAATAAAGTCCCATGAGTTATTCAACGTACTGACTATATTTATTTTGTGATCAATAATGAAACATGCGCTCACCAGCCAGGAACCATGTGCAATGTGAAATTCTGCACAATGCAAAAGATACCAGAATGCTAAATGGATGTGAAGTCATCTGACTTCTATAAATGATTTGGGTTGTTTATTAGGAAAAAGCTGAAGTCTGCCAGTGGAACCTCAGTTTTTTGATGTGCTATAATTACACATATTGCCTAAATGGTGGACTAAAACGCTGCAAGGAAAGCAAAACCAAAGAGATGAACACCTGAAGCAGAATCACTATTTGAACAGACTCCTGTGATGGTGCCACTCTGCTTCTCAGTCATTTGACTAACGTCACCTTGTGGAGGTGGTTCAAGGATGTTGATGTGGAAGCGGTATGTGACTTCCGTTCATCTTTTACTGTGTTCCTGAGCCAATTATAGTGATTCTTGAATCTGCCATTGCTTTGGACTCTCTCCCTTCCTTTAGAGCATAAATAATTATGACACATACGCAGGGTTGCCTGTAGGGCACTGATTTTCATTTCTATTTTCTGGTTTCAGGACATGTGTAATGCCATGAACGCTGACTTTGGTTCAGAAAATATGGCCAAGCTACAGTGATGCCATGGCAGCCTAATTATCTGCATCTCATAAAGATATAGAAATTTTGAGTCAATTTCAAAGATTTTCATTATGCAAAATGCTTTCCTGTACATTTAGCAGCCAGGACACAGAGTGAGAGTGCCTAATCCCCTCCTGCAGCAGTGGCATTTTTAGCAAAGCAAGTCTTTTCAAGCAATGAGCCTCCTGAGACATGCACAGACCACACTCCACACCCCCCTTCCTTTTACCTCTTCAGTGGTGCTGGAGAAGGGCTGAGTAGTCGACAAAACCCATGATGTGTCTGTAATTCCAGTCATGTGCAGATCGGGATGCTGCCTCTCGCTGCTGTTTTGGCAGTAGTTTTCTGCAGTATTTCTGATGAAGACCTCTGTGGTATTTCTAATAAGGCGTTCCAGACTATCTGGAACTGCATTAAAGGTAGTGGGAATCTGGGGAGGAGCCGTGTTTCTAGTGCTCCTCACCGAAACTTCTGCTCCCAGGCCAGCTGAGGTAAAGAAAAGATAGTTGCAAAGATTATTCTCATGTTTCATGAATTCTTCACATAAAAATCAATTTTACTTAGCAAAAGAGGGCCTTTTCAATAATGGGCATGTGGATAAGCTTCAGTTAAATGAAAAAAGCAAATATACTTTGAGTGCGTGACAATGTTCATTTGTCCTGTCCAATTCACCCATCGTTTATCCATCCATCAATTTTATAAGCTGGAAGGAAAGTTGTAGAAACTACGCTACCAGAGAAAAACCCAGCCTGTGTAGAAGAGAGAATTAAACCTATTCTATGAGAATTTAGGGGGTCATTGAATTGGCTTCAGGGGAATCCATGAGTCTCCAAAAACTGTGCAAAATTCTATGTATATGTGGATGTATGCTTTTCTTCTGTGGGGCACTGTAATAGCTTTTATCAGCTTCTCAAAGCGTGTGTTAAACAAAATACCGGGTTGAGAATCACTGTTAATGACTTGCCTAACTTCATCACAAAGACTGACAATTCCTTGAAAAGTAATGACACTTCATTAGCCACAGTGCAAACTGTTTCTAATGCAACTGTGTAGTCACAAATGATGAGACTGTGGTATTTTCTAAGCTATCTTCTGGAGGAACACAAAATTGACTTACAATTTATGAGCTGGTGGGATTAATTTATAGCTTTGTTTTGCAAGGCTGAATTGCCCATATTAAAAAGAAATTGGTTCATGAATCAGGTTCACTTAGCCTTAATTTTAAAATGTGCTCTCCATCTCTTGGGGATCTTGCTAATGTGCAAATTCTGATGCACTAGAGATGGTCAGAGCCACTATTAAGGTCTCAGGTGATGCTGATGTTGCTGGTTTTGGGGCTGCACTGTGTAGCAAGACCCTAGAGCACACTTGAAGCACTGAGAAGTTCTGTAAATTATGGTCTGATGTGGTGTGTTCAGATGTTTCCATCAACTCCATAGTGCACTAGAGTTTTATGGGATACAAAACCCCACAAAACCTTGTATAATCAGATAAACATACCTTTGAAGAGTTTCTGGCTAAAAGACTGGGAGAACGAGGATTTTATTTTTCACTACTCATTTACTGGTTATTTATTCAAACAACTGTTTATTAAACAACTACTATGTGCCAGGTGAGGGCTCTTAAAGAAGCTATTTATCATCCTATTTCCCTGTTCTGGTCTGCCTTACCTACCCCTCTTTTGAGTCTCATTCCTTTCCATTCCAATCTCAACTGATTAGTGTATTTCATATAATAATATATGTAAAAAAGAGGGAAATGAGGGCACAAAAGGAGGATTAAGATGGAAAAGGTATTTTTATAATTTATCAAGATATAAATATCAGCCGTTCTTCTAAAAGTTAATAAAATGATCTTGGCTATAAAGCATCCTTTCCTTGAGATGCAAAGGAGTGTGCAAAGTACTGTGTATATAAGGGTGATAGATTTAGCAAATAAAAATACATCGTGTCCAGTTAAATTATAATTTTAGATAAATAGCCAACCAATTTTTAGTATAATTTGGTATGTTTAGTGTATCCCAAATATACAATAATACAAAGATAACATACTGTGTATTAGTAATATACTAAAGATTGTTATTTATCTGATATTCAAATGTAACCGAGTGTGAGTATATTATCTGGCAGTCCTACTTGTACATCTACTAGATCTCAACTTTGATAGATTTTTGGACATTCCCCTTAGTTTCTGTTTGTTTTTGCCTTTCTAAATCTTGTGCCACTATTACTGCTTTGGTGCTCAGGTTAGCCACTCTGGACATAGATCAGATTTATTCAGCCTTGGGGTGTTTCCTACATGACAAACTCAATTATACTATTAGTGAGATTCCTTTACAACACACTCCAAGAAACAGTCTTAATTCTGCAGTCTTGCTTGAGTTAGGTGCTTGAATGTTCCCTTAAGTAGACGTTTGTCTATTGTAGGGATGTAAAAATTTCTGTGTATGGAGATTAGCATTTTGATTGTTTTCAGCTTTGGTTGATCCTGATCCTCTGAGTTGACTGCTACATATGACGATTTTAGCTCTTAGACCCTCAAAAAAATTTAACCATGGGGTTAGGACAAAAACAAGTTTCTAAATACCTAGCATGTAATTACATGTTTTAGTATGTCAACCCACACTTACTCTTCTTCACTAAGGAGCTGTTGGTAAGTTTTTATCCTAAGAGCTTTTTAAAAAATTAGTCAGCTTACATAATTCAGTGGATGAAACTGGAGTTTCCCAAAAATAGATAAATTTTCAAAACACTCTTGAAATTTCTCTGCAAATAACATAGGTTATTACCAATGCACGTAGCTTTGGACTATCTTGTGGAAAAAGTTTCAGTCTTCTGTCATTATCTTTAATTAACCTTCTAAATATATTTTTAAAACATCCCATACCAAACAAGTTCATTTTCCATTTTAGACCACCACTTTTTTCCCAAAGAAAGAAACGACAGAATATTCAGGTCCAGAACCCTTTCATTCTGTGTCTGTGTTTTTAACTTGTGCTATTTAAGAAGCAAGAAAGAAGATTTAGTCTTAACATTCAACTTACAAGTTTTGTCAAATTTAAAGCAGTGGTTTGCAAACTTAGGTAGGCATCAGAATCATGTTTGGAGCTTGTTAGAATATTGAAGCCTTGGTCCTCCCCCCGGAAAGTGCGATTTAGCAGACTTAGTTTGGGACCTGAAACCTGCTTTTCTAACAAGTTTCTCAGGTGATTCCTAATATACGTGTACATACGGTTTTAGTTATATACGTAATATGAACCAAAAATAAATTTGAATCATTTATGTGGTTACTGAAGGATTGTAAAATGGATGGAAAGAAAGAAAATCCATTATAGAAATATATAAGACCATCAAATTAAGTTTATTTTATCTCCTGAACTCTGTTGAAATAGGTGCTATGAAATTTCACTTGAAAATAGTAGATCTTTGGATAGTTTGGTATCCATGAATTCTCTGGGTGTTCTTTAAAAATGTATATTCATTTCACAGTTGATGAAATAGCAAGATGTTTTGACAAACACAAGGAAAACTTCTTATACAATGGAACAATATGTGAAAGCTATTTTTGAAAGCTTTATTGTACCATTGTTACTACATTGTTTCCCTACTATAACAATTTCTACTATACAATTTCTCCCAGAACACAATTCAAGGTAAGGTCGACCATTCTTGGCCAATCTAAAAAGTTTTAGCATTCAAGTTGCATATAGCTCTTTTTATAGGGTACTATTAGCTTACAAAGTGATTTGTAATGGCTGCATAATATCAAGACCATCTTTCAAATTTATTTTTAAAAGAGCAATGTGTATTTTATCTTATAAATTAATATATGACTCAGAAATAATACTAGAAATACAATTTCTATAATGATAATAAAGATAATATATTGTGTAAGTTTCCCTTCTTTAAATGATACAAATAACTTTTAAGCATGTCAAAAACAAAATAACTTGAATGAAACTCATTTTTGAAATAGAAGAACTTAACTATACTGGTACTTTCTGTTCTGTAGGAAGATGCCAAATATAAAAATTTGAAATTTTAAAAATGCCAAATTACTCGCTTTTTTAAAAGTGAGTAAATCATCTGGAAAAGAGATAACAAATGAAACAGGAGATACTTTAGAAAAGGATGGTATCTATCCTATCTATCTATCTATCTATCTATCTATCTATCTATCTATCTAGTTGGCTCTTTGAATCTGCGGGTTCCTCCTCGGTGGATTCAATCAATTGCAGATAAAAAATATTAGGAAAAAAAATGGATGGTTGCATCTGTACTGAACAGGTACAGACATTTTTTCCTTGTCATTATTCGCTAAGCAATACAACAACTATTTATATTTACATTGTGTTAGGTGTTATTAGTAATCTAGAGATAACTTAAAGTATATAGGAGAACGTGTGTATATGTAAACACTACATCATTTTATATAAGGAATTTGAGCATCCTTGGATTTTGATGCCTGCAGGAGGTGCTGGAACCCACCCCCTATATTACTAAGAGATGACTGCACATACACACACACACACACACACGTGTGTGTGCATTAAATAAGGTTTGACTGGAGTAGATGGGAACGATAATGGACTAAATAATTATCTGAAAGGGTTAAAAGAATAATTAACATTTCAGAAAATATAATTAGTGAAATAAAGAGTACACCTAAAAATACATACCTAAATTACTTTTAAAAGACCCATGATTAGAAAGAAAGTAAAATTAATAAATGGAAATTGATACCAAGACATAGCATAGTAAAACACTAAAGCATAGCACAGGGAAAAATTAGATGAAAAAAATTGAAAGGCTAACTAAAGCAAAGAAATATGTTTCAATAGCCAACTATTACTCAACAATTCTACCACGTGTTGCATTATGAAGATGTGCTTCTTTTACCTGATACCCCATGTTTCCTTTAGGAGAAAAGACTGAAATAGTAGGGTGGAAGTAAGGCATACCGGGTGGAGGAGGAAGAGTGGCTCCAAAGTTCAGGGCTATCAGGCTATAAGGAGAGAGGTGTCAAACCTGAGACTAAACAGAGTCAGGGAAAGGGGAGCTGGAAAGGGGAGGATAACTTGGCATGCGCAAGACTGACTTGTCCATTAGACACAACAGGCACAGTGATTAGGGCCCAGGATAATTTTAGGGCAACACAATGATTTAATTTGTTTGAAAATAAAACAGAAACTTTAGAGTCAAAGAAAATGTTTTAACTTTTTCATAGATCAGGAAAAATGAGAATTTTAGGCTACATGAAAATCTATTATTTTACTTTTCTTTTTTTCAGTAGGGGAAAGGGCCCACAAAGGCAAAAGAACCCAGGGCCCATGAGAGTCATATATAGCCCTGTGTGTGCCCTGATAAGTTCAGTGATTTGTCACAGGTTGAATATGGTTGGGGAATGCTGGATGCTATACCTGCTATCTTCAGTGATCACATAAATCATATATCAATAATCACTGATAACATTATTTTCAGACATTATATTTAAAAGTGGTCCACTACAAGGCCCATGTTGCTACAATGATGCAAGAAGAAAAACCCTAAAATGACTGTGACAGCCAATTTAGTCCAAGTAGGGTTTCTATACACAAAAGGCACTTTCTGTTTTGCTTTGTTTTTCCCCACAAGTACTTCTGCCAGCCATTAAAGCCAACAACTTCTATGAAAACTTTTTTCCCAAGGGTGTATATGATTGCTTATCTTTTACAATGTTCACACATTTTATTCCCTCTCCCAAATCACTACAACTAAGCAATTACTTTAACCAGCAGTTATATCGAGCCTGCCAACAATATGGTTTAGTTCATCAGCAAAATCTCTTTTAGGGATTTCACCGGCTCAGCCATATCAGGGACACTTGAAAATTTGCCTACAAATATTTGTCTGCTTTCCAGTGCTGCCCTTGAAATTAAAAAAGAAAATTCCTGCCCTCAGATAAAGATGTGATTTGAATGAATAAATCTGAATTGAATGGTGAATAAATGCTGATTGGTTGGCTGACATTCTGTATTTAGTGTTACTTTCTTCACAGTATGAAATGTCTGAGTGAAAAATAACAATTTTAGACAATTGGCTAGTTTTTTTATAAATGTAAGGAGACTTGACATTCCTTCAAAAAGTTATCTGAACCATGGATAGAGTTCTGCACCCTTCAACTGAAAGTCCTCAAACGACATAGACATGGCCTATCTGCCAATGGATTTGCGTGAATGTTTTTGAAACCAGTTTCAGGTTTATAATGTTTTAATTTCCCCCTGGCAAGGAATATTTGCTTAGATCAAGTAGCAAACCAGTAATTTCCTTTGAGTAAATTTCCCTGTTTCCTTACAGATGTGAAGGCCAACCATGAGAAATTTTCCCCATCTAATAGATTCATAAAACTTCATTAATTGGACCACTGTAACCTTTGTTGTCTGCTTCGGGCCAGTACTATTTCTTGCTGGAATAGATGCAACTGTAACTTTTTTTTCTTTTAGAGATAGGGTCTCGCTGTGTTGCCCAGGTTGGTCTTGAACTCCTGGCATCAAGCAATCCTCCCACCTCGGCCTCCCAGAGTGCTGGGGTTACAGGCATGACCCACTGTGCCTGGTCAACTGTAACACTTGATTGCTTGGTGAGTTTAAAAATTATACTTGGATTGCACAGAAGACAAAAGCAATAATTTATGATGCCATACACTAACTATTCACGGCATTCCTGAAAGTAATCCTGAAAGCTTTATTATTCCTTTTCCATTTACTGTTCTGATATTAAACACTTTGCACAAAGTTGAAACATTTATTAATACAATTAGGAAGAAGAAGTAGTTACTAATAATGGTGATAGCTAAACTATTAATATGATAAACTCTTGTGTGCTCCCAAAAGACTGTTTAAAAATATGCAACTTTAAAAATTACACTTGAAACATTTTTTTTAAGAATGAATGCTTAGCCCTCAGCAAATGTAAAGAACAGAAATCACAACAAACTGTCTCTCAGACCATAGTGCAATCAAATTAAGACTCGGGATTAAGAAACTCACTCAAAACCGCACAGCTACATGGAAACTAAACAACCTGCTCCTGAATGACTACTGGGTAAATAACAAAATGAAGGTAGAAATAAAGATGTTCTTTGAAACCAATGAGAACAAAGACACAATGTACAGAATCTCTGGGACACATTTAAAGCAGCGTGTAGAGGGAAATGTATAGCACTAAATGCCCACAAGAGAAAGCAGGAAAGATCTAAAATTGACAACCTAACATCACAATTAAAAGAACTAGAGAAACAACAGCAAACAAATTCAAAAGCAGAAGGCAAGAAATAACTAAGATTAGAGCAGAACTGAAGGAGATAGAGACACAAAAAACCCTTCAAAAAATCAATGAATCCAGGAGCTGTTTTTCTGAAAAGATCAACAAAATAGATAGACTGCTAGCAACACTAATGAAGAAGAAAAGAGAGAAGAATAAAATAGACACAATAAAAAGTGATAAAGGGGATATCACCACTAACCCCACAGAAATACAAACTACCATCAGAGAATACTATAAACACCTCTATGCAAATAAAACAGAAAATCTAGAAGAAATGGATACATTTCTGGATGCATAATGTGTCCAAGACTAAACCAGGAAAAAGTGGAATCTCTGAATAGACCAATAACAGGTTCTGAAATTGAGGCAATAATTAATTGCCTACCAACCAAAAACAGTCCAGGACCAGACGGATTCACAGCTGAATTCTACCAGAGGGACAAGGAGGAGCTTGTACCATTCCTTCTGAAACTATTTTAATCAATAGAAAAAGAGGGAATCCTCCCTAATTCATTTTATGAGGCCAGCATCATTCTGATACCAAAGCCTGGCAGAAACACAACAAAAAAAGAGAATTTTAGACCAACATCCCTGATGAACATCGAGGCAAAAATCCTCAATAAAATACTGGCAAACCGAATCGAGCAGCATATCAAAAAGCTTATCCACCATGACCAAGTCCTCTTCATCCCTGGGATGCAAGGCTGGTTCAACATATACAAATCAATAAACGTAATCCAGCATATAAACAGAACCAATGACAAAAACCACATGATTATCTCAATAGATGCAGAAAAGGCCTTTGACAAAATTCAACAGCCCTTCATGCTAAAAACTCTCAATAAACTAGGTATTGATGGAACATATCTCAAAATAATAAGAGCTATTTATGACAGACCCACAGCCAACATCATACTGAATGGAAGTATTCCCTTTGAAAACCAGCATAAGACAAGGATGCCCTCTCTCACCACTCCTGTTCAACATAGTGTTGGGAGTTCTGGTCAGGGCAATCAGGCAAGAGAAAGAAATAAAGGGTATTCAATTAGGAAAAAAGGAAGTCAAATTGTCCCTGTTTGCAGATTACATGATTGTATATTTAGAAAACCCCATAGTCTCAGCTTTGGGCTAAGATTTTGGATCTCCTTAAGCTATTAAGCAATTTCAGCGAAGTCTCAGGATACAAAATCAATGTGCAAAAATCACAAGCATTCCTATATACCAATAACAAACAGAGAGCCAAATCATGAGTGAACTCCCATTCACAATTGCTTCAAAGAGAATAAAATACCTAGGAATCCAACTTACAAGGGATGTGAAGGACCTCTTCAAGGAGAACTACAAACCACTGCTCAATGAAATAGAAGAAGATACAAACAAATGGAAGAACATTTCATGATCATGGATAGGAAGAATCGATATTGTGAAAATGGCCATACTGCCCAAGGTAATTTATAGATTCAATGCCATACCCATCAAGCTACCAATGACTTTCTTCACAGAATTGGAAAAAATTACTTTAAAGTTCATATGGAACCAAAAAAGAGCCCGCATTGCCAAGACAATCCTAAGCCAAAAGAACAAAGCTGGAGGCATCACGCTACCTGACTTCACACTATATGACAAGACTACAGTAACCAAAACAGCATGGTACTGGTACCAAAACAGAGATATAGACCAATGGAACAGAACAGAGGCCTCAGAAATAACACCACACATCTACAGCTATCTGAAATTTGACAAACCTGACAAAAACAAGAAATGGGGAAAGGATTCCCTATTTAATAAAAGGTGCTGGGAAAAACTGGCTAGCCATATGTAGAAAGCTGAAACTGGATCCCTTCCTTACACCTTATACAAAAATTGATTCAAGATGGATTAAAGACTTAAATGTTAGACCTAAAACCATAAAAACCCTAGAACAAAACCTAGGCAATACCATTCAGGACATAGGCATGGACAAAGACTTCATGACTAAAACACCAAAAGCAATGGCAACGAAGGCCAAAATAGACAAATGGCATCTAATTAAACTAAAGAGCTTCTGCACAGCAGAAGAAACTACCATCAAAGTGAACAGGCAACCTACAGAATGGGAGAAAATTTTTTCAATCTACCCATCTGACAAAGGGGTAATATCCAGAATCCACAAAGAACTTAAACAAATTTACAAGAAAAAAACAAACAACTGCATCAAAAAGTGGGCAAAGGATATGAACAGACACTTCTCAAAAGAAGACATTTATGCAGCCAACAGACAGATGAAAAAATGCTCAACATCACTGGTCATCAGAGAAATGCCAATCAAAACCACAATTAGATACCATCTCATGCCAGTTAGAATGGCAATCATTAAAAAGTCAGGAAACAACAGATGCCGGAGAGGATGTGGAGAAATAGGAATGCTTTTACACTGTTGATGGTAGTGTAAATTAGTTCAACCATTGTGGAAGACAGTCTGGCGATTCCTCAAGGATCTAGAACTAGAAATACCATTTGAACCATCCATCCCATCACTGGGTATATACCCAAAGGATTATAAATCATGCTACTATAAAGACACATGCACATGTGTTTATTGCGGCACTATTGACAATAGCAAAGACTTGGAATCAATCCAAATGTCCATCAATGATAGACTGGATTAAGAAAATGTGGCACATATACACCATGGAATACTATGCAGCCATAAAAAATGATGAGTTCATGTCCTTTGCAGGGACATGGATGAAGTTAGAAACCATCATTCTCAGCAAACTATCGCAAGAACAGAAAACCAAACATCACATGTACCACTTATAGGTGGGAATTGAACAACGAGAACACTTGGACACAGGGCAGGGAACGTCACACACCGGGGCCTGTTGAGGGAGGGGGACTCGGGGAGGGATAGCACTGAGAGAAATGCCTAGTGTAAATGACGACTTGATGGGTGCAGCCAACCAACATGACACATGTATACCTATGTAACAAACCTGCACGTCGTGCACATGTACGCTAGAACTTAAAGTATAATTTTTTTAAAAAAAGAATGAGTGCTTAATGTGACATACTGGCAAGGACATATATTGGAAAGAAAAGTACTTTCTTCTCTCTATATTCTGTTGCAATTATCTATTTATTTACTTATCTGATTTCCCCATTACTCTAAGGAATAAGACATATTTAATGATTTTCAACCTTGGCTGCACATCAGAATCACCTAGAAAGTACTTTAAAAATACAATACCTGATTTAGTCAGCTTAGAGGTTTTGTACTCCAGTATTAGTTAAAAGCTGCCATGTGAGTCTAATATGCAGCTTGGGTTAAAAATACTTAGTGGAGGGTACCTTAGTACTAGCACAAGCTCTGGCACATAGTAGGTGTTAAATAAATATTACCTGGAAACTTGAATACAATCATTAATGTGTCTTTTATGAAACAAATATGAAACATGTGGTTTAGATTTTTACCTTCATAGGTCTGCTTTCTTTTACTGAAGAACACACAAAAAAATTCACATCCCATGGATGAACAACACATGTATTTGTGCTGCTTTAGATTATAATACTTAGTTATCAACTTAAACAATGATTTGGAATCATTCATTGCAAACATATGAATGCATTTCGGTTAATTTTTCACAGTAGCTACTCTAGCAAGTCAGTGAGCTTTCATGATATAGGTCTACAAGTATCATTCTTAATCTTTTATCAGGGCTGGGCATGGTGATTCACGCCTGTAATCCCAGTACTTTGGGAGGCTGAGGTGGGAGGATCACTTGAGCCCAAGAGTTGGAAGTTACAGTGAGCTATGTTCACATCATGGCTCTCCTGCCTGGACAACAGAGCAAGACTTTGTTTCTAAAAACAAAAACCAAAAAACAAAAAAAACCCATAATGGCATTTAAGATGGAGCAGAAAAATGTATCTGTTAGCTTATAATTGTGTTAAAGCAAAAGTATGTGTTATACTTATGTATACACAAATATAGAGGTGTTTTTGTACCACAATTGTGCAAATTTTAACTTCTGCTTTTTCTAGAAATTCATTTCTTTCCCCAACACATATTATCAGGCATTTTTTTGAATATAGCATTGTTCAGTGATTAATTGCAAATGGCTTATTCTAGGTACCTTATTTTTGAAGTCCATTACTAGACATTTGTATGAGGGTCATAGGAGGTAGTTTTTCTGTGAATTATCTTTTATCTTGAATAACTCACCACTGAGTCCATATCTACTTTTTTTTTTTTTTTTTTTTTTTTTTTTTTTTGAGACGGAGTCTCGTGCTGTCGCCCAGGCTGGAGTGCAGTGGCGCGATCTCGGCTCACTGCAAGCTCCGCCTCCCGGGTTCACGCCATTCTCCTGCCTCAGCCTCCTGAGTAGCTGGGACTACAGGCGCCCACCACCGCGCCCGGCTAATTTTTTGTATTTTTAGTAGAGACGGGGTTTCACTGTGGTCTCGATCTCCTGACCTTGTGATCCGCCCGCCTCGGCCTCCCAAAGTGCTGGGATTACAGGCGTGAGCCACCGCGCCCGGCCCATATCTACTTTTTTTAAAAGTTCCAACTAAGTAATCTTATGTTAGATAAGGTTTGATTGTGCTTTGGGGATGAATCTCACTTCTTGTGAAGATTACAGATGGAATGGTTATATTCCAAATGGAATATTTGTAATGTTCCATTACACTGGATATTACAAATGGAATAGTTATAATGTTTCTATATTATTTAGGAGAGGCCTTGATAGATGAACCACAGGAAAGGTATTGTACAAATTGGTGCTATATGCTGAATATTTTCTGATAAAGTTGAATTTTCTAATTGGTTTTTTATCTTATTCTCATAAGCAGAAATGATATAAGAATAGAAACTATAACTCTCAACCTTTATTGTAACAAAGCATACAGCTTATTGTAGAAAAGCGTAACACGTTCAACTGGTATCTAGTTAAATGCTTGTTTTAACTTACAGAATGAATGAGAAAAAATTGTTCAAAGTTACCATGGTGGAAAAACTAATATAAGCCTCAAAAATCAATACCTAATGAAAAGACTTAACAATACAGTGGATGCTGATCTCATATTTGATTATGGATCAAAATTTTCTGGTGATTAATAAATATCAAGTATTATGCACAAATCCAGGTTTCCTGAAACAGAATCTTGGAGGTGGTTGTAGAGGAAAAAATGGTGGGAAAGAATCCTGGGAATGTGTATTTTTTTTATCTGTATTTTTAGTTCTGGGGTACATGTGCAGGGTGTGCAGGTTTGTTACATAGGTAAACGTGTGCCGTGGTGCTTTGTTGCACCTATCAACCCATCATCTAGGAATTAAGCCCAGCATGTATTAGCTACAGGAATGTGTATTTTTAGTAAGCCCTCCCTTTTCTACCCCACGTGATTCTTACGGAAGCCATGGGGCAAGTCTGCGGTCAAGCATTTGAGAATCTCTGGTATAGTGAAATGTACACTGAACAAAGAGTTAAAAATCTTAGGCTCTAATCATAGATCTGGGACAAATTACTTAACCCTGACAAATTTGTCTTCTTAGTGAGGCGCTTCATTTCTTAATAACTTTTCCCATATTTTGTAAGGTCCATTGTTGCCTAATATATTGTGATTCATCAGTTTTATCTTTCATGACTTCCTAAAGCAAACCTCTTACAGAGGAGTAAATACACAATAACATGATTAACTTCAAGAGAAGATTAAACTGCCTATATATTCCACGAGAAAAATTCCTAGCTCAGGACTGAACTGTGTCCTGCACCAGGAGCTCACACATGTATATAGCATGTTTTTACCTGTGTCCATTATCTGGGTTATATCCATTAATGGTCAATAAATTAGAAAAATCTATGGCTTCCCATTGATTCTTAACATTTCAAAAGCATGTTACCACCAACAGATATCTACCCCTAAACATCAATACAAGAGATTTGCAAAAACACGTCTATCTTCCAGTCTTATCAAGCACCATTCTGATGTTCTAATAATTTCTCATAATCAGCAAATAGAAGTGTCTGTCAATAAAATCTAATAATTTCCTGATTACTGACTTTAGTCATTACATATATATGCTGTGTATATGCCTAGATCCATATTCCTACATCTAACAGTGCTTAACCATATTATCTGGCAGAGAAGAGAGGCTCATGAAATATTTGTGGAATTAATAAAAGCAGCAAGACAAGAAGGGAAGGAAGAACAAGCAATAGAAAAAGTTGGGCTTATTTTAATGAGGGTAATGAAGTCTTCCATCATTGGGCACTTCACCATCTACCTCCATTAGCTTATGAATCTTCCATAGGAAATATGTTGGGGCATGTGGACTTCCCTTAAATGTAGAAAAACAAAACAAAACAAAACAAAAAACCCAAGATATTTAGTAGAAAGACTTTCAGGATTCGTTCTGAAAGGAATAGCTCACCTTTCTTTAAACAGAGGCTTTCATTGACCAGTTTTCCCTTCTTGTTGACGTCTATTTTCATCCAGCTATGGAGGTATTTCCTGGCCTTCTTGACCACTACTCTGGAGCCTTGTTTCTGGAGAAAAAGAGATGTATTTTCCACCTCAAGGAAGCCTTCCTGATCATAGCAGGTCCATCGGGGTGCCTGGGAACACCGGTCCAAGATGGCTGAGCGGGAGGGGCCACGAGAGGAGTTGGAGATGGCCAAGCATAGTGCAGATTTAACATGAAGGAGCTTTTCATCCTCAGTCCATGTCCACTGCTGGTTCTGGATGGTCCTATTGCATGAGCCCACGACCACTTTCTCATTTTTGAAAAGACACTGTTGTTTCTGGACATGGACAATCTGAAACCCTTCTGGAAGATGAAAAGCTCATAAAGCACTAGGTAGCAAATTATGAGGCCCATTAGAAAACGGAAGAACCCACCCACAAATGAGCTGAATAAAATCACTAGTTTTACTTATATTTTGTTATTGCTATCAAGTGAATATTCTCATATTTAACACGTGATTTAAAATTCCAAAGCTGACGATGTAAAATGTCAACATGTCACACTTAATGCCCCATCTTTTTTTTTTTTTTTAATTTTCACATGCTTTAGGGGACAAAAACACACCTCTTATTGGAAAATGAAAGGAAGCTTGGAAAGAAACAAAATCATCCAAAGTATACAGTATATTTTAGCCCAATTAGTTAGATATTCTGAAGTTACGAAACGCTCAGTTCCCTTTTTAAACATTTGACATATTCGATATAACCTTCCTCCCCTACCTTAAAAAGGTACCCCCTTTTCCAGTCTTTAAATTCACATTGCAGTATTTGTATACAAATTTCATAGTTTGAATAACAATTTTTAAAAATTGCATACATTTATCAAAAAATAAAACAAATGTTCCCACTTCTCCAAGCACAACCTCCTAGCTAATTGCAGCCCATGAAAGTATTGATTATCACAAACTAAATTTCCTTTAGTCATGGAGAGGAACATTTCTCTATTTTATGACAATATCTACAGTTTTCTCTCAAATACTAATAGATCTTTTAAAAATCATCATTTTCCAATGTAAGAAAATTAAACATCCAATTGCTAAACATCAGTATTAAAATGCAAGATATTCTGGCTCAGAAACAATTTTCAATGAGGTTTTACTTAAATTGCCCAGCTCGTTCATGAAAATGTTCAGCCTTGCCAAATGACAACTTCCAAATAAAACACACTACATTTCGTCACCCACTTTAATCATATTTCTTCCATTTTCTTTCTTTAACACAAAAGAAAATAAAACTATAACCGGGTTGGAAAAAGGCTTGGGGAAAGCCACAGACTGTTACATAACATAGACTTTTCCTCGGGGTTCTTTATGCTCTGCTCTAAATGTATCATTTCAGGGGCTGCCTCAAGCATTGGAGGATGAGAGGAGAGCATTTATTTTCTTTTGGAGAGAAATCTCAACAGTGTGGGCATAGCTGGCTCCTTTTATTCCCGCTTTTCATCGTCTTTGGCTAAACTGCCATGGAGACCTGGCCCCTTCCACCTCATTTTAGACACTCTTCAAAGACCAGAGACTCCTTGGCTAGATCTGGAAGAAATGCCTCAGGAAACTGAGGCAGACTCACTCACCTGAGTTCCTGAAGATCAAGCAGGTAAGAATCACCATGTAAAATTCAGCCTCCATTTTCCACTTAGCAACTGTTCATGCTTCGCTTGGGGAAAAAAAAAAATTCTCCCAGATAAGAGAAGCAAAGACTAGGAAGGAAATGTGCCTTCATGGTGGGGGGAAAAGTCAGTGACGAGCACTTCCTCCTATTGAATTGTTTGGGGAAGTTTTACACCAGTGTCCTTCTGTCTGTTTCCTTAGAAAGAAGGGATTATGATTACCTCTCTTTTTTTTTTTATGTAGAAAATATTCCAGCCTTCAAGAGCAGAGTAAATCTCATTAAGACCTTACCTACCTTTCCTTTGGCGTGTGACTACTTCTTAACCTCAAGAAGAAAGAAAGGAATTGTAATCTTAGATAATTGAATGTTCCTGAAACATTACATCTCTTCAGGTGATGTGATTCTGCTGAATAAACACAAGCCATGTAATTCATGAGGGTCTATGACAAGTGACATAAAGACATAAACACGTACTGTTTGTATAATGATATGCTGCGAGTCTATTGAGGAAAACCACATAATGATGGCACTTCTAGATCACTATCTCCCAAGTGATGACAATATTACATTTTGAGATCGTCATCTTCACTGGGGAGATGCAGACACTAAAATTAAACCCATCACATTATCTACTTTGGTCTTCCCCAAACAGATGATGGCCTCTTTCCAACTAGGAAAAAAAAAAAAAAAAGAATATGCTTTACTCAGTGTTTAGTATTAAGAGTTTATTGGCAGTATGAAACAAAGTCAACATTGCTGCATTAAAAATTCATATTTGAGCAGAACAGCTAGTGTTTGCTGAGGGTAGTTATTTGAATTTTTTTTGTCTCTTGAAGGTTGAAACCTTTCAGAAATGTAAGGACATACATGGAAATGTCCTTATAAGGAACCTCCGAAAATGGGACAGGTTATATCATTCCTGAAGGCATATACATTTTGTTGAGAGAGAGATTCCAGGTAGATTCCAGATAGCATATTCAAAAATCCCTTCTTAGCAAAAGAGTGACACGTAGTTAAAATTTTTGATACTTCATAGTTGCTACAAATTTGTTTTTCCCTTTTAAAGTAAAATGACTCACGATGTAGAAATACAGTGGATAGAGTTCTGGAGCAGAAGCCACCTCTATGACCAATAATAGAGAGTAAATACATATATACCCGATGACAATCATTGTGCTCTGTAATTGTTTGATAGGAGGTACTATAAATACACATTTAATAGGTAATATTATCAAGACACATTTCCATATAAAATAGTTACTGCTTTTGATTTTTGTTTTTCAAAAACAAAGACTTATTTGTTAAAAATCCATTATCAACCACTTGCAACTTTAGCAGCAAGATTCTGGTAACTGAGAAAGGTAATAGCACTTCAAAACAGGAACAGTTTAACAGCTGACAGTCCATTCACAAGACAGATTTTGCAAACATTAAAGCATCTAACACATAATACGAATGTCTTCAGCAGCTCATCCAGTCATCACCTGATGACATTTATTACTGAATATTACATACATACATTCTGTGTGGCAGATAGAGTTCGTACAGACAAAACAAAATCTGCCTTAGGCTGTGTGAGAAACCTATCTTACCTCCATCATCAAAAAACCTTCGAAATAATTTGGGAGATGCTTACAAATGCATTCATATACACAAGGAGCTGGCAATCTTAAATATGTTGCCCAGTCTTCCACAATCCATGCCATACGTTATCTTCAAAGCCTCTCCTTCCCTCCATTGCAGGAAGCTCCTTCTAGAAGCCTTGGGTGGGTAATTTGACTAACCACCCACATCAAGAGATTGATGGTCTGACAAGTCTTCAATGACTCACTGAACAGTCTCTGCTGAAAGTCTGCTCTCATACAGGCACAGAGCATGGTGCACAAATTCATACTGCTCACTGGTTTGCACCATTCCACCTCTGCAAGGAAGAAATCACAAAATAACTTCATTTTGCTAAAATCTTGCAATTTCAAGTAACACGGAGATTACATCCAAGCTAGGGTGTTATGTCAAAGACACATAGAACAGTCGACCTAGTGGTTCTTTTGTTATTCCTCTAACCTGTGTCCAAATGTCTCAACTATCAAAGTGAACATGCTAATGTATATAAAGGGCTTAACACAGTCCCTGGCATCCAGTAGGCATGTGATTAATTTTACTTATGTAACATTACTGGGGAGGTGGTAAGTCTAATGATCAAGTACTTGGATTTGGCATCAGCCAAGGTGAGTTCAAATCCCTCCTCTGTCAATTCTTAGCCGTATGTTCTTGGACAAATTCCTCAAAACCCCTTGCACTTTAGTTTCCTACTCTGTTAAAGCAGGATAGTAAGAGTAAGTACTTTGTAAGGTTGCTGTGAAGGTTAAAGAGATTCAGTGTAGCTGGTGTATTGATATTACTTCTGAGCTGCCTCATGATTCATCTCGTGTTAAAATGGTTTATACATTTGGCTTAAAATTGATTGACGGAGACAAACCAAACCAAACTCATCTGCAAAATGTTGCTCTTTCTACAAGTAAAAATAAGTCTACCTTGGAATGGTTTATTTGAATATGTTTTATGGAAGCAACCTTAGCCTTTGGGTGTACTGGGTGTCTAAACACAATAGTGGGCGAGTCCTTAAATGAGTTGGAAAAAGGGAATTGGCTCTGCTCTGGCATTTTACTCTCGGTTATCACCATTATCACTAGCTGCTCGGCACCCTTCTTGTCAATGGATTCATAGAAGGCACTTGGCTTCACGAGAAATAATGGCGCTTCTCCTTATGTTTTTATATACATAATACCTATATCACATTTTCCCCCTTCATAATTATGATCCTTTTTTTGTTTCAGTTTTTGAGACGAGGTCTCCTTAATCGCTTAGGCTGTTGTGCAGTGGCATGATCACAGCTCAGTGCAGCCTCAACTTCCTGGGATCAAGCAAGTCTCCCACCTCAGCCTCTGGAGTAGATGGGACTACAGGCACCACCACACCTGGACAATTTTTTGATTGTTTTTTCTTGTAGAGACAAGGTCTCACTATGTTGCCTAGGCTGGTCTCCTGGACTCAAGTGATCCTCTTGTCTCGGGCTCCCAAAGTGATACAATCACAGGCGTGAACCACGGTGTCTAGCCCTATAATTATGATTTTTTAGCTTGACAAAGTTACAAGACATTAATATGTTACTTACTATTCCTGCTCACTGTATAAAAGCATCACTGTCGGTAACTATTTGAAGTCTTGTAAAGTCTCTGTAACTCTGCAATCATGCAACAAATCTTATCTTTTAGTTTAACTCCATGTTTTAACCAGATTTTTCCAAGTGGCTGTTAGTATCATTCAAAATAACTTTGATTATTTAGGCACTTCAACTTAAAAACAAGATATCTTGTCTCACTGTAACAAGACTTCTAGTTAATGGTAATAATAAAAACTGGGCTTGTATCTATGTTTATTTGTCAACCTATGTCAATTTTAAAGTCAGTAAAACTTCCCTGTTTTAAAGTGATTCCCCAGGAAAATTAACATGATGTCAAAATGATGTATTTGGCAAAAAATAAAGAGGTAAATTCACAGTTTTTGGTGACAACAACTTATTGACAGAAGTATTTGATTGGTCTTTCTCCCCTAGAACTGTACATTTTGTTGCACTGAAGGCAACCGTCTGGGCAAAGTATTCCTTGGTCAGAAGTGAACAACAGAAATGGCCAGCTGAGAATGTGGTAATGGTTTCTCTTCTTAACTGTGTGATGACATCTGGGCTCACCTAAAATCATAGCAGGTGTTCTGAAGATGCTGGCTTGAACTGTGAAGCTTGGGAGACACCACCACAGTAAATATTAGGGTAGCTCCAGGGAGCTGAGAGGTGCCTCCCTTCCTCTGGCATTTGCACAGCTCAGGGCACCATTACTCCCCCTTGAGCTCCAGACAGTATGTGGAAGCTTCTATGTGCTCCACCTCTTAGGCTCTGGTCTGTCAACTTCCTCTCACCATTTACCTCACTTTGAGGCAAGATTTTCCCCTTCTTGTATGTTCTGGTCAGCACTGGTATTTACATATCCAACTGGTGAATGAATGGAGACACAGTTTAGATTTTAATAACTGTTTTGCCCTAAGTGGGTCAGTGGTGTAATTTAATGGTTGGAGTATATTTACTATGACATTCTGTTCACTAAATCAAGGTTGTTTTAGCCAGTGAAGGTGGCGAAGATGGAGAAACATACTCATTAATTGTGGGCTGGCAATATTCTTGCAGGTCTGAAGGCTTCAGGAAGGTATTATGAAAAATTCTCTTACCCCCCACTTAATTTGGAAAATAAAAATGAAAAAAAAATTGGCATTAGAGGAATCCTTAGAGATCATCTACTCTAGTCACTGAAAATATAGCTTTTTTAGAAATTTTGCAATTTTAGAGGCAGGCTTTCCCAAGGTTGGCAGGAAAACTTTTAAGACATCAACATGAAGCTGCCCCTTTCTAACTTTCACCTCATTGGTCCAACTGAAATAACCCAAAAGAAGTCTTAAGGCTCCACTGTGGTCACACAACAGCTCTCCAAAGGCTGGAAAACAGCCATCAAAGTCTTATAATCTTTTCTTCTTTAGACTAAACATCCTGTGGTCGCTCAGTATTTCTGAACAGCCTGGTTTATCTGTCACTCACCACTCTAGTCTCCCTCTTCTACAGGCTATTTTATCAAATATGACCTTCTTAGAGTGTTGTGTCTCCTCCTGATGAGATCTATGAAGTAGGCTTATTTTCTCCTCCAGCTGTACATTAGAGACCAATAGATTTGTGTTTGCGGGTGCATCAGGTGGTGAGGTCCCCCAGTGCCTACACGGTGTCTGGTGCTCCATAGTATTTTAAGGTATTAACTGATGGTGTAGATTAAATAAAAAGCCAACTGACTTTTTTTGAATGTGGACATTTCAGCTTTCTTCCATCCTGTAATTATGCTACTGAAGTTTTGAGACTAAATGCAAGGCTTTCTATTTATTCTTGTTAATTTCAATTTGTTAGTTTCAGCACAATGCTCTTGTTTACTACATCACTATCTATCAGTCAATGTTAGTCTTCCATTTCTCATTCCCAGCATTGTGTCTCCCAGATATTTAACAAGGATCCCTCACATCTTTTTATCTAAGGCATTAAAAAAATAGAAAAAGAGACAAAGTAGGGTCTTTAATATGAGTACGCTGATATCATGTTATATACTATCTAATCCCATTCTAAAATTATTTCAAACTAGGTTGTAGGTCCTTTAAAGACCTACAAGCATAATGGCATAGTCTTCTTCTACTTGTAACAATAAAAAGCACTTACCAGTCCTAGGTAAATACTTGTCAAATGAATTACCCAGGTCATGCTATTTTCATGTCATGTGAAAACAGATAAACTCTAGGCTAAAAGAAAGCAAAAGGTATTCCAGGATGCATTCACTGGAGGCTGGTTCAAATTCAGGAACTCATCATAATCATCTTTGAAAATATTAAATAAATGTCCTACTGCATATATTGATATGTAGAATACTCTGTTGGCTGGGTGCAGTGGCTCATGCCTGTAACCCCAGCACTTTGGGAGTGCTGGGTGGAACACTAGAGCCCAAAGTAGGAGGATCACTTGAGCTCAGGAGCTCGAGACCAGCCTGGGCAACATAGTTAGACCCTGTCTACAAATTAAAAGAAAAATTAGCTGGACATAGTGGTGTATGCCTGTGGTCCCAACTACACAGGAGGCTGAGGCGGGAGGATAGCATTTGCTCTATAACAAGTAATCCATTCTTACAAAGGTCAACAGAGTCTTCTTTCTTCTTATTTTTGATTCAGAGTCTTGCTTTGTTGCCCAGGCTGGAGTGTAGTCATGCAGTCACAGCTCACTGAAGCCTTAGCCTCCAAGGCTCAGGTGATTCTCCCATCTCAGCCTCCCAAGTAGCTAGGATAATAGACGCATGCCACCAAGCTGAGTTAATTTTTTCCTTTTTTTTTTTTTTTTCCCAGAGATAGAGTTTTGCCATGTTGCCCAAGCTGGTCTTGAATTCCTAGGCTCAGGAAATCCTTCCACCTCAGCCTCCCAAAGTGCTGGGATTATAGGCATGAGCCACCGTGCATGGCAAATGCAGTTTTTTAGATAGGCTGGTCATAGTAAAAAAAGAAACAACTAAGAAGCTAGTACAGTGTCTGTATACGAAATATATTTATGGAATAAATGAATAAAGCTAGGTTAATTATGGAACTCTCAAGACAGCTCTATAGTAATTCATCCTCAGGAGAGTTCTGACTTGGACTCCAGGAAGCCCTTAGGTCACACAGTTTTCATGGATTTGCTGGTCTGGATCTATATTACAGATACAAAGTTCCCAATACAAAGTGCTTCTGGGAGGTGAGAAACAGGGGTGCTCTTTTTCTTACTTTTTCTTTTTCTTTTTAGGGGAGGGTCTCACTGTGTCATCCTGGCTGGATCATGGCTCACTGCAGCCTCAACTGATCAAGTTGAGGTCAAGTGATCTCCTTAGCCTCCCAAGTGCCTGGGACTACAGGTGCTCACCAATATGCATGCACCTTAAATTGCAAGCAGAAGTGAAACTTAACTCGGGTTCATATCTGATAAATGCTTATGTGAGAACTAAACCATAACCCCAGCCAATCATAAGCACCCAACTCACATATTATTATGTCACTAAAGACTTTCCAATACGGTACCTGAAAAAAGGCATTTATGTAATTGCAAACCAACCAAATAAATTCTTTATTTTGTTTCTGCACTTTCCCAATAAATACTTGCCTCTGGCATTTTGTCATAGGAACACTAAAGCTCTTTTGGTCTGGTGTTTCCCAATGTATGACTGGCTTCTTACTAAAAAAACTCTTTAAAATTTTATTGTGCCTCAGATATTTCTTTTCCGGTACACATTTGTTTTCCCAGGAGGTAGAATACATTAAGTGACAATCCCTACTGCTGAGCAGGAGTTAGTTTACCAAAAAAGAGTAAAGTCTAATAAAAATGTCAAGGGAACCCCAGCTAGCTGAGAGAGTGGTGCCAAGTTCATTACCGGGGGGACCAGAGTGTGTTAAGAGGGAAAAAGACAGTATACACTGTTGTCAAGACAAGTTCTGTCTCCACCACTTACTAGATATTTTACCCCACTACATAACCTCTGCAGTGCTCAGTTTTCTCATCTGCAAATGATGTGACAATAAAAACAATAGTTCCTACTTTACATTTAACATGTTTAGCACACAGCCAAGCACATATCAATACCATAAATGTCAACCATTATTATTGTTATTGTTACTCTTTGGTACCATCTGGTCAAACAGGACTGGTTAGGAGGCTCTGGAGGGAGGCCCTCAAAGACCTTGGAGAACCAAGAGCAAATCTGGCAGAGGACATTAGTTTGCCCATTAAGATCCAAATATCCTTCTAAATATTGACCAGCCTAGAAGACAGGCATAGTGGAGGCAGATGATGTGGTGGAAAATAGTAGGCTTGGAGTCTGACAGATTCAGGTTTGAATCCTTGTTTTTTAACTTACTTAGCTAAATGATTTTAGACAAGTCCTTTAGTCCTTCCCAACCTGGCTTTTCTCACTTGTAAAACGACATAAATGACAAACGTCATCGGGTTGTGAGGATTAAATGAATCAGAGCATATCAATATCTAGCTGCAGGCTATTCACAGAATCCCCAGAAGCCCAGGGTTCTACAAAGGTGCCTGAGGACCCTGGGCAGGGCAGAGGAGGAGGAACGGGTCATTAGGGCCAGATGCCAATCCCAGCTTTGACCAGGGAAGTTGTGTTTTTATTAGTTTTCTGTGTTGGTGTTCTGTGGAAGATTCTGCCTGCAAAATGTTTTCCACTGTTCACAAAGAAGTTTGAAAACCACTGGTCTGGCTAATAAGGTATTTAGGTATTTATCTAATAAGACTTCACGTTTTGCAAGGTTTAAATGAAAGAATTCATAAAATGCTTGGCACAGTAACTGCCCTTCAGTGAGTACTAAATAAATGCTGTGTATTATTTTTCTTCTTCTTAGTTAATACGACACCTAAAGTAACCATGTTTGGAAGAGTCGTGGTTCATTGGTGTTGTCCTGGTGTCATTATCAATTGGGTCACCTTTCACTCTTGGAAGTACCTTGGTTTGGATGATAAGTTATTTGTTCATCCTAATGATGCTCCATGCCATGCTGTGGAAGAAAGCCATTCCCTTTATTGCAAAAGTGGTGTTAACCACGTGGCTTGGATTTCTTTGTGCCCGCAGACTATGAACACTGTGTTTGGCCAGGCCAGAGAGGATTCAGATATACTACCCTCCTATAAACGTCAGATAATCTCCTATCACATTAGCCCTGCCAAACACAAAGATCAGTGTCGTCTCAGTCTCCATGCAGAGCAGCACGTAGCTGTGTCAGCTGGGGGTAAACTCAGGTTAGAAAGGGAAAAAAAATGTAGTCTTTTTTTCCCTTTGCTACTGGGAGGGTGTTTTGAAAAAAACCCCTCCAGATGCCCAGGAGAGAGATTTGGCTTTTAACATGTTAAAATTTTGACCTTTTGTGACTATTCACTCACACATACAGAAAGCAACAGCCTTTCCTGTCGTACCGCCCAGCCCATATCCGGTCTAATCAGTAGACAGAAGAAATTCTGCAGTGATGACTCACTTCTGGGCTAACAATGAAACTTATGCTCCTTTGCTTTTTATTATTTTCAAATCTGGAATTCTTTTGGTAAAGTTTGGTACAGTAAATTTAGAACAAAAGGTGTGGACGTTAATGTGCCTCCTGGGTAAAGCTCCGATAGCTTGAGCATGAGTCAAGTGAGGCTACTGTCTGCTGTGCTTAGCCGGGGTCAGCTGCAAGGTGTGTCTGGCCCCTTGGACAGAGGATTTCCCATGTCTTTATACAGATGTCATATCAAGGAGGGAGAACTTCAACGTAAATTTGGCCAATTCTGACCAGGAATTTTGAACATAGACACCTTCTCCAAAATAGATGTGTTCTAAAGTATCTGTAGGTCATAAAAATCAGCACACATCAAATAATTCAATTGATGAGTCTAACATATTTTGAGTTCCATTTTTTCCCCCTGAAATTTAGCTGTTTTCTTCTGAACACTCAAGTTAACACTTAATTAACTCCAAGCTGGGAAGAAGGAAAATGTCCTGACAACCACTTGGAAGATTCAGTTGGCATAATATGTTTTACAAAGTAGACCTCTTGTTATGATCTCAGGAACTATAATGTCAAGTAAATCCACACCAATTTCTAGGGCTTTATCTCCAAATGTCCTTAAAATAAGTAAACCAAAATGTTGAATTCCTGATCTTCAAATGAGATCTTTGAAGTTCATTAATTAGAGGAATCTTTATGAGTATTTGGGAATGCAGAGAACTATGGATAAATGTAAGGTTACAGTTGATAAACCTTAGACCAACAAGCGGAAACTTTAGTTTTGAAATTATTATAACCAGGTTTCGGAAACAAAAAATATGCTGGGGACATATATTATTCTTGGAAATTGATAGCATATATATTCTTCTGAGATTGCTGTAGTTAAAAAAGAAAAGAAAATCATCGAACTGAAGTGACTAATCAAAACATTTAAACAATGATATGACGCACATTGGAAGCATCTTTTTATCCTGTGTGGGAAGCCACAAGTGAGGCCTTTGGATGTCATTCCAATTTAAGCCCTCTAAGGTAAGGATGTACAGGCAACTACAAATTCCATCCTTGACTCTTAAAAAGAAGGATTAGACAGAAAATTTCCTGTTACTCAGGAAGAAAAAAAGAGGAAAAAAAAGGCCTTGGAATCAGATATTATTTTACATGTTTAACTTCCCAGGTTCTGTTTTAAAATTCTTCCAGTGTCTAGTTGCCAATGGGATTAAAAGGAAAACGATGAGGAAAAAGTTATCTGAGGTCAGTCTGCAATAGAATATGTTCCTTTCCTGCCTGTTTAGATGTCTTCTGATGGTCATGAATTGCTCCTTAGTCATACTTCTGTAATATCTATGTGCATGTGAAGCACTGTCTGATGTTAAAATATAAACATCATCTATAGTAATAAACTGAGACAGTGCATCTCTCATGAGAAAGGTGTAAATGACCTTCAATCACTATCTCAAACTGTAGAACCTTGACATACACAAGCCTAAATGAATCTTTTGTAGCAAGAGCTACATGCAGTGAAGCTGGTTGGTTTAGCTTTATAGCAATTGGTATTTTTAACTAGGTGGTATAGTTAGAACAATTTAGTGATATTTGAGATGAGAAGGTTTAAGAATTATATGGAAGGGCTTTCTAAGTAATAAAAAATGATTACACTGTGTTCAGTTTAGTACTAATATTATGGATCTTTTTTTCAACTATACTTTTTAAAACTTGTTGACCTATAGACGTATGGTAATCTCCTGTTAATAGGAAAATGTGATGGAGCAAAATATCCCTTTTGCAACAATGCTGGCCAACAGACAGTTTATTGTACTTATCATATTCAGATATTAATAATAAGTAATCTAAACTAAAATAATCAGAGATAAACGATTTTTCCTGGTTTATATAGCAACTTGTTTGGGGTCATTGCTGAAGGCAAGATTAGAATGTGAACTTCCTCTCCCTTCATCTTGTGTGTAACCCACTTAGGCCTCCCACTCCAGAAAACAACAGCAGAACCCCCCAAATCCAGAATTTAGTCTATCTAATTTGAGCAAAATTGAAAGTTCAGTTCAGAGTGTTTTATAAAAACTTCAAAACTGGTCATGTGGCCTGGAGATTTCCCCTTTTTTGGTTTTGAATTCTTCCTTTAGAATGAAAACTTTGGGCAATATATTCCTGAGGCTAGATTTTTAAAAAACCCATCCTTTTCCTAGGAGATGTTTGGCCAATGTTATGACTATTACTGCTCTCCCATTGTTCTCCACATAAACAAAGCTTCAGAGACTCAAAGAAAGCAAGAGCTGAGAGGGATCTCAGAAAGTCAGTTGGTCACTCTGCAATCACTGAATTCCAGGATGGAAAAGCATCTTGTTGAAGGAGTCCTGACATCCACCTAAGCTTTGTTGTGAGTCACAGAATGAATATTAACTTGCAAGCATTAAAATAAAACAGTCAAGTGGAGGTCCATGAGATATCTTACTCTTGATAGTAAGATATTTCTGGCTTTTATACCAGAAAAGGCTGGAGATCACTGTTATGCCCCACATCTCCTTTTACTAGGTAGACACAGAGGCCTAGAGTGGACAAATGGTCACATAGAAAATTAGGGGGCAGAGCCAGGCACCAAGCTCCTTGACATCTGGTCCAGAGATGTCTGGCATCTCATTCTTTTACTAGTCTTACCAGACAGTGTTCAGTTGCAATTGCCATACCACCCACTTCATCTTTTAATTAAAAGTCAATGCAGTGGAAATGAGGGGATGATCCATTAATGCCCTTCTAAATAAAACATTCGTGGGTGCCTTGCACTGAATTTGAACTCCTACTTGGAAAAAAAAAGAAATCTTATTTTAGTTCAAAATATGCTCAAAAGTATTAGTAAAAGGAGAATCACAGACTCATGAATCTGCAATGAGAACTGAGCATCTATTAATAGAAGTTGTCCCAAGGCCAATAAAAATAATGTCTTGCCAGAGAATGAGGAATCCACCAAATGGTTTTGTCATTGTTGTTATACTGGAAACATCCATTCAGCATAACACATTTGTCTCTGAACCAGACCATCTGAATTTATTACTAAAATGCAGATTTGTGATTTGAGTAGAAATTGCTTGTTCTTGTCATGTTAAATTACAATGACCAGGCATTGTAATTTTGGGGGTGGTGGTGGTGAAAATCAAGATTTTAATCCTATCCAGTGTTCAAGCTCTTGACTGATCGGTCATGAAAGAAGCCCCATTTTCAAGTATCCAAATCACTGCCTTGTCTTTTTCATTGCTGTTAGCCATACCTGGACTCCTCAGAGAAGGCAGCTACAAGTGACGAGGGGTAGACTATAAAAATAAGATGCACAGTGTGCAGCCTTCATTGATGGTGGTTGGAGGTTGTTAAAAAGAGTAGAAAAGGATAGAAAAAAGCCTGTGAAGCTTGTATTCTGCCGAATACAAAATATCAGCCTTCTGATATATTGGCTCTGTCTTTTCTCTCTCTTATTACACTTAGTTAGTTGCTTTTAATTAGTTGGCTCCACCCTTCCTTCCCTATCACGTTTGTTTTTTGGAGACAGAGTCTCACTCTCTCGCCCAGGCTGGAGTGCAGTGGTGTGAAGTCGGCTCACCACAACTCTGCCTCCCACGTTCCAGCGATTCTCCTGCCTCAGTCTTCTGAGTAGCTGGGACTACAGGTGTGCACCACCATGCCCGGCTAATTTTTGTATTTAGTAGAGATGGGGTTTCACTATGTTGGCCAGGCTGGTCTTGAACTCCTGACCTCAAGTGATCCGCCTGCCTCAGCCCCGCAAAGTGCTGGGACTACAGGCCTGAGACACCGTGCCTGGCCCCTTTCCTCTTTTTAGTGGTCCAGGTTCGGGCTTAAATTACTATCCCATCTCTAGTCTTCTCTTCGCCACAAAGCTTCCTGAAAGAACAGCTTACCTTTATTATTACAACTTCTTTCCCTCTCATTTAGATGGCTCTTGAGGAAATTCGTCTGTGGTCAAATAAATGTGAAAAAATGCTTAAACAAAATTAAAGGAGTTTCTACACTGGGAGATTTTAGATTTTTTTAATGCATTAATGCTTACTGTGAATCTCCAAGTGGGGAAGACGTCAAAGAAATACAATGTAGGGCTGGGTGCCACGGCTCATGCCTGCAGCCCCAGCACTTTGGGAGCCTGAGGCGGGCGGATCACCTGAGGTCAGGAGTTTGAGACCAGCCTGGCCAACATGGTGAAACACTGCCTCTACTAAAAATAAAAAAAATTAGCTGGGAGTAATCCCAGCAACTTGGGAGGCTGAGGCAGGATAATCGCTTGAACCTGGGAGGCGGAGGTTGCAGTGGGCCGAGATCGTGCCACTGCACTCCAGCCTGGGTGACAATAAAGAAACATGCGTGTGTGTGTGTGTGTGTGCATGTGTGTGTGTGTCCCGAACTTAGTCAAGAACCTACTTTGCTCCTGAACACCACCAAGAGGGTTTGGCTTAGGAGGCTCTCAGTAAATAATTGTTAATTAAACTATGTCCTGAGAAGGACAATCTTGGAAACTGGGAAAGCCGGTGAAGAAACCCATTTTTCTACACCCAGGTGCCTGATTCATGCTCAGTAGCAGATGTCTGGTGATGCCTGTTGAATGAATGAATGTATGCAGGATTCAGGAGCACCACTCTAAGCAGAGGTCTCAGATGCCTGTTCCACAGAACACAGGATGCAGGCCCATCTATTGTGTTGGTGCAAAAATCATTGTAATAGCAAAAACCCCAATTACTTTTGCACTAACCTAATACAAACACTCATTCCATTCTAAAAATATCCTAAGACAGAGTTAGCTTCAAGGGATTGTGACCTGTGCAGTCATACATCTCTCACCTACTTGTGCTGAGAAGGACCCTGCACTTGGGTTAATGCTTTGCTGTCACTGTCTTGAAGTATTTGATACTTTTTAATCAACAGATGTCACATTTTCATTTTATACTGGGCCTCACAAATTGTACAGCTGGTCCTACCCAAAGTGTCCCTTGGGGTGCTCTTTGGCTCTGTCTTAGTGCCTCTTGCTTTCCCAAGACAAGCCATGAGCTTGTCTAACAGTCTCCTTGATCGAAGGACCTCACCATGGCATGTCCAGCATCTGAAGCCCTCTCTTCAATTTCCCTTCATCAAAAGCCAAGTTCTGAATGTATTCCTAATGCCGGGAGTTACACTGTCTCCAGCTACCACGCTGAAAAGAACAGATCGCCTCGTTTAGATTGAAGTGTTAATAGCTTAGAAGACATAAAGTGTTACCCCATCTCCCATCCCCAGGTTCAATAAACTTTAGAAAAGGATGATTCTTTTAAAAGAATCCATCCAAGATTAGCTCTTTACTAGCAGTATTTTAGACATTTGCTATACATTTTAGCATCCTCCATAGATAGATATTTTAAGAAGCAGCAATTTTTTGTCCCTCAAATTGTACTCTTAAGGCAGTTGCTGACAATGTCACTCCATCTATTCATAAAGCAGCTCTCATTTATACTAAAAACTGTTTTAAAAATTATGGTGTTCTGTTGTCATTGCATTTTGTTTTTAAGAGGTGGAGTTTTGCTATGTTGCCCAGGGTGGCCTCAAACTCCCGGGCTCATTTATTTAAATTGGCAGAGTATTATCAAAGAGATACGTTTTTGTCAAGAAGTTTTACAATAAACATATTCCAAAAGCCTATTTACTTTTATCTATAAGATTGATAAAAATCAAAGAAATAATTAGAGATCAGGTAAATGTCCCAGATTCCAGTAGGTCCATTTTGTTACTTCCCAAGCTACTTGACTTCGGACAAGTTACTTGATATCTCGAAATCTTTGGTTCCTCTTTAAAAAAAAAATGAGGCCAAGAGATGCTTCTTTTCCTTCACTTGGGTTTATTTTTGGAATTAAGTAAGTCATGTGCTTTGAAGACAGTGGTGAAGAGCCCATGATTAAATACATTTCTGTGTGTTGAATAGTGCATTCTGGAATCTCTGAAGACAGATTCAGAGCTGAAGGTAAGGATAGCCAGGAAAATCAGAATTTGTGGACAAAGTTTGAATAAGTGATGAAGAAAGATATGCTGCAAATGCATAAGGGTAGACATTTGGATTGGCTGAGACCAGTTTTCCCTTTACTAGCATGAGCCAAAAACATGGTTAATGGCAGCAGTTAGCCACAAATTGGAATTTTAAAAATGAGGTATAATAGGAAAAAGCTGAAGGACTGGAACAAGAAGCAAGAATGATGGAGAAAAAGAAGCAAGATGAGGTGAAAGGAAAGGGATAGGTTTTCTGTTTTGCTTTTCATAATAACTAGAAGAGTCTACAACAGAAGGAAGAGACAAGAAAAGGAAAACATATGTTGATCCTGTGAAGGAAGGAGGTGAAGGAAAGACCTTTCAAAGGAAGGTTCAAGGAGAGGATCTGTTTCATAAACAACAGAAACAGCTGCTCAGAAAGAATGCAGAAAGGGTCTTGATGAAGAAATCAGAATGATTTTGATGCATATATTGGCAGTCATTCAAACCCAAGGGGGTTGGGTGCCTAAAGGCTTCAGAGCAGAGAAGTTGGATCTGTTTTCAAGATCCTATCAGAAGTGAAAAGAGAAGACCTGTGGGAAGACCTTGGTGGTGACGGAGGGCCAAGGCTAAAGTTTCTGACCACTTGCTTTAGGAAGGAAGGAACAGATAGAGGAGGCATTGTGATGTGGTTTAAAAAAAAATGCATTTGTAATTCCATTTAAAACCAGAGGACAATTTGTTAGACCTGAAAGGGGAACGTGACTGGGAAGTGGAATCCAAGGTGGTCAGGCTACGAAAGCGGGCAGGGGAGGTGGGAGATGGGAGGGTGAGCAGGCAAGAATTAATGGTAACATAACAAGAGCCAAGAAAAAGAGCAAACCAAGCCTGTTTTTCAGCACGTTCTTCCAAATAGGATCAGAACAGGTGTTGCTGGAGGCCAACTTGGTTTGAGTCACTTTAGATCCACATGTGTTTGGCATGCATGGAATTCTGGCATTAAATAAGAACACAGGACTCCATGATACGAACTGGAGTCCCCAGGTGACTTGGGGGTCTCAGGTGGCAGCCTTGTTTACAGAAGCACAGATCGGGACAGATGAAAGTCAACGTGGGAGCAGCTCTGACTGACTGAGTGCTGCTTCTCCCCCTCAGAGGTAGGGCCCCTTTCCTGTGAGAAGACAGGCTCCAAAATTTGAAGTGAAAACGGATCCTATTCCAGCTGAGGTGGACTACACGGGATGGAAGGCAAAGGAATTTCAAGAGATTAAGACAGCAATTTTAAGAGGAGAAGGGATCATTGGAACTGATCTTTTTTATGTACAAAAAGAAAATATTTTTGGAAGCAGTTACATGTGGGGTGTGGTAAGAGGGAAGTGGGGTTGGGGGGTAAAGACAGGATAAGCAATGTAGGCTGAGTGTTCTACTAAATACATTGCAGGTCTAATGTCATGCAAATGTGACTGAAGTCCTGTGAGGTATATATTACTATTTCCAGTTTACAGGCACATGTTTAGCTTCCTTGCTATGTATAGTGATAACAACTGTGGAAACTTGATTGAATGCTAATTACATATCAGGCATTTCACATAGGTCATACCTTTTCATCCTTACAATAACAATAGAAAATATATACTACTATTACTCCAGTTTTCCAAATGAGAAAACTCATGGAGGCAGGGAGAAAAACAGTAACTTGCTCAAGGTCGTACAACCAAAAAATGGTAGAAGCCGGGATGTAAACTCAGGCAGGCAATCTTTTTTCAGAGCCCAGAATGTTAACCGCCATGATGAACTGCTTCTAGAATTTACATGCTAACAGAAAGGGAAAATAAGAAAGAAACAGATAAACGTAGTAGAAAACAAAGAGGGAAGATACCAAACGTAGTAGAAAACAAAGAGGGAAGATACACTTACAAAGACTTAGAGGCTACTGTTTAAAAGGAGGCAAGAACATTATGGATGGGAAGGGAAAAATTAATCCGGACAGGGAAATTTGAATTTCTTTTTTTTTAGAGATAAGAGAAACTTCACAGATAATTTAAATAATAATAAAGATGATAATAACATAATAAACATTTATGGAGGGCTTCCTATGTGCCAGACCCTATTCCAAGTGCTTTATGTATATTATCTCATTTTTCAGAATAATCTTCTTGTCTTTTTTATTGAAATCCCAGGACATAGTACATAGTGCTCAAAGCATATTTGTTGGAAAAGAAATCTTGAAAGGTAATTATATGGCCTGGCATAGTGGCTTATACCTACAATCCCAGCACTTTGGGAGGCCAAGATGTGAGGATTGTATGAGTCCAGGAGTTCAAGACTGGCCTGGGCAACATGGCAAAATCCCGTCTCTACAAAAAATACAAAAATCAGCTGAGTGTGGCACACGCTTGTAGTCCCAGGAGGTCGAGGCTACAGTGGGCCATGATCACGCCACTGCACTGCAGCTTGGGCAACACAGCGAGGCTGTCTCCAGGAAAAAAATAAAGGTTAGTGTATAATTTTATCTTTTTAGAAAACTCTAGGTCATAGGGCTAAAGCTCAAAGGACTCAATGCCTGTGTCCCTCTTTGTTTTATTACTTCACAGCATTTATTTCTGTCTGAAATTATCTTGGTATATTTTGCTTGTTTATTATCTTTTTCTGCTAGCATATAAATTCTCAGAGAGCAGAAAATCCTTGTTTAATGCTGTATTTGCAGCATCTAGACCAATGCCTAAGGCATATGAGGTGATGAGTAAACATTTGCTGTTTGCTGTTTGTTTTTAGAGACAGGGTCTCACTTTGTTGCTCAGGCTGGTCGCAAACTCCTGAACTCAAGGGATCCTCCTGCTTCGGCCTGCCAAAGTGCTGGCATTACAGGCGAGAGCCACCACACCTAGCCAACAACTCTTGTTCCACTGTAGTACACTGAATTACTGAGCAGAGACGCCTGCTGCTTATCGTTTTGTGCCTTCTCTGAAGCAGCATCTGTTCAGTTTCTCCACCACTAACTTAACCGTCCATTTACCCAGGCAGGCTTAGTTGTGGATCAAGGAAGAAGAGAAGTTTCCTGTTTATCTTGTTCTCAAAATGAACAGAGGTTATAACAAAGGTGATCAAACCGTATCTCTATAAAAATGACTCTTCCGTCTCACCCTCATAAGGATGGCTACTATCCAAAAAAGCAAAGCAGAAAATAAAGTGTCAGTGAAGATGTGGAGAAACTGGAACCCTCGTGTGTTGTTGGTGGGAATGTAAAATGGTGCAGCCACTGCGGAAAACACTATGATGGTTTCCTCAAAAAACTAAAAATAGAATTCCATATGAGCCACCAATCCCACTTTTTGGGTGTATACTCAAAAGAATTGAAAACAGGGTCTTGAACAGATATTTGCATATCCATGTTCATAGCAGCAGTATTCACAATAGTCAAAATATGGACGCAACTCAAGTGTTCATCAATGGATGAATGGATAAACAAAATATGTGACCTAAAATGGAATATTACTCAGCCTTAAAAAGGACGGAAATTCTGACACATGCTACAACATAGATGAACCTTGAGAATATTATGCTAAGTGAAATAAGCCAGCCACAAACAGAGAAATACTGTATGACTCCACTTACATAAAAGGTGCCTAGAGCGTTTAAACTTACAGAGACAGAAAATAGAATGGCAGTTACCAGTTGAGCTGACGGAGGAATGGGGAGTTTTTTAAATGGGTACTGAGTTTTTCAACCTGAAAAGAACTCCAGAGATTGGTTGTACAACAATGTGAATGTACTTAACCCTAATAAATTGTCCACTTACAAATGGTTAGGATGATAAATTTTGCCATGTGTATTTTATCACAATTTAATAAAAACATTAAAAAATAACTTTGGGGGCCAGGTGCAGTGGCTCTCACCTATAATCCCAGCACTTTGGGAGGCCAGGGAAGGAGGATCCCTTGAGCCCAGCCATTCTAGACCAACCTGGGCAACACAGTGAGACCTTGTCTCTATAAAAAAAATTAGCCATGTGTGGTGGCGCTCGCCTATAGTCCCAGCTACTTAGGGGGATGAGGTAGGAGGACCACATGAGCCCAGGAATTCTAGGCTGTAGTGAGCCATAATCACACCACTGCACTACAGCTTGGGTGACAAAGTGAGATCCTGTCTCAGAAAAATAATAAATAAATAAATAACTTCAGGCCAGGCATGGTGGCTCACGCCTGTAATCTCAGCACTTTGGGAAGCCCAAGTGGGAGAGTCGCTTGCAGTCAAGAGTTCAAGAACAACCTGAGTAATATAACAAGACCCCATCTCCACAAAAAACTAAAAAAATTAGCCAGGCGTGGCACACACCTGTAGACCTAGCTACATGTGGGGGCTGAGGTGCAAGGATTGCTTGAGCCCAGGAATTTGAGGCTGCAGGGAGCTGAGATTGCACCACTGCACTCCGGCCTGGGTGACAGATCAAGACCTTGTCTCAAAAAAGAGAGAAAAAAAGGCTTTTTAATATAATGCATATACTTAAGCATTTTACAAGTATCTCTATAGAGATACAGGACCTTGGAGCCTGGGATGTTTATGTGTGAAGTCAGGCTGATGAGATCAGGCTGTGAATGACAACAGTGCTCTGAAGGCAAGCCTCTGTGACACTCACCTATCCATACGAAGCTGACAGACAATGCTTAGTGCATCCACAACTCCTTCTTCTTTCAACTGTCGACAGCCAATGGATGTAGCAATAAAACACCCCGTTCTACCTATTCCTGCACTGAAAAGAAAAGAAAAGAAAAGAAAAGAAAAGAAAATTAAAAAGTGGAGGAAAATGACAAAGATAAGAAACATTCTTTTACAAGGGTACTTTTAAATCTGAAGCCACAGTTAAAAGTAGTATTCATGTATTGAGTATTATAAACCTGGCCCTGTGCTAAGTGCTTAAAATATATTTTTACATTTAATTATAAGTAGTAGGATGAGAGGGGTGGAGGCAAGTGATGAGTGGGGGGGGACAGTAAAAAGGCATTATAATTGTTCTAGAAAAAATAAAAAATAATTAATGTCTGCACTTAGGCAAGATACAGGCAGTAGAAAGGAGGGGGAAGATTTAGACACATCACCAGTGTGAATCTGGAGGACTGGAGCTGAAGACGGAGAAAAGCAAAAAGTCAAAGATGACTAGGCTTGGAGAGAAGGAATGGTGATGCCCTGAAGCCAAAGCGCATCCTGGAATGGGGAGAATTTGAAGGAGGCAGGGAAGGGGAGTTTGATCTTGGACATACTGATGTTGAGAAGTCTGGTGAATAATTGAGCAATTGAAGACTGGATTCATTTTAGGAGAGGGTATAGCTAGAGGCACATATTTCCAAGAGATTTGTATAGACATAATAATTGAACAGAAATACTGCCTGTCCTGTTGGGTTTATACATTCAACTGCCTTAGATGATATGTCCATAAAATCAACCTCACAAGCACACGTGCTCTCTCTGTCTCTGTCTGCAGCTTTAACCGCTAACAGTCTCTATGTAAAAGATTCTTTCAAATCTACATCTAGACTCCCTAAATTTCCTAAGCTCTAGATTGTCATTCCATCTCCTCCTTACTATTTTGGACTTGCTTCAGTTCAATGTGTCTAAATTCAATGTATCTGAAACAGAATTAATTATCTTTTCCCTCAATGGCATTACCAGTCAGCCACAAGTTTTCCAGCCTAGAAATCTTGGAACCATCTTTTACATCTCTCCCCTTCTCACCTCCCACATCCAACCTGTTACCACTTCTACTTTCCATCTCTGCTGAGCCTGTGGGATTCATGCTTTCCTTTCTATAGACTGTACTCACGTTTTCAACATCTCCTTTTATCATGATTAGCAGTGATCTCATTATAGTTTCCAAGTCTCAAGTCTTTTCCTGGACAAATTCGCACAGCTGCTAGGTTCATCTTTCTGAAATAGGGACTTAATTATATCATTCCCTACTCAAAACCTGTAGATGGCTCCATTAATTATAGCATAATGTCTAACCTCCCTACCATGGTATTCATGACCTTGCAAAATCTGAATGTGACTGACTTTCAAGCCTTTTGTACTTTGCTGTCTTCCTTCCCACGTGCCATGATTTTCACTTACATAAATTGTTTGCAAAACAGCTTTTGGTTTTCCAATTTTTCTGTATTAATAATGTTTTCTCGGTCAGAAATGCCCTCCCTCCTTTTAAAACTACAACATTGATTATTTCAAAAGGCTCAGTTCAGCATTATTCTAGTTTTTAGAAGTTTTCTTCGGCTTCCATGGTTGGAAATAATTGCTCCCCTCTTGGCACTCAAATAGCACCTATTTCTCACATTTGGCACTTGTTTCCTGTCAAACGTGAGTGCAGAGGAATTCAGAGGAGTGGCTCCCTTTTAGTTGAAGTTTCCACAGAAAGTTCATTTCATTGAAGAAATAGGATTGGAACTGTGCCCCATGAATGGCAGGTATTTAGGCTGTCATAATTGAGGAGAATATTCTAGGTGCGACAACGATATATAACGAAAGAAGGAAAGAATTAATGAGAAACAGCAAATATGATTTGCAACAATAAGTAAAATAGCTTGTCTTGAAGAGGAAGTTATTTTAGTGGAACTGTGGGAAATAAAGATAGAAAGGTACCCTGCGATCTTATATGGAAGTCTAAGAGGTTTGAAATTCATCCGTTTTTTTAAAATAAGAATTTGAAGAAGACTGTAAGCTTTCACTCTTCAGAAAAATTCACATAACTTTACATACTCAAATGTGTTCAAATAATTTCAAGAAGTCCACTGACTTCTGCGGTTTATGCATAGGTTCAAGGTTAGGGACTTTTGCTCTAGTTTTTTTGTTGTTTGTTTTTATGACAGAGTCTAGGTCTGTTGCCCAGGTTGCTGAAATACGCTGGCAGGATCTTGACTCACTATAACCTCTGCCTCCTCAGTTCAAGCGATTCTCCTGCCTCCGCCTCCCAAGTAGCTGGGAGTACAGGCACATGCCACTACGCCTGGCTAATTTTTGTATTTTTAGTAGAGTGGGGATTTCATCATATCGGCCAGGCTGGTCTTGAACTCCTGACCTCAAGTGATCCGCCGGCCTCGGCCTCCCAAAGTGCTGGGATTACGAGCGTGAGCTACCGCACCTGGCCCATTGACAAACTTTGAGCAGAGACTCCATGTAAGGTAAGACAGAGAAGGGCACAGGTAGGCCATGGTGGCGGTGAGAGCATGGGGGAGTGTGGTATGTGTGTGCATTTTACCAGCTACTTCTAAAATACATGGATGAGGTCAGAAGGGCTTGAACTATGGTGGCTGGACAGGAAATGGTGATTATGGGAGAAGCTTTGAAGGGAAAGCCCATCTAGTGACTGATTAGATACTGAGGTTGGAGTTAAAAGAAGGGCCAGAGATAACTGTCAACATGGGATGCTGAGTGACTGGAAAAAAGATAGTCTCATTCTCAGAAATAGTAATCAGAAGGGGAGCTGGTTTTATAGGGGAAGTGACTAGTTCATTTTAGATATCCTGAGTGTTTAATGACTTTGGGTGGGGGACAGTTCCAGCCCTAAAGCGTAGTGAGTTAGGCTGTTTTTTTGTTTTTGATTTTTGGCTCCAAGTTAAGTTTAGGATAAAGCCAGTGTTATCTACCTTCGGATAAACAGACACATATTAAACTTTACTCTTAATTAAACCACACAATCTCAAAAATGGAGGCTAAAATTATACTCTAAAATAATATATTTATTAAATATATCATCAAAAGCTGACTTAAGAGACCTATGCGGTTAAACAAAGCAACACAAATTATTTTGAGAAAGCATGAAGAATAAATGGCTGGCTGGGATTGGTAGCTCGCACTTGTAATCCCAGCACTTTGGGAGGCCAAGGCAGGTGGATCACGTTTGAAGTCAGGAGTTCGAGACCAGCCTGGCCAGCATGGTGAAATCCCCGTCTCTACTAAAAATACAAAAATTAGCCAGGCATGGTGGCGCACGTCTGTAATTCCAGCTACTTCAGAGGCTGAGGCAGGGGAATCACTTGAGCCCAGGAGGCGGAGGTTGCAGTGAGCCGAGATCGTGCCACTGCACTCCAGCCTAGGCAATGGAGTGAGACTCTGTCTCAAAATAAATAAATAAATAAATAGTTGTTCATATAAATTACTTTAAAAACACTCGCTTCAGTTTGGTTACATTAAAAGGAAAACAAGGGGAAGGAGGTATCAGTTCTAGGAGGAGAGCTTTGAACTAGAAATTAGGGACGGGAACCAGCACAGACCCTGCTGCTGTTGTTGGCCTGGCCTCTAGCGCTCCATGTTCTGGTAACAGCACTTTGTTTTCCTTTGGTGAACTACCATTTGCTCAATTCTCATTTCATAAATTTATTTCAACCTGTTTTTCCGGAGATAACTCTTAAAATAATTGACTGGTTTTCACCAAACTTGAAATAGTAATAAATGTTACCAAGATACAAACCAAGCAGAGTTCACTTGTCATTTGAAACAACAAAAAAGTCACTGATAACTTCAAAGAATGCATCTTAATTCCTAGTGTGTACAAGACTGATGAGACTAAATGAATCAATATAAGTTTCAAAGCAGATAACTGCTGAATAAGGTCTCCTGTTCACTGAGCCATTTATTTCGAACTTGTATTTCGCCTACTGTGTAATTGTTGTTTGCCAAAAATGACCTAAAAGCATGACCTCACTTCTGTCAGCATAATCTTGATTAAGACTCAAATATAAGGGACTTAACCAGTTTCAATAAATATTTAATTTGCCAACAAAGTCACATCCGGGAAGCAAAACCCACTTGTACCTGCTCTATGACTTTACAAAGAATGGGCCATTGCTTAGACAGAAAGGACCATTCACATCTTACCTGCAGTGGACAACCACAGGCCCTCGGCCCTGGGAAGCAAGTCTGTCTTCTTCCACATCCAGCATGAGCTGTAGGAGGGGCTGGGCACTGTCTGGAGTCTTGTGATCAGGCCATGAGGTGTACCAGTAATGCTTCACATGTTGGGTGTGGCTTCCTTGCTGAAAATAGCAACAGCCACCAAATGCCTCATTCACTTGTGGAACTAAAAGTCATCCAAACCACAATACTGAATGCCTTTTTATCACCCCCATCTTGCTGGCAATTTATTTCTAGGTGGGAAAAACATTTAGAAGATTTTTGAAGAGTGCCCTTTTACTTTGAGAAGACTTTACTGTCAGTATTCAGTTCACAAAGTGAGAAAGTCTTACCTTTGTTGAGATTTATATCTCTACCTATAGCTATAATATAGATCATAAATGTAACATATGCTAAACATATATTTATAATTTGTTATAATAAACAAGATGGTAAGTGAAAATGTAGCCGAGAAAGAATGAGATATATTTTATTTCCTGCTCTATGAGCATTCCTGACAAGTTATTATAAACATATTAATCAATAGAATACTTAATTTCATATCAGTCATGGTAATACTTCTACACTCATCCCAAACTCCAGTATTTAATAGAGTGAGGAATCACAGCAATAAAGAAGCTACATGAGATCCCTCTATTGGAAACACTTTGGGCGAGGGCCCACACACATCATCTCGAAACCCAGCACGGGTGAGGGTGCGGCATGAACCCGGCACTCCAGAACATGTGTTGAAAAACAGGTTTTGGTAAATGCCTTATTTCACACTTCCCAATAAAAGCCACCACTGTAGCTCTGCCCTGTTTTCTTCCTCTTTGTGATGATTCTGTCTCAGCAGTGAGGTTGCAGATAAGATCAAAATTTTTGGGTGATTATTCTCCAGAAGCAAAAATAATACCGTGGCAACATTTTTCAGCATCTGCTGCCCATGAGTTAAATAAGATAGTTTTCCTATGACATAATCTCGTCTGGGGAAAGTCCCTATAAATTACTGTAACTCCATGCTTCTGAAGATCTCATCCACACTTCAGGCTTGTCTTGCTTCCCACTGCCACCCACAACTGCAGATTTTCTCTTTCACAGCTTCCAGGCCTTACTTAAAGCTGCTTAGACCAAAATGACGCTAAAAAAATCATGGTAAAGTCTCCAGCACAGCCTTTAGTTAAAAACTTTCAAAAGGTTAAATCAGAGATATTTTATTAATGCAAATTAGAGGATCACAACACCCTACATAATGAATTTTCTTAATGTCTACTTACATTGATTTAATTATACTGCATATTAATAGTAGTTGACAAAAAATACATGAGGGAATGATTATAGTTTCTCTTTGATTTTAACATTATTTAATGTGCTTAAATTGCATTTGTAGTACTTGTTAAGATAAACAATTTCAAAGTAGAAATGTAATCCTCCAACATCATCTACTTTGTAGATGGCTATAGCTGTATAATCTTACCTTTAAGACAAGGTTTCGAATGGTGTAGTTATCACATTCATTTACACTGATAACCAGAACCTCAACTTTCCCATATATCCCTCTCTTTTCTGGCCAGTATAGCACACATTTCTGGAGGAGGGGAAAGAGAATACAGCAAATGTTAATGGCTTTTATTGGCCTTGGAGTACTTTTCATTCAAGCATCTCAAGAGTTTTATATCATTAATTTTAAGATATCAAATTTCAATTTTTATAGTTTTGTAAATATACTAAAACCATTGAATTTTAAATCTTAAACAGCTAGATTTTATGGTATGTAAATTATACCTCAACAGTTTTTTTTAAAGTTTCAATTTTATATGTGCCTATTAAACACTGTCACTGCTGACTCCATACAAAAAATAAAGGCCCAATTACCCAAAACTCCTCAGAGAAATTAGGAACTAATTAAGAACTAAGTTAAGAAATTTAAGAATTAAGAAATTAAGATCCAAATATTAGAATTTATCATGTGCTGACTAGAAATAAAAAGAATGTTTTCCCACAATAATTGAGTAAAGTTACATTTTCCTGCTTCAACAAACTGATGTCTAATGAGAATATCTAATATGTTAGATGGCATACAACCAAGTTTCCCTTATATGTAAGGCCGATGTAATGATCATTAATATAACTATGGTATTATATTTTCCCGGACAACAACAGTTTTTTTCACTTTTATGGAACTAATTTACAAAAATTATGTTAAAAATATTTTTGTAACAGGTCGTCCTGAGGAGCTTTAAAAGAGTGATAATAATTATACTGCAAGCAAGGCAACATAGCATGGTGGTTAAGGTGCAGACTTTGAACTCAGAGCCTGGGTCCAAATTTTGGTTCTACCATTCATTACCTGTGAATCCACAAACAAGATACTTAACTTAACCCCTTTGGTTATAGTTTCTTTATTATTGGTTATCTGGAAAGTACTTAGGATAAAGCCAGGCATAGAATAAGCACTTAAAACATGCTACTATTATTGTTGCTATTTTAAAACTACTGGGTGATAGATTTTTGGCCCAAAGTGATTAGATCTTCATGCATTAAATATCATTTTGGTATTATTATAGCCACTCTTATTAAATAAAAATTGCAAAATGAGATTCAAGCATACGTATAATCTCATATTATTTTGCTTTTTGAACAACTGCAAAATAACTGTTTTTTACCATGAATTTTCATGATAAAGAATGTAAAATGACAAATGTTGATGTTTTATTTTGAGTGCTCTTAGAAGCAATGTTAATTTTACAAATGTTTAAATAGCACTTATTTTCTCCCAACCATACACACATTTACAAAGAAATTCTTTCATTTGTTGCCTTCAATCAGGACCTTTTAATACCCAGGACACTTGTTTCTTCACATCTTTGTCAAAGGCATATGAATACACTTGATAAAAATTTAAATACTTACAGATTTAAAAGAGCAGCAAAAGACTCACAAAATTACAGAACAAAGGAAAAGACACATAAAGTATCAGAAACACACCTCCAGGCCTCTATCATGCTAAGTACCACTACTCTACAAGCTAGCACAGCGAAGGGAGTCACTTCACCTAGCAGAATCCGTTTCTTTCATCCATTACAATAAAAACACATCTACATCCTCTACCTTTTGACCCTTTTTCCAAATGAAGTCAATTGTTTCAGCTTTATTTACCTGCCACCCAAGACTCTCAGGCTATCAGACCAAAAGACTTACTCTGACTGACTTAATGTTAACATTAAGAGAAGAAGCCTTTTTAAAGTAGAGCAACTCATTTCTCTCGAAATCTACGAGTTGCCAAGTGTTTAAAATTTTCCCGCTTTGTTAAAGGTAATCATACTAACCAATTTGCCTGGTTTCTTTCAATGAAGCATCAATTATTTCGCTGTAAGACCCGAGCTATTGTGTATCTTAAAACCCATGCCTCCTGATGAGTCCAAGAAGAATGACAAAGAATCTTGAAAAAGGTATTGAACAAAGAAAGAGGCATTCATTCAGTAGTCCAGCAGTCTGGCGTACGTGCCCCATTGTCCACGATCAGACCTGAGCCGCAGGCCCCTCTTTAGGAAGGTGGCTCTTAAAACCACTAAGAAAAGCTGCAAGGCAGGAGCTTGCCGCCTGCACCCTGACTCTTAATACTTGAACAGGTTTCTGCACCTACTTGATAAATGGAAATGCTGCTCGCTTCTCTCCCAAGCTTGCCAGGGCCCTCTTGAATGTTTTTCTTGACTCGTTACCAAAAAAGCAATTGGCAGTCAGCTCCCAGTAGACAATGCAATGTGACTTGTTCATTCAAACAACCCTTAATTAGCATCCCATCTCCTTTCTGAGATACAATAGCTTATTTTTACACACTGAATATATTTTTCCCCCATTTAGATGACAGTAGAAAAAGAGACCAGATAAGTGTGGGTACTTTTGAATATGAGGTGGGGGAGAGCTGCAAATGCAGTCATTTCTAAGAGTACAAGTTCACGTTCAAATTATTTTCCCGCACAGCTTTTTAGGGTTTCTTTATTGTGGTGCTAACAATGAGATAAAAGAGGCAGAAAAGGCAAGGAAGAAAAATGCTGTCTTACAGATAATACTGTGAAACCACACTAATTGTAGGTAATTCAAAATAGCATGCTATTTAGCAGAATATACCCCCAAATCATCACTATTCTTTTGCTAACTAGGCTTATCCTTTCAGTAAAATCATGTATTAATTCTAAGAATCCATAATTTGGAAGGAAAAAGATAGGTTTCCAGAGGACCGTGTCTCTTGTGCAAGCAAGTTATTATCAAACTCTGACTGAAAAGATTCTGGACATTAACCAGTTCTTTGTAATTGGTGGTTTATAGCAAAAGCAGGATATAACACAAAGCAATGCAAATTCTTTGGGGTTTTTTTTGTTGTCTTTTTTTTTTTTTTTGTGATGGAGTCCCATTCTGTCACTCAGGTTGGAGTGCAGTGGCACAATGTCAGCTTACTGCAACCTCCACCTCCCGGGTTCAAGCAATTCTCCTGCCTCAGCCTCCCAAGTAGCTGGGATTACAGGTGTGCACCACCATGCCTGGCTAATTTTTGTATTTTTAGTAGAGACGGGGTTTTCACCATGTTGGCCAGGCTGGTCTTGAACGCCTGACCTCAGGTGATCTGCACACCTCGGCCTTCCAAAGTGCTGGGATTACAGGCGTGAGCCACTGCGCCTGGTCACGAGCTCACATTTTTATGATCTTTTTTTCTTCCCTTGATTCTCCTTCTGCCCCTACCAAGTGAGGGCTATTTGAGGAGGAGGTCTAGCTAGTTGTTTAGGTGCCAGAAAAAAAAATCTATTTTTAAGTTATTTTCCTTTTAGCTTCTGTATATTTCAGTATCAGAGATATTGCTCTATAAGCTAAAGATCTGTATCATCACACAGAATGTGGCTCTAAGTAAATAAAATCTTCACACTTAGCTTCATTTGGGTTGAGAGGGATAGAATGGGTCATGAGAGGGATAGAATGGGTCAGATTGTCTAAAATTATTATTACCATAGCTACTTTTATTCCTGGTACTCCGATGGAATATTACTGACATAGGCTCAGAGATTTAAGTACCTTCACCAACATCGTATCATTTAGCCCCTTCCACAATCCTTTGAAGTAGGTAGGGTGGGTAGCAGGTATTATTATTATTTACATTATTTTTCAGCTGAGGACATGAAGGCTCAGGTGTTTTGGTAGGGGAAAATTGCCTTGCAGGGCTAGAATTTTCCAAGAAAATATCACTTTATGAATGAAACTTTCCATCTTTGATTTCCACGCCGACTCTTAACCAACCCTACTTAACCACAGCATTGACCAATGACCTCCGTTCCCTCTGTCAAATATGTTGATGCACATGCAACCTTGCATAGTCTTGGTTCACTCTCTTACTGAGCTCGATACTTTCATTACCATCTTTTGATCTCTATGTTCCTCAAGTTGTTTTTATACCAAAACCCCTTTATGGCAGGTGTACTCATTATTGAAGTCCAGTAACTTAATTACATATTATAGAAATCAATAAAATATGAGGGTTAAAAGAGAAAAAACTTTTATGAGATAATTGTATAAGTTGAATAAGTTTTTCACTGGTGAAAAAAGTAAACCAGTAAAGAAAACTACAGTCAAATCAGGGACAGGTGAGACAATGATAGAAGTTTGTCTCTAAGTTAAAAAATCTAAATAGAAAGCTGCATTTATATTGTTTCATAGGCTTTTCTATTTTCTCTTTCATTTTAAATAAACTAAAATGGAAAATTTTGATAATATATAAATGATGTGATTGACATAAACTATATGATCTAGAACTCCATCTTCAGACCAACACTCATAAAAGACTGAACCCCATAATAAACACATTTGAATATGAACAAATGTACATGTTTTCAGACAAATTTTTTTTTAATGATTCTCACATGGACCATTTTTGATTAACTGCGTTTTTTTAATTTTTTGAGACGGAGTCTCGCTCTGTTGCCCAGGCTAGAGTGCAGTAACATGATCTCCGTTCACTGCAAGCTCCACCTTCCGGGTTCATGCCATTCTCTTGCCTCAGCCTCCTGAGTAGCTGGGACTACAGGTGCCTGCCACCACGCCAGGCTAATTTTTTGTATTTTTAAGTAGAGATGGAGTTTTACCATGTTAGCCAGGATGGTCTTGATCTCCTGACGTTGTGATCCTCCCGCCTTGGCCTCCCAAAGTGCTGGGATTACAGGCGTGAGCCACCGTGCCCAGCTGATTAACTGTGTTAAACAAGAGGGCTTCTAGCTATAGTTGAAAGTAAAGCAGGCTAATGCAGTTTGAATATAACATTGTGGATTAAACATTAAGGTGCCAAGTTAGATTTGGAATATAAGCATGCCTGGAAGGACAGAAGAGTAATTTTGTTCGGGTGCAATCAGCGTCTGAATTTCTAGCCACCCTTAATTGCTTGGGTAGCATAACCATCAAACTCCTGGTCACCCATGAAATGAAATTAGGCTGCCTGCCACTACTGGACAGTGGTGGTCAGGTTGCCTCTCCACCAACACGATGGCCCTAAGTCAGAGGCTAAGTGGCCTTGGTCATGCTTGTGGTGGCTTTGGTCTCTTTGCTCCCGGTTGAATGGATTCGTGTTTCATAAGCAACATCCTGCATGAGATCCTAATTTATCTTGTGACTCCAATGTATGCTCATGAATACAGTTGTCCAGTCACAGCATTCATAATATCTAATTCTGATCCTCTAAAGGAAAGCTGAATACCAAAAAGGGACTCTCTTCCACTTGCTTGCTAGGTTGGTCTCCCACAATAATACCTTCTCTGACCTTGTTTGGATAGACACTCTGGTTACGGGACTTGGTTTGCTCGTTTTCATTCATTAATTCAAAGTATGAATCCTTTAGTCTACTCCACAGTGACCTGCAAATTGAGGATGACTTCCCCATCATAATCCTAGTCCACACTTTCAAATTGTCCACTAGTTTAAATAAACAGATTCAACATTTTTAAAGAACCTGATCAAAACGTGTTGCCTATCTCCTCTTCCTAAAGAGAATGGTTAAAGATTTCTAACTTGAATGTAAGAAATCATACACACCACTCTCGGGATGCAGTCACTTCTTGCACTGTAGATTATTCTTTCCCACCGTAAGTGGATTCGAGGGAGCAGCATAGTGTAATGGTGAGGAGGAGGAAGAGGAGGAGAAGGAAGATAAAGAAGAGGAGGAGGAGGAGGAGGAGGAGGAGGAGGAGGAAGAGCAGGAGGAGGAGGAGGAGGAGGAGCAGCAGCAGCAGCAGCTTGGGAGTTAGCTGTTTGACTTTGAGCAAGTTGCCTTCCTGTGCCTCAGTGTTCTCATTTGTAATGGGGTTTACAAATACGTTTACTATAAGGATTAATTTTCAAGCACACTGTTACTGCTCCATAAACATTTGTTCTTCCGAAGATCCAACAGTCCAATTTCTACGCTTTCCACGTATATTTGTTGAACCTTCTAGATTACCTAACTTTTACTCTAATTTTTTTAGCTAATTATAAATGATAGAGAAGATATATTTTCATTTTATGCATTTAGAATATAACATGGCATAATTAACATTTTCTTATTAGTATCTTACCAGAATAATTTATTATCTCCTCAAACAAATAGTTTAATAAAGTCCACTTTATTTTAAAATAGAATTTTCATATCTATTGAGTAGCCAATTTCTCTGTCTGAATGAATGCACATCTGATTTTATAATGAAATTTAAGGCAATGTACGCCATTAATGTATACACTTACTATGTACCCACAAAATTAAAAATAAAAATTTAAATAAAGAAACTCTTTTTTTAAAGGCAAACATGGGTTATGCTTAGTCAATATTTATATTTCCAAAAACCTTTCTTGAAATGTATTTAATTAATCAAAGACATATATGGTACCTGCAGTTTGACTTAATGAGGTCTTTACTTATCTTCTTAAGGTTTTTGTGGCCATTAAATTGGAAACAATTTAAGTACCTATCAGTAAGGAAATGATTGCACTTTAGCACATCCACACCATGAAATTCTAGTAATTTAAAATAACATTTTGATGATTTATTAATGACATAGAGAATACTCATAATGTTAAAAGCAGAATAGGCCGGGCACGGTGGCTCAAGCCTGTAATCCCAGCACTTTGGGAGGCCGAGACGGGCGGATCACGAGGTCAGGAGATAGAGACCATCCTGGTTAACACGGTGAAACCCCATCTCTACTAAAAAATACAAAAAATTAGCCAGGCGAGGTGGCGGGCGCCTGTAGTCCCAGCTACTCAGGAAGCTGAGGCAGGAGAATGGCGTGAACCCGGGAGGCGGAGCTTGCAGTGAGCTGAGATCGGCCACTGCACTCCAGCCTGGGTGACAGAGCAAGACTCTGTCTCAAAAAAAAAAAAAAAGCAGAATATACAACATAATACAATGCCCTCTTTTATTATCGTTACACCAATGCTGTACCTTCTCATGACTTCAACCACCACCTGTCTGATCTCTATCTCTCACCTGTACATTTCTCCAGAGTACCCTTATTTCTAACTGCTTAATAGACTTAAAAGACTTTACCAGCCAGAAGTCTCCAAGATTATCAAACTTAACACATTGAGGATGAAACTGATATCACATCCACTCAGCCTCCCAAACCAGAAATCCTGAAGTCAAGCTCTCTCTTACTCCAATTCGATGAGAAACTAAGCACTGTGGCTTCTACTGCTGGAACGCCTAAATATATCTTCCAAAGCTATTTTATATATATATATTTATATATATACACACAAGCTATGTGTGCATATATGATATATATATACACACAAAGTATATACACAAGCTATGTGTATATATATGAGCTATATATAAATACACACACAAAGCTATATATATATAGCATATATACACACACACACACACACACACATATATATATATACAAGCTTGCACACTGTCACCCAGGCTGGAGTGCAGTGGCACGATCATAGCTTACTGCATCCTCAAACTCCTGGGCTCAAGCGATCCTGTGATCTCTGCCTTCCTAGTAGCTGGGGCTACAGGTGAGCACCACCATGCCTGGCTTGTTTATGTATTCCTATCATGGCAATGGATAATTAAAAAAAAATTCGTTTGTAGAGACAAGATATCCTTATGTTGCCCAGACTTGTCTCGAACTTCTGGCCTCAAGCGATCCTTTTGCCTTGGTTTTCTGAAGTGCTGGGATGACAATGGAACAACTTTTAAATGTCTCCCCCTTGGGTACCTACTCACTCTTCAGACCCATAGGCATCATATGAACTTTCTGGCCACACATGTGTAATTAAAATGAACATTTTCTGTAATTTTAGCAGATAGAAAAAGGAAAAGAATGAAAGAAGGAAAAAGTTAATATATGGCCCCTTATGTGGCTTTTTCAGATTAAACTGTTTGCAAAGTTCTGAATAAGTCAATGGGCAAAATGGGGCTTAGAGTACTTAAGTCATGTAGTTTAACTCAGATGAAAGATGGATGTAAATGTGGAGAAAGAGTACAGCTGTGTTAAATTGAGAGCAATGTGTTAGGCCAAATTATCCAGTAATTCCTTGACTTCATGAAAGATACATTCAGGGTCTTACTGCTCTCTGGGACCAAAAGTGGGTTGCTTGCCTTCTAATGTCTTAATTCCTTATTTGGCCCCTTCTAATGCTGGGACAATGATTAAGTGCCTGGACTTTGGAATTAAGCCTGGATTGAAATGTGGACTCCATTACTCACTAACTTTGAGGCTTTCATTCTCTCTGAGCTTCGGTTTTCTCACTTATAATATAGGAATAGTAAAACCTTTGTAGAGTTAGAGTGAAATAAACTGAATTTATGTATGTTCTAATTGTGCTTAGCACATATATTCAATAAATGGCAGTGGCTAGAAAATATCTTCCACTGTGTATGTAATATGGTCAACATGTATCCCTATTCCCTTCTTTTCTGAACGGGGAGAGTAGTGCATTAAGTAACACCCAGTAGTATGGGGACTTTGTTTCCCTGGAAGTGTGCAAAAACTACTTGCCATTTTGGATTGCTCTTCCAGTTCCAGCTTTATAGATGTAAGCTACTGTGTCTTCTCTAGTAATGGAATTTGAACACTGTCATTTCCATGTTTCTTTCTCTGAAGAGGAATTCCCTTTTTTTTCTTGAGATTTATCTAAATGAAGGAACTCAAACTTACCAGCAATAAAATCTCTCTAATTGCAACTTAACTGGTTTTTTTTTTTTCAGCTATGTATTTTTTCATTTTTAATTTATTTTCATTTTATAAACATTGAGGTCATGAGAATACTGGAGTTATTTAATAAGAGATGGCAATTATTCATTTATTTATTTGCTCAGAAAGTAGAAAGTTTCATGAAACTTTAAAGCCTGGGAATTTCTAAAGATAACTCCATCTCCATATGTTTTTTGGAGGAAATGATTTTTGTCTTCTCCAAACAATGACACTTAACACAATAGAAAGTTGGCACATTTTTGGTAAACAGAATTTTCCTGGTAGTGTGAAGTCTACTGTGTATTTCTTTTTTTTTTTTTTTGAGACGGAGTCTCGCTCTGTCCCCCAGGCTGGAGTGCAGTGGCCGGATCTCAGCTCACTGCAAGCTCCACCTCCCAGGTTCACGCCATTCTCCTGCCTCAGTCTCCCGAGTAGCTGGGACTACAGGCGCCCGCCACCGCTCCCGGCTAATTTTTGTATTTTTTTTAGTAGAGACGGGATTTCACGTGTTAGCCAGGATGGTCTCGATCTCCTGACCTCGTGATCCGCCCGTCTCGGCCTCCCAAAGTGCTGGGATTACAGGCTTGAGCCACCGCGCCCGGCCTACTGTGTATTTCTTTTGTGCCAGACTTCTCAGTATCATTTTGATCTGTAAAACATCAACGTTTCCTGTATTGTATTATATTTAAATCTTTGGAGAGTCTAGACACAAAGCAATTTTTATTTTAAAGAGTAATGAATAATAAAAAACCACAAAATCTTTATTGTAATATTTGGGATTATGATTGGCTGCAGGGAAAAAAAGCACAAAGCAGATGACACATAGAAGACATATAACATAAATGTTTGACTTTGATATCCCCAGAAGGTATATCTCAGACATTAAAAAAGACAGGAGGCTAAAAATGGTAACACACAAACAAAAATCATTTCTCTAATTTTTGAATTATGTGTCCAAAGAAAAAAATTAAAACTTCAACCACCCATTGGTGTGAGAATTGTTAAAAAAAAGAAAATTCTAGCTTTCCACAGATCCATTTGGCTCTCCTGTAAAGACTGAAATCTGAGAATGTTAACAACAGGTTATCTCTGAGGACAATTATTGCACCTGAGAAGGAAAGAAAAAGATATGCTTTATTCCATTGCAGACACTGAATGGAGAGCTCTGAGCATCATAGGTAAACCAACTCTGTATCACTTTGAAATACATATTTGAGGCTGCTGCATGCAGCTCTCCCGATAGCCGCGGTCATTGGTGCCAATGCTCAGGCGCCCGCTGCCCTTGACCTCCAGCCCCCCAAGCCCTAACCCAGCACAGGAGGACCAGCCACTGCTGCCAGGCTCTGATGCTGGTCTCTGGTAGAAGAAGGTTGCTCACAGCTCTGCTGCAGGCTCAGAAGTGGCCCTTTCAACCCTCCAGAGATATAAGACTAGTGCAGTTCCAGGCACCCCACCTGGTGGGGCCTCACTTTGGCCTGGAGACGGGGAATGGTGGAGGGGTTATCAATCGCAATGCCTTTGACTCTATGCTCCCCAAGATGATGACACAGTTCCTAGAGCAGGGAGAGGCCACCCTCTCAGTGGCAAGAAGAGCCTTGGGTACCCAGTTGCCAGTCCTATCACGGTTGGAAGTAACCTTCCTGGCTCCAGCCACGTGGCCAGATAAGGTGCTTTGTGTGGGCATGAATTATGTGGACCACTGCAAAGAACAGAACATGCCTGTGCCCATGGAACCCATTATCTTCAGCAAGTTTGCCAACTCCATCGTGGAGTCCTATGATGAGATGGTCCTCCCACTGGAGAGCCAGGACGTAGACTGGGAAGTGGAGTGGCCGTGGTCACTGGAAAGAAAGGCAAGCACGTCAAGGCCACAGATGCCATGGCCCATGTGGCTGGCTTCACTATGGCTAATGACGTGAGTGCTCATGACTGGCAAATGAGACATAAGGGGAAACAGTGGCTGCTGGGAAAAACCTTCGACACCTTCTGCCCTCTGGGCCCAGCCTTGGTAACCAAGGACAGTGTAGCAGATCCACATAACTTAAAGATCTGCTGCCAAGTGAACGGGGAAGTGGTCCAGAGCAGCAACACCAACCAGATGGTGGTTAAGACAGAGGAGCTGACAGCCTGGGTCTCCCAGTTTGTCACCTTTTACCCAGGGGATGTCATCCTGACTGGGACCTCCCCAGGTGTCGTTGTATTCAGGAAATCTCCTGTCCTTCTCAAGAAGGGGGATAAAGTCCAGTGTGAGACTGAAGAACTAGGTGTCGTCATCAGCTAGGTGGTGTGATGGCTCCTCCACAGTCCCCGGTCATAGGATGAGGGCATCTGCTCCCACTCACCCTAGCCCAGGGAAAGGTCAAATGCCAGGTGTGGGCAGGTGTCAGCCTCGCAAGCCTCCTCTTCTAGGTAGAAGGGAGGACAGAGCTCTCTTCAATAAATTCACTGGGCCAAAGCAAGAAAAAAAAAAAGAGAGAGAGAGAAATATGTATTTGACTTCTACAGCAGTTCTGGTGCAATGACATCCTTGGTGTTGGAGGAAAAGGTTGAGAGCGACTGCCTGATGGGGTTTGGCATATTAATAATTGCTCACATCATCCCTATTGGATTTCTTTAAAATATGCCACATATTACACACCCTCTAGGATATGCCTTCTGCCTAACCAGCAATCTTAGTTTCTGTCCTGATAAAACCCTGATTCAAGAATGAGGTAAAGCACTAAAGGCACATTCCTGACTTTTTCTATAAGAGTGAACACAGATAAACATACATTACAAGATTCAAAGATTGAAATGCTCAAAAGAACAAAAACCATAATGTATCTTACACAGTTATTACAATCTATTCTGTAATCCTTGTGAGATAGTGTTTCACATATTATTTGTGAAGTGTTAATCCTTAGTACATATGCAACACTAAATTGCATGTAATAAGTAAGTAATTTTTCTGGGGAAAATATTATTTAATTGTTTTAAAACATTTACATACCTATATTTACAAATAGTTTCCTAAATTATGGTGCTATGTTGATTTTATAAGATTTTATTTGTAATGGAAGAAGAAATAGAAATAATAATAAGAAATTTGTAAGGGCATGAAAGCACTTTGAAATAATATTTATTTTATGACAATTTACTCAGAACATTCAAACCAAAGTGGGCAGGGGGTAAGGCATTTTGTTCAGATCTAAGAAATGGTGCTAAATATTGCATGAGGTTGTTTGTAGTGTCCTCTTTTATTTAAATCTCTGCTTTAATTATAGTCATTTTTAATTTTTTTTGCATTTCCTTTAATTCTGCTAGTTTGGCCTATTTTATTAGACTTCAAAAAAATTGGCTTTCGTTTACATCAATCCTTTTTTTTTTTTTTTTTTTTTAAGACAGGGTCTCATTTTGTTGGCCAGGCTGAAGTGCAGAGTAGCCCAATCATAGCTCACCGCAACCTCAATCTTTTGGGCTCCAGGGATCCTTTTGCCTCAGCCTTCTGAGTAGCTAAGACAACAGGTGTGCACCACCATGCCTGGCTAATTTTTAACTTTTTTGTTGAGATGTTAAGTCTCATTACATTGTCTAGGCTAGTCTCAAACTCCTGGCCTCAAGCAATCCTCCTGCCTCAGCCTCCCAAAGTGCTGGGATTACAGATATGAGCCACCATGCCTGGCCTCATCAATCCTTTTATCTTTGTTTTATGTTTAATTAACATTTATTCTTCATTATTCCTTCCTTTTTTCTTTCCTGTTCATTTCATAGTTCTTTTACTAACTTAAGTCTGTTGCTTAGATAACAAATTCTTTTATAATATCATATTCATGCCTATAAACTTCCTTCTATGAGCATTTTTAGCAGCATCTCACAAGATTTGATGTTTAGGATTTTCGTCATCCCTGAATTGTAGGTAATTTACATTTTTATCATAAATTCATTTTCATCCATGAATTGTGTGTTAAAACTTTTTTAAGTGTCAAAGTGTTTTTTTAACCTTATCTTTCTGCTTTTTATTTCTAACTTAACGCACTGTAATCAAAGCATATATTTATAGTTATTCTTAGAAATCTGCCAAGACTTGCTATATAGTCATAGTTGATCACTTTTCACAAAATCTCATGCTTTAAAAATTTATATTATGAGACTATTGATTGGAAGGTTCTACATATCTTTATTAAACTAAGCTTGTTAATTTAAATAAAGGTTATCTATAAACTTTTTCTATATTTTTATTAATTTTTTGTCTGCTTAATAAATACTAACGTCTTATTTTTGTTGGGTTTTCTCCCACTATGATGGTGATTTATCAATTCCTTCTTACCTCTGCCCATTAATGCTTCATATATTTGGGGGGAGGTTATGTACGGTATGCATTTATATATGTAGAATCTTATTTGTGAATTTCACATTTTAGTATTATAGATTGACATTCCTTATCTCTAGTAAGCTCTCTGATAATGATTGTTTTGATTTGAAAGTCATTTTTGTCTGACATTCTTTATCTCTGGTAACCACTCTAGTAATTATTCTTTTGAGAATATTCTTTTGAGAATTATTGAGAGTCAGTTATATCTGACTTTTGATTAGTATTAGTTTGGTGTATTTTTTTCCATCGTTTCCATTTTAACATTTCTGTGTCCTCTTGTAGGCAGCATTTATCTGAATTTATTTATTTTATCAGTTTGGTAATCTCTGATATTTAATTTGCAACTTATTTGTTTATATTTAGTAGGATTTGGATTTTTTTCTATCTCCCAATTAGGTAAAAGTTTATCCTGATTTTTCTATGTTACCTTTTGTTTTCTCTTTTATTTTAGTTTATTTTCGAAATTCTGTCTTTTCCCTCTTCTACCAGATTGGAAATTACACATTCAAATTCCATCCTTTTAGTGGCTAATCTTAAAATTTTAACATGCATATTTACCTAAAAGTCTAACTTTGGCTTATATTTCTGTTTTCATGAGTAACACAAAAATATTTTAACTTTCCTCATCTCAAATTTTAAATACTATCATTATCCAGTATTTTAGTTTCACCCTCGTATTTTACTTTCTTTGCTCATTATTATTTCTTTTCTGGATTGAATCTTCTTCAAGTATTTTCTTTCAGTTCTTTGTAGGCAATATTCTATTGATTTTTGGCTTCCAGTTTTGCTATAGAAAAGCCTTTTTTTTTTTTTTTTGGTTAGTTACTCTGGTGGGATATTACTTTCTTTGGTGCTTTTTCAGCTCCAGAGATGTGTCTAGCTGTGAATTTACGTTTACCTATTCAGCCTAGGATTTATTGTGCTTTTTAGATCTTAGAGCTCAAGTTTTCCATCAGTTTTGGAAAATCCCTAGCTATTATATCTTCAAATACTACTTCTTTTCTCATATCCTCTTCTTTCTCCTTCTAAAACACCTGTTACAGTATATTGGATATCAAATCTATCCTCTATGTCTCTTAAATATTCTTTCATATTTTTGATCATTTTGATCTTCTAGGTATTTTCCTTAGCTTTATATTTGAATCCATTAATTATTCATTTAGCTGTGTCTTGTTTGTTGCTAAACCTATCTAATAAGATTTTTTAAAATTTTAATGTCTTTATAATGTTTATTTCTAGTACTTGTTGGTTGGTTTAAAATCTTCATAGTTTTAAAAATTATTATTATTATTATACTTTAAGTTCTAGGGTATATGTGCACAATATGTAAGTTTGTTACATATGTATACATATGCCATGTTGGTGTGCTGCACCCGTTAACTCGTCATTTACATTAGGTATATCTCCTAATGCTATCCCTCCCCCATCCCCCACCCCACAACAGGCCCCAGTATGTGATGTTCCCCACCCTATATCCAAGTGTTCTCATTGTTCAATTCCCACCTATGAGTGAGAACATGTGGCGTTTGGTTTTCTGTCTTTGCGATAGTTTGCTCAGAATGATGGTTTCCAGCTTCATCCAAGTCCCTACAAAGGACATGAACTCATCCTTTTTTATGCTGCATAGTATTCCATGGTGTATATGTGCCACATTTTCTTAATCTAATCTATCACTGATGGACATTTGGGTTGGTTCCAAGTCTTTGCTATTGTGGATAGTGCTGCAATAAACATACGTGTGAATGTATCTTTATAGCAGCACGATTTATAATCCTTTGGGTATATGCCCAGTAATGGGATGGCTGGGTCAAATGGTATTTCTAGTCCTAGATCATTGAGGAATCACCACACTGTTTTCTACAATGGTTGAACGAACTTACAGTCCCACCAACAGTGTAAAAGCGTTCCTATTTCTCCACATCCTCTCCAGCACCTGTTGTTTCCTGACTTATTATAAATGATTGCCATTCTAACTGGTGTGAGATGGTATCTCATTGTGGTTTTGATTTGCATTTCTTTGATGACCAGTGATGATGAGCATTTGTTCATGTGCCTGTTGCCTCCATAAATGTCTTCTTTTGAGAACTGTCTGTTCATATCCTTTGCCCACTTTTTGATGGGGTCGTTTGATTCTTGTAAATTCATTAAAGTTCTTTGTAGATTCTGGATATTAGCCCTTTGTCAGATGGGTAGACTGTTAAAATTTTCTCCCATTCTGTAGGTTGCCTGTTCACTCTGATGGTAGTTTCTTTTGCTGTGCAGAAGCTCTTTAGTTTGATTAGATCCCATTTGTCAATTTTGGCATTTGTTGCCATTGCTTTTGGTGTTTTAGTCATGAAGTCCTTGCCCATGCCTATGGCCTGAATGGTATTGCCTAGGTTTTCTTCCAGGGTTTTTATGGTTTTAGGTCTAACATTTAAGTCTTTAATCCATCTTGAATCAATTTTTGTATAAGGTGTAAGGAAGGGATCCAGTTTCAGCTTTCTACATATGGCTAGCCAGTTTTCTCAGCACCATTTATTAAATAGGGAATCCTTTCCCCATTTCTTGTTTTTGTCAGGTCTGTCAAAGATCAGATGGTTGTAGATGTTTGATATTATTTCTGAGGGCTCTATTCTGTTCCATTGGTCTATATCTCTGTTTTGGTACCAGTACCATGCTGTTTTGGTTACTGTAGCCTTGTAGTATAGTTTGAAGTCAGGTAGCGTGATGCCTCCAGCTTTGTTCTTTTGGCGTAGGATTGTCTTGGCAAGGCAGGCCCCTTTTTGGTTCCATATGAACTCTAAAGTAGTTTTTTCCGATTCTGTGAAGAAACTCATTGGTAGCTTGATGGGGATGGCACTAAATCTATAAATTACCTTGGGCAGTACGGCCATTTTCACAATATTGATTCTTCCTGTCCATGATCATGGAATGTTCTTCCATTTGTTTGTGTCCTCTTTTATTTTGTTGAGCAGTGGTTTGTAGTTCTCCTTGAAGAGGTCCTTCACATCCCTTGTAAGTTTGATTCCTAGGTATTTTATTCTCTTTGAAGCAATTATGAATGGGAGTTCACTCATGATTTGGCTCTCTGTTTGTCTGTTATTGGTGTATAGGAATGCTTGTGATTTTTGCACATTGATTTTGTATCCTGAGACTTTGCTGAAGTTGCTTATCAGCTTAAGGAGATTTTGGGCTGAGATGATGGGGTTTTCTAAATATACAGTCATGTCATCTGCAAACAGGGACAATTTGACTTTCTCTTTTCCTAATTGAATACCTTTTATTTCTTTCTCTTGCCTGATTGCCCCAGGCAGAACTCCCAAAACTATGCTGAATAGAAGTGGTGAGAGAGGGCATCCTTGTCTTGTGCCAGTTTTGAAAGGGAATGCTTCCAGTTTTTGCCCATTCAGTATATTGGCTTTGGGTTTGTCATAAATAGCTCTTATTATTTTGAGATACGTCACATCAATACCTAGTTTATTGAGAGTTTTTATCATGAAGGGCTGTTGAATTTTGTCGAAGGCCTTTTCTGCATCTATTAAGATAATCATGTGGTTTTTGTCTTTGGTTCTGTTTATATGCTGGATTATGTTTATTGATTTGCATATATTGAACCAGTCTTGCATCCCAGGGATGAAGCCAACTCCAACTTGATCATAGTGGATAAGCTTTTTGATGTGCTGCTGGATTCGGTTTGCCAGTATGTTATTGAGGATTTTTGCATCGATGTTCATCAGGGATATTGGTCTAAAATTCTCTTTTTTTGTTGTGTCTCTGCCAGGCTTTGGTATCAGGATGATGTTGGCCTCATAAAATGATTTAGGGAGGATTCCCTCTTTTTCTATTGATTGGAATGGTTTCAGAATGAATGGTACCAGCTCTTCTTTGTACCTCTGGTAGAATTTGGCTGTGAATCCATCTGGTCCTGGACTTTTTTTCGGTTGGTAAGCTATTAATTATTGCCTCAATTTCTGAACGGTCTATTCAGGGATTCAACTTCTTCCTGGTTCAGTCTTGGGAGAGTGTATGTGTCCAGGAATTTATCCATTTCTTCTAGATTTTCTAGTTTATTTGCATAGAGGTGTTTACAGTATTCTCTAATGGTAGTTTGTATTTCTGTGGGATTGGTGGTGACATCCCCTTCATCATTTTTTATTGTGTCTATTTGATTCTTCTCTCTTTTCTTCTTTATTAGTCTTGCTAGCAGTCTATCAATTTTTTGATCTCTTCAAAAAACCAACTCCTGGATTCATTGATTTTTTGGAAGGGTGGTTTTTTGTGTCTCTATCTCCTTCAGTTCTGCTCTGATCTTAGTTATTTCTTGCCTTCTGCTAGCTTTTGAATGTGTTTGTTCTTGCTTCTCTAGTTCTTTTAATTGTGATGTTAAGGTGTCAGTTTTAGATCTTTCCTGCTTTCTCTTGTGGGCATTTAGTGCTATACATTTCCCTCTACACACTGCTTTAAATGTGTCCTAGAGATTCTGGTGTGTTATGTCTTTGTTCTCATTGGTTTCAAAGAACATCTCTATTTCTGCCTTCATTTCGTTATGTACCCAGTAGTCATTCAGGAGCAGGTTGTTCAGTTTCCATGTAGTTGAGAGGTTTTGAGTGAGTTTCTTAGTCCTCAGTTCTAGTTTGATTGCACTGTGGTCTGAGAGACAGTTTGTTATAATTTCTGTTCCTGTACATTTGCTGAGGAGTGCTTTCCTTCCAACTATATGGTCAATTTTCAAATAAGTGTGATGTGGTGCTGAAAAGAATGTATATTCTGTTGATTTGGGGTGAAGAGTTCTATAGATGTCTATTAGGTCTGCTTGGTGCAGAGATGAGTTCAATTCCTGGATATCCTTGTTAACTTTCTGTTTCGTTGATCTGTCTAATGTTGACAGTGGGGTGTTAAAGTCTCCATTATTATTGTGTGGGAATCTAAATCTCTTTGTAGATCTCTAGGGACTTGCTCTAAGAATCTGGGTGCTCCTGTATTGGGGGCATATATATTTAGGATAGTTAGGCTCTTCTTGTTGAATTGATCCCTTTACCATTATGTAATGGCCTTGTCTCTTTTGATCTTCATTGGTTTAAAGTCTGTTTTATCAGAGACTAGGATTATAACCCCTACTTTTTTTTGTTTTCCATTTGCTTGTTAGATCTTCCTCCATCCCTTTATTTTGAGCCTATGTTTGTCTCTGCACGTGAGATGGGTCTCCTGAATATAGCACACTGATGGGTGTTGACTCTTTATCCAATTTGCCCGTCTGTGTCTTTTAATTGGAGCATTTAGTCCATTTACATTTAAGGTTAATATTGTTATGTGTGAACTTGATCCTGTCATTATGATATCAGCTGGTTATTTTGCTTGTTAGATGGTGCAGTTTCTTCCTAGCATTGATGGTCTTTACAATTTGGCATGTTTTTGCAGTGGCTGGTACTGGTTGTTTCTTTCCATGTTTAGTGCTTCCTTCAGGAGCTCTTGTAAGGCAGGCCTGGTGGTGACAAAATCTCTCAGCATTTGTTTGTCTGTAAAGGATTTTATTTCTCCTTCACTTACAAAACTTAGTTTGGCTGGATATGAAATTCTGGGTTGAAAATTCTTTTCTTTAAGAATGTTGAATATTGGCCCCCACTCTCTTCTGACTTATAGAGTTTCTGCCAAAAGATACAATGTTAGTTTGATGGACTTCCCTTTGTGGGTAATCCAAACTTTCTCTCTGGCTGCTCTTAACATTTTTTCCTTCATTTCAACTTTGGTGAATCTGTCTTGGGATTGCTCTTCACAAGGCATATCTTTGTGGTGTTCTCTATATTTCCTGAATTTGAATGTTGGCCTGCCTCATTAGGTTGGGGAAGCTGTCCTGGATAATATCCTGAAGAGTGTTTTCCAACTTGGTTCCATTCTCCCCATCACTTTCAGGTACACCAATCAGATGTAGATTTGGTCTTTTCACATACTCCCATACTTCTTGGAGGCTTTGTTCATTTCTTTTTACTCTTTTTTTCTCTAAACTTCTCTTCTTGCTTCATTTCATTCATTTGATCTTCAATCACTGATACCCTTTCTTTCACTTGATCAAATCGGCTACTGAAGCCTGTGCATGAGTCACATAGTTCTCGTGCCGTGGTTTTCAGCTCCATCAGGTCATTTAAGGACTTCTCTATACTGTTTATTCTAGTTAGCCATTTGTCTAATCGTTTTTCAAGGTTTTTAGCTTCTTCGCATGGGTTCGAACATCCTCCTTTAGCTTGGAGAAGTTTATTACTGATCGTCTGAAGCCACCTTCTCTCAACTCGTCAGTCATTCTCCATCCAGCTCTGTTCCATTGCTGGTGAGGAGCTGGGTTCCTTTGGAGGAGAAGAGGCGCTCTGATTTTTTGAATTTTCAGCTTTTCTGCTCTGGTTTCTCCCCATCTTTGTGGTTTTATCTACCTTTGGTCTTTGATGATGGTGATGTACAGATGGGGGTTTGCTGTGGATGTCCCTTCTGTTTGTTAGTTTTCCTTCTAACAGTCAGGACCCTCACTGCTAGTCTGTTGGAGTGTGCTGGAGGTCCAGTCTAGACCCTGTTAGCTAGAGGTCCACTCTAGACCCTCTGTCTGGGTATCACCAGTGGAGGCTGCAGAACAGCAAATATTGCAGAACGGCAAATGTTGCTGCCTGATCCTTCCTCTGGAAGCTTCGTCTCAGAGGGGCACCCAGCTGTATGAGGTGTCAGTTGGGCCCTACTGGGAGGTGTCTCCCAGTTAGGCTACTCAGGGGTCAGGGACCCACTTGAGGAGGCAGTCTGTCCATTCTCAGATCTCCAACTCCGTGCTGGGAGAACCACTACTCTCTTCAAAGTTGTCAGACAGGGACATTTAAATCTGCACAAGTTTCTGCTGCCGTTTGTTCAGCTATGCCCTGCCCCCAGAGGTGGAGTCTACAGAGAACGGCAGGCAGGCCTTCTTGAGCTGCAGTGGGCTCCACCCAGTTTGAACTTCCTGGCTGCTTTGTTTACCTACTCAAGCCTCAGCAATGGGGGACACCCCTCCCCCAGCCTCGCTGCTGCCTTGCAGTTTGATCTCGGACTGCTTTGCTAGCAGTGAGTGAGGCTCTGTGGGCCTGGGACCCTCTGAGCCAGGTATGGGATATAATCACCTGGTGTGCCATTTGCTAAGGCCGTTGGAAAAGTGCAGTATTAGGGTGGGAGTGACCCTATTTTCCAGGTACCATCTGTCACGGCTTCCCTTTGCTAGGAAAGGGAATTCCCTGTCCCCTTGCGCTTCCCAGGTGAGGCGATGCCCTGCCCTGCTCCGTGGGCTGCACCCACTGTCTGACTAGCCCCAGTGAGATGAACCCAGTACCTCAGTTGGAAATGCAGAAATCACCCATCTTCTGCGTCACTCACACTGGGAGCTGCAGACTCTTCCTATTCGGCCATCTTTCGTAGCCTTTTTGGATAGTAACTTGTTCCTGTGTCAAATTTTTTGTGCTTTTTGTGCTTAATTATTTAAAAAAAGTAGCCTACATTTATTATTTCAATTATTTTAATTCCTGTGAATCTATTTAACTGTTGCTGCTTCTGATTTTTTCTCATGGTTTTTATTGTTTGCTTGTATGCCTCATAATTTTGATTGTAAGCTTATGTTTGCTGAGAGTTTATTTATTTTAATTGACACAGAATTGTACATATTCATGGGGTATAATGTGACACTTCAATGCATGTATATATGGGTTAATGATCAAATAAAGGTAATCAGTATATCCATCACCTCAAACATTTATTATTTGTTGTTTGTAGTGAGAATATTCAAAATCTTTTCTTATTTCTGGGCTCTATGTTCCATTCCATTGGTCTATGTGTTTGTTTTTTTGCCAGTACCATGTTGTTTTCGATAGTATAACTTTATAGTATATTTTGAAGTTAGGTAGTATGATGCCTCCAGTTTTGTTTTTTTTTTCTCAAGAATGATTTGGCTAGTAAAGGTCTTTTGTTGTTTCATACACATTTTAGGATTAAAAATTTTTTTCCATGAAGAATATTATTGGTATTTTGATAGGGAATGCGTTGAATCTATTGATTGTTTAGGGTAGTATGGACATTTTAACAATATTAATTATTCCACTCCATGAACACAGGATATATTTCTGTTTAATTGTGTTCGCTATAATTTCCTTCATCAATGTTTTATAGTTTTCAGTATAAAAGATATTTCACTTCTTTGGTTAGATTTCTTTTTAGGTATCTTTGTTTTTTGGTAGCAATTATAAATGGAATTGTTTTCTTGATTTCGTTTTTAGCTAGCTCACCATTAGCATATACAAATGCTACTCATTTCTGAATTTTAAATTTGTATCCTTCAACTTTACTAAATTTGTCTATTAGTTATAACAAGTTTTGGTGAAGTGTGTAGGGTTTTCCATATATATGATCATATGATCTGCAAACAGGGATAGTTTGACACCCCTCCTTTCCAATTTTGCCTTTTATTTCTTTCTCTTGCCTGATTACTCTGGCTAGGACCACCAGTACTATGTTGAATAGAAGTAGTGAAAGTGGATATCCTTATCCCAGATCTTAGGAGAAAAGCTTTCAACTTTTCCACATTCAGTATGATATTTGTTGTGGGTTTGTCATATATGGACTTTTAAGTGTTGAGGTACATACCTTCTATATCTAATTTGTTGACAGTTCTTAACATGAAGGGATGACTTTTGTCAAATTATTTTTCTTCATCTATTGAAACGATGATATGGATTTTATCCTTCATTCTGTTAATGTGGTGTACCATATTTATTGGTTTGTATAAACTGACCTATTCTTGCATCCCTGGGATGAATTCCCTTGGTCATAGTGGATGATGTTTTTAATGTGCTATTGATTTTGGTTTACTAATATTTTATGAGCATTTTTGCATATATATCAGAGTGACCTGTAGTTTCTTTTTTGGTTGAGTCCTTATCTGGTTTGGGTGCTAGGGTAATGCTAGCCTTGTAGAATGACTTTGGATATATTCTCTCCTCTTCAATTTTCATGAATAGTTTGAGGAGAATTGGTATTAGTTCTTTAAAAGTTTGGTAGAATTCACTGGTGAAACCATCAGGTCCTGGGTTTTTTCTTCAATGGGGTACTTTTTTTTTTTTTTTTGAGATGGAGTTCTGCTCTGTCACCCAGGCTGGATTACAGTGGCATGATCTTGGCTTACTGCAACCTCCCAGTCCTGGGTTCAAGTGATTCTCCTGCCTCAGCTTCCCAGGTAGCTGGGATTACAGGCACGCACCAGCAAGCCCAGCTAATTTTTGTATTTTTAGTAGAGATGGGGTTTCACCATGTTGGTCAGGCTGGTGGGGAACTCCCAACCTCAGGTGATCTGCCCGCCTCAGCCTGCCAAAGTGCTGAGATTACAGGCATGAGCCACAGCACCTGGCCAAGATATGTTTTGTTACTGATTTAATTTCCTCACTCATTGGTGTTTTCAGATTTTCTATTTCTTCATTGTTCAATCTTGGAAGGTTGCATGTGTCCAGGAATTTATTCTTTTTTTTTTTAGATTATCCAATTTGTTGGTATATTATTGTTCACAATAGCCTTTTATAATTCTTTGTATTTCTGTGGCATCTAAAGTTTCGTCAGTTTTGTTTTCAAACATGATCTTTTGATGTTTTGTATTTTTCTGCCTGTATTTCATTTATGTATGCTTTGATCTTTCTTAATTACTTCCTTCTACTAATTTTGGGTTTAGTTTGTTCTTGTCCTTTTTTTTTTTTTGAGATGGAGTCTCTCTCTCTCTGTCTCCCAGTTGCCCAAGCTGGAGTGCAGTGGCATGATCTCGGCTCACTGCAGCCTCTGTCTCCTTGGTTCAATTGATTCTTTTGCCTCAGCCTCCCGAGTACCTGAGATTACAGGTGTGTACCACCAGGCCCAGCTAATTTTTGTATTTTTAGTAGAGATAGGGTTTCACCATGTTGGCCAGGCTGGTCTCGAACTCCTGACCTCAAGTGATTGCCTGCTTCAGCCTCCCAAAGTGCTGGGATTACAAGCGTGAGCCATGCTGCCCAGCCTGTTCTTGTTTTTGTAGTTCCTTGAGGTACGTCATTAGGTTGTCATCTTTCTCTTCCATTTCAATACATGTAAGCATTTATTGATATAAACTTCCCTTTTAGAACTGCTTTTTCTGCATTTCAAAGACTTTGATATGTTGTCTTCCTATTTGTCTCAAGGAATTTTTGAATTTCCCTTTTAAAGTCTTCACTGATCCATTGGTTCTTTAGGAGCATATTGTTTAATTCTCATGTATTTGTAAAGTTTCTGAATTTCTTCCTGTTGTTGATTTCTAGTTTTATAACATTGTGGTCAGAAAACATATTTAAAATGATTTTGATCTTTTAAAATTTGTTAAGGCTTGTCTTGTGCTATTAAGAAAAATGTGTATTCTGCAGTTGTTGGGTGAAATGTTCTGTAAATATCTGTTAGGTCCAATTGGTCTATTGTGTGGTTTAAATCCAATGTTTCTTTGTTTATTTTCTGTCTGGATGATCTGTCCATTGCTGAGAGTGGGGTGTTGAAGTTGAAGTTCATGATTATTACTATATTGCAGTCTATCGCTTTCTTTAATTTAATAAATAACTGCTTTTTATATTTGGGTACTCTAGTGTTAGGTACATACATATTTACAATTTTTTTGTTTTTGCTGAACTAACCCATGTATCATTATATAATGATCTTCTTTGTGCTTTTTTGTGATTTTTGATTTGAAGTCTATTTTATCTGGTATAAGTGAAGCTACTCCTGGTCTCTTTTAGTTTACATTTGCATGTGATATCAATTTTTCATCCCTTCACTTTCAGTCTATATGTCTTTACATGTGAAGTGAATTTCTTGTAGACATTGTATAGGTGAGTCTTGCTTTATTTTTCCCCCCATTTGGCCACTCTATATCTTTTAATTGGAAAATTTAATCCATTTCCATTCAAGATTATTATTGACAGATAAGAACTTACTCCTGCCATTTTGTTAACTGTTTTCTAGATACTTTGTTTCTTTCTTCTACTCTTATTGTTTCTCTTTGTGACTCGGTGGTTTTCCATAGTGATAAGCTTTGATTCATTTCTCTTTTTCGTTTGTGTATCTGCTGTAATTTTTTTCTTTTTGGTTATTCTGGGGCTTACATAAAAAGAACTTAGAATATTTTAAGCTGATAACAACTTAACTTTGGTCACATACAAATATTCTAGACTTTTCTCCTCCCCCATCCACAATTCATAATTTCCTTCAGGTCATTATTTTAAATTCCTTTTCAGGAAATTTATAAATTTCCATTTCTTGGGCGTCAGTTACTGGAGGATTCTTCTGCTTCTTTGACGGTGTCATTTTTCTTTGCTTTTTCATGTATCTTGTATCCCTGTGTTGATATTTGTGCATCTAATGGAATGGTCAACTCTTTTAATTTTAGGGAGTGGCTTTTGAAGGGAATCACTTTCACCAGCAGATGTGTCTAAGGGTGTTGGTTGGGTACAGTACACTGGCTTTTGTTCTATGTGGGTGCAGTAGTGTAGTCTCTGTAGTTTTTTAAGCTATAGTCAACTTTATTGATACCTCTGAGGGCCTTGGTGTGGCTAGTTTGCTGGCTCAGGACAGGTCACCCCTGGACACAAGGGGTATGTGAGCACAAGAACAAGTCCACTGGTTAAGGTGGGGACCCGCTGTGAGATGCATACATGGCTGGTGAGCATTCAGCAGCCAGTCTGTCAGCTTGGGTTAGGGCTCCTCTGGGGACAGTGTACTTGGCTGGCAAGCATGAGGCTTGGCTTGCCAACTCAGAGCAAAAGTCCCCTGAAAATGACATGCCCAGCTGGTGAGCTTACTGGTGGCATATGTGGACAGGTCTTCCAGCTCAGGTTGGGGTATCCTTAGAAGTAGTGCAGCTAACTGTTGAGTGTACCAGGGGCATGCAGGGGCTGGTCCACTGGTTTGGGTGTGGCTTGCTTTGGAATCGTGCTGCTTGCTGGTGAGCATGCTGACTGTGCATGAGACCAGTTTGGACTTGGTTTCTCTGCTTAGCAAGATTGTCTGTTCCTTTGAGGGCAAGGTGCTATATGGGCTCCAAGGATGGGGCACTGGATCTAGGCTCTGAGAGACAGGTTCAGGGTACTGCAGTCACTAGGATGTGAAAGGTGGAACACTTCCTAGGGAGCTTGTTCCCAGGGGGTAGGGAGCTGTAGCAACTCAGCAAGGGAATGGTGTACTACTGTGTGTGAAGGTAGTGTTATGGCCGTGTAGCTTCGGGAATGAAAAGAGATGGTGGCTACTGGCTCCTAGAACAGGCTGTACTCTAGTTGTGGCTCTGGTTTCAAAATGGCATCATATAGCTGCAGCTTGGGTCACAGGGATGAGGGCATACAATGTGACTTCCTTCTCTGGGGCAGAGCAGCCATGTGGCTGTCAGGCAGCTCCCTAAACTGGACTCAGGGTCTCTAGGAACTGGAGGATTCTCAGCAACAAAGAGTGCAGATGTCTGCGACATTAATGGGGGCTGCTGGCGCCTCTTGCTTGCCTAGTCCCACTGGATGCACCTTCTTGTTCTGAGCTAATCCCGGCTGGGGAGATGGCGGAGTGGCAGAGGCAGGGTGTTTCATTCTCTTCTCTATGTGACCCTCACTAAAGGTCTCCTTGTCCCACAGGATTTTCTGTCTCTCTCTCCTGCTGTATTCCAGTGCACTCCCTCAAACACTCCCATACAAACGTACTTTCTTATTTGTTGTTTTGGCTCTTTTTTTGGTGGGCAGTATGAGCATTAAGCTTTTCTAGTCGGCTCTCTTGCTTTGCCCTGGCTGGGCTTTTCTATGGAAACCTGTGAGGTATATGCTGAGAGTATGTGCATTAGAAAGTTTTTGCCTTCGTTTCTGTGAAGTATCATAGGGCGTTGCCAAACTAGTATTACTTTTTATGTTAATGACTTCACTTGGTATTTCTTGATTTTTGAATTCTGAGGCTTCTCAGCTTTAAATACTCAAGAGAGCCTTTTTGTTTATACCATAAGAAGGCCAGACTTAGGTGAATTTCTCAGCATCGTCCTATTTTAGTAGGCAGATTTATTTTTGTGGTTCACTTTTTATCTGAAGGCATTGCCTTTGAAGGTGCTCACTTTACCTAAAGTCTCAATTCCAACACCTGGCTCCTGCAAGATCAGGCTTTGTCTCTAGTTCTTGTATTACCAGTACAATATGTTTACTTTTCTGGTTTTATGCCTTTTAGTCTCTTTTCATTAGCCACTGGGATTTCCTTTACTTTTTTTTTAAAGCTCTGCTTTGCACACCGTTTCATATTCTGCACAGTATAACTGGTTTGTAGTTGGAAGTTTTTCAGGTTATCTAGTCGGCCGTATTACATAAGTTCTATGTAGGAATGCACAAATGTATACATACAGAGAATACACCTTTTAAACTTGAAAAATCTTTTCTATCATAAAAATGTCATGCATATTAAACAACTGTGAAGGAATTGTCAGTGACTTAATATGTTGATAGATTGACACTGTGTGGGAAACAGCTTGAGAATATTAGGGGTTATTTTTATAATGCCACCTTAGGCTTTAATATCAGATTCATAGAAGTGTACTTAGTTAGTAAGCCATGTAGTGAATCGAGTATATAACTTTATCTACTGGCCAAAAATACACTATTTTTCCAGAATAAATTTCAGGAAAAAAAATGTTGTATCTATTGTAGCAAAAATATAAGAAAATAACAAACTTTAAAACATGTATAAATTGCTGTTTTATGAGCAGGATTATGCTGCACTCAAGGATTATAATCACCAGAGGCTTATAAAGGAATGCTCCATTTTCTTAAATTCTTACTGTCATGGTGAAGCCCTGGTACAATATTTTCGACAAGAAAACAAACACAAAAATGCTGATGAAAATTAGACTGTAAATTATCCCAGTAAGTTGTCCTAAAATGTAAGCGGTACCTCGAATATCAGCCCTCAGGAATATTACAATTGTGTTTTTATAATGCAAAATACAGAGTAAGTATTCTGTAAGCTAAATCCTTAGAAAAGACTACTAGTATGGATATGAAATCAAATTCTTTCTTTCTTGGATTTCTTATTATGAAGATATTGAGAAAGTTGACTGGTTTCTGTAACTGCCCTTGAATCTCATGTTCTTAATGAGACTCACCTTGCCCACCCTCTTTAATAATGCAATCTGCAATTCCCCAACACCACCTCCTTCCTGCCCGGTATACCCATTCCACTTAGCCTGCTCTACTTTCTTTCCTAGAGCATTTAATCTCTTCTCATATATTACACTATTTATAAGTTTATTATGTGCAGTATTTTTGTTTGTCTTCTCCCACTAGAAAGTTAAAATCTACCAAGGGCAGAGATCTTGGTGTGTTTTGTTTACTATTATATCCCCAATGACTAGAGTAGTACCTGTCACATAGTAGGTGTTCAAAAATGATTCGGGATGTGAATAAGGTTTTATTTGCCTGCCTATAAATTAGGGTGATAATTCATGACCCCCTTATTTCTTTTGTGGGTACAAATTAGATATGTATATGCCAAGTATATTGACTTGTCTGAAAGAAAGTTGACATTCATAGGATAATAGCAGTTATTATATTTGGGATGTATTAAGTGACTTAGCCTTTAAATGTCTCAAAGTTTCCATCTTAAATCTAAGTCCATGGCAATTTTACTTATACAATATCTCTTCTATAGCAACAGAACATGTATAACATTCAGAACTTGATTAAAGATCATACCTCATTTTTTTCTTTGAGTTTTGTGATCATAACAATCACAGGGCTGTCTTCCTGCCAAACCATCTGCCAGAAATCATCCACAGTGTTGATCATGGGGCCCTGCGTGGCAATGAAGGCTTTCTCCTTGCCACTGTAGCCCTACATGGAGTAAAGAGACAAAAATATTGGTTTTTAAGTTCATGCCTTGCAGTGAAAGTTTAGGTGAAAGATCTTCAATGAAATAGCTGTGCTTACAAAAGCAACACAGGTTACGGCTTCATTGATTCTAGTACAACAATTTCTAGTTAACAATATCCTTAATATCATTAACTTGGCAGCAAGTTAAGGATAGCACATGATATTGAGGGTTGTAATGCCCAGTCTCCAGCAGAGTGCCCATAGAGAACACTGTTGCCAGAGACTCACCGTAAAAGGAAAGTCATCATAAAAGACCCATCAACAATGTTGATTATGACTAAGATAAAAAACCAGACAAAATGAAATCTTGCTGGTAATCAAGTTAAACCAAGCTTAATCTACTCTAGGAAAAACAAAATAAAACCAACAATTCCAAATAGAAAATAATCAGAAAGAAATTTGTACTTATTTACTTACCCTAATATAATTAGCATTAATGTAGGTGCTCAATGAATCAGTTACATTTTTTGGTCTTAAACACACTCTGCTGAGGGGATCTAATGAAGAAAACAAAAAAGAATACATTAAACAGACTTACTCTTTTTAAAGTTCCTTAAAATGCCAATTACCAGTAAGCAGAAACCCGTTATGTATTGATTATCTGGTGCATGTCCATGTTTGTCTTTGGTGTCCATTGCTTGATCTATATGTGTTTATTGAGGGACATTTGGGCCCATCTTCACTCCTAACATAAAGCTCATCCATAAGCCTGAGATGATGAGTTTATATTTCAGGCCATTTCTCATCTGTTCTGGTTCTCGACCCCATTTCTCATTTATGCTGCCACTCTTATACTTTGGATTTGGAATTTGTACCAGGTCTCCTCACTCCTGTCTCTCTCCTTTCCCTGTGGATGTAAATCAGGTTATACTCTACCAATTATTTATATTTTACTATCTCATCTCATTTAGACCCTCAGGTCTCAACCTCACCTTGTCTGACCATCATGTCCTGGCCAGATCTCCTGATCTTCCGAGATGGATGAGATTAATAATCTATTATGTGCTATCTGTGTGAGGATAGGCAAGCCAGGGGAAGAGGGAGCTTGCAAAGATAAAGATAAACCTGATTCATTTCAAGCCTGGGCACAGTGGCTTAGGCTGTAATCTCAGCACTTTGGGAGCTTGAGGCAGGAGGATCCCTTGAGCCCAGGAGTTCAAGCCTAGGCAACGTAGTGAGACCTCATCTCAATAAATAAATAAATAAATAAATGAGCCAGGCATGGTGGCTCATGTCTGTGGTTCCAGCTACTTGGGAGACTGAGGCATGAGAATTGCTTGAACCCAAGAGGCGAAGGCTGCGGTGAGCCGAGATTGTGCCACTGCCCTCCAGCCTGGACAACAGAGGGAGACCTGTCTCAAAAACAAAAATGAAACAAATCAAAACAAAAACTATGATTCATTTCAGTGAGTCTTCAGTCTGTTCATAAAATAACAAACAACATGTATTTTTTGTTTATTAGATGTCAGACTCTGTTCTCAATGCTTTACAGATATTTTGTCATTTAATTTTCATGTAACTTTAATAAAAGTACCTAAGATAATGGGTAAGACTCCTTCCCCATTTTTCAGATAGGAAACTGAGATAGGTTAAATAATTTGACCAAATTTACACAGCCGAGAAGTAGGTAAAGGAGTCAGGCTTTGAATCCACACTAACACTAGAATACCATTAGCCACTATGCTACGCTGCTACTCTCATGTGAAGATAGCCGTGTAAACTGACAACTAAAATACAAAATGTTGTATCATTGTGGTTGCTTAGTTACTTTTTTGAAAAACAGCAAATTCAATGCTTTTCAGCTTCCTTTCTCAGTGGCATGTGGTGTAAAAACAGGGGTGCAGCAAAGAAAAACTTCTCCCACTCCCATATTTTTTTAGAAACACACAATCGTTGAGCATCATCTGGGTAAATATAGTTTCTTACATTCCCCACCAAAACTGCGACAATCAAAGAGGAGGTGAGGTAGGAAGTACTAGAGGAAGAAAGTTTCATAGAATATATGTAAATGGGAGTTAAAAATAATTAAAAATTTAACAGGACTTGGCAAACCAAAGTGTTTTAAATTTCACTTTACATATAGCTGGGGTTAAAGATAATAAAGGCCATAATTAGTTTCAGAAAAAGACTAACCAGCCCATGAGGACAGTGATGGTTTAAAAATGTAGCATCCAATTATCTGACACTCCTTCTAGAAGAATGTAGTAGACACTAATTCCCCTCATCTTGAATGTGGGCAGAAATCAAAGACTTGCTTCCAATAAATAGAATATGGCAGCAGAGATGTTGTGTGACTAGGTCAAAAAGGGTATTGCAGTTTCCTCCTTGCTCTCTTTGTTGAGTTGCTAGCTCTGGAGGAAGCTAACGGCCATATTTTGAGGGCACTCAAGCAGCCCAATGAAGAGAGAAATAGTGGGGAACTGAGGCCTTCAGCTAATAGCATATGATAAGTCCTTTTGGAAGCAGATCCCTCAGTGCCAGCCAAGCGTTCAGCTGACTGAAGGCATGGCCAACAACTCAATCGAAATCTCATGAAAGACCTTGGGCCAGACACTCAACTAAGCCACTCCCCAATTTCCGGCACACAGAAATTGTGAGATATAAATGTGTATTGTTTTAAGCCACTAAATTCTGGGGTAATTTGTCCCACAGCAATAAACAGGTAATATAGGGACCAATAAGGAGTCAGTCACAAAACTCTGGAGTGACATCATTATCACTGTTATTGTCATTGCACTCATTGTTGACTCCTATATGTGTCCGGTAGAGCAGCTAACAGCATTTTATGCCTTATGTCACTTAATCATTACAATTCTATAAAGTATATACCATTAACAGTCTCTTTATTTAGATTAGGAAATTGCAGCACAGAGAAGTTAACTAACTCACCCAAGGTCACACAGTAAAAAATGAAGCAGAGAGTTGAAACCAGATTACCAAACTTAGAACTTAACAAGGCCATTATCAAAGATTATGTTGAAAATATATGGTAAAATTTTGCTAGTTTGTCACTAGGATATTTGAAATAAAGAATATATATATGTGTATATAAATATATATGTACGTACACACATGCACGTGCGCACACGCACACACATACACATATATATACACACATATATACACACACACACACACACGCGCACATATACAAACAAGTAATAGGAGCTTCTATCCAGAGATGGAAAGATATGAGCTATAAGTGATGTGGTTTTGGCAAGAGAAAGTCCCATTCTGCTTAAAGCTTTAGATTGACTTGTAAGGACCAAGATGCTTATCTGATCTTACAAGCCACAGGTAAAATAGCTCCTGATCATGCCATATGGAAGCAACAGAAGTCTAGAAGATGCCAATAAATGCTGGAAATCAGTGGGAAGACCCTTAGGTGGCATCCAAGAATCCCATTCATAGAGGCAGACTCTCATTCTATTTGAACCAAAACACTTTGCAAAAGATCCTAGCACGTCCTTTCAGGTGACCTAAAGGAAGTAGGGTGACTGCAGAGATACTTACAGTGGAACAGGTAAGGACTGTTTGAATCAGGATATAACCTGACTGTGAACAGGAAATTGTGGTCCTATGCTCATCAGCATGGAAATCTTTTGGGACATGGGCCTTGAACTTATAAATTCCTCCTAAAGAGAATGTTGGGGCTACTGGTACTGAAGCAAACCACCCTCTTTAAAGCATCCTGGAAACAAATCCAGTCTCAGTCTTGTCCTTCAGAGCTTTCAAAATGTAGACCCTCTGGAGATGGAAGCTAGCACCAAATTTTCAAAAGCACTTCATTTTCCCCGAAATCTCCTAGAGTCTTAACAGATCTATCTCTACATTTCCTACAATTGTTGGTCAGGGGCAGAGTGACCCTCACTTGCATGAGCCATTTTCAATAAGAACCTTGTATCTTAGTTTGTATTCATAATGTCGTATTCATTTTTTAAAGACTGCCTTCCAGGGCAAAGCTGCATGCCATTGATATGGGCAAAAATTTCTTGGATATGACCCTGAAAGCACAATGAAAGCAAAAATAGACACAGGGGATTGCATCAAACTAAAAAGCTCCTGCACAGCAAATCCACAGATTGGGAGAAAATATTTACAAATCATACATTAATAAGGGGCTAATATCCAAAATATATCAGGAACTCAAACTACTCAATAACAAGAAAACAAACAATTCTACTAAAAACGGATAAAGATTTGAACAGATGTTTCTGAAAACAAGACATACAAATGTTCAATAGATCTATGAAAAAATGTTCCACATCTCAAATCATCAGAGAAGTGCAAATTAAAACCAGAATATCACTTTATACCTGCTAGAATGGCTATTATCAAAAAGATAAAAGATAAATGCTGGCAAGGATGTGAAGAAAAGAGAGCCCTGGTAGGCTGTGGGTGAGAATGTAAATTAGCACAGCCATTTTGGAAAACAGTATGGAGATTCCTCAAAAACTATGAGTGAACTACCATATGACCCAGCAATTCCACTTCTGGGTTTATATCCAAAGGAACTGAAGTCAGTATGTTGAAGAGATATCTGCACTCCTATGTTCATTGCAGCACTACTTACAATAGCCAAGGTTTGAAAACAATTGGAGTGTCCATCAACAGATGAATGGATTTTAAAAATATGGTCTATATATATATAATGGAGTTCTATTTTGCCTTTAAAAAGCAGGAAATGATGTCATTTGTGACAACATAGAGAGACTTCACAGACATTATGCTAAATGAAATAAGCCAGGCACAGAGAGACATGATCTTCTTTATGTGTTGAATCTAAAAAAGTTGAATTCATAGAAATACCAGAGGCTAGGGGAGTGGAGTGAATGGGGAAAGGGGAGATGGTGGTCAAAGGATACAAAATTTCAGTTAGGAGGAATAGGTTCTCATGATCTATTATAGAGCATGGTGTCTATAGTTTAATAATAATATTATATATTTCAAAATAGCTGAAATAATGGGATTTTAAATGTTCTTACCACAAAGAAAAACAATAAACATTTGAGGTAATGGATACGTTAATATTAGCACGATTTGATCATTCTACAATGTATACGTGTATCAAAACATCACATTGTGCCCCATATATACCACTGTTATTTTCAATTAAAAATCAAATAAAACCTAAAGAGTCATCTCCAAATAATATAAGCTTTAGTTCCCCTCCCTTCCAAAAAACTAAATCTACCCTTGTTGGTAAAACCTCTCAGTCTGCATAAAATCTATTATACCCTTTGTAATGTAGAAAGACTTCTGCTAGACTGCTTTTTGTTACCTCATCTTTTTCCTCCAAGGGGTCTTGAACACCCATGGAGCTGAATTTTAACACTGACAGTGAAGTTATTCCATTGTTTATACATATCTTCCGTCAATCCTATTGATCAAAAACTCTTGGCAGATCACAAAATAACAAACAAGGAGGAGAAGCCACAGTGGAGCAAACAACACTTATTGAATACACTCCAGCAAAAATCTCATGGAGGAGGGTTTCCTGCTGAGAGCCTTTGGCTACAACACTGCCCTTAAAGCTTCTTGCCAAGCATGCGCAGTGCTGTCTGGCATTTTTGCTGTCGATAGCTGGAGCACACAATAGTATGCACGGCACACACACGCACATCCAAATATGTATTTTAAGAGCTAGTCGTCTCCTAGGAGTCACCATCCCTGTCTTTCTTTAGCAATAAGATCCCAATTCTGGCTGGGAACTTGGTAGGATGCATGGCTTAAGACTTTCCTTCTTACCATCCCTTGCATTAGTTGCGGCCATGTAACTAAGTTTTCACTTACAGCACGTGAGAGGAAGTGATGCACGTGACTTTTAGATCATGAAGTTAAAGTGAGGAGCGATGTTCTCCTTCTACTGCTTCTGATTCCATCTTGCTGCCTGGGATGTGATTGTGGTGATCAGGATCTCAGAGCATGCAAAGGCAATACCGTGAGGATGGTGAGGTAACCAGAGAGATGAGTCTAGAGGTGTAACATGGCAAAGCTGCCGTATCAACCCTGGCAGGTATACTTGAGAGGGATATACATTTCTAAATTATTGAAACCACTGTTATTTGGGTTGTGTTTAATAGTCTATATATTACGTTTTCCAGAAAAAATATTTCAGAAAAGAAAAGTATTATCACAAAATCAGTTCTGCCTAGGGAGGCATTAATAGAGTAGGTACATCCTAAAAATCGAGGGCTTGTATATATTCAGAAGTCAAATTCAGGGTTTCTTAGAGTTGGAGCTTGCATGTTCAATAATTATCATGATCTATAAAAAATAATGTTTTAGCAACATAACAAAAGTTAATCATCATCTTAGTCTAAAACTAAGCCCTCAGGTCCCACAGCATTGCCATTAGAACACATGCAGTGATTGGTTCAGTCTGAATAGCCCTAAATTGCTTATTGCACTGATTTCCTTTCTTTTGACCTAGAACAAACACATGGCCTGGACAGAAGTCTTTTTCACTATTTGGAAGAGGCTGTCTCTAGTTAGCATATGTAGCGGTTTGTTCACTGACAGCACAAATTGGTTAGATTCATTTAGTGCTAGCAACATTGTCTTAAATTCTAAAATCATTTTCCATCAAGAGTCGAAAGACTCTGTGGACTAAAGTGTTATGGAAAATATGGAAATCATTTTTACCAACATTTGCTTACATTAATATAACTAATTCATCTCTTTATGATTTCTTTGACCTGGCACACTCTGAGCTTTCTGAAGGCAGGGATGGGGATTTTTCACCATCTTTATAAGATCTAGTGTCTTGCATAGCCGATCTTCAGTGAATGTCTACGGAACTGATTTAAAGATCCCTTCTGTTTTTTAAAAAAAGGTCAGTTCTAGGTATCCTTCTCTAGCAATTATTCTATTGCTTTTCTTTTTCAGACAGGCAAACTTCTGAAAGAGTTTATTATACCACCACTTTCTCCATGCTCATCTGCAACTCAATGCTCGTCATGTACACTGTGATCTATCCTGACTCGAGCACTGTGCAGAGACTGCCCTTGCTAAGGTCACCACTGACCTTCTTGTTGCTAAGCCCAGTGATCCCATTGTGGTATTTTTGTTCATGTCCTCTCTGAAGCATTCAAAAACTGTTGACTGTATATCCTTTTTTCGAGTTTTCTCTTCCCTTAGATTCTGGGACACAATGTTCTGGTTTTCCTGCTACCTCTTCAATGGCCTCTTTCCAATCTCCTGCTCATTTAATCTGCCTCTTTTCATGCTGCTAATTCTAGGATTCAACTTGACCCTCTTTTATCCTCACTTGATACTGCCTTGTTGAGTGACTCATTCATTCCTGTGACTTTATTACGCACATCCTGAGGGCTCTCAAATACATACTTCAGACCAGCCTGGTCTCCTAATTTATAGTCCAGCTTTTTCTGTTTATTATTTCCTTCTGAATGGACCACAGGTTTGTGAAACTCCTCATGCCCTTCATGTGTTCCTGACAGCTTTCTGCTGTTGTTTAGGTTAGGTGTGCTGCCACAGCTCTACAGTCCGTGTAGAGCTTCTGTGCATTTGAATATTAGCATATTCTGTCTGCTCTGTCTCCTAAAATATGCTGGGGTCTGTCTTGCCTCTCTATTTGCATGGCTGTCTTGGACTAGGACTCAAGTATCTCCTGGTCTCCCTGCCTTCAATCTTGCTTTTTTCCGATCCATCCTCCTCATAGCTGTCAAGGCGCTCTATAAAACAAAATCTGGTCACTTGATTCCATTGTCTAAATGTCATCCATAGTTCCCAATTGCCCATAGCAGTATTTCCCAAAATATTTATTATCTGTAAATTGTTATTTCTATAACATATAGAATTATATTATATGACTTATAAATTAAGTCATCTTTTACGAAAAGAGGTTAGTAACCAACTAAATATGGGAAACATTGGATTAAACAAATCTGAACCATATTCTTTTGACTGCAGGACTTCTCAGGGTCTTCAGTATGTAAATAGACCCTGTGAATTTCCAAGAAGGTATTGTATATACTCCTATTTGTCCATTGGACTCAATTTTATTATACTTACTGTATTCACATACCTAAGTATTATATTTATATACTTATTGATAATTCAACTTAGAGCAGCCCTGATCAATAGAACTTTCTGAGGTGATGAAAATATTATCTATCTGTGCTGTCCAAAAATGTAACCTCTAGCTTTCAAGCACTTCAAATGTGGCTAGTAAAAACTGAGGAACTAAAGTTAATTTTATTTAACTTTAATTCATTTAAGTGTAAATTGACCTAGCCATAAGTGGGTTCTGGTTGCTCTACTTGATAGTGCAGGCCTAGAAGATGAATGCCAAGAAGGTCCTTAGCAAGATACAGCAGACCCTTAATGATAATGATCATCCCCAAGCCTCACCAACAGCTGCTTTTCCACGTGTATCATATAATCTAGCCCCATGGACCTAGGGCAACCTCCCCAACATTCTATGTTCTTGCAGATTTTATGCTTCTGCACATATTGTTTCCTTTGCCTTCTTCTGCATGGTAAAGTCTTCCTCATTCCTCAGGGCTCAATTCAGAAAACACTGCCTTTCTGAAGTTCTCCCTGACCTTCCCAGGCAGAATTAGGCATTCTCTTCTTTGCCTGGGTTCCCCGAGTTTTATTTTAGTATTTATCATCTTGTATTTTAAGTGCTTAAATTTTTGCCTGCCCTCAATGGAGTGTGGTGAGCCCCTAGAGGGCAAAGGTTGTATTTAATTCACTTTTGTATCCTTTGTGATTTCTATTTGGGATGTGGCCCACAGAGGGTTTCACGTCAGAATTAATTTCTTTTTTTTTTTTTTTTTTAGTAGAGACGGGGTTTCACCGTGTTAGCCAGGATGGTCTCGATCTCCTGACCTCGTGATCCGCCCGTCTCGGCCTCCCAAAGTGCTGGGATTACAGGCTTGAGCCACCGCGCCCGGCCAGAATTAATTTCTATTAGAAAGAGTTAAAGCCCTGTTTTTGACTTTCTAGATTTTTTTTTTCTTTTCTTAGCAAAGAGGACAAGAAATCTTTCATGCCTTTCAGTATCCACTGATTGTTAGAAATTTCCATAAACATCCTACACCATTCAGGCTTGAAAAGAGGTCTGCTTCCTTCAGTTTTTATAACGCCTATGATGTATATGATTTAGTGGGAAATCTAAAAACTGCTTAGAAACAGTTTCCCTGTCAAGCTAAATTATGTTGGTAATTAGTAACTTACAGTGCTTTCCAACTATTTAGAGGTTCCAAATTCTTTTTTATTAAAAATTCAGAGAGGGGAGTCTCACTTTGTTGCCTAGGCTGAATTGCAGTGGCTACTCCTAGATGCGATCACAGTTCACTGCGACCTCAACCTCCTGGGCTCAAGTGATCCTCCTGCCTCAGCCTCCCAAGTAGCTGGGACTACACATGTGCACCACCACACCTGACTACATTTTGTATTTTTTGGTAGAGATGAAGTTTTGCCATGTTGCCCAGGCTTGTAATTAAACTTTTTTTTTTTTTTTTTGGTGGAGATGGAGTGTTATTATATTGCCCACGCTGGTCTCAAACTCCAGGACATGAGCCACTGTGTGTGGCTCCAAATACTTCCTTTTACAAATGCAAGAATACAACATATAACTGTGTATGGGGAAATGTAGGTTTCCAAGAAAAACTCTTATAATATATAGCTTGGACTAAAAGAAAAGCCAAGAATTAAACAAAAAATGTATCATCATCATCATCATAATTTTCATCACTACTGTTATAAATGAATGAAAATGTGGCTCTTGAGTACTTTGCTTTTAAAACTGTAAACTTCTCTATACATGGTGCCCCTATTTCCTGGAATTGGTTCTGAGGTTAGTAATGGATTCATCTTCAATCAGATAGGGAGAGAAAGAGAAACTAACATTAGCTGAGGGCTTACTATTAGTTGGAACTTTAATAGGCATTTTACACATACTATCATTTAATTTTCTCAATAGCCTTGTAGGAGAGTATTATTATCACTACATTTGGGAATAAAGGATGGCATAGGGAGATTAACTATCCTGCCAAAAATTGTCAATGTTTTTGTTGTGGTAGGAAATCAAATCTAATTCCAATATCTTGCTTTAGCTACATAACTTGTTGCTTTAATAAGTGGTTTGCTTATTTGCATATCTACTCTGTGCTAGGCACTTTATATAATAAAAAAGGAAACATAATTTAAGTAGGAAACATTATTAGATGTTAAAATTTTATATATAAAATGATGGCCTGAGTAAATGGCATTCTTTGATTGTATCTATATTATCTTATATTTGTATCAATACATTGACTGCATAAGAGAAATATGCATAACATTTATTATTATAGTGCAGCACTATTCACAATAACAAAGACATAGAAACAACCTAGATGCCCATCAACAGTGGATTGGATAAAGAAAATGTGGTACACATATACCATGGAACACTACGCAGTCATAAAAAAGAACAAAATCATACCCTTTGCAGTAACATGGATGCAGCTGGAGGCCATTATCCTAAGCAAATTAACACAGGAACAGAAAAACAAATATTGCATGTTCTCACTTATAAGTGAGAGCTAAACTCTGGATACACATAGACATAAAGATGAAAAGAATAGACATTGGGGACTCCAAAAAAAGGGAGGGAGGGAAAGGGAGAAGGGCGAAAAATCTCCCTATTGGGTACTATGTTCACTATCTGGGTGTCATGGGGTCAGAAGAATCCCAAACAGCAGCATCACACAATATACCCTTGTAACAAACCTGCACAGGTACCCCCTGAATCTAAAATAAAAATAAAAAATTTAAACTTGTTATTACAGTATTATATTTTGTTGTGTGCTAATAATTTTCTATGGATGTATGATTGTTTTTTCCTACTACTTTTGTTATTGAGGATGTAGACGTATTTTTATCACTAATATTTGTTTACATTGCAAAATAATTTGATATAAACTTGACTTTAGCATTTTAATCTGAGCCAAGATAACATTGTCCTTAGAGAAATGACTATAATTTAATTTATAAATTGATTTATTCATAATTGATTCTTGTCCACCCATATATCTGTTGCAAGGCATTCTCAGAATTGTATAATGTTGCTGTTATGTACAAGCTGTCAAGCTTTTAGAACTAAGAAGAGTTTAGTGTAGGTTAAAACTAAAAACAATCATAATGTTTAAAATCTTGATCATTTAATAATCACCATTTTATATAATATTTCAAGTTTAGCTCATATTACAGTCTAAAATCATAAAGAACATCTTTCTGTATTCATTCCAGGCATTTTGGATACTTTCACCCAATAGCGTGGCTTTTCTAAGCTGTATTTCCTAAATTATATTTTGCAACTGGGGGTGGTGGGTGGGGCATTCAGGCTGCAGACATTTTCAACAGAAAATCCATCATTTGCAACATCAGCTGTCAGCACAGGTGCCCTGAATTCAGAGGTCCACCCAGTTCTGTGAACGGAAAAGCTGACACAGGACTGTAAAGCAGTTGTCTGATATCATCTGGGCAGGAAATGGAGAAGGCTGAACTCTGAACTAATGCTAATAATTTCCAAATCCTTCTAAAATTAGATGATGGTTTGGGTATATAAAATTGTGATGGAGGTATATTCCCTTACTACTTATGTTTGGTGTATTTTGATAAAAATTTTAACAGAGAGAGAGAGAACACTAATTCTAACACGCAGCACTTTCATCCCCTTTGGCCAAGTATAGTCATAAAATAACTTCCAATGGTGACTCTACTTTAGATAAATAGATTTAACTATATACAGCAGTTAAAATATGTTATAGGTTAACAATGCATTTCCAATTCCACCAGAAGGGGAAGGCCAAAGACAGTATTGACAGTAATTCTTTAATTATATCACTGTTACTATGAATATAAAGAATTTGGTGTCTTATGAATGAGTTAATGAACTAAATTTTGAAGATTACTATTTCAATGTCAAAACTTAAAAAGACTTTGTGGCTCTATCTTTCCTGAGCTTTGTCATGAGATGTTTACTGATTTTGCCAAAACTCCAACTATATCTGTTTGTTTAGTCATAGAAAATATTACTTCCTCTCCATTTTTTTTTTTTTTTTTTTTTTTGCCTAATTTCTCTGAGCAGAATTAATTACCCAGTCCTCTCTGAACTCCTACACTGCTTGGGCAGTATCTTTATTCTGGCCTATGCACTGAGCATAATTACCATTTATATGACTCTCCTTTCTAGTCTGTGACCTCCTTGATTTTATAGACTGTTTCTTATTTCTTACTGGTCCCTGGCATTCAGGTCATTGCTTGACATTAATAAATTCCGTGAAGCTCAGTCTAGTTTCACATACAGTAGTGGTTCTCAAAGTGGGTCCTGGTTTCATCTGTATTGGAATCACCTAAGTGTTTCCTAAAAGTAGCTTTCTGTGCTCAACAGCAGATCTACTTAAACGAAATCCCTGGGGTGGGGCACAGGACTAACAAGGACTCTAGGTCATTGTTAGGCACAGTGACATTTTTTTGGTAATAGTTTTATTGAGAAATAATTCACATTCTATACAATCCCCCCATTTCATGTGCCATCACAGTTTTTTTTTTTTTTTAATTTTCACAGAGCTGTGCAACAATCACTGTAAATCAATTTTATAATATTCAACTAGCCCCAAAATAAATACAGGTCCTTTAGCAGTCATTCTCCATATCCCCTAATGCTAAGCAACCACTAAGATACTTTCTGTATGTCTAGATTTGGCTATCTGGACATTTCATATAAATGGACTACAAAATATGAGGTCTTTTGTGTCTGGCTTCTTTCACTTAGCATGATGTTTTCAAGGTTCATTCAAGGTTCATCAGTACCTTGTTCCCTTTTATTGATTCTATTGTGTGACTATACTACATTTTATCTATCCATTTCTCAGCTGATGGTTGCCACTCTTTGACTATTATGAATAACGCTGTTATAAATGTTTTTGAATCATTTTTGTGTGAACCACATGTTTCATTTCTTTTAGGTAATATTTACCTGGAAGTAGGGTGTCTGGGTCATATAGCAACTCAGTTTTATCTTTTAAGGAACTGTCAAACTGTTTTCCTAAGTAGCTGTATCTGTACTTAAAACTAAAGTGTTAAGTTTCCAATTCTCTACGTCCTTGCCAGCATTTTTTATTGCCTATTTTTAAAATTATAGCTATCCTCATGGATATAAAGTACTATCTTGCTGTAGTTTTGATTTCCCTGATGGCTAGTGATGTTAAATATCTTTTAATATGCTTGTTGGTCATTTGTACATCTTCTAGGGAGAAATAGCCATTGAAATCTTTTGTTTATTTTTTGGGTTGTGTTTTTATTACTGAGTTGTAAGATTTGCATATTGTAGATACAGGTCCCTTATTAGATACATGATTTGCAAATATTTATTTTCTTCCATTCTATCAGTTGTCTTTTCACTTCCTTAAAGGTATCCTTTGAAGCACAAAACTTTTTAATATTAATGAAGTTCAATTTTTTTGTTGTTGCTGTTTGGGCTTTTGCTGGCTTATCTAAGAAACCACTGACTAATTGAAGGTCATGAAGATTTACAGCTGTTTTCGCCTATGAGTTTTGTAGTTCTAGCTCCTATGTGTAGGTCTTTGGTCCATTTTGAATCAATTTTTGTCTTCAACTTCATTTTTTTGCATGTGGATATCTGGGTGTTCCTGGTCCATTTGTTGAAAAGACTCTCCTTTTCCCATTGAGTTGTTTGACCCTTGACAAAAATCAGGTAGCCATGATGTGTGGCACAACAAAATTTTAGAATACGTGTCTATTGGAATTGTGACCTGGACATTATTATAAGAGTAAAAAAGCAAAATCATTAACTTCAGATAACTTTAATGATTATTAGTCTTGACATGTGTTTGTAATTCCAAATTTGATATGAAGGTGGGTATTGTAAGAATTGGAAATGCTGAGGTAAGGGTTAATAGGAAGACTTGGCTTGTGCTTTACCATGTAAATTATTATTATTATTTATACTTTAAGTTCTGGGATACATGTGGAGAATGTGCAGGTTTGTTACATAGGTATACATGTGCTGTGGTGGTTTGCTTTTGCTGCACCCATCAACCCATATCTACATTAGGTGTTTATCCTAATGCTATCCCTCCCCTTGCCCCACATACAATGCAAATTATAAAATCAAGAAGCTTACTTGGCAAAATGGTCTTATAGCGATTTTTAGTTCCATGACGCGGAATATCAATTTCTTTGGGATCCACAAAGTTCATCGGTATTTCCTGCAAAAATAAGTAATATCAAACTAGTGTATCTAATACTGCCACAAAGAAAATCTTCACAGGGGGCCATCTGATCCAGAGTTCTACTGGACTTCAAAGCCACTTAAAAACAACAGACCTACTACCTTTGGTGGACCAACACCCTTCCTTTCCTAAACGTATCAGCTGCATCCGGACAAGCTGACTTCTAAGAAACAGCTCTCTGTGTTAGAAAATATTGCTTAATACGTAGTCAGTAAGGAGACATATAACACTGGTTAGATTTTAAGAATCCTGATGTGACATAATTGCTAGAACGATTAGACAGATGCTAAAAAGTGAATTTTTTTAAAAAAAGATATATTCAAATATATTCTAGTTTTTATGTAACTTTAGTACCAAAAATCTTACTATAATTTTTGTGTTAAAAAATTGTAACACACATGTTATATTTTGTGTTATAATATATATAGTAACACATGTGTTACTATATATTAGTGCTAAAATATATTAGTGTGAAAACATTATCTTTTCACACTAATAGTGACTCTTTTAGGATTACTAAAACCTCTTTCTCAAAATGGTAAATATAAAGGCTTTTTTTGTTAATTCAAGTGATGATGACATGACTTTTTTTGAATTAAGAAATGGTTGATAATTGGACTGTTCCATTTGGAGTTGTAAATGCAATGTTTTTAGTGAAAGGCATTCAAACACTGTTTCTCCCACTTAACAAGAACATTAATATTCTTATTTTGTCAGAGTATACATTATGTGCCTCAAGTGATTGGACAGGGAACAATAGAAAAAGAGTGGCTGTATGTAAGTGCATTAGATCTAAAAAGGTGTGCATCTGTAGCTAATCAGGACAAATAAAGCAACAAGCCAAAGTTTTCAAAAGGATCCAAACAAACATTTGTTTAAGGATTTGATTATACAAAACAGTATGCTCTCTAACTTTGATAAGATTAATGTGAACAAAATGACTTTTATGTTATTTAATGACTGATATTAAATCTTTGATAAAAAAAAATAATATTTTTACTGCTTAAACTTTCTCCGGTAGAAAATTTAACTTAGCAGTCTAATATTTGTTGAAATAAAATAAATCATCTTTAAATTCATTCAGATTATCCTAGTTTTTGGTCAATATGAAAATTTCAGAAAAGCCGGACTACATAAATTTGAGACTTGGTCTACAGAGAGAAACAGCTGTTTGTTTATTAATTTATTTATTTTTAGAGATGAGGTCTCACTCTGTCACCTAGGTCAGTGTGCAGTGGCACAATCATAGCTCACTGTAACCTCAAACTCCTGGACTCAAGTGATCCTCCCATCTCAGCTTCCTGAGTAGCTGGGATTACAAGCGTGAGCCACCACACCTGGCCCCAACTTACTTACTTTTAAAATACTTTTTCCTATACTTGCACTATGCTAGCTATCCATGATATTTATCCCTATTTTCTGCTCCAACTAAATGTTTTAACCTGTTAATTCCAAGTTATAAAAATAAGCAAAATTGTTGAATATTCAATGGAAAACACATGTTCATGTTTGGTAATTTCAAGCATGTCAGTGTCTTTGGGCAAAGCCACAAAGGTAATATCTTTATTCCTCCCCTTCTTCCTTCTCACCTTCTGTTTTCTGACACACACTGACAATCTGTCATCTTCCAGCATTCTCTTTCTCCTGGGTACTCCTTCTTGGCCTTCAATTTCCTTTCAGGGAAGTGGGCTATGGTAAGGTCTTATTTCATAAACAAAGAGCTGTCTGCAGTTCTAGAAAAAAAAAGCTCTAGGTGTGCCTTTGGCTAGCTGTGTGACCACTGACTTGTTCTTTCATTCCTACAGGACTCATTTTCTTCACATGTAAAATATGATACACCACAGAGTCTGATGTTCATGTTTGTATTTTACTTTGGACACTTAATAATAGTTGATGGGGCTAATAGTAGATCCAACCCATCGCCGAATCTTTCACCATTAGGGTGGCTGCAAATGCCTGAACTGACCCTAGAATAATCAATTTATGTACTCAACCAATATGGCTTAAGATGTACAACTGATTTAAAATGCAAGAGGTGATCAATAAAGTCAATATTTCCCTTGGGCAACAATTAAACATAAGAAGATTTAATCTGACTTCATGTTCTCTGAGTTGATATATGTTATCATGCTTTAAGCTTTCACCAGCAACACTGGTATGTCTAAAACTGAATTCATCATTCTTTTTAGCCCACACTTGGCCTTCCTCCTGTGTTCCTTATTTCATTAAAGGGCACCATATGTACCCTACTGGCCAAGACAAAAACACGAATATCAACCCCTGGCTTTTCCATTACTTTTGGCTGCCTCATTCAATTAATCCCACTTCTTGTAAATTCCTACAGATTCTCTCCATTTTCCCTTCTACTGTATTAGTTTAGGCCACTAATGCAATTCCACAGGATTAATGCTAGAGCCTCTAAACTGCTCCCTTTTAGTGCCTACTCCACTGCAAATAGAATGATCTATCTAAAACACAAGATAAAGTCCAAGCTTCTAAATATATATTAAGGTTTGGGTTTCTTTTATACTTCTGAGGCTCAACTTCTGCCACTTCCCACCTCGATTTCAATGTTCCAGTTAAACGGAACAGTTTAATTCCCCAGACAGTGACAGCAAGGCTATTCTTTGTCCTGGAATGCCCCTTCTCTGCCCAGCTCCCTATACCACTTAGTTGCTTGGTCATTTCCTGTGTATTCTGCCTTAACTTAGCTCTTACATTCCAGTTTTAATACTTATCAATAGTGGATGAGACGGGAGTGAATCTAAAACCATTTCACTTTGCCATTTGTTTTTTGTAGGCTGCTTAAGTATAGGACAGTATCATTTCCATATGTCTCTAGCGCCCCGTGTTTCAAATACCGACTGAAGAGCGAATAACAAACAGAAGGCTCACCATGAATTCACTTTGGAGTAAATGTGAACTTGCCACGACGTCCCTCAGCTGAGACCTTGTGAGAATTCGGCTGGCTGACTGCAGGTACTCCATTGCTACCTTTTCCCGTGGTGTCGGTATAGCCACAAAGGGTTCAATATTCCCCAAGCTACTCATGTCCAACGTAAGAGATACATTGGACCCTCGTCTACATTGGAGAAGAATGTTATATTTAAACACCACATAATTATTTTGATTGCAAAAACTTGTCTTTCTGTACATGCACACAACTCCGTGGGAACTTTCACAGAAATTACAACCAACTATATTTTCTCTTTTAGTACCATGGTTGGCCATAGCAACTACCCATAGTTCCTTTAGAGAAAAATAACAATTTTGTTGTTGGAAAGAAGTCTAAATTGAGAAAATATGCTATAATTTATGAATGCATATACTTACTACAGAAATCATAGGTTGGCTAATAATATTAAGTGAAAAATTAAGGAAAAGTAAAAAAAGTTAGGAAAAGCTATATATCTATATATCCATGTCTATATCTATAGATATCTTCTGAGAGAATCCCTAAAAAATGGCTTCTGGGGCCAGGTGAGGTAGTTCATGACGGCAATTCCAGCCCTTTGGGAGGCTGATGTGGGTGGATTGTCTGAGCTCAGGAGTTCAAGACCAGCCTGGGCAACATGGCAAAACCCCGACTCTACAAAACATACAAAAAGCAGCTGGATGTGGTGACCCACACTTGTAGTCTCAGCTACTAGGGAGGCTGAGGTGAGAGAATCGTGTGAGCCCAGGAGGTTGAGGCTGCAGTGAGCTGTGATGGTGCCACTGCACGCCAGCCTGGGCAGCAGAGAGAGACCTTGGCTCTAAAATAAATAAATAAAACAATAGATAAAAATTTAAAAAGATGGCTTCTGTATCCTCTATTTATGTGTATATGTGTGCATGCATATGTGAATTGACATATGAATTCATTTAATTTTCCGTAAACCTAAAAGGGCCATAGAAATCACAGACCCCTTAAAATGAGTTACAATTTATCTCCTTATAATTCCATTCTCCTGTTGGGGGCAAGGTGATGCTCTTACAACTAATACAGACCCTGTTCCTGAGTAAAAAGTAAGGATGCCTTTTTACAAGTAATACCAGCTGTGTGGACCATAACTATAAAACAGCATGTGAGAGAGAGACTGGAGAACGTCAGAGATGGTGTTTACAAGAACTCGTTACATTTAAAGGGCCTAGGTGTGTCAGATCAAATATGGTGCCAAGTAGTTGGCGCCTCAAGGAAGTAGAGACCAGGAACAACAGGCCAAAATATGTGAGAATAAAGATAGCAAGAGTAGATCGCCAGTCCTGGTGCAAATTATGCCCTAATACCTACTCCAGAATGTGACATTAAGAAATAATTATAGCCGGGCGCCGGTGGCTCAAGCCTGTAATCCCAGCACTTTGGGAGTACGTCGAGATCGGCGGATCAATGCAGGTCAGGAGATCGAGACCATCCTGGCTAACATGGTAAAACCCTGTTCTACTAAAATACAAAAAACTAGCCGGGCGCAGGTATGGGCGTTTCAGTCCCAGCTACTGTGGAGGCTGAGGCAGGAGAATGGCATAAACCCAAGGAGACAGGGAGCCAGTGAGCTGAGATCCGCCACTGCATCTGTGCCTGGTGGCGAGCTTTGCACCGTCACCGCGTCACACCGAAACGTTCAATGTCCCACGCACCTGAACGTTCATTTCACACTGATACCATTTGCCATCTCCCAAACAGCCTGTAAATTTAATTTGACGGATATCTGTATGTTTAGACATTTATTTTACTTATAATTTCCAGTTATAGTTCATGGAAATTAGAGAATGGCTGGCCTTTTAATGGTTGAAACTTCTTGATTTTTTTTTGAGATAAACACTATAACATTTTCTAAATATTTCACAGATGTTTTGCTGGCAACTAGTTTGATTATGTGTATATGTTTGTAAGTATCTATCTGCACATATATATATATATATATATCACCTTATTTATTATACTATTATTTTATTGAAGATATTACTGTATTCCAACCTATTCTTTCCTTCCTTTTTTTCTACTGGATTTGTCAAAGCCTGAGATATGTATGTGAGTCCTCCACAATAATTGTGCTTGTTATTTTTCCTTCTAACAGTTTTTACCTTGTACATTGCAGCCATTGTGTTATTTGAAGGGATTCATAGTCATATCTTCACTGCAATTTATCAATATTACTTTCTTTCCTGTTAATTTTATATTTGCCCTCACAACAGACTTTAAAAAATGAATATTGATATGGCTATATATTTTGGGGGACATGTTTCTGAAAACCTTTTCTCATCCTATTATTATTCTTAACTCTTTTGGATCACTGGGTTAGGGATTAGGGAATAGCATTTATTATAGATGCTCATAAAATACTGACTACCTAATAGAGGGATCATTTTCCCACTCCACTTTTTCTTTTCTGGTTTTTGGTGGTGGTTGATATGGTTCCTGTGCTTCTGAGTAGGAGGCAAATAGTTGAAGAAGAGCAAAGAATCGTTCTACTCATGGACCAAGAATTTTAATCTCTGTTTAGTGGGAAAGTAGTTTTTAAAGTTTTTCAATTCAGTTCTGGACTTCAAATTGACAGAAAATCCTTACTGATTCTACTAATAGTTTACCAATTGGTCTTCATATTTAGGGCATTTGTGAGACTTCAGCTTTGGTAGGCTTTATAGACATTTTAGTATGAAGTTGAGAGAGGCTGCTTAAGGGATTGCTAGTCATATGCCATTTAGAATCACCATGCCATTCAATCAAATTTTCAGCCTCCAGAGACAAAAGTGCCTGCCCTCTGTCAATGGAGTGATGCTCATGCTTTAGATGGTGAAGTCTCTTCCATCTAGAGTGGTCAGAGCAGATTCATGAGGTAGAAGTCATTTAAGTTGGACTTTGAAAGCAAATGTTTAATAGGTGAGTTTTTGGCAGAGAGTTAAAGAAACTGGCAGGAAAAAAAGTGTAGGAGAATAAATTAATACAACTTTGAAGAACAACATAGAAGCAGTTGGAACTGGAGTTCTCTCATATAAAAATATATTTTGAAATTGGGGGGCAGGCCTATGTAAGAGAGATGAGAGAGAAGCAACAGTCATAGACACCGTAAGACTATAAAAAGCCCAACAAGAGTCCAGGGATGTTGGCTAACACCTGTAATTCCAGCACTTTGGGAGAATGAGGCAGGAGGATCACTTGAGGCCAGGAGTTTGAGACTGGCCAGGGCAACATAGCAAGACCCTGTCTCTCCAAAAAAATAAAATAGCTAGATGTTGTAGTGCTTGCCTGTAGTCTCAGCTATTTGGGAGGATGAGGCTGGAAGACTGAGCCCGGGAGTTCCAGGCTGCAGTGAGGTAAGATTGCACCACTGTCATACTCCAGGTTGGGTGACAGAGTGAGACCCCATGTCAGAAATAAAAAAATTTAAAAAGCCAGATAAAAGAGGACCCAGAACATCATGAGGGTGTATCGACTTCTGTTTTGATTTCCCATAGCATACGCTGCCTAAACCTGGGAGATTAGAAGCTTTTGAGATCCCGTGTCTAGGGGTCTATTTGATTTAATGAGTTAATTTTCTAAGGATTCTGTGGTAAGCAGAGAGTCGTGGAAACATATTCATGCTAACTGACTTAAATAATAACCATTTATATATTACAGTCAGAAAGACATTTCAAAAACAAGATAAACATATAAACTTATGGGAAAATTCCAATTAAGACATATGAAAAAAAATCTACAGAATTTAGAAAAAAAATCAACATAAATAATAGGAGAACTATACCTTTAATAAAAAAGGAATGTGAAAAGTAAGAACAAACTCTACTGAAAGCTTTACTTTTATTTTGTCTTGGAACTGTGGGCAAACTGTTTAGCCTTTTTAATGCCTCATGATTGCTGTTGGACAAAAGGGAACATAATAAAAAGCTTTATCAAGCTCCTGCTGCAGCACCAATTATTATTTATGCCAAAAAATAAATAAGAGGGAGGAAATTCAAAAGATACCAATGCAAACAATTGAAGGAAAAAGCAAATTCTTAGGGAAAAGTAAAAGGAATGCAATAAACAGCATGCTAATTATAATTAACTAAAAAGGAAAATATGTATAAATATTATGGGCCGGGGCGACACATCCATTTCAGCAAGAGAATATAAACAACTTTGGGTCAAAATTGTTCAATTCTAATGACATCAGTTTCCGATAACTTACAGGTGGGAAGAAAACATAGCTAAAATTATAGTAACATTACAACTGAGTGTTGGAATAACTCAGAAACCAGACATTCATTTTCCTGGTAGTTGAGGACCATAATGCTAGACTTTAGAAGCGGAATTTAGGCAGAAAGGGCTAAAATTTCCAGTATCATGTCTACGGGCTCATTCTTAGACATGCTACTGTTTTTGCAGTACTTTGGTCACTGAGAACAGTGAAACTTCAAGCAGTATACCTCATTTAGCACCCAATAAAGAATGGAAATGGAAGTAAGAGAACAAAATGAAACAAATGATCATTTTTTCTTGTAGTCCCGGAAGATGTACTTCTGAAACTATTGGATTATTAAATTAAGTTTCAGTGGGAAACGGTGGCAGCTGCTTATCTTGAAATACTGGAGAACGGAAAAATATGGATTTTAAAGATTATAAGAAGAATTTAGTACAGAATGAAAGCAAACAGATTTGACCTCAGATCTTTTCTTTTGATTCTGTAAAAAGTATACATAATTTGTCTAGAGCTGTCTTCATTAGTGTACACGTCAAATCTTATGTGGTGAGAAGCAAGAACTTTAATGTTGATGTTCTCTTAAGAACTGAAAATGTGATCTTGAATCCTTTAGTCCAACTATTCATCCTTGTGTGTTATAGTGGCCATGAATCTGACAGTCTTGGCTTGATCATAAAAGGTGGCCTTAAACCCTCTCACCCACAACTTAATTTTTCTTATTTAATTTTGCATATTCAGCTTTTCCACATATTTAGTTTTCTAGAATAACTCTACTTAAATAGAATGAAAAAGAAAAAAAACCACAAGTTTTTGCTCATTTGAATAATGAAGGAGACAAAAGTGGAGAAATGGAGAGATGGAATTCCTTTACTTTGTGTGGACTGAGTGGCATCGGCAGTTCTTTGCAACTCCCAATTCTATGATTTTTAGTTCCAAGGTTAATAGTATTTAATAATAGTATGCTGTTTCCATCTCTTTGTCTTCCAATAAATTATATATAGTACCAACCCTCTTTCTGGATCACTTGAAACGTGATAGGATAAAACAGAAATAAACACGGAACACTAAGAAAGTTAAATTGTGACATAAATGGAGTGTTACCAATTTCAAGAAGCTGAAATAAATGAGTAGGTATTGTGACCATCCATAATAAAATTTCCCAAAGGAAATCCTGAAGGGAAGAAATAATAATAAATATAGAACATGCCAGGCATGAACCCAGGAAGATGATAAATGAATTTCACCCTAAAGTTAAAAGAAAATCTTTTAACATAGAGAACACTTTTAGTGTGAGAAATGATTCATTTTCCTACCTGAAAGGACCTACCTCACTAGATAGAATGTTGCTATGCCTTTTGATTGAATCTATAAATGTTTTGAATTCATAAAATGATGTCTGACCTTTTATATGTGTATAGGACAAGGCAAAATTTACTACACCCTTATTTTACAATAAAAAAAATCAAAACAATCATTTAAAAGAACCAGATACATTGAACTTGTCACATTACTCTTGAAATATTGACTTCGGCAAATGAGTTTAATCATTGTTCTGTATTTCGCTTACGCAACTTGGATCTTAGACTAGATAATAGGCAAATGGGAATAATAATAAAACGCACAAAGGCGACTCACACCATAAAAGATAAATAAGCAAGAATATGTGAAAATTTCCAGCCTAATGTCTGGGATATAATAACATATATGAATTATTATCATAATTAACATGGTGATTTTTACTTCACTCTCTACACAGCTATGTGGGAGCTACATGAGTATACACTGATGAACATTTGAAGGAGGTAAAGTTGAGAAAATTGGTCAGTAATTAAGAGTTAGCAGCAGTATTACACATGCAAAATCAATGGTCGTCTAAGTTGGGACTATTTTTTATACTTTAAGTCCTTAACACTTATACCTAATGTCTTTAAAATTAACAATGTTTTTCTGATTCAAAAATAATGCCTGTTAACTAGACAAAAGCTAAAAATAGAGATTTTACAAATTTCATGATACCAATATTTAAACTGCTAAGAATATTTTTTTGTATATGTCCTTCAAGTCCTTATATGTATGACAAAAATCTAGATTTTTATTCAATATATTCTTTTATGATTTACTTTTTAAAAAAGGAAATAGGCACAGAACCATTGCATATTATTTACTTTTTTAAAAAACTAACTATATCATGAATGTCTTTTCATGTTCTCAAGTTTTTTTAAACACTCTTTTCAAACAATTGATAGTATTCCATTATTGAGATGTGTTATAGTTAGTTAACCAATACCTTATTTTTGGACACTAAGTCATTTTCAATTTTTTCACCACTATAAACAAAACTGTAATGAACATCCTTGTACTTCAATGTTTGTGCATTTTCCTAATTACTTTTCAGTCAAGAAGTCTTAAAATCTAACTCAAAATCTCTTGAGTTTGAAGAAGTCAGTGGACACTCGCAGTGTGGAAGAGGCATGAAGACAGACTCTTGGAGCTTGCTGATATTGATGTAGCTCAAACTCTCTTCATCTTTGGTTCAGATCTTTGCAGTTGTTCCTTAGCAAGCTTTCCTAACTCTAAAATCTCCTAGTTCGATATATTTTTTCCAGATTTCACTGGAATGATGTCTGAGCACTGAAAATATGATAAAACCCACAAGTAGCTACCCTTTAGACATAAGATGCTTCCTAATCTATCTACTGTGTATTTCTCCAGCCTTATCTCCTGTCACATTCTTATCCAGACCTGTGTCCCAGGCAGACAATCTACCTGCAGCTCTGTTCTCTATGCCTCAAATGAGCTTGCCCCAACACTTTCAGGTTCAATCCTCCAAATGCCGGGGGCTCTATCCTCTGAGACTTCTTAGCAATTTTCCCAATATGTATCCAATATATATCATATTCACTAGAAATGATTTGCAGTAAAGTGTGAACACATTGAGGCCAAAGACTTTGACTTGAGTTTTCCTGTTGTACCCAGTCATGAACACATGGAGAGCAACACTTTTGATGTCTGTGTGGATGAACAGTTGCAAATGAATTGGTTAGAGGGATGCTATATGTAATTACTGTGCTTTGATGGTTTTTTCAATCCTCCTGAAAATACAGGAATTGGGGGAACCATGTTAAACAGGAGTCTGAAAATTTTGAGTGGAGAAGCCAAGCTTATGTAGGTAAATGTTACAGTTGTGATTCAGTTTGAATCTTGTTTAAGCATCAATAAAGTCTGAGCATTAACATCCTAAAGATCTACGTTAATTTTTTTCAGAAAAAGGAAGAAAATCTACCGCTTTGTTTTGTAACCAAGGATGATTAATTTTTACTCTTTTTTTTTTGGCATTTGGTATTGTTTTGACTGTCACTCATGGTGAGGAGGCTGTTTCCCTTTCAACAAAATAACAAAATGATGGTAGTCCTATTTTTAGTTCCTAAGTTAATTTTTCTCGTTTATATAATTAGTTAAGAAAAAGATAATGCTAAAAAATTAATAAGTCTCAATGACTAAGTCATTCCTTGTGAAATGAGAAGTCTTCTTTGAATTTCAGCTGATTTAAATACAAATACAAATACAAATACACACACACACACACACACACACACAGAGAGACACACGGCATTTTCTAGGTAGCACAATACAATGAATAATCCCCGTCTCTTTATGCAATCAACTACCAAAGAACCCTTTTAATCCTGACCATTACAAATAAATTAAATATATTCATTTATTTGTAAGACCAGAAATGACACCTATTGTCCTGATACCAAAACCTGGCAGAGATACAATAAAAAAGAAAACTTCTGGCCAGTATCCTTGATGACCATTGATGCATTAATCCTCACTAAAATACTGGCAAACAAAATTCAGCAGCACATCAAAAAGCTTACCCACCAAGATCAAGTAGGCTTTATCCTGGGATGCAAAGTTGGTTCAACATATACAAATCAATAAATGTAATTCATCACATAAACAGAACTAAAGACAAAACCACATGGCTATCTCAATAGATACAGAAAAGGATAAAATTCGACATCCATTCGTGTTAAAAACTCTTAATAAACTAGGTACTAAAGAAGCATACCTCAAAATACTAAGAGTCATATATGACAAAACCACAGCCAACATCATACTTGAATGGGCAAAAGCTGGAAGCATTCCCCTTGAAAACCAGCACAAGACAAGAATGCCCTCTTTCACCGCTTGTACTCAACATAGTATTGGACGTCCTGGCCAGAGAAATCAGGCAAGAGGAAGAAATAAAGAGCATTCAAATAGGAAAAGAGGAAGTAAACTATCCCTGTTTGCAGATGACATGATCCTATATCTAGAAAACCCATAGTTTCAGCCCAGAAGCTTCTGAAGCTAATAAACAACTTCAGCAAAGTCTCAGGATACAAAATCAATGTGCAATGTGCAAAAATCGCTAGCATTCCTGTACACCAACAACAGTCAAGCCAAGAGGCAAATCAGGAACGAACTCCCATTCACAATTGCCGGAAAAAAAAAAAAAAAAAAAAAAAACCAAAACCTAGGAATACAGCTAACTAGGGAGATGAAAGACTTCTACAAGGAGAACTGCAAAACACTGCTCAAATAAATCAGAGATGATACAAACAAATGGAAAAACGTTCCATGTTCATGTATAGGAAGAATTAATATTATTAAAATGCCCATACTACCCAAAACAATTTATAGATTCAATGATAGCACTTAACATTAATTAAGCCAAGTTTGTAAGAAATGGCTTACCTGAATTATCTCACTTAATTGTTACAACAATTTTTGAGAAAGATTATTCACAGAACTAGAAAAGCCATTTTAAAATTCATATGGAACCAAAAAGGAGCCCGAATAGCCAACACACTCCTAAGCAAGAAGAACAAATCTGGAGGCATGATGCTACCTGACTTCAACTATAGTACAGGGCTACGGTAACCAAAACAGCATGGTATTGGGACAAAAACAGACACAGAGACCAATGGAACAGAATAGAGATGCCAGAAATAAGGCTGCATGCCTACAACTATTTGATCTTCAACAAACCTGACAAAAACAAGCAATGGGAAAGTATTCCCTATTCAATAAATGGTGCTGGGAGAACTGGCTAGTCATATGCAGAAAATTAAAACTGGATCCCTTCCTTACATCATATACAAAAATTAACTCAAGATGCTTCAAAGGCTTAAATGTAAAAACCCAAACTATAAAAATCCTGTAAGAAAATCTAGGCAATACCATTCAAGCCATAGGCAAGGACATAGGCATTTCATGATGAAGATGTCAAAAATGATTTCAACAAAAGGAAAAATTGACAAATGGGATTTAATTAAACTAAAGAGCTTCTGTACAGCAAAAGAAACTATCAACAGAGTATAACAGACAACCTATAGAATGGGGGAAAATTTTGGCAACTTTGCATCAGACAAAGGTCTAATATCCAGCATCTATAAGGAGCTTAAATTTGCAAGAAAAAATTGTTATTAAATGGTGAGCAAAGGACATGAACAGACACTTCCCAAGAGAAGATATAGATGCAGTCAACAACCATATGGAAAAAAATCTCAACATCACTGATAATTAGAGAAATGCAAATCAAAACCACAATGAGATACCCTCTCACACCAGTTAGAATGGCTACTATTAAAAAGTCAACAAACCTGCACGTTATGCACATGTACCCTAGAACTTAAAGTATAATAATAATAATAATAAATAAATAAATTTAAATTAAAAAAAGAAAAAAATAATAAAAAGTCAAAAAATGACATATACTGGTGAGGTTGTGGAGAAAAAGGAATGCTTATACACTGTTAGTGGGAGTGTAAAGTAATTCAACTATTGTGAAAGACAGCGTGGCAATTCCTCAAAGACCTAAAGACAGAAATATCATTTGACCCAGTAATCCCATATACCCAAAGGTATATAAATTGCTCTATTATAAAGACATATTCACACATATGTTCATTGCAGCACTATTCACAACAGCAAAGACATGGAATCAACATAAATGCCCAGTAATGAGGGATGGATAAAGAAAATGAGCTACATATACACCACGGAATACTATGCAGTCATAAAAAAGAATGAGATTATGTCCTTTGCAGGGACATGGATGGAGCTGGAGGCCATTAGCCTTAGCACACTAACACAGGAACAGAAAACCAAATGCTACATATTCTCCCTTATAAATGGGTGCCAAATGATGAGAACACATGGATACCCAGAGGGGAAAAACATACACTGGTGGGGCCTATCGGAGGGTGGAGAGTGGGAGGAGGAAGAGGATCAGAAAAAAAAACTAAGGGGTAGTAGGATTATTAAGTATAATTATATTTGGTATATTTATTTATATTTAGGGGTAGTAGGATAACTAAGGGGTAGTAGGTATTAACCTGGGTGATGAAATAATGTGTACAACAAACCCCCATGACACAAGTTTACCTATGTAACGAACCTGCACATGTACCCCTGAACTTAACATAGAAGTTAAAAAAGAGCCCTTTATTTTAATTCCAAATCCTTAAATCTGTTTTTAGTCATTGGAAAGAAACATTTATAAAGTTAAATATTCACAAAGAAAATTTTTACATTTATGCCAAGGATTATATATTTTTAAAAGTACCCTTTAATATCTATCTGAAAGATTCTAGAATCCATCTCAGTCATTTGATATAAAAAGCAGATATCTTAAGTCATTAACCAGGGCACATCAAGGTCTGCCTTTACCTAAAATGAACTCTCAATCAAAATTATGAAAATCTACTCTCTCCAGAGTTTCTCCAAATGTTTACCCAAGAACAGTAAGTTATTTAAATATACATTCCTGTGTTTGTTCAGTGTTCATTTAGAAGTGTACCACCCACCATGTAATCGTGGGCTTTGGTCAGTTAGGTGCTTTGCAAATAAACCAGGATGACCTTTGCTCCCTACAAGTCACTGGCCTTTCACCTTGGAATTTCAGAGTAGGGAGTTGCTTCCTTTTGGTCAGTGGAGAGTCAATGACTTTGCTGGGTTACTCTGTGGCCACAGATCATATTTAAAGTGTCATCAGTCTTCAGGTGGAAGGAAGGAAGGCATCAATTACCTGGAGGGGCTGTATTAGCATTAAATGAAGAGAATGCACTTGATTTGATCACTGTGATCAGATTCTTGCCAGCATAAATACACAATCATGTTATCGGTACATGGATGAATGCCTAAATATAAATTATTGAACACAGTTGCCAATAGTTAAAATAAACCTCTCCCCGTAAGCAACTGGGATTTGTTGATTTGATGCCATTCATAATAATTCATTTTTTTTCTGGGTCCTTTCTCATCTAGTGTCAGATAAAATAATTGCAAGATAACCCTGAAAATCAAATAGCCATTCACCCAAGTGCAGATATTAGTCATACCAGACAAAGTAAGGAGTTTTTATTTTTGATACTGTGTTTTATTATCTATATTATGTCCAAGGAGCAGATGGACTGGTAAAAAAATAAGTATTTCTGGAATGCAAAATATACACATTTTAAAGAGTGAATTGAAATTTGTCATGTAAAGGACGCTTTTATGCTTGCTATAAGAAATATATCCCTTTGCTTTCCCAGAAATAAAAATGTTCTAAATTAGCATGCTTTAACTAAATCAAACAAAATGAAAAAATGCCCAGAAGCAATTCCCAACCAATTTTATATAATATTAATGGGTAACATTTATGATAGAAAACTAAAGTTATATATACTGCCTCCTCATTTTTATTGAGATATAATTTATGTACAACAAAATTCACATTTCCAAAGTGTACAATTCAATGGTTTTTAGTATAGTCACTTAGTTGTATAAGCATCACCACAATCAATTTTAAAACATTTTCCTCACCAGCCCCACCCCCAAAAAATTCTCCCTGCTCACTAGCAGTTACTCTGTATTTCTCTCTCTCTCCAAGCTCTAGAAACCACTAATATACATGCTGTGTCTATAGATTTACCTGCTTTGGACATTTCATATAAATGGAGTCATACAACATATGGCCTCTTGTCTTGTCTGACTTCTTTTACTTAGCATAATGTTTTCACGGTTCATCCACGTTGTAGCATCTATCAGTACTACATTACTTTTCATGGCACAATATATTCCATTGTATGGATACACCCACATTTTGTGTATTCATTCATCAGTTGATGGACATTTGGGTTGTTTCCACTTTTGGCTAGTACGAATTATTTTGCTATGACTGTGTTTAAGTTTTGCGTGAATATGTGCTTTCATTTCTTTTGGGTATACACCTAGGAATGGAATTTCTGGGTTATATGGTAACTACGTTTAACTTTTTGAGAAACTACCAGGTTCTTTTCCAAAGTGCCTGCACCATTTTATGTTTCCACCTGCCATGTCTGAGAGTTCCAATTTCTCCACATTCTTGCTAATACTTGCTGTTGCCCTTTTTTTTTTTTTTTTTTTTTAAGTAATAGCCATCCTAGTAGGTGTGAAGTGGCATCTCATTGTGGGTTTGGTTACATTTCCCTAACGACTAACAATGTTGAGCATATTTTCATTGGCTTACTGGACGTTTGCATATATTCTATGAATAAATGCCTAATGAAATCCTTGGTCTATTTTTAATATGGGTTGTCTTTTTATTTTGTGTTGTAAAATTATGTATATAATCTGGACACTAGACCCTTATCACATGTATGCCTTCCCATTCTGTGAATTGTCTTTTCACTTTTTGATAGTATTTGTGATGATCAATTTTATATGTCAAGTTGACTGGGTCATGGGTTGCCTGCGTATTTGGTCAAACCTCATTGTGGGTGTTTCTCTGAGCGTGTTTTGGACGAGAGTAACATTTAAATTGGAAGACCAAGTGAAGCAGAGCAACCCTCCTAATGTAGTAAGTCTTATCCAATCAGTTATGGAGACACAGCATAGATTAAAAGTGAAGTTTTGGCCCTACTTAGTTATTCTGAAGTAGATACCCGAAGGTATCTCTGTAGTCTTCATGACTGTGTCTGCCTACATTATTCTTCAAATAATGCGGTTACTGTTCTAGTTCCACTTCATTTTATGTTGAATAGACATATCTATGATATCAATATCTATTAATTCAAGGAAAACAATGCCTTGTTTTCATTATTAAAATGTTAATTATAAAATTAATACATACTTCTACTAAAGTTTTCAAATAATGCAGAAGGAAGCAAATGAAAAAGAAAACCCTCTTCCCCTAGTTCTTCCCACCTCCTGATTTTCTGGCTCTGCTTCTCACAGCTCACCACAATTTGTGTTATGTACCCTTCTCTCAATCGCCCACGCACTTACAAAGACAACTATAAACTGGATCATAAAATTTCATATAGTTTTTGCAACTTTTTCCCCACTTTACATTATATATTGAAAAATTGGTCTTATTAGAACAATAATGTGGATTTCATAAGTAAATACACAATAATATATATGAAAATATCTATTACTAGATATTTATTTCCAATTCTTTTTGCTATTACCAACAATGTTGCCATGGAGAGTCTTCCACTATATAATTGCTTATTCATGCAAATTTATCTGTAGGAACATAATATAAGTTTCTCCTATAGACGGGGTGCAGTGGCTCTCATCTTTACTCCCAGCACTTTGGGAGGCCGAGGTGGGCAGATCGCATGAGCCCAGGAGTTTGAGACCAGCCTAGGGAACATGGCGAAAGCCCATCTCTACAAAAATTTCAAAAATTAGCCGGGCATGGTAGTGTGTGCCTGTAGTTCCAGCTGCCCGGGAGGCTGAGTGGGAGGATCGCTGAAGCCTAGGGAGGTCAAGGCTACAGTGAGCCTTGATCACGCTACTGCATTCCAGCTTCGGTGATAGGATACCCTGTCTCCAAAGAAAGTTTCTCCTATATATTGAGTATGCCAAAGGTATTTTTTTTTGCTGTTATTTAAGACATTAGAAAAAGTAGCCTCTTTATCTCTTTTGTCTCTCAGCTTCTAATAAGTGCTTATAACAGGATAAACTCATTAAAATATTGGAATTCTAGACATGCTAGGAAACACTTGCATTGGTTCCACTATATATGTACTCTAACTTTATCTCCCATTTTTGGGTAGAGCTGTTAGTAAGTTTCAGTTTTTTTCTATTGTCTGTCTTCTAAGTTAAAAAAAAAAAAAGTCTACCTCTAATGAAATTTATGTATTTGTAAATTATATACATGTACTATTGTACTTATGTATTGTGGAAATTATGAAATATTTACAAAATTTGAAGTAGGAAAGGGAAAGATAAATATAAATCTTTTTCTAATATGTATTTTTACACCCTAATGGATCATTTTACACATTTCTTGGGATGCACACGCCCCACTCTGAGACCATTCTCTCAATTATCTAGACTTATATAGGTAATGGTAACTTTTTTCAACCACTTTTGAGATACAAGAGAGTAAGCACCTAGGACCTATGGTATCTACCATATCAGCTATAAGCACTATTCATCAAAGATTATTTAAAATAGCATTTTGCTGGGCATAGTGGCTCATGGCTGTAATACCAGCTACTTGGGAGGTTGAGGCAGGAGGATCACCTGAGCCCAGGAGTTGAAGGCTGCACTGAGCTATGATTACACCACTGCACTCTAGCCTGGGGACAGAGCAAGACCCTGTCCCATAAAATAAAACCATTTTGTGTATTACAAAAGACACTTCAATCTTCCCTATAGATATGCAACTGGTGATCATCAAGTTCTCACAGCAAGAATATATCATCCAAATCACTACTATAACCATAAAGGCAAAGTTAAAATGTTCTAAATTTATTAGATTCAACATTTCTCTCAGGCAGATGGCAGTGAATAATATGTAAAAACAGACTTTTAAACAATGGCGACAAGAATATTCTTTGTTTCTCTAACAAATTATTCTTCCTCAGGTATTGTTTTATGAGTTAATTCATTATTTCTTTTTACCAGAAATCTTTTAACATAAAAATCCTAATATTTATCTGGACAACTCTTAATTTCTGAGATACTCAATAATGACATTTTTATTATATCTCCAGTATATGTTTCTGTGAATTACATAATAATGAACACAGAGAATCTTTAAAAACACTGAGCACTAACATTCTTTTCAAATAAAGAGAGAATGTCAGGTTAGAATGACTTCTAATACCAACTAACTCCGTCATCTTAGCATATTAAGCTGTCCTAAGCTATACCAGTGACATTTCATTCTGAAAATGATCATTTCTGATGAGAATGAACTCAGGAAACACACAAATGAGTCTAACTACTGAAAGAGTCTAACAAAGGATTACAAAGGACAGGATCACCAAATTGAGCAAACACAAACACGAGGCTCGCCCCAGTTAGATTTCGAAAAATAGCTCTGACTATCAAATTTTTGTAATGCTTAGTACAGGACATGTAGCACACCCTGACAAAGTCAATACAAGACATAGGACAAAATCATTAAATACAGAACATGTCTCATATCTACAGAATGCCTGGCAAACCTAACAAGATGGAACATAATTGACCTAATTTTAATATCTTCCATGCATCGAGGCATTTCCTCTAGGCTTGGCAGGGACTTGTAGGTGTTAAAAGGAAAATAAGAATGAAATACAAAGAGAGTTTCCAAACTGACTAGAAATGAATTATTTCTTCTGTTTATCATAATGTTTTGCATTGATTCCAAAGGAAAAAAAATAGTATTTGCTTTTATTACATATTAAACAATTATCATATAAAACCTGACAATTGGTCAGTAATTTTCCTGTAATAATACTTATTGATTTCTGGCATGAATAGGCATCTATGCTAAGAAAAGAAAAATACAATATTCTCTTTAAAAATCCTATACAGCCACAGTATTTGAAAAGTCTCTCAAATATTAACTGTCTGAATCAAGATAAAATGACTTTTAGAAAACCCATTACTTTGATTTAAATATTACATTTTTTATAGAATTTGGAATTGCTTCTTGTCTGCTGAACATTTGAGACAACAAAGTATTGCATGGCTTTAACACTGGAAGCTATACTTCTAAGAGAGATTTAAAATAAATACCTCATGGTCCACTGTTTTTTTTTTGTTTTTTTTTTGAGATGGAGTCTTGCTCTGTTGCCCGGGCTGGAGTGCAATAGTGTGATCTTGGCTCACTGGAACCTCTGCCTCCTAGGTTCAAGCGATTCTTCTGCCTCAGCCTCCCGAGTAGCTGGGATTACAGGTGTATGCCACCACACTCAACTAATTTTTTGTATTTTTAGTAGAGATGGGGTTTCACCATGATGGTCAAGCTGGTCTTGAACTCCTGACCTCGTGATCTGCCTGCCTAGCATCCCAAAATGCTGGGATTACAGGCATGAGCCACTGTGCCCAGCCGGACCACTGCTTTAAACACAAACACACACCTTTTTTGTGTTTTACCATTCAGGGCTGAATATTTGGTGGAATATTTTAAAGAGTTAAATGTTACATTAATCCTTTGTATTTTATGTGAAGAAAATGTATTCACGATAAAAATAGTTTTCAACAATTTAAATATTTTGAGTGTGTATATTGTAGATGAGGTGAAATGTTTACAAAACAAGGATTCAATTATAATGGGGAAATATTAGAAGAACACATCAATTTACAGACTGAAACATATTTACACCAATTTGCGTATGTTTGAAATATTGTGTAAAACAATTTGAAGATAAGTCCTTTGGACTTATCTTGCTTTCATTTGTCTGAATTATCAATGCACACATTTTCCACCAATAATTCTCCAAGTCAGATAAGGACATTCAAAGAAGTGTGAATGAGATAAAAACGAGGTGCTTAAGACATTCTGTTCGAACGGATAGAGTTCATTAATTGAATACTACTGAGCAGTTCCTGGAGTTCAGATCCACACCTAACAAATTCTCAAAGTTCTTCAGACCTCAGCAAGTCAAAATACGCTACGGAAATCATTTTTGACAAGAACTCTTGGGCTAAGCTTTAAGTAATCAGTATCTGGTTAGGACAGGAATCACCCAGTATCCTGTGGAGGAAAACAGCTGCCATGAAGGCCATTTCAGCTTTCCCTCTTCTAATCATGCTTTCTAACCTACTGCCAATTCACTCCTAGGCTGCCCTCGATAAGGCATGCAGCAGGATTACGGGAACTCAGAGTTCACTAATGCAAACTTCACGAGGCTGCCCGGCCCCATCCTTTCCTGAAGATCATATCTCAGCAAAATGGTGCTTTATCCTAGAAATCCCTTTTCGATACAAATCCTAATGGAACTCCTTGATTAAATTACATTAGTAATGTAATTCCTAACAATTTCCTTTGTTAGGAAGGGGAGCAAAAGGGCGAAAACATCATTTTTTAAAAAATAATGAAAATTGCAAAGGCTTAAACACTGAAATAATTGCTTGCCTCTAAAACAAATCTGCATCATTACTAACAAGCGATAAAAGGCCTTCCGATGGATACCAAATGAGAACCTTCCAGAGGGCCATGGGCGCCTAGCTGGAAACCCCTGCTAAGAGCATCTGCGGTCTGAACCCATAGTGACTGGACATCTCTGGATGCCAATAAGGGACTTCCGCTAAGGGAGGCTTCGGCTGCTCCCTGTCAGCTTTAGGATTGGTACATGGCCCTTTAAATCTTACAATGGCAACAAGTGTCTCAAGTAGGATTGTTGAGGACAGAGAAACAATGCTCAAATGTCCTTTGAACAAAACCAAGAGCCCACCCTGCTGACGACCCTGAAACCTCTCCTGTCTGTGACTGGCACACAGGCGCCATCTGGAGGGTGAAAGGCGCAACCGTCCCTCTTCTCAAAGTGGAATTGGTCTGTGAGTGTTAGGCTAAACAGATTATTCTATTTCAGAATGCTTCCATTCCTCTACCGAAAAAATTTAATATAGTCCAATTATGAATATGGAGAAGGTGGAAAAAGAAAAATCCTAGGGTGCCTTGGCCATTAGGGGAGGCAGGAAATAGGAACGAGCGTGAGATCTGGGGGCACACTACCTGGGCTCAAATCCTATCTCTGCAGTAATGTCCTCTGTGACCATGGAAACGTACCTGAATGCCTGTGTCTCCCTTTCCTCATCATTAGAGGTGAGATGATATAATTTACCCACCTGAGGTGGATATGAGGAGGAAATAATTTTATATACCTGTGATGCATCTTGTACGGTACCTGGCACATAGCGGCTGCTCCACAAATGTTAGGTACAGACATAGAATTACCAAGTCTTTTCCAGTTTTTTCCCTCTCTATATAGAGGTATTGTTCTGTTACCCTGGTAATTTTATTTATTTATTTATTTATCTTTTTGAGACAGAGTCTTGCTCTGTTACCCAGGCTGGAGTGCAGTGGCATGACCTCAACTTACTGCAACCTCCACCTCCCGGGTTTAAGCGATTCTCCTGCCTCAGTCTCCAGAGCAGCTGGCTAATTTTTGTATTTTTAGTAGAGACAGGGTTTCTCCATGTTGCCCAGGCTGGTCTTGAACTCCTGGTCTCAAGTGACCCACCCGCCTCGGCCTCCCAAAGTGCTGGGACTTATAGGCGTGAGCCACCACACCCGGCTCAGGCATGTTTTTCTTACTGGTACTACCACTAGGCCCCAGGATATTATCCTATATTTGAATATGCTTGATACATAATCTTATTTCCCCCCACTCCCTCATCTTTGATTCCAACAACTTTTTCTATTTGGTTTCAGATTAAAGCTCAAATTTGGTTCTTCACTGAATAGGGTTTGCCTAGATAGAGGTGCTCCTTAACAGCAATGCTTTCTAGTATAAGCATGTCAAGACAGGTTTAGTTATTTAAAATGCATATGTTATATAAACTGGATAATCCACAAAAACACTCGTGCCATATTCCCCTAAAAGAAATGTGTTGCAGGCATATACCCATTGTTACTTCTCTTGCTTGGAAGTCCTGCAAAAGCTCTTACTTACACATGGTACTGCCAAATATCCTACAGTTCTCCGGTTAGAAATAGGTTAGAAATATACTGAGGAGAACCAAGGGAACAGTTTTGATTAGAGTCCGAGTCAGTCAACATCGCACAGATACAAAACTTCCATCTAAGAATAGATAATTTATCTATCCTGGCAGAGCATTTCATGAGGGGCACCGCTATTGTGAATAACAATTGACAGCCACCTCCCTTGGGCACAACCCTTTCCTCGGCTGATGGAACAGCAGGTGGAAAGAAGAGCAGGCACACGGTGGATAGCTCCTGTCCAAATAGATTATCACACAAATCAAAAGGGGGACTATTGTGATGGAGGAATTATAAAATATATTTCAAACACATTTTAGGTATTCGGCAGGATTCTGTTTGGGTTCACCATCAGCTCTCTTATAGGGCCTTGGCAAATGCAAAGTTTCTCTGACGGCTTAGAAATATTTATGATTTTGGGCTTTTCTTCTACTAGGCAAAACTGGAATTATGAATTCTGCAAAGTGGTTAGGATTCATAGCATTGCAAAGTTTTCTAGCCCGTTTAATCTTTATTTCACAGGCCTAGCTTTTCTGTGGAAGATACTATAGTGAACAAGTAAACAAAGCGGATCGAAACTCGCCCTGCGAATATATCCAGGAAAGGAATCGTTGGGAGGATAGCTGGATGATTATTGGAACTGGCAGGTCAGGGAGGGCGGCAGACTCTCAAAGAGCATGAACATGCTGACCAATTCATTAAAGACTCTAAAGCCTAAATTGACCCCAATTTAAAATGTATCCAAATTTTGGCATGGGAAGTATTGTATTAAGAAATAAGAGCCTGTAATCCCAGCACTTTGGGAGGCCGAGACGGGCGGATCACGAGGTCAGGAGATCGAGACCATCCTGGCTAACACGGTGAAACCCCGTCTCTACTAAAAAATACAAAAAACTAGCCGGGCGAGGTGGCGGGCGCCTGTAGTCCCAGATACTCAGGAGGCTGAGGCAGGAGAATGGCATAAACCCGGGAGGCGGAGCTTGCAGTGAGCTGAGATCCGGCCACTGTACTCCAGCCTGGGCGACAGAGCAAGACTCCGTCTCAAAAAAAAAAAAAAAAAAAAAGAAATAAGAACAAACTAGCAGAGTTTGTTTTCAAAATGAGAGAGGCACAGATGAATAAACGGCTAGAGGCTTTTTTACCCTTTGAAAAATCTGTCCTGGCTATGGGCCCCCCATGGATGCTTCCTTTCCCACCCACTCCTTTCCTGTCTTCTTACTACCAGAACCCAGGGTCCTTTTGGGTCCTGTGCCTAGGACTTGCAAATGCCTCGGGTGAGTAAGAATGCTTTTCCTGTGTAAGAGCACAAGACATTTTAGGAACAGGAAAAGCCTATCCGGTCCAACATACCTGCCCTTTTTAGGTTTATCTAAATCTTACCTTCCTGCATTGTTACCTTCCTTCATTTTCCTATATAAAGATAACATTTCTTGTGTGTTTCTCATGCTCTCTCCTGTCCCTAGACCTGATAAAATTAGACCTATATTTTAGTACCGTTCTCTTTAAAACAAATGATTTCTGAAAAGAGTTCACAAGGCTAGTAGATAGTTTGTAATTTTCCTTTTTTATAGAGTCATAAAACATGAATTTGAAAGAGGAGACTCCAAAGAAGTTTGGCTTGGAAGGACGCGGAGGTCATCCGACTTGACTTTATGCTTAGCTTTTATTTATGAGTTACCTTATTTGTCAGATTCTGGGTATCAACATTTTCTCTCAGAGTGTTCAGTGACAAGGGATATGTTTATTTGGGATAAGATTCATTATGAAGAAAATATGCAGGTGGTTAAAGATTAATTACAAGCAGCAGAGGCCTGTGAAAAAGCTTAACATTCTCTGAACCCTTCCTTGCCCCCTGTTTCACGGTTCATATGTGGAATTTACAATAGAGTGAGGTAAGCCACCCGCCATCATAAAGAAGGTGAAATATTTATTGAACAGATGTTTCATTACTCAGGAAAATTCACATTTTCAAGTAAAACCCAAAAGACGGACCTTCCACGCAAGTCCCTGGAAAAGATTCTTGACAGCATTTATCTTTAGTGCCAACAAGTTTTACGCACTGAATTTTTACTGTTTAGATGTACGGGTCAACAAATCACTGAGAAGACACCAAAACTGTCTGCCAGATGTCGACCACTGATTAATTTGTCTTAAGTTCAGCCAAAAGGGAAGAAAATATGATGGGTGGAGCATGAACAGCAAGCACAATCAACATCTGACCAACCAGGGTTTCCTGTCACCTTGGGAACAAAATTGATTGGCACTGGTTTCCTGTGTACAAGTGAAAAACCAGTAGCAACTGCAGTAACAAGAATAAACTACAGATAAGAGACATGGAAATTAAATCAAGGCAATATCACCAAAATTTCAGCTTGAAATCCTAAGCAGAAAAGTCCCAAGATAACTTTTTGAGGGCTTTTTTTTTTTTTTTTCCCTTTTAAGCTATTTTATATGTAAAGCAGACTTAATTTTTCTAATTTTGCCACTTCTGGCAATCTGAAATCATTAGAAAGGACACAATTCAAATTTATGTTAGAGGTAATAAATTTTGCCCAGGACTCAATATTTTCTCATTTTTCAAAAGATAAAATCTTATTTATGCATTATAGTGACTTGGTTTTCACTCTATCTTGAATTATAGCTTTTAAGAGGCAGAAATAACCCTTTTTATAAGGACAGTCTCAAGCGTACACACAGATTAAATATTACAAATATAGGTTGCAAATAAAACTTTCAAAATGTGGAATTATAGGAAGCAAAAGAGAACCTTTAAGCATCAACAAATTTACCTTTTTGTCTTTGTTTTTTTAAAGATTTTTCTTATTTCCTTGGCTGCTTTTGCATTAGCATTAAATAACATTCTTATTGGAGTGGTATGTGCATGGCCCAACTCAATTTTATTTGCTTTTAGTGTGATTCTGAATTTTTTTTTTATTGCTTTATTCATTTATTTACAGATACTTATTCAGCACCTAAATATGTAGAGGCATGTCTATAAATTAAGGAGCATGGCAATTTGCTTTTTTTTTTTTTTTTTTGAGACGGAGTCTCGCTCTGTCGCCCAGGCTGGAGTGCAGTGGCGCGATCTCTGCTCACTGCAAGCTCCGCCTCCCGGGTTCACGCCATTCTCCTGCCTCAGTCTCCTGAGTAGCTGGGACTACAGGCGTCCCCCACCACGCCAGGCTAATTTTTTTTTTTAGTTTTAGTGGAGACGGGGTTTCACCGTGTTAGCCAGGATGGTCTCGATCTCCTGATCTTGTGATCCGCCCGCCTGGGCCTCCCAAAGTGCTGGGATTACAAGCGTGAGCCACCGCGCCAGGCCAATTTGCTCTTTATATTTAAAACTTCATAGTGAGAGACTCTCCAAAATTAGACAAACACACAAAAAGTAGATACAGATTTTTGAGGAAGAATGAAATAGGAGAGCAAAATGTTTGCAAAATATGCTTTCTTTGATAGTCTAAGTTGGAAGTTGTAAAAAATGACCATTTTGGTTATGAGAGGTTTTTAAGTTACTTCATATCCTTTTATTCTATTCTTCCAATTTCAGAATCACTCCCCAAATGTATTCATTCATTTTATAAGTATATATAAATTGCAAAACACTCTTGATACTGAATTTTAGAATTCATGCTACTTCTGCTGTTACAACCAGCATAGTGGTTAAGACTGGATTATGGAACCAGACTGCCTGGGGTTCAAATTCAGGTTCTGCCCCTTAAGAGTGTGTCACCTTGGGCAACTTAACCTGTATGTGCACCAGTTTTCTCATCTGTAAAATGGGGATACAACTTGTGCATGTGCTTCATTGGAATTCTATGAGGCTTAATTGAGATAATATGTGTGAAACACTTAGAACAGGGCTTGATATGTAATAAATGTAACCCTTAACTGGTATTATTAATGTTTTTATTACTACTGCACTGCTATTGCTGCTGTTTCTGCTACCAAGACACCTTCAGTGCTACCGCTACCATTGTTGTAGCTTCTTCTGTGTTTCTGGCCATTGTAGTGATATATTCTCAGGTTGTTGCTATTACTGATCTACTATTGGTAGTGACCACTGCTACTGCGACTGTTGCAAGTACTGTTGGTGCTTGTTCCTGCTGCAGTTGCTATCATTGTTGTTACTATAATTAGCAGTTACTAGAGGTGTGGTGTGTGTATACAGATGTATGTGTATGTAAGTCTGGAGATATATATATACACACACACACACATATATTTATATAATGTTAATGGTGGCTATTTTGGTGGTGTGACTGGCTAGGAAATAATCTCCTTATTTTTGTTTTTGCTTAAATGTGCTTTCAAAATTTCTATAATAAAAATGTGTTCATTTGCACAGTTCATTTAAAATTAAAAATATTAATAAGGGCTGGAAAAATATTGAAATCTCATATTTATATTTTGTACTGCCTCATGGCCTATTCCACCTTCCTGAGAAAGAAAGTGTGTTGAGTGCACCCTGCCCCAGTATAAGAAGGGCATCTTATATTGTGTCCTCCTATTATAAAATAAGCATGAAGAGACAGGGCTGGGAGACATGATTTATTTGCCATCTAGCTATGTACTAAGAGCATATGAGACATTTAGTCACTGACTGATTTTGTTATTTTTATCTCATGTCAAACTTTTCCTCACTTATCTTTATGTTTAAGAAGAAATATTTTTGATAAGAAGAGAGATCTTTTGTATGTTTCAGCCAAACTATTCTCAGAAGAATGCCCTTGGGTTGGCCCATAGCTCAATCGTGAACAATTACCCTGACATTATCCTGAAAACAATCCCACAAGTTCTACTAAGAATAAATAAAGCACAATGGAATAAAATTATCCACCAAATCTAGGAAAAGCAGCTATATTTTAGCCAGGAAATAGAAGTCCCCCCCCACCTTCCCAATGTATTAAGTTCTTGTACTTCTGTCAGCAAAGAATTTAGCACATGGAAAAATTCAGATTCTCCAGTTATTGATTTGGGGACTGATTATTAGTGGAAAAAAGTACCAAGAGCCAACTTAGGTGAGTTTTTGTACACTGACAATTGTCCTTGAGGTACAGATGGTTTTAACAGAACAGAGAAAATAGGGGAAAAGAATAAAAAACATTCAGAATTGGTTGTTTCTTTAGAATAATGGTAAAACAACCCTTCGTCTATTTATTTTTACCTTTACCAAGTATTACAAAATTTTAAATGTCAACGAGTTAAATATCTGGCTCTCTGAGACATACAGGCCGATATTTCTAGACTCTGTTAAATTCTAGGATGAATGCACAGCCCTGGTTTAAGGTAAATTCAATGATGTGTCTCTCTTCACTAAGGAGGGACATTACTGTGCCTGTTGAACTCAAATAGTAAAATCATCGTCAATAGTATTGCTTATTATGTACACATCATAGATACATCATGATCACAAGTGATATTTTTCAATATCTTCTTTGCATGACATTACCCAGAAGATCCAAGCTAAAACCCAGTAAAGAATGATGCTTTTTTTTTGCAGTCTGCTTAATGTTTTTGTAAAACATTTTACATTACACTTGTAAAATACATACATATGTATATATTTTAGTCAACTTAATTCAAGAAAAATATACCAAAAATCTAATTTAATGCAACAAAAACCTACCATATGCCCACTTTTTAGGGCAAAAATCAGGCTTAAAATTTGGGTAGAAAATTAAGGCCCTAGAAATGTATGTACAGTGGTTGACAATTTGGGGTCTGGAATCAGGCCACCTGTATTCTATATTTCTTGTATACCTCTCATGGCCAATTGGATGCCCTTGAGCAAGTGACATAACTTCTTGCAGCCATGGTTTTCCTTTCTGTAAAACAGGTATAATAATGATAGGGTAGTTTTGACTCTTATGAGTTATATATGTAAAGTATTTATAACAGTGCCTGGAATGCAGTTAGTGCTTGATAAATGTTATTTGTTATCAGTATCATCATGGGATAGTCTGAATTTTTTTTTTTTTTTTTTTTTTTTTTGAGACAGAGTCTCACTCTGTCACCTAGGCTGGAGTGCAGTGGCACAATCTCAGCTCACTGCAACCTCCACCTCCTGAGTTCAAATGATTCTCACATCTCAGCCTCCCAAGTAGCTGGGATTACAGGTGTGTGCCATTATGCCAGGCTAATTTTTGTATTTTTAGTAGAGATGAGATTTCACCATGTCTCTGCTAAAAGGTCTTGAACACCTGGCCTCAAGTGATTCACCAGCCTCGACCTCCCAGAGTGCTGGGATTATAGGCATGAGCCACCATGCGTGGCTGCATTTACAAAATGCATTTCTTCCTTCTTATTCCCAATTCTTTCTCTCCAATCTTTTTAAGATTTTTATATTTATGCAGGGGATGGCTAGGGGAGAGTAGGGGGAAGGTGGAATAAGCTTTTGGAATTTGGAAGAAAGAACATGTATGTTAAAATTCTTACCTAGTATTAAACATAAGTTACATATTAATTATTGTGTATTTGATCATGTTCAGCATATATTGTCAGACTTCAATATAGTGGAAGAAGAAATTTTGAAGTTGTCTCACAAATTTTAAAGGGTTTTATGCTGTCATGGAAGGATCCTAATTGGATGGAACTAAGTTTTTGTTCCTAGTCCTGATTTTTTTTTCTCTCTCTCAGCAGATTAAAACACTCAGTTACTTATTAATTCAAATGCCCTCATGGATAGAGGTTTTTGCTAAATAACTCTTGCTTTCTCTGGGATACTATAGTAGTTTGCAGAAAAGGTGATTGATTGAAGACCTTAATTATAATGATAAGGTTAAAACACAGCCTTTAAAATGGGTTATAAGAATTTAAAAAACCAGAATTAACTTCTAAGCATAAATGTACATAACTTATGAGAGTTAATTTGTTAAAAAATTACCAAAGAAAAATTCATAAAAGAAGCTATCAGATACTTTTGTGATTAGGTTTTCCAAGTGGCCAGTAAAAAGTGTGCCTGAGAATATTTTCTAGAAAGAACTGAAAAATTTATATTAGTTATGAACAGCCTTAGGAAACTCTAAAGATGTCTTGGATACACTGAGGGGAATGATAGGTGGCATAGAATACTGCCTAGCTACATCACTGCACCAATACAGAGGACTCAGACCCAGAGTCTCACAGAAAAATGCATCCAAACTGGGCACAGAATGGCCAAAACGTGAGAAAGACATACATACTTGAATATCACATGATCTACATTCACCCTCAGGTCTTTGATTTCACTTGAACATGTTTAGCCCGAGCAGACTGTCTGAGTAAACAACTGTGTCAGTGGTAATCAAACTCTTTTCAAAGCTAGGGGTTCTTGGTTAAGAAAGAAAAGAAGATCATACCTGTAAGTCTAATAATCAGAACAAGTACATGCAGAGCTCAGCTCATTGAGGCATCAGAGAAGGGCCCAGGCCCCACTAGCCTACCTCTTCCCTAAGGCCCCATGGAGCATAATTAAAAAGTACTGATTTATCAAAATGTGAAATAATCCACAGCTGGCCATGAATCCAGCTACAGTTCTATCGCTGAATAACCCAATACAGGTTGAGTATCCCTGTATCCCTTATCTGAAATGCTTGGGACCAGAAGTGTTTCAGATTTTGGAAGATTTGCTATATATATATATCTATGGATATAGATATATATAGATTGTATAGATATATATGCCAGTTGAGTATCCCTAATCCAAAGATTCAAAATCTGAAATTCTACAGTGATCCTTTCCTTTGAGCATCATGTCAATGTTCAATAAGTTTTGATTTTGTAGCACTTTGGATTTTGGATTTTTGGATTAGGGATATTCAACCTGTACTGACAGATGGCTTCCATCGATTCTCAAAGTTCTTTGTAAACTAATTAGTTAACTTTTTTGTCTCCATTCCTTGTCCACACAACACTAAAGATCACAACGCCTGTGATCCTAACAATTTTAGTGATGAATACGGCTATATGAACCCGGTATAATAGAGTAGGTAAGAGCTGTTGGAATACTATGGGGCCAAAAATGAAACAGATTTTAGAAAATCATTAGAAAGGCTTCCAGGTTTGCAATCCACGAGTTGTTTCAGTCCTAGAACTCTGTTTCCAATAAGGGATATGGCCACTGCTTTCGCATCAGAGGCTCTGCAACAGCTGTAGAGTTATGGGAACATCCTTGCGAACTGGACCAGGGAGACTGAGATTACAGTTCCCAAATAGGAATAATTTAAATATAGATTATAGAAATATATACTAATATAAATACATTCAAATATACCATAGACATTTAAATATATGCATTTAAACCTAAATGTATTTAAACTCATGCATTTAATGTATATATTTAAATATGTTAAACATACATGTTTGCGTGTGTGTGTATATATAGATCTTTATACAGATTATGTGTAGAGATGATCTATTTGTATATATCTCTATATCTACCTATCTATCTATCTATCTATCATCTCTCCCCAATCCTGGACCAGAGCTGTTGAGGCTGCATTTGGATTGGACTTTAGAATATTTTCCATTTGGAAAGTCTATTTAGATAGAAATATCTAGAAATATTACAAAGTTTCCCTAGAGGACTATGTTACATTAGTTTTGGGGACCATTACTCTAAATTGTAAAATGCTGTATTTTTGGCCTTTTGAGAGGCCCCCAGCTCTAAAATATTAACACTTATTTCCAGATTATAACTATGCCCACCATAACCACTGTTACCAACAGTGAGTGGGAATGAGGGAAGAAATCAAGCATTTATTAAGGTCTAATGTACACCAGGCACCATAATAGGCAATACTAATACATGAACATGGCCATAAAAAAGAGACATCCTTACCTCCAAGCAGCTTATAATTTAGTTTACTGAATTACACAGTTTACTTTCTTATGAAGAATCATAATGATTTAAGGAAAAAAAAAAAACCTGTGGAGTCCAATAATCATGTTCAAGCCATGTTTTAATTATTTTACTTGTGATTTATATTTTGAGGATTTTGACATTCTAATGTCATTTGATTTTTTTATCCTCTTGGGGGGATACAACTAGTGGATGACAAAAAAAAATGAAAAAATAATAATTCCAAGCAGAGTATTATTGACATTATGTCAAAGATTTTGTGAGACACCCTGCCCACACTAGATTTCACTAGTATCACCCTAGAGGATGTAAGTTCTAATGAGAATTTCTGTCACACACAAGCCTTGAATTTTACTGTTACAGTATAGTGTTGTTTCACTCTGCCACCTGCAGGTCATACAGAGAAGAACATATTTAAATTAGAAGTCCTGGCTTGGTGGCTCACTCCTGTAATTCCAGCACTTTGGGAGGCCAAGGAGGGTGGATCACCTGAGGTCAGGAGTTCAAGACCAGCCTGGCCAACCTGGTGAAACCCTGTCTCTACTAAAAATACAAAAATTAGCTGGGCATGGTGGCGGGCACTTGTAACCCCCGCTACTTGGGAGACCGAGGCAGGAGAATAGCTTGGACCCTGGAGGAGGAGGTTGCAGTGAGCTGAGATCAGGCCACTGTGCTCCAGCCTGGGCGAAAGAGCAAGACCCTGTCTCAAAAGAATAAATGAATGAAAATAAAGTAGAAATCAGAGGACAGGCACAGTGGCTCATGCATGTAATTCCAGCACGTTGGGAGGCTGAGACAAGAGGATCACTTGTGACCAGGAGTTCGAGATTAGCTAGTGAGACCCCCATCTCTACAAAAATAAAAGAATTAACTGGACGTGGTGGCATGTGCTTATAGTCCTATTTACTTAGGAGGCTGGGGCGAGAGGACTGCTTGAGCCCAGTAGTTTGAAGTTACAGTGAGCTAGCATCATGCCATGCCACTCCAGCTTGGGGGAAGGGGAGAGAGAGAGACAGAGAGAGACAGAGAGAGACAGAGAGAGGAAGGAGAGAGAATGAGAGAGAGCAGAAGGAAGGAGGAAGGAGAGAGAGGGAGATAGAGAGAGAGGAGGGAAGAAGGAGAGAGAGAGAAGGAAAGAGAGAGAGAAGGAAGGAGAGAGAAGGAGAGTGAGAGCAAAAAGAGAGAGGAAGGAGAGAGGAAGGAGAGCGAGGAAGGGAGGAGGAAGGAAAAGAAAAAAGGAAAGAAAGAAAATATACTTTAAAGTGAAATAAACAACTCTCTTCTATGAAACTGTGATGGAAAGTTAAACCATTGGTCAATATTATAATGATTACCTGGATCAAAAATTTGGATAGAAGAAAAATCCCTCCCCAGAAATGAAAAAAAAAGTTGGAGTTTAAACATGTACAAATAGGAAAGCAACGATAAGGACAGTCACCCCTCTACAGAATGTTCAAAGATGAGGAAGTATTGTCTCACCTGGAGAAACTTGCAATTGCCTCATCTAAGACCTCTAGATTTCTAGACCATTCTTTCACTAATATGGAACCATTCAATTGTCGGGTATTTTCTTACTTAAGTGTCTTGATGCATATTTATGCTGTAATAACAGGTTCAGGATAAAGTCTCTTAAAGTTTACAAAGCGTATTCATTAAACAGGAGCAGAGGGACCACAACCACAGCCCTTAAAAACCAATTGGCCACATAGAGTGGTTGGATAATGTAAGCACCCATGAAGGAGGTGGCAAGTGAGAATTTCTCCCTTTCTCTGGGCTTCCTAGAACCAACTGGACATTTCAGAGCTGAAATAGACGAAAATGGCTAACTCCCATGAGTAAGGCTAACTCTGTATCATTCAGTCAATATTTAGAGAACCCCTAGTATGTGTGTGGTATTAGGAAGTGGGCAAAGAAAAAGGAATAAGCTCTCAGGAGATCCTACTGTGTGCATGTGTGCTTGCACACACATGTGTGTTATCGATGGGGCCAGGGAACGAGAGGAGAGGTAATTCAGGATGGTTTATTCCTAGATTCTGTACTTTTCTATGTATTGGATGGGAGAAGAGAATTTAAGGACAGCAGCACTGATTTGGAAAAGCTGCCTTGGGCAATGAAAAAAAGAGCTGCCTGGAAAAATGGACAGGTGTTTGAGTAGTCCTGACCATCCACTGGAGACTGACAAGATAAAGGATCCACGTCTGAGGTATGTTCCTTCAGGCAAAGTGGGCCTCTGCCATATTTTGATTGTATTCATTCTCACAGATCCTTTAGTACTTCATCATTTTTACTCTTATTTTTGATTAAAGTGGGTTTAAAATTCCAACTTTTTTTCTTAGAAACCTTAAGTAGACTAAGGATTCTATCAGGAAAAGAATATTCCTCTGAATAGGGATTTGGTAACAACATGCTAACTCAGGAACCAACATAACAAGAGTAAAACAAATGATTCAGGAGATCATATTCACAGCAGGGACCATGAGGGTTTTAGGAGCTCCCCTCAGATCCCCAGGTGCAGCATGACATTGCCAAGGACATGCAGGGAGCACAGCTCCAAGGGGCCCCCTCTAGGTGTCTAATGAGGCCAGACAACCTGCCAGCACCATAGGCTTCTGTGGGGCAAGGGCGAGACGGTGGTGAGCATCCATTTTCTTCCCCCTCCAAGGCAGAGTCTTGCTCTGTTGCCCAGGCTGGAGTGCAGTGGCACGATCTCGGCTCACTGCAGCCTCCACATCCTGGGTTCAAACAATTATCCTGCCTCAGCCTCCCAAGCAGCTGGGATTACAGGCGCACGTCACCATGCCTGGCTAATTTTTGTATTTTTAGTAGACATGGGGTTTCACCATGTTGGCCAGGCTGTTCTCAAACTCCTGACTTTGTGATCTGACCACCTTGGCCTCCCAAAGTGCTAGGATTACAGGCATGAGCCACTATGCCCGGTGCATCATCTATTTTTATTTTTTTAAAACATATTTCTTCCAATAAAATTAACTTGATTTTCTAAGAACTTGTTCCTTTTTTCAAATTGAGATTTAACAAATGTTTATGGAACATGCACCAGGTGGTCGGCATTGTGCTACAGACACCACCGTGAGGAAAATCAAAGCCAAGAGGGAAAAGGCAGGAAATGAAAAGTAAGGCAGGTGGGATGGGGAGGGCCTGGAAAAGGGGAGAATCCTTGAGGCCTCTGTTTGCATCCATGATTTGGAAAAAAGGTTTCCTTAAATAAACAAATTTATACACTATAAGACATTATTAGGCAACAATAATTTCATTTGACACACTGTTGTTAAAATTACTTAAAATAATGAGAAAATGAAAATGATTGGATACCAAGCATTGTTAGAAAGTGTATCATATTTAAAAGTGTTCACAAGAATTTGTCAATTCTTAAGTTACACTGAGACCTTTTTTCTAAGGTATCTACCAAAAAAAGATTATGCCTTACCCACCAGAGAGGATACTGTCATAAAGAAAAAAAAAAAAGGAAAAAAAGGAAAAGTTATTATGGCAAAAAAAAAAAAAGAAAGAAAGAAAGAAAAGAAAGAAAAAGATTTCACCTTTCTTTCCCGTAGATGAGACAAGCTAACAACTGTGTCAACATGAAGTTCTCCACTAGAGGGAACTAATTCCACGTCCTCCAATCGTGAGCTTCATCTATCAGAATGTGTCTGAGAACAGTGCTCTATCCATGTTTAGATTATACCCAGATAATCATGCTGCATTGCTAAATGGGTAACACTTTAGATTGGCTTTTAAGATTTACAGAAGAAGATAGTTTTATATTTATATAAATAAATCCAAGTGTATTTTTTATGTTACAGAAAAAACCCACATCAGCTGAAAAATAAATTTTGTTCAAGTCGCCTGCCATGAGTAACCTGTGATTGTTCACTGTTCTGCTCTGGAGGTCATGTGCTAATATCAGGGCAAATCTGATGAGAGAAGAGTGGCGGCTCACTTCCCAGGAAAACAATGTTTGGGCAGTTCATAAAATGCACATAGTCGGACCCTGAACTATCTATAGCTTTATGATACATTTCGAACAACTCCTAAGGCAAAGTCTCTGGCTGCAAGGCAAAACCTCTTGACACAGTGTCTAAGATTCAGAACTGGTTGTTCTTAAAATAGGAAGCAAAGCTTACGCTGGGAATTATCTGTGCCTGCCCTGATTAAAACGCTTCTTCAAAACAGGCCATTTCACCTAATTCTGTCAACCTGTACATCAAGATCTGGAACATGGTCCCCTAGCAAAAATTTTTAAAAATCTCATTTTAAAAAGCAACTGCATTTAGTACCCTCCAAAGTGAAACTCTAATTTAATCACATGTAGAGGAGTCAGAGAATACTAATCTCAAAAAATTGTACTACAGCCACCTCTTCTTTACGGTCAAGATGAAAAAACTTTATAGAAACGTATACCCTACGGAATTGACAAAAGAGTTCCCAGGGTAGTTAGATTTTGTCTCCCATAGTATGAGTGCAAATGGAGAGTACCCTGTAAAGCTCGAAGCAGTGTCCTGGACGGGGTTGCAAGCTAATGGATGTTGAAGGATTGATGGGGGTCAGAGTGGAAGGGCTGAGAAGTCCTTTCTGCTTGAACCTCAGGGTGAAGCAGCCTGTGTAAGGGGTGGTCTGGGGGCAGATATAGCAGTTAGAGGACTCAGTGGGACTTATTCCTGCTGCTCTGCCAGGGATCACAACTGGAGAAAGGGAAGGCAAGCAGAGGAAAGGAGCAATTACCGTGATTCCTCTTAGAGCCACTGCCAGGTCTACACTCTTTGGACTCATTCAGCCACAATGGCTTAAATATTTCAGGATCTGCTTGGAGAGAAATTATGCCAGGCCTGTGCTTTCCAATGAGTAATGGCCAATTTTTACTTTTTAAGGCAAAGCTCCTCTACTTTTAATTCTTTAATAATATATGTTGGCTCCTATTTTACTCTCCCTGGGTTGTATCCACTGTCATTTCTTTCACTTAACACAATTACATTTTTGTCTCATGGCGTACCACTAATTTTCAGGCAGGTTTCAAAACTTTTGCTTCCTTTTTCTTCATTCCTGTGGGGTCTTTTATTTTTTAGAATAAAAAACCCTATGAAAATTTTGTTCCCAACCCTCCAGAATCCCAACCTACCTACATAAAATCTGACAAATAAAGAGAACAGCTTGATGCTCACTGTTCATGAAGGGCTTGTGCATGTTTCCAGTACCTCCCCCAGCTCTGGACATCCCCATACAAGTATTTTACAAGAATATGAAAATATTTTATAAAAATATTAGGTGTATTAGTCCATTCTCACACTGCTAATAAAGACATACCCGAGATTAAGTAACTTATAAAGAAAAAGAAGTTTAATGGACTCACAGTTCCACATGACTGGGGAGGCCTCATAATCATGGGTGAAGGAGGAGCAAAGACATGTCTTACATGGTGGCAGGCAAGAAATTGTGTACAAGGGACCTGCCCTTTATAAAACCATCAGATCTTGTGAGACTTATTCACTATCATGAGAACAGCATGGGAAAAACCTGCCCGCATGATTCAATTACCTCCCACCGGGTCCCTTTCATGACATGTGGGGATTATGGGAGCTACAGTTCAAGATGAGATTTGGGTGGGGACATAGCCAAACTGTATCAGTAGGTTAAAGTTTTGTCACCTGTATCATCTAGAAAAAGGTAGAATATGGTAGTTATGTGCAGATTTTGTAAACAGGCTGTCAAGATTGTATCTTCCACTAGATTTTTATTTCTTTGTGACATTGAGCATATTACTTATCTCTCTAAGTCTCTCTGTCAGCATAACTGCAAGATGGGCATAGAAATAGTGCCTGCCTCCAGGATGTTGTGAAGGTTGTCTGAGATCATACACGAGCACAGTGGTTGGCAGGTGGCAGGTTAGTGTCCAACCCATCAGCTGTGACTCTGCATCCTTCTATTACAGCAGCACGGGCAGCAGCTTGGCAGCAGGCATGACCATGTGCTTCTCTGCTGTTCCTGTCACCTCCACTGACAATCACACACATAGTGAAGTGGACGAGTTATTGTCCAGGATGTCTGAACAATATGGAGACCCCTCCATCCTTTTCTGACTTGAGTTTTCTGAATTATTGCCTTATAGTCCCCTCACTTTGGCTTCTTTGCTCTATTTGTGTTCACCTTCCTCTTGGTCCTTTATGTCAGGTTACCACCAGGCCTCCAGAATGGCAACAACCAGATTAAGGAAAAAACTGAGACAGACAATGCACTTCTAGAGTGGCAGTGAAATGGTTATCTGTCATGAGTGTTTTGAATCCACCTCATGAAATTGCACTTTGCTTGATTTAAAATCTGAAAAATATTCTGAAAGCCGAGCATAAAATTTGCTAAGAGGAAAAACAGTGTGACACTCCATAATATACCTACTTGCTAAATATATTGATTTGTAGTTTACTTTAAATTTTATTTCCCATAGATTAGAGGTGTGTACACCTTCTCCCAACCCCCAAAGCATGACAATTTATTATTAATTAGGAGTACAGCCTCTGGAGCAATACTGCTTGGGTTCGCATTCTATCTGTCACCCTCACACTCCTAGTGACTTACTATTAAGTTATTAGGGCCATAACTTATACTCTCTAAGCATGAGTTTCCACTCTAAGGAGGGCATAAAACGTCCCTTGGGATGGTGAAATGAGATAATGCATGTAAAGGGTCAACAGGGCATATTGAGTTGTTATTTTTATTGATGTTATTTGGAGTTAAACTGGAATTTGCTTCTACATGTTTGCTATGTGTTATGTTTATAAGCCCTCATGTTGTCAGGCTGAGCAACTGAGTCATGGTTGATAGACTGTGTTAAATGGGGCTGGGACATAGGTTCCAATAGAATGAATGGTGTTTATTTGAAGGAGGCCACGTGGTACGTGTATAATGACCTGGGAAGATCAAAGGAACCTGGAGTATAAACTTAGCTCTGCTGTGACCTTTGGCAAGTACAGTAATGCTATTGGTGCCCCACCCAGGTCGCCTTTCTCTGGCTGGTGCCGCATCCTCTCCTCCCCCACTGCTGGGAGGGTAGCCTGTTAGTGGTGCCCAGCTGCCACTTAGCTGGAGCAGCCCCCTCAGCTGATGGGTGTTGCTGAGTCCAGAGGTGCCTAGGAGGTTAGGCCTCCACCACCTCTGGGTGGCCTAGAGTCAGTGGTTGGCTGGCATGAGGGTGCAGAGGCTCAGTCCCCTTGCCTCAAGGTGAGACAACTGTCCATGAGGGGCCACCCGTGCTCAGAGATCCCTGTGCAATCAGGCTGAGGGTAGATGGCTGCTGCCACCACCTCTTTGCTTGTCCTCTTTGTTCTGCTTGCCCTGCTTTCCTAATAGGCTTCCCCTGAGAGCATCTTCTCAATACATCATTTGTACAAGAGCCCTTGTCTCCAGCTGTGCTTTTAGAGAACCTCACCGAAGACCTAAGAGAAAGATTAGGGGCCCCAGTTTTATTTGACAGAAAATGAGAGAGTTGGATCCATTTTCAAAGATGGGTCTATTTAATGAATATCTATCTATCTATCTATCTATCTATCTATCTATCTATCTATCTATCAATTTTTCGAGACAAAGTCTTGCTCTTTTGCCCAGGCTGGAGTACAGTGGTGCAATCATAGCTCACTGCAACCTTGAGCTCCCAGGTTCAGGAGATTCTCCTGCCTCAGCCTCCTGAGTAGTTGGGAGTACAGGTAAACACCACCATGCCTGGCTAATTTGTTAAAAAAAATTCTGTAGAGACGGGATCTCACTGTGTTGCCCAGGTTGGTCTCAAACTTCTGGCTTCAAGTGACTCTCCTGCCTTAACTTCCCAAAATGCTGGGATGACAGGCGTGAGCCACCATCTACAGCCATGAATACAGATTTTAATTTCCAGGGTATTTTTTACACTGTATGCTCTGATATGCAGTCATATTAATTAATTTTATTCCCTTCTCTTTACTCATATGTCCCAAAAAGAGATCAGTGGAGGAATGATTAAAGATTTTCCAAGTTAAAAGTTTTAAGCATCAAAATGTACCTCCACTAGGGAAAGCAAGGCACGGACATCAGGACATTCTGCCTTGCCAGGAGGAAATTGTAGTACACAAAGTCTTTGAGTTTGAAGGTAGAATGGTCAACGTTTTCTTGGCATGGACTGTCTTTTCATTGCTTCCACCATTGCAGACAAATTTCTAGTTCTGATAAAAATCTCCCAAGCTCAGCAACTCCTAAGGAAACCTTTAGACTCACAATTCTGGGTGTTATATCATTTGCACGGTATTTATTGTAAATCATAACATGTATACCCTATTATGGTATAGCTTAAGAAAAGTTAGAGAATGTTTGTTTGTTGGATATCAGCAACCCTTGGGGGCCTGCTGAGGCCTCCGTTATGATAGAAAAGAACACTCATTAATATCATAGTCTTGAGGGCCCACCAACTGATCACTGAGAAATGAAACCAGGATGGAGAGTGCCACATTACAATGTGCCACCCTTCGTTCCTGGACAGTTCTCTACCTGTCCTTACACAGTGTTTACTCATGATAGAAAATCAAGTGAGAAAAATGAGGAAATAATGTGAACCTATCCAATTTGCCTGTTGATTTCCTTTCCATAAAATTGGCCATTACTCATACAGTAGCCCAAAGGGAAAATGTGCAGAACCTTTCAGATTCGTAAGTTCTCTGGTTTCCCACTGAAGAAAATGTACTTTCTAGAGTTTGAATGTGATTGCTCATTTAATGGGCATTTGGAACTCAGCATGTATACAGTTTCCCTGAGAGTGATCAGTGGAGCATTTTGGGAGGGCAAGGATGGGACGAAAGAGGAGCGGGAACATGAACTAACTGTGGCCTCACGCTGTGCCAGCCACGTGACATTTGTGGTGTAGCTTACCTGTCCCAAGAGCTGTGCAAGGCACACGCTATGCTCCTCAATACAGGTGAATAAACAGGTTTCAATTTATGTATGTAGTAGTTACAGAGCAAGCATTTGAATTTGTACCTGGACTCACCATGGGAAATGAATGCATTTGTTAGACCAGAATTGATTAATTTGATACTGTTATTTATTAGATAACAATTAGTGGCCAGTTCATAAGTATGTATTTATAAGTTACATGTAACTGTATGTTTACAAATAGGATGAACAAAATTATGTCAATTGACAGTTAAAAATATAATGTTATATGACAGGCTCAACTGTAGCAGTTCAGTAGACAATAAACTTCAGCTCCGGAGTTCAAAGGTATAACTGACCTAGTGTAAGTTTGTGAAATGGAATCAGAGAACAAAAACAAAAAGAATATTAGATTTCCTTGCCGGGCGCGGTGGCTCAAGCCTGTAATCCCAGCACTTTGGGAGGCCGAGACGGGCGGATCACGAGGTCAGGCGATCGAGACCAGCCTGGCTAACACGGTGAAACCCCGTCTCTACTAAAAAAACACAAAAAACTAGCCGGGCGCGGTGGCGGGCGCCTGTGGTCCCAGCTACTCGGGAGGCTGAGGCAGGAGAATGGCGTGAACCCGGGAGGCGGAGCTTGCAGTGAGCTGAGATGCGGCCATTGCACTCCAGCCTGGGCGGCAGAGCGAGACTCCGTCTCAAAAAAAAAAAAAAAAAAAAGATTTCCTTTTCCTTCCCAAAGACACTATGCCATTTTGTATGGATTGTTAATTTTGTAGTATCTGTTGCAGCAAGGTGGATCGGATATTATTTTATAGATTGGGAAAACTATACTATGGAGGACTTAATTAATCTGTTGAGCCACTTATTTAATAAGTGTCAGAGGTAGTATTAGCTGAGACTCAGGTCTATAGTTTATCATTAAGCTATTGGTTCTTATGGAAGATTCTTTAGAAATAGATGAGCTCTTCAGATGTGAAGCAACATTAATTAACTCCATAATATTTTTGAGTGTTTACTATGTACCAGAATTTACAGGAACCACAGGAGACACAGTATCTTGAGCCACAGTACCTGTTCTTAAAATTCTTGCCATCTGCTTAAAACATAAGACAAACTGCTTAAAAACCAGTTCTAGTCCCTTTCTGAATGACTGTTCAACTAAAATCACTGCCAGAGGAGTGATATATATGAGAATTTATAGGTGTTATAAATCACTGTGGGCACGAATAGGTTACATGGCCAGTGGTAGGGGGTAAGTTTTGTGTTGGGCTTTGGAGACTGGAGATCGGTAGGCTGAGGGAATACGAAGGACCAGGCAAACAGAAATGCAAATGTGGACAGGAACACAGCACACAGAGGGGGATGGGGATGGAAACAGAATGGAATAGAAGGTTTATTTTGGGATGTAGTAGCAAATAGATTTGGAGTAAATGATCAGGGCCAGATGGTGTAGGACCTCTGAGGCCCAACAAGACGGTCTATGCCTTATTCTGTGAGCAAATGGAGCCAAATGGGGATTTTTGCACAGCAAAGTATGATAATGAAAGATTGTTATAGCAAGATAAACCTGAAGACTGTTGGAGGGGGAAAGAGAATTAGATGCAGGCAGATAAGATGAAATAAAATAATATATATGAAATATATTACATATATTAATCTTAATATCATATGTATAATTATATGACACAACAATTTCATCATGAAGTAATGAGAGCTGGGCCCAAGGTAATGATTACAGAAAGAGATAATCAATAATGAGAAAGTTGGAGGAGCAAGAATCAACATGATTTGGTGATTAGTTGGAAAAAGGGAGAAAAGAAGAGAGACTTGCTATGTTTCTCTTTTATTTATTTATTTATTTATTTTTTTGAGACAGGGTCTCACTCTGTCACCCAGGCTGGAGTGCAATAGCACAGTCTCAGTTCACTACAACCTCTGCCTCCCAGGCTCAAGTGATCCTCCCACCTCAGCTTCCTGAGTAGCTGGGACTACAGGCGTGCACCACCACACCTGGCTAATATGTTCTCATTTTATAAGATTCTTTAACCTTCATAATTTCAGAGTGTATTCTTTACACTCAGTTAAGCAATCCATTTAGTCTCTATATCTTATTTTACTTATCTTTTAACTTTAAAATTATATTTTATGATTAATAACATCAAAGTGATAGAGTCCCCCAATCAGGGATGAGAAATTTATATGACATGATCCAAAAGATTGGGACAAGTGACTCATAATGCAGCCTTTATGGTCTCATGGTGATTTTAATAAAGCCATACTTTTATGCAATAAGTAGAAGATCATTACCTCACTCCAGGATCAAAAGATGGAGAGCTATTAAACATGAGACTATTTTAAAGGCACCATTAGAACACATATACATAAATTAAATTTTAAGGCTTAAAACTGCCAGAAAAGTTTTCTGACTGCATGGAACACTGTACATTCTTCAAATTTGGTCACTCTTAAAACTCTTCATTATGTCATCTTGGCAGGGAATTGTGGTAGAAAAATGGGAGTGAGAATAGAACAGGAAGGGTTGGTGGAATAGGTAAAGTGTTTCCCAATAGCTACTGGGAGTTCACCTGAGGTTAGTCATAAAAACAGTCATTAATTGGTTAATTCATTCATTTAGGCATTTATTTCCAGGAGCTCCTGGTCTCCAGAAATTATGTTCTATGTGTAAGAGATAAGGAGACAATTAAATCATATATGTGTCCTCAAGAAGCTTAGAGTCTATTAGCTACAACATATTAGTAAACCAGAACTTAAAGACAACAAAGAAGTGCTATAAATACAGTATGCACATGGGGTTATGGAACTAAAGCAGCGGGGAACTGAAGAGACGTAGCTGAATCAGTACTGGGCTGGAGGAAGCAGGAGGAGGTAGAGGGAGCCTCAAATTGGCTTCCAAGAGGAAGTGATGCTTAAATTCCCCTCCCTGTATTCCTACTCCTACTTTCACCTTTGGACCTTCACTGTATTCAGGCTGTCAGGGTCTTTTGGTGTTTTATTGCCTTTGAAGAAATCTGAGAGCAGAAAGCAGGGAAATTTGAGTCCTGTCATGGGCTTTGTGTTCTAAAGGCCAGGCCTTTGGTGGAAGATGGTGTCTCAGGGTGTGGATGTCAGATTAAGGTAGGATATGAAATAAGCCAGAGCAGGCTTTTCTATTCCCAAAGCCTAAGAAAATGCCCATGGGCCCAGGGGAAGTGTTAGAGGGGCTGCTTTGTGGGTGCAGGTGAGACCCTGGATCCTTCACCGCTGAGCCCTGGGAAATGGGGGACCCTCAGTAGGAGGAAGGTGATCCTTGGTAGAGCCATGAGAAATGGATGGAAAGTGTTTCTGGGGGATCATGTCTTAGATATGCCCAGGTTTTGCTATGCCTCCATTTGGGGTAGAACAGTGAGATGATTCTTGGGCATCTAAGAGTGGTTTGGATACAACTGAAAAAGAGGAAGAGAGAGAGGAAAGGAGAAAGCAATGGCTGGAAATGAAGGGACTGTATGAATGGCCACAGGAAACAACATGGTGGCAACTGTCCTGGGAATACCTATGAGAACCAAGGAGATAATGGATATTTTAGCAGATGACAATGTGCACAGATGACATCAAGGCAGATGGGGGCTTACTCTTCATGTTAGAAAAGTCTCCACACATGGCAGGCATGATGGCTCAAGCCTGTAATCCCATACTTTGGGAGGGAGCGAGACAGTGAGGATCACGAGGAGTCAGGAGATCAGAGACCATCCTGGCTAACAAGGTGAAACCAGATCTCTACTAAAAAATACTTGAGGCCAGTGACAGGCATGGTCCCAGCTACTCAGGGAGGCTGAAGAGGCAGGAGAATGGCGTGAAACCAGTGAGACTTGCAGTGTGAGCTGAATTAGAGCCACGCCTCCCAGCCTGGGCAGGCAAGCCAGACTCAGTCTGAAAAAAAAAAAAAAAAAAAAAAAAAAAGAAAGTCTCCTTAAAATGTAGAGGAAACTCTAGGAAACCAGAAGTAGGTTGGGTGAATCAGAAAAGGCTGAGATTGAGTTTCTACCATTTAGGTGAAACGGCATCTAGAAAAAAAGCTTAGGTTGAGTTACAGAAAAATAAAATTGCATTTCTTGTCTTCTTGATTTGTAGACCCAGATTAATGCCCACTATATTGATGGTACTTTTCAAGGAGCAGGAGAATAGATGGTCTGGGGTTGAGCCTAAGGGGAGGTGTTTAGTAGGAAATATGGGTGGACATAGGCTCCCAAAGGCCAGATCAGAAAAAGCCGAGGCGGGCGGATCACGAGGTCAGGAGATCGAGACCATCCTGGCTAACATGGTGAAACCCCGTCTCTACTAAAATAAAAACTAGCGGGCGTGGTGGCGAGCCTGTAGTCCCAGCTACTCGGAGGCTGAGCAGGAGAATGGCCTGAACAGGAGGGCGGAGCTTGCAGTGAGCGAGATGCAGCGCCACTGCCTCCAGCCTGTTGACACAATGTGAGACTCAAGATCTCAAAAAAAAAAAAAAAAAAAAAAAAAAAAAAAAAAGAAAAAGCCTCATATTTTATATGAAGTTATCAGTTTCTTCCAGAAGGCAATGTGGAAACACTGAGGAATTTTATAAAGAGAAAAACACTCAAATATAATTTAGAAAACCACTGTTTGAGAGGTCTCTAGAGAGTGGACTGGGAAAAAAAAAGAAAAACAGAATTTGAGGTGGGGACCAGGAGGAGACTGGCTAGAATTAGGAGATCCTGAGTTCTCAGTGGGATTGGGGTTGGACAGGGGGAACAGTTGGGAGAAGGTGCTAGGTCTTCATAATGTTCGGCTGCATGGGGAGGGGGAAGAAACAACACGAAGGAGCTGAGGATATTACAGGTTTCGGAGAGTCACTATTTAAAAAGAAGAGAAATGATTTGATGAGGAAGGTCTTGAGTTCCATTTCTGAATGTTATAAGTTGGTAGTGTTTAAGAAAAGTCAGAGTAGCGACGCACAGTTCAGCGCTGAAATATGGGTCTGGATTTCAACAGAAAGGTAGATTGAGCTAAAGGTTCTTTTTCAGGAATCACTAAAAGGTAGTAAGAGAAGAACTGGCCGTGGTTGGATGACTGAGGGAGGAGAGAAGAGGACACAGAATGAAACACTGAAGTTAAAAGTTAACAAGAGAAGGGAATCTGGAGGAGACCAAAGGTAGCAACTCAAGAAACAGAAAAATGATGTATTTGAGGCCAAAGGAGGAGAGAAGTTTAAAAAGGAGGTAGTTATTAGTGCTAGATGGGAAATGAAACATGTGCTTTGAATTTGGTAGTGAGACCATTGATACTTAATTTGATAATCGAGCATGTGAAAGAAGCAGTGAGAATGAAAGGTGGGAGAAGAACAATGAGGCAGCAAGTACACGCTGTTCTTTTAAGACACGTATTTGAGAAAGGAAGGAAAAACAAGAACCAGCGGAGGAATTGGATTAAGGGAGCTTCTTTAATACAAAAAGGAACCTATTTCTATGCTGAGGGAACAGCATTAGCAAAGAGGGTACAGTTGAAGGTAGAGGAGGAAAACTGATGAAGTTACTAGGGTTGAGGGGAATGACCTGGAGCCCTTGTGGAGAGAATAGTCTTCTCCTGCTCTGAGGTGGAAGAAAGTAGGAGGTGAAGTGTGGGATGCAGTGAAGTTGTAGATAAGGGGACAGAGAATCTATTTAACACTGATTACATACTTGCTCTGCTAGAATCCCCCATTTGAACCAAAGAGATGGGTACGATTCTGTCCTTGTATTCTCCCTCTCAAAGATTCACTTTAATGAAACGAATAAGTGAGTATTTAACCTTATACTCCTTTAAATTGTAGACCAACACGTCCAGCAGTGGTCTACAGAGGGCAGGATGCTGGGCATGGCTACTTCCCTAGTCAATTTTATACTGACCTTGCTTAGAATTGGTAGTGCATGATGATAATAAAAATTTGTCTGACTTTTAATCAGTTTTATTATGACCGTTCATTCTACTATAGATAACATGGCCTCTTATTGCCTGCAGAGCTTTCTTGCCACTGGCCCTTCATTCATCACTGATACTCAGGTGTCTGCTTCAAAGTTATTCTTTGAAGCAAACATAAATGCACAAAAATAATGTGGATAACAAAAGCAAAAGAACCAGAAAGAAGCTAAAAAAATAAGTTAAACCTCTACATCTTTTAGAAGAAAATGAGGTCCAAATGAGTGAATGACTCAGGTGAGGCCACCAAACCTAGGAATGGCAGGGCTGGGTCTGGAATTCAGTTCTCCTCACTCCCCGTTAGCCTCAGGCAGAAAGTTCCATCTTGTCAACCTTTCCAGAGTGAATCATTAAGAGTAATTTGGTGATATCTACATAAGTGAATGTCACTTGGAGACCCACATTGCCTATCAAGAAACCACAAGTATTTTAGGGGAGGAGGTGGAAAGAATGACTTGATCAATCTCTGTTTTCTTCCTGGTGTGGAGTCAAAGTGTTCAGTGTTTAAGGACCTTTAAGAGATAAACAAATTCCTTTATTTTTATGTAATTCATTGTTCCTTGGTAATACTTTCAAATAGTTATGAAGGATCAGTTTTGTTTTCTGCAGTTCTTAAAACCCCAAGCTATATTTTTTGAAGGGTGTGTTTGTGTGTGTAAACCACAACTATTTGCATAGGGCATTGTGATGTACCATGGGAAATATATTCAAAATTTATATATGTGATTTAAAAACCTCAGGCAACAAAATATACAGGGTTAGAAAATGGAGACATAGTAAAATAAGAGGAGAATGAACCTGGGATATTACCTTGAGAACTTACTCTCCCACTACCCTGGTGTTCAAAGTTGAATACACTACAAGTCATATTTTAAATATAAAATTAAAGTTTCTTTTAAGAAACACATGGGAAAGCTTTACTTGATATTTTTGAGAGGTAAAAAATTAGTCTCTCGTTTATGTATTTTGCAAATCCAAGTTTTCTTACATTGGATTTGCTTTTAATGGAAATGGATCAGTATAAAGTGAATCACATGTATAATACATCACAAAAAAGGTAAGGCAACAAAAATAATGGCATGGATTTTTTTTTTCTCCAGATAGAGTTTCACTCTGTTGCCAAGGCTGGAGCGTGGTGATGCCATCGTGGCTCACTGCAACCTCTGCCTCCCAGGTTCAAGCAATTCTCACATCCCAGCCTCCCAAGTAGCTGGGATTACAGGCATGCGCCACCTCACCTGGCTAACTTTTGCATTTTTAGTAGAGATGGGGTTTTGCCATATTGACCAGGCTGGTCTTGAACTCCAGGTCTCAAGTGATCCACTCACCTCAGCCTCCCAAAGTACTCGGATTATAGGCATCAGCCACTGTGTCCGTCCAGTGTTATGGATCTTGATATTGAATGCTTGTTGTGGTTAAAAAATGAAGAGCTAAAACCTTAAAAAAAATTAATCCGTGGCATTGACTCCTGCCTGACTCCAGACAATGTGGGCTTTTGCAGGAAACACTGAGCTTGTTCTCAGTCTCTCTACCTACCAGAGTTTCATGACGATTAAACAAGATAGCATCTTGTGAGGTCAGTGAACTTGAAGATGAACTTTGCTTGGATCTACACCATCGTGGATCTAGACAAGCTTAACAGAATCAGACATACCTAACAGATTTTATCTAACGCAGTTGGATTCCTTTGGGAGACAAGAAACACTACTTCGTCTGACTGCCCATTTAGTGGTGAACAATTCTACCCAATTATGTCAATCATTACTAGTTCTTTCTTTTTTAGTTGATGAATACTCTTTTTATAAAAAGCCACACATAGGGGATACAGAACAAGCTCTTACCTCTCCTGAAGTCCTATGGGCTTCATTTTGAAAGGAGAAGGGCAGACGGAGGTAGCGGCGGTAGCTTTGATCTCAGGAGCACCTCGGCCTTGAGGGTCCACGACAACATTCAGTACCTTTGGGGCCTGCTCAGGTTGGACCATGCTGTGGACAGTCTTTGCCTCAGACAGTGCTGGCTGTAATGTGATGGGTGATAGGTGGATCTCCTGGTTTTTCTCTTTATCTTGTCTTAAGGAAAGCTGAAACCTCTCTTTTAATCTGTAAAGAATCTGTAGAAGGAGATATAAAAAACTCCTGTCACATTTTCTCACACTAAACAACAGAGTATGATCTTCTCCATCCCACCCTGGCATACAAACCAAAATAAAGGCTTAACGATAAAGTAAACAAAGCCCTGTAAAAGATGATTTCTCAGTTTCATGGTACTGAGATTTTCCTCAAGACAGTATACTTGGTATTTCTAGTTATGCTGCACATACGTATCAACTAATTGTGCACATGAATCTGTTCCATAAAGATACATTCAAAAGTAAATTTAACCAATTTTATTAAAAATGCCAGAGGTTAGTTTGGTCACATGGGGAAATGGTAGGCTTATAGAAGGAATAACCATAAAACACAGGTCTACAACATTTATAGAAATGGAGATATGCATCCAACATGGCTTAGTAGAAAAAAGTAGTCTTGCAAATATTAATAAGATGATAGTTATGCTATAAACCACTATTTCTTATGTTGGTAAATCTCTGCATTAGTCATATATCAACTTGAGTATCTGGTAAATACTTGACAAATTAAATTTAGGGTATCTATGAAAGAATAATTTGGACAACCAGAATTTTTACTCTTACCACTTTGCCCTCCTAAGTTTTAATATTTAATTTAATTTAACTTAATTTTGATACAGGATCTGGCTCTGTTGCCCAGGCAAAAGTGCAGTGCTGTGATCATAGCTCACTGTAACCTGGAGCTCTCCTTAAGGGAAAAGACTATGCATCTATGAGACAGAACTAGAAATGCATATTAAACATTGAACTCCTAGGAAAAGACAGACATTTTATTGTTTTTTATGTCAGTTCACCTCCTTGTAATCTGGAAACATTTACACTAGTGGTATTCATTGACTCTGGTAGGGAAAAGTTAAAGCTTAAAATTTGAAAAAAGGGTAGGTTTGGAATATTCACATGATAAATGTTAATCACATGAATGAGAAAGAAAAGATGTCTGATATTAAGTAAAATGTCTTCTTACTTTTATTATAATTACTTTCAAGCAAATGTAATGTGTTTTCTTTAAGCTATAGGATGGAAAAGACTGAAGATAAATGCCTTTATCATGTGCATAGTGTCTAAGGTTTTTAACTTACTGCTTCTCTTCAGTTTCCGTGACCCTCATGGTGTAAAAGCAAAACCTGCACTAGAACAGTATCAATCAGATGATACATATAGTTTAGGCTTACTGTGTTCAGCTAAATATTTAATTACTAAATGATGAGGCAACAGAATTTAAAATATTGTTTAAGTTGCAAGAAAGTTATTTTCCTAAATGTAGAAAAAATATATCAGTACCTTTACAAAAATACGTTTAGAAGATAAGGCATATATTACATATTTTAAGCTCTTCACATCTAAATATAATATGCATATCAGAACATTTACTTGCCTGTTTATACTTGGATTTTGGAGAAATATGAATGAACAATGAAAATGGGAAAGCCAAGGAAATCTTGACCTTCTCAATTGTTCTTGACAGGTAGCTTTTATATTAGTGTAAAACCAAGTCTAGTCCAAAGTCCTTCCTTACCATTCATGAGCTTACGTTTTTGAGGAGAAACCTTTGTAACATATTTTCCAATCAGTCATCTGTTTACTTCATGTCTAGTTACAGGTCAACTTTGCAACCTGTCTCCATGTAGTATGTGTACAAACTGATTTCTACATCTTTAATTAGGGAAAAGTAGAACCTGCAGAATGTATGATGTATATAAGATAGTGTTTAAAAATACTCAAGAGATTGGACTGTCTGAAAAAATATGGAAAAAAATTGAAGACATTGCTACTTGGCAATAGGGTAGTTGTCATGAAATTAAGCTGTAAGGCAGTGATTCTCAACTGGCAGGGATTTTGCCCTCAGGAAACGTTTGGCAGCTTTAGAGATATTTTTGGTTGTCATATTTTCAGGGTGTGGGGGAAGGAGAAGGGAAAGGGTGCTACTGGCATCTGGTAGGCAGAGGCTAACTACCTTTACAATGCATTGGAAAAGCTCCCCACACACCCCCGCCAACAGAAATAGTAACTCCGAAATGTCAGTAGTGTTGTTGGTAAAACCCTGGTGTAAGGGATCACAAAAATTTTGTGGTGTAATCTCCTCATTTCACATTTAAGTCCTGAGCTGTTGGATGATTTATGGAGGGTTGGAAAGAAAACCTCAAATCTGGGTTTTCTGACTTCCAGGTATGTGATCATTCAACTCTATTGTTTCCTCCAAATTCTCATGTCCTTCTTTGAAACCTCTTTCCAAAAGCATCTGGAAAAGTGTGTCAGAGATTTTTCTCTGCACAGATTGAGATCTGGAATACAGCATATGCATATTTCTCTATGGGAATTCACTTTGTTTAAAAACTCAACCAAAAAGCTTACCGTAGCAATGGCAAGTCAACATTTTGCCTTCATCTCTAAGAGCTTGTTTGACTCTTGGACTGGAATAAAGCCATTTAATAATTTAAAAAAGGAAAAGAAAACAGATTATTGAATGAGAGGAGTGGCAAAACTCAAACTATAGCAAGAGAAGGAAAATAATAGTGGGAACAAAAAACCAGAGGAACACAGAAATGGGAGGAAGCTAAAAAAATTCTATGAAGCTTTTTTGTAGCTTAAAATTTTCGTTAAAAAATCTCATGAGTAACACAAAACATTCTGTTTGGATTAGAATGTGTTCAGATTTCAAAACAATGCCACCAACCACTAGTCTTTAACATTTGTTCTTTACAGTATTTTACAATTAGTTCTGAAGGAGTTCATTCACTCTTTTAATAATCCTGAGCCAATCCCTACTACATTCCATAAACAAGATATTGTAGATGCAAAAGCAACACAGAACTCTGTCTTCTGGGAATTCATAGGCTTCCAGAAAAGATAAATGTGTAAAAACTATGTCCAGTACGAAGTACTAAGTGCAAAAATAGAGGTGTGCCCACAGCACACAGGTACACTGTGGCACACATTTACCAGTTCCCTCTGGGTAGAATGGCTCTGATAAATACAGCCATTCGCATCTGCTACTGGAGTTATTTGTGGTCAGAAATACATGTTCACAAGACAGTGATAAGACTAAAAAAAAAAAAAAAAAAAAAAAAGACCAGTTTGACTGCTTTATGAAAACAAATGGAATTATGGTAAAGAGCCCCGACTTTCAATTTAGATAGACTTGGTTTTGAAGTTTTACCACTTCCTACTCCGCCACCCCCATACCCACCCATTGCATGTTCTTGGTCAAGTCATTTATTTTTTCTGAATCTTAGTTTTCTCATAAGTAAAATTAGGAAACTAAAATATGTTAAGCGTTTAGTACTAGGCAGTAAATTTACTACCAGTTTAGTACCAATAAGTGTGCAATAAATGGAAGAAATTAATTTTTATTGTTATTACTATTAAGACAGTTGTGTTCTTCTTAATACAGAAAAAATTGAAAATTAGTTTGAGTTACATGCCTACTTAACCAATCATTCCAGCTAGGAAGCTAGTCCTATTTCCCTTCGTTCCGAGGGATTATATATAACAAGTGAGAAAATTATATCCACCTTTGACATGTATTTATTACCTGATGTTAAGGCTATAACAGGTAGTTCAATGTAGCATTTCTTGCTGCAGCTACCAGACTACAACTAGAGAAACTCTTTCCCTCCCATATGGATGACTTTCCTGTGTGTCTAACATGCCAGTGCTTTTATTGATCCAAATGACTATTTTCATGTGATTTCTGAAACTGCTTTCCAGAAGCAATCTGGCCTGTAGACATCTCTAGCTACATTTCATAAATGCCTTTGTACTTGTCAATAAACCTGCAAGGACATTTGAATGTCTAATTTAGATGATAGATGGTGTTCTTTCTATTATTTGTTCAAGTTTAAGAACTAATTCTTCTTAGTAATAAGTTTCTTTCATCTAAAACAGACTGAATGGATTGGAAGTTGCCCACACATTTTTTCTTGGAAAACTGTATTTTTCTATTTATCGCTCCACCCACTGTACATTCACATTTGTGAGGTGCTAAATAAGTCACATATTTGAAAATGTCATGCCTGTCTAATTTTATGCCTTGCAACATTTTTTTTTGTATTTTAAGGAAAGTAAACAATATGCCACTTTTCAAAAATTTTGCCAAGTCTTATGTTGTTGTTACATAGCACATACAACCTTCCATTACAGCAATTTACCTATATAATTTTATAATAAAACCCACGCTTTTCGCTTCTACGGCATATAGGAAGGCCAATGCAAATGGAAGCACTTGGTTTTTCATAAATATAATCAATGCCGGGGGAAAATTCTGAATTATATCTTTCCTTTGTCACGGAATCAACAAAACTATGGGAAACAGAGTTGGAATACAGGTGTTTCAGAATCACAAAAGTGACAGTACAAGTCTCACTGAGAAATGCACGTGAACACTTACTTTAAATCAAGCTTATTATCAAAATAATTTGAACATTTAGAAAGATGAGCTTATTTTAGACAATCACTTTGACATGTCCCTAAACATGAACTCTTGACTCCTCTGTGGTAAGTTACATCAGATAAACTTGGCTTCATGCTAATCCTATTAGGTAGTACCTCTTTTCTTGTGAATATGAACTTCCTGTCTGTGTGTTGCCGGTTCCTCTGTTACTTTTCAGAATTTGTTTTTATTTATATATTTTTCAGAGACAGAGAATCTGTAGCCCAGGCTGGAGTAAAGTGGCATGATCATAGCTCACTCTAACCTCAAACTCCTGGGCTCAAGTGCTCCTCCCTTCTCAGTCTCCTCAGTAGCAGGGACTGCAGGCACGTGCCATCAGCCTGGATAATTTTTTAAACCATTTTTTTTTTTTGTAAAGACAAGGTCTCACTGTGTTTCCCAAGCTGGTTTTAGACCCCTGGGCTTATGCAATCCCTCTGCCTCTGCCTCCCAAGTGCTGGGATTACAGGCATAAGCCACTGCACTTGGTCCCCCTGTTACTTTTAAAAGTGACTCCTTCAAATTAAAATTTGAGATAGTGTTTGAAATCCACCTAATTATTTCTTTCATTTGTTTAAGAACTATCCGAACACACTCATCTCCATTCCCAACGTGTCCCTTTCCCAGGAAATGAGAACATTTCCACACAGGCAGGGAAGCCAAATAACCTAGGAGTCATCCTTAATTTTACTCCCGTTGCTGAGAATTGGGACACAGCAAGTTTTGTCGGTTCTACTTTCAAATAGATCTCAATCCTTCACTTCTCTCCGTCCCCACCACCCACCCCTGTTCTATGCCACCAGCATCTTCCTCATCGGGATATTGCAGAAGCCTCCAGAAAGATCCTCCTCCTTCCACAATTCACCCCATCCTCTGTCCACCACTTTCTACCAGAAGAAAATGTGATCTTTTAAACACACACAGCAGATCGCATCAAGGCTCTGCCTAAAACATTCTTCCCCTCGAGCCTGAACAGGCTAAGCTTATTCTAATTGCACCCACTGTACCCTCTGCCTGGGTATGTACCCTCACATATTCACCCGTAGGTCTCAAACATCTCAGGTGGCTCTGCTCCACTCACTCATTATTATGGTCTTTTCTTCATAGCATTTATCACTATTTGATTTTTTAAATGAATATACTATTTTTTAGAGCAGTTTTCGGTTTACAGAAAAACTGAGCAGAAAATGCCATGTTCTCACATACCCGTCTTCCCTACCTCTTCATTTTCCCCTGTTATTAACATCTTGCATTGGTGTGATTCATTTGTTGCAACCGATGAACCAATATTGATGTATTATTATTAACTAAAGTCCATAGTGTAGGTAGTGTAGATTAGGGCTCACTCTTCATACATTGTACAGGTTTTGACAAATTCATAATGTCATGTATTCATCATTACAGAATATAGAATAGTTTCATTGCCCTAAAATCTGCTGTCCTCCACCTAGTCGTTCCCTTTCTCTGAAATCTCTGTCAACCACTGATATTTTCACTATCTCTATAGGCTTGACTTTTCCTGAATGTCATATAGTTGGAATCACATAGCACGTTCACCATTTGATTTTTTAAAAATTAACTTAATTATTTTCTGTGTCTCCCTCTAGAGTAAAGACTTGAAGAAAACAGGGATCTTATCTGTCTTGTTTTCTCCTTTGCCCACAGCACCAGCAAAAAATAGGCCCACAGAGAATATTCTGCAGGAATCTGTTGATTGAATGAATAGATGAATCCACCTGCTAACCCAATAGAGAGCCATCACCTATACTTCTGAAATGCTCCTTTCTTGATTTGTTCTAATAACGTTGGAGCCGACTTCCCTAAGTTTCTGACTTTTACATTGATGTTTTGCAAATTTTGGGAAAGGAAGAGTCATCCTCTGGCTCCAAGTAGTTGAGGGTGTGACTACTATAGGTCCTTTTGCCACGAGACCAACATAGGCATTTATCTACTTACATCGGATACATGAGCACGCCCTGAGTTAGAAATGCAGACTCTGAAGCACATTCTCTATGTTAATAGCAAGCTCTGCTCTGTTTCTGCTGCCCTTTAGTACTCAAAGGCTGGACATGAATCTGCTTTCCCACTTCCCTCCTTTTATCCTTGCCTTTGCTCTTCTGAATCACATCCATTGATCCCCTGAATATTTTCCACTTTTATCACTTTCAATTCCTTTCTATTCTCTTCCTCCTCTTACCCTTTCTCATCTGCAAAGCAGAAAAACACCCTAATTGTGACTGACAAGAGAGGGAACAGCGCTTGAGATTTCCCATATGAAGGAAAGAAGAACCACGTCTATTAAAGTGCAATTAACCATAGCAAGGAACTACATCTTTCAAAACAGAGATGCCCAGAAGACTATGCCATAATTTCCCAAAACCTCAAATTTTCTCTCTTTAAAATCCTTTCCTCTTAATCTCTACCATGTGAATATAAAAATCAGGTTTTTTTTTTTTTACTCAATTCTAAATTATTCTTTTGTTTATTGAGTCACAATTCTTAGAATTTTTTTTTTCTTAATGCTTGACCCATAGGAGCTACCTCTGAATTCATTATGATGGAAGATTTAGGGTACTTTTGTTACTTCACGTATTTTAAACTCTAGAAAACATGCCCATCTTCACTCTGTTTAAGACCGTGCTTGTTTTATATCCTCTAAGTTTAGCCCATGCAGCCTCTGTCTTTCCAGACTGAGCCTCAATCTAACAGTAACCTCTTCCCAGTAGGGGGAGCAGAAATAAACAAAAACCAATAAAACACTTAGCAACATTGTTGATTGTGGAGAGAAATAAGTAACAATGACTTTTGGGGGGCACTTAAAAACTAAGGAAGAAGTCTTTATTTAAATGTGCAAAATTAAAAAGAACATAGCTCACAAGGAAAAAGGACATTAAAACCTATTTGTAAACTCTAAATATTATACTAGATCTTGAAATTTCCAAGAGTAGAAAAATCTTATTCTACCCTAAAGATACCGTTAATTCATTCAGTGCCAAATAGTACTGCTTAATTTAGTGGGTTGTTTATTTTGGGTTCTATTTTTAAAATTAGATATACGCTTTTAAAGGCTACACCTTATTACTTACAGAGCTATTCCAGCATATACATTTATACTTTTGTACTATTTATCCACCTTAAAAATGAATTAGTAGTCTTAACTAACTTAGCCTTTGAGGGTATAATCATCTCCTTTTCATAGAATGCTTCCAAGGCCTTTTAAAAATAAGGAAATCAACCATTCCTTAGGGAGTAATCTTGTCTCAAAGACATATTTCTTTTTAATTTTTTTCCTGAGTTCCATAAAGATGATATAAAAGGAGAAATAAAGTAAACCCAAAGTGTGCCCGTGAGACTTTACTGACTTTGGGAGGGCTTCAGTGACCTCAGTAAATCACTTTGTAAAGCTTCGTTCTCAGAGTTGATCAAGTTACTAAAAACTGCATTGCAATTACAACCTTATTATTCAGGTCAGCATCCTTAATTCCATAAGCTCTCCTTTAGCAATCGCTCTAATGTCAGATATGAAATATTCCTAATCTAACAGGATCATAGTCTTGCTTCTGCTCCGAAGCATTTTAACATTCATCTGAATGGCAATGTACCCACTAATATTAAGCAGTGGGCTCAGCAAAGAATAAAATATACAAAGAAGCAAACTTACCATCAAACACGTTACTATAATAACAAAGATGCTGAGAAAAATGACAACAGCATAAAATCCTTCTTTGCTCCAGATTTTGTCCGCTTCATGCTGCCCTTGTAAAACATTTTTCTTTAAAAGCAAAACAGAAAGTCCGACGTTAAATGAGAGCTTGAGAAAACTGGCGTTCTTATCAGACACTAAACGTATTTTTAGCCTTATTCCATTCAGTCTAGTGCAACACACCTACACCCCCCGCTGCCAGAGCTGCTTCTCAAACTGATCTAAGACAACAGACTGCCATCCTTATATATCAGGAGATTATTTAGTCTCCTATACAGGAGCAAGTGTGCCTGACATGGCATCCGCAGGTCCCAGGCTTTCTAAATATCCCTCAGCGTCTCTCTTGGAAACTACCTGGTTCATAGGTAAGAGAGGTCTGTTCCTTTCTGTGTGGAGGAAATTGTTTCTTAAGATTTCCTTACTCTGTTTTAAGTCCCCTCCCACAACATCAGCACCCTGGATTACGTGCTGTACTACCGTTCTTTACTTTTAAACAAAAGTGAAAGAAGTGCAAACAAAAGCTTGTGGTGCATTAATAAATACAGCAATAATGCCAGGATTATTTCCTTCTTTTCTTTCTTCTAATCACACCTTTTGTTTTTAAATGGACTCTATGCTGTCAAAACCTGACTAAAATATCATCTCAACAATATATATTGTTAGAATATCACATATTTTTCTAAAGTAATAGGGAACATTAAAAAGTTCTGAATTATTGGCAATAAAAGGTAAAACACATAGGTTTATTTTTATTTGTATCATTTTTGTTCCACTTTGGGGGTGGAAGGGCAGAGAAGCATGAATAAAGTGTGCATGACTCTATTACTTTTATTTCATTTTTTTTTAAAGAAGCACATTGACTAAAATCCAATCTTAGAATAAAATTAAGTTATATAATTTAGTGACAGTATAGATTTACAGTTAATGAAGCTAACTTGAAACCCAAGAGTCCATGATGAGGGAAACCATAGAAAGGCTAAATCAAGTCCAATGCTTTAACTCATCTAAAAGTTCATTTTGTTGAAGGTTGCCTTTTTATTCCCTTTAGTGAGAGTACATATCTGTCCTTGGATATTATTTCCAGTGATTAAGAAGGCCTTGAGTAAAACATGCCTTGTAGGTGTCTGAACTTTGAAATCATTGCTAATTTATTTTTAAGGCTTTAAAAAAATAAAATATATCCAACATTTATAAATCAGACAAAAAAATTTACCTTGAAAAATATTTTATGAGAACTTTCATTCTGGAATGCAAGTGTGTTTTGGTGGGAAGATAAGCAAGGCTGAACAGAGAAGATTTTTGAGTTCAATTGTGATTACAAAAAATATTTGGAGAAAGCCTTTATTAATTGCTAAAGAAATCAGGATTCTATTTCCCTTACTTGTAAAACATTGATGTGCTCACTAATTATAGTATAAATAGTATCTGGCCTACTTTCTAAGACATAAATAGATGCATAGATACAAGAAATGATTTAGACATGTATTTTAAAGATATATAAATGATAAATCGATGGAGAATCTGAAAACACTTGATTGATAAAATGATTAGAAACCAAGCATCCCGCTGCAAAAAAACTTTGGATTCAAGTGACAAATCTTCTTTCACCTCTTTCACGTTAGCTGTATCTTTTTTTTTTTTTTTTCTTTTTTTATTGTAATGTCTCTATAAGCATAGCTGGAAACTAATAGAAAACTCTTGCAGAAATCAGGTATAAATATGGAAATGAATTTTTTACGGGCAATAAAATAGCATCCATTGTTTGCTATAAAAGCAAACTAGTTAAGCCTTCAAGTAGGCAGCATAAATTTGTCAAGTTTAAGTATAAGGAGTTGAGCTTAAGCCCATGTAAAATTTGGATAAAAAGGGGTGGTTAGGTGGGTGGAAAGAGATTTTGTGTTCCTAACCTGATTTGGTTCATTTTTTTTTCTTGCTGTAGTTCTACAACTCCTAGAATATCAACATGTTCCTGTCTGCTTAAGACAAACCTGTTTTGTTTTCTTTTATAACTGAAGCAGTAATGATGAAAGAATTAACTCCCACCCTCCCATCCCCCACTCCCAGTTAGCAAGATACATGTTTTAAACTCCTAGAACTTAGTCACTGCACTTTCTTGGTAAATAGATCTTCTGAGTCATGCTACTCCTGCTGAACACTACTATATTTGTACAGAGATCTAAAAAACTTGATAAGGGCAGGGTAATAAATAGAAAAGTTTGTAGTTAAGAGCTCACAAATCAAGACTATAATTTACAAGAATCTTCAATCTAACCTTTGCATAGGGTTAACCTCATGATTTTTATATTTTGTCAGGGGGCCGAAGGTTGAATAATTCAGAGGCTCTGTTGCTGGGTCAAGCCAATGCCACTATATCATCTTTGTGTTTTATTATTTCATAGCTACATTGCTTTGCCCTTTAACTTAGTTGCAGTGAAAGAAGCTGATAGGTTTTATTATTTAAAAATTTGGGCAGTTTTCTGTATAGTTAACAATGGCTTCTCTATATCCTGTTTAATAATTTGATGCACTATAGCTCATTCTTCTTTTTTTGTCCTTTCTTTCTCTCTTTTTAAATATTTTAATCAATTCTGATCTCAGATGTGGAAGGAGATCCTAAATGCTAGGAAAGATGATTCAGAGATACAGAGGATCTAGGAGATACACCTCTTTAAGAGAGACCGGAAGAGCACAGAATAAGAATGAAGTGCAAGCGTTACAAAGTAGCTGGTTAATTTGATTGACTTGGCAGATACATGAGATGTATCCTATAACACTATGGCTTTGTTGGCTAATGCCAAGCTTCCACTGTACTGTGCACAATGTGAGCAATTGTTCTGAATGGTCCAATACAGGTTAAGATTGATTGTGTGGCTCCTCAGCACTGTATGGCTAGGTCTATACTAATTAAGACTAGAGTACCTGCTAGTGTTCCTAGTTTGAAGGAATAATCATTAAACTCATACATTATTGTTTATATTTATATGTAATGGTTTTTTTTTTTCTTTGTAAATATTTCATGAAGGTATCAGTCGGCACATTGGACTTTTATTTAAAGAAAGTCACTTTCTCCTTTGAAATGTAAGATTTGGAAACTGGAGTAATTTGCAATTGAACAACAAAATTCCTGAACCATTTTTAAAAATGTCAACACAGAGTTTACTGTTTTGATAGGTATTTAATTCATTTTGTAAAAACATTTAATTTCATTTTCCTGGGATTTTACTTATTAGGCAAGAGGAGGTCTAGTTTTATCTGTATGAGTGCCTATAATGTTCTAGATATCATATATAAATATATAAAAGAAATAATGTCTTTTCCTTTAAGAAACATTACAAATGAAAACAGATGACTAAACAAAAACAGTTTTCTAGTTGGTATTTTTTTTTGTTTCTCAAGAGTCATTTTCAATTTTAAAAATCAAGCATATGAAAAAGCAACAAAAGCCATATCCTTCCATGAAAGTAATTAATGTAAGTTTTGAAATAGATGCTTTGAGACATCCTTCATGATGTTCTGTAATTCATGCAAAGGATGAAAAGCCAAAATACCATGATCCTTTTTTCTGTTAATGTATATGTTGCCATAATATGTTATAATTTTAAGATTAAAATGTGAAAAAATGGGTTGAGGCATAAGTTGTTATAAAACATTAACCACAGAAAACATGAATAAAGATGTAAGAAAACTCACAGAATAGCATTCACCAGTTTTAAGCAACTATCAATCAGTATTTTTGCAGGGCTCCTTTAGGTTGTATCTATGCCAGGCGCCTCCCTGCTGGGGTGCCTGCTTACTACAGACAGCTTTTTCCTCTTTCTGCATTTAGAGATTCTGGCCAAAGGTCAAAGGGTAATAATGCCTGGCCCCTTCTAGGAGTGCTCAAACAAAAGGTTCAAACAATCCGTCTGTCCTTCGTGATATGCTCCTTATATCTGATTTGAATACTTCCTCATCTTCTGTAATGCATATTTTCTAAATTCTAGATTTCTAGATTCCAACAATTTTATGAGAAACTATGACATTTATCATCAAATACGCTTTTATTATTCAAATGTAGTCTATTGTGAGCTAGTAGCTCTGTGAGAGGCCATTATGCTAAGTACCTCACCTTCACTGGACTGGGGTATATTGGAGGACGCCCAGGTACTTGCTTTAAGTCAGCTCTTTTTGCATGGGGAGCTTCTTTTGGTTTGCAAATCTGAGTGACTCAATAAGTTGCTCTATTCTTAAAGCCTTCAGAATGGCTTTTAAACTCAGAATAAAGCAACAGGGAAGGCCATTTATATGATTCTCTAAAAGCTTATGGGAGGCAGAATATATTTATCCAATGGTCTTTCTAAACTTTAAAGAATTGTCGGCCGGGCGCGGTGGCTCAAGCCTGTAATCCCAGCACTTTGGGAGGCCGAGGCAGGTGGATCACGAGGTCAGGAGATCGAGACCATCCTGGCTAACATGGTGAAACCCCGTCTCTACTAAAAATACAAAAAACTAGCCGGGCGTGGTGGCGGGCGCCTGTAGTCCCAGCTACTCGGAGGCTGAGGCGGGAGAATGGCGTGAACCTGGGAGGCGGAGCTTGCAGTGAGCCGAGATCGGGCCACTGCACTCCAGCCTGGGTGACACAGCGCGAGACTCCGTCTCAAAAAAAAAAAAAAAAAAGAATTGTCCTAGGCAAGATGTGTACCAGTCAGTCTGTGAAGGGCCTGGACTGTGGGAATGGGGTTTGGCTTTGTGCACAAACAGAACTGCTTCAGATTCAGACGTGGGCAGGGCTGGGAGGGGCCCGGTGGTTCACCTCCTGCTGACCCTCTCCTCTGGCCTCTCCAAAGCATAAGGGGGTCTCTTCTCCAAGGCTCCCATGGCACAGTGTAGTAACTTTATTTATAGTACTATATTCTTATCTGTTTGTGTCATATTTGCCCTATTAGTGCATAAATTCATTGAGAACAAGCATCATTTATTTATTTGTTTGTTTTCTTATGTGTTTATTTTTCTGGCTTTAGGTATTAACTAGCACAGTACTTGGCTATTTGTTGTTGTTGCTGTTTGTTTGTTTTGGGACAGGGTCTTGCTCTGTCACCCCGGCTGGAGTGCAGTGGCCTCATCATAGCTCATTACAACCTTAAACTCCTGGGCTCAGGTGATCCTCCTGCCTCAGCCTCCCAAGTAGCTAGGACCACAGTTACACACCACTATGCCCAGCGAATTTTTAATTTTTTTTTTTTTTTTTTTTGTAAAGTCAGAGTCTTGCTATGTTGCTCAGGTTGGTCTCAAACTCCTGGCCTCAACCAATCTTCTAGCCTTGACCTCCCAAAGTGCTGGGATTGCAGGCTTGAGCCACCGCACCCAGCATGACTATTTGTTGATTCAGTTTTGCTGTTTGCCCATTGCATGCCAGGCACTAAATGAAGGCAACGAAGAAACAGATCAAATGACATGTCACAAACACTCAAAAAACCCACAGTGTAGAGATGAGCCTAAAGACTAATACGGGATAAGGAGCTTTTGTTTTAAGCTTGACAGGAACACAGGGTAAGGAGCATCTTTGTCTGTGGAGGCACAAGGTACACAGTAGACTGGTCTTAAGAAAGAGGTATGTAGATGAGTCAATATATACGAAAGCATGGAGGAAGGAGAGAGTATGATGTATCACAGATCTATCAAGTTTAGAATTGCCGAAATGTAAACTAGGAAAGTGCTGTTCAACAATTATAAAGCCCAGCATACAAAGGACCATATACCATATTAAGAAATCTATACTTCATTCCATAGTATTTTGAAAGCCAAAGAAGAATCATGAAATTAGGAGGGCATGACCAAATTTATGTTGAGAAAGATTACTTTGGTGGCAGGAAAGAAACCACATTGGGTGTGTTGGGAAAGAGAACAGAGAGAAGTACAAAACCAAATGCAGGAAGACCAGTTGGGGGTGGTTGTGACAGTCATGGTTCAATGATGACATATATTCTCATTGTTCCAATTCATCCTGCATTCAAATTACATTTGTCTGCTACCTAGTCTGTGTGAGAATTTCTATATACACTTTAAAAATTCAATCCATATTTCAAGTTTATAAGTGCTATACCCATTTTGGATTTGAAGAAACTGAGGCTCAGGGAGGTTGACACCATGCAAAGGCAGACAACCTCACAGAGATTAAATGGTCTGCCCATGGTCCACGCACATTTTACGTGTGGCTTTCGGATACAAACTCCATCTGGGCTCAAGTGATCCTGCTGCTTCAGCCTCCCCAGTAGTTAGGATTACAAACATAAGCCACCATGCCCACCCAGAGCTTTTTATAGCACACCTGTGATACTTACTAAAATGAGACGCAGTGTGATTTACTGTAAAGGCAAATAGATTAGGGATCAAGATATCTAGATTTTGGCCTGGGAAGGTATTTAAGACCAGCCTGGGCAACATAGCAAGACCCTGCCTCTGAGAGAGAGAGAGAGAGAGAGAGAAAGAGAGAGAGAGAGACCTAGATCTTAGGTGGTGCTTTATGCCTCTCTTGTTCTGTCACCTTGAGAGAGTCACTTAATTTCTATGGGCCATACTTTCTGTATCTACAAGGTGTTACATATATTCCCTCCAGTCTAATTTCATGATTCTATGAATAATTGAATTACACATATTTAGGACGATGATCCTTCCAGTAAGTTTGTTAGAGCGGGATGGAGTAAAAGAATTGGAAAGGAGATTAAATCCATTCAGCAGTGAGATGGTGGAGGTGGTAGAGGAAATTTTTTAAAAGTGACAAATTTGGAAAATACTATGAAGAAACATCTATAGTTCTTAAGACTTAAGTTCTTAAGAAACTATAGTTTCTTCAGCAAAAGAAAAATCACATTTCAAATTAATTTCAAATTTATGGGAAAAGGTGAATATCTGGTGACCATGTTGACAATGAAGACAATAAGGAGGGGGGCACCTGTAGAGAAAGAAATATTTAAATGTATTTTTGTTTTTTTGACATATCAGTTTCAAGTGATCAGTTGACGAACACATCTAAATCTTCTTTCTTCTAGAAAATTTACTGGATAAGTCAAAATAAGGTATAAGGCCACAAAGTTTTGAAGAAGAAAAATGTCAAAAAGTGAAACTTTAATATGAAAATGCATTTCCTTAAGAAGTAAACATATACAATGTAAAGATCAGAGAATTCTGACACTCAGGGAAATTTTTATCATCAAATAACTTACAATAAACAACTTTCATCTCAAAGCCTCTTGGGGTTGAATTACCACAGCATGCTAACTGTTCACATTTTTAAATGAAATGCTTCATGCAGCAACCTACCTCAGGAGAGACTTCCGTAATTCCAAACTGGGATAAACTTTGATGCAAAACATTGATATTAAGTGAACGAAGAACTTCCTCAGAGGGCAGAGCATCAGAAATTCCTGTTTTTCGGTTTATGGGAGACACAAACAGTTCAATACTGTTCTTCTTTCCCTAATAAAAGCAGAATATTTGTATTTGTTATAGACATTTTAAACAATTTTGGATAATATTTTAACCTTTCCTTTAGAAACATTAAAGGAAGTCAGAATTCTAGAATCCTAAAAGGCTTTCTGGAGATTACATTTATTAGTTATTCTCTGGTAGACTTAATATTACCAGTCCAAAGTCTAAAATCTTCAAATAACTTTCTTGCAATTAGTTGTCCCTCACCTGCAAGATTTGTAATTTTATATGTCACTGCATGCTGATTCATTTACCATTCTATATTGTAATTTTTTTGCTGTAGATTGTTCATATGTTCCCTGAGTAATTATGTTTAAAGAAGCATTTTAAAATCAAATGAATTAAATAAAATCTGATGTAATAGTAAAATTACATATTAGACATCACCACTCTCTCTATTACTTTTGTAACTTGTGTTAATGTGAAGGCTTGGCCAGCTGAAGAAGATGGTGCCAGATGAACTTTGAAATCCTTTTCCTGATTCTGTTCTTCACCTCAAATGTATCACACATTTAAAATTGGTCATTTGGTAGAAATGGATATCTTGTGTAGTGATGTCATGATACTTTTCCTATTAGCATTACCTCATTAGCTGAAATGGAGTCAGAGAATTTCTTACCATAGATGTCTGATATTCTACACACACACACACACACACACAGCAGATAAAAATGACATGGCCATTGATAGTATTATCTTTACAACTTACACAACACACTAATAGAAGGAAATTATTGTTAGCTTTCTTTCTGACACATGGAGTGCTCTCATGCTAGAAAGTTCTCTTTTAATGCGCGAATTTTAGCTGGGTATAAAATTAAGTATCAGTTTACTAAGAGCAAGCCAGTAAAAGTTTTTCATGTTTGTAGAGAACAACAGACAATAACTAAATACTGATGTGAAACATGTTTATAACAATTTAAATAGTTTGTGACCTAATAACAACTACAGTAGGTACAGAGCACTTGAGTTGGGCGTAACATGTTTCTATTTACCTTAAATCTCTTATCTCATTTATTGCTCAAAACACCCCTAAGCGACGGGTATTATGATTATCTCTATTTTACAAATTAAACGTAAGTGGTTTGGCCACATTCACACAGATGGAATATGACCACACTGGAAATGAAGTATGGTTTTGTCTGTCTCCAAAACACATGCTGTTAATCATCATGCTTTGTTATCTCAGGTATTGTAACTCTAGGTATTATAATAAGTACTTTTAACCATGCTACTAACATTCTCTGATAAGCATATCCCTTCCTCAGTCTTCCTCAGTCTGGCAAATCCCTCCTTCATCCCTGCAAACAGCTATTATGCTCATTAAACCTAATATATATAAAAGTATATCTAAGATATCTATATCATCTCTATATATATCTTAGCAAAATATATGTGCACAGGTTGATGCATATATATTTTTATATGTATATATATAAAATCTAGATCTAGATCCAAAACTTTTTTTTTTTTTTTTTTGAGATGGAGTTTCACTTTTGTTGACCAGGCTGGAGTGCAATGGCATGATCTCTGCTCACTGCAACCTCCACCTCCCGGGTTCAAGTGATTCTCCTGCCTCAGCCTCCTGAGTAGCTGGGATTACAGGTGCCTGCCACCATGCTTGGCAAATTTTTGGCATTTTTAGTAGTAGAGATGGGGTTTCACCATTTTGGCCAGGTGGTCTTGAACTCCTAACCCCCAGTGATCCACCCTCCCGGTCTCCCAAAGTTCTGGGATTACAGGTGTGAGCCACCGGGTAACCTTCACTCATTCAGGGGAATGTTGTATTTCTTCTTCTTGGTACAAGTTAAAACTTTTTAAAAGCTTGTTTACTTCTAGAACATTGTTGATTCACAGGATACAAGCTTTTATGAAGAAATGAAACAACTCACTCTCCACACACAGAAAAACTAAAAACATAAACCCCAAACTAAAACAAAAAGCAAATTCCCTCCATAGTGAATGCAGATTGATGCAGTAGAAAGCCAAGCTCCATGCAGCAGAAGCACAGCAATTTAAGGTCAGGGGAACGTGGAGTCCTTGCTTGGACTCCCATTGCAGTGGACATTAAGAACAATTTAAAACCTGCACAGTGATTCCAAAGTCCCTTTTCTTTTTTTTTTTTTTTTTTTTTTTGAGACGGAGTCTCACGCTGTCGCCCAGGCTGGAGTGCAGTGGCCAGATCTCAGCTCACTGCAAGCTCCGCCTCCCGGGTTCACGCCATTCTCCGGCCTCAGCCTCCCGAGTAGCTGGGACTACAGGCGCTGCCACCTCGCCCGGCTATTTTTTGTATTTCTTAGTAGAGACGGGGTTTCACCGTGTTAGCCAGGATGGTCTCGATCTCCTGACCTCGTGATCCGCCCATCTCGGCCTCCCAAAGTGCTGGGATTACAGGCTTGAGCCACCGCGCCCGGCCCCAAAGTCCCTTTTCACATAAAACTGAGGTGACTAGCTTTTTACAAAGAGACAGTCATCTGATCTGAATTGCTTTTTTTTTGGCCTTTGCTCACGCCCATTTTCCAGTGCAGATGGGAACATGTAGTTGTATGATATCCAGGTTCCCAAACACCGAGGAAATAATGGATGTGGGTGATTGACAGACAGGCCTTGACTGTGCACTATACAACAGATCCTTTGGGTTTACTTTTTTTTTTTAACCACTCAGATGCCCATTCAGGTTTTCTCTTGGTTTTCCTGGACTACCAATTCCTGCATTCCATCTGGGCTGCAGTCCTCAGGGCCAGTTCTTCTTTATTCTTTATTTAAAATGCCCGCCTTCTGCACTCAATGTCCATTGTTCTATTGATATACTTTAAAGGGTTTTAACAAATGATGTCTGGAAACTGCCTTACCTGATATAGAACCTTTCACTCTAATGGAGAATATTTTCAGAGTAGTGCCAGGTTGGTAAGGCAAGTGTTTTAGACCCTTTCATACTTACCACAGGACCTAGCCTTGAACTATGACAGAGTTAACAAACTTCCGTTATAAAGGGCCAGATGATAAATAGTTTAGGCTTCATGAGCCAATCTTTTGTAACTACTGAACTCTATCACTGTAACATAAAAGCCACCATGGGCAATGGGTAGATGAGCGGATATGGCTTGTTTCATACAATTTTATTTGCAAAAACATGATGTGCCAGATTTGGCTCATGAGCCATACAACTATAGCACGAGCCCTTTAGTGATTAAAAACACCACACACACACAGCTTGAATGCGAAATGTGGGTATCTTACAATGAGGCGATTGATATGCACTTGCTGGGGTAAGAGTCCTAAAGCTGCAGCCACTCCTTGGCGGAAGATCCGAAGCAAGGTTATGTTCAGTTTGTTTACATCCATTTGCAGTGTCTGGAAAATAAGGACAAAAATAAATCCAAATTATAGTATTAATAAGTCTTTGGTTCAGGACATTCAGTTTTTGACTGATGACTGACCACAGTTTCTGTGACTCTGCGAAGTTTCCAATAATAATGCTTTATTGCATTTTTTGTTAGAAATAAAATTATAGGAACATTGCATGTGAAATTTTAAATGGTATTAGTTAAAAAGATATATACACCATGGAACATTATGCGGTCATAAAAAGAATGAAATCATGTCCTTTGCAGCAACATGGCTGCTACCAGAGGCCATTATCCCAAGCGAAGTAATGCAGAAATAGGAAACCAAATACTGCATGTTCTCACTTGTAAGTGGGAGCTGAACATTGAGTACCCATGGACATAAAGATGAGAGCAATGGACACTGGAGACTGCTAGAGGAGAGAGGGAGGGAAGTGGGTGAGGTACTGCCTATTGTGTGCTGTGCTCACTGCCTGGGTGATGAGATCATCTGTACCCTAAACCTCAGTGTTATGATACAGTGTTCCCATGTGGCAAGCCTGCACATGTACCCCCTGAATCTAAAATAAAAGTTGATTTTTTAAAAAAAGATGGTATATTATATAATAATGAAATTTGTCTAGTTATAATAAAAAGCACAAATGAATGGTCAATTCATAAAGAATTTCATTGAAATGTGCCTTGAATAATTTTGCTTTAGTTTAGTTCCAGATGACAGAATGGAATCTGTGGCCAAGTGTATTTCAGTTATTCATCTTCAATTTGTGTTCATACAAGTCACAGAGAGAAAGATGCTGTGTAAGTTCCATAAGGCCTGTCTTGGCAGTTTCTATACATAGTGATTTGCCGCCAGTGCAGGGCAAAAGAATGAGGTGCAAGAATACATTTTCAAACTCTGGTAAAAATGCCAGTGGTACTGATGATTTGATCTAAGATAAACAATTCTTATTCAGTTGTTTGGGCAAACACTCAACTTTCAGTTTGCTTAGGAAAAAATCTAAATATTAAAAAATTCCTAAAATACAAATCAAATTATGATAATGATATCATAATTATCATAATAGTAATAATAACCTTCACTGAAGCCCCAGCATGATTACTACACTGAAACCATGAAATAATTTACTGTATATATTTTCAAAAATGCCTCATTAGTCATTTGAGAGATACTCAAGGTAGGGAAACCAAATCTTCATGCATTTCTTTTATTCTTATAATACTTAATTCACTAATTTGAACATAGAAGGCTATCAATAACTGTTGAATGGCTGCAATATCACCTGTTCTGTAAAGCTAGGCATCCTTGTGAATACACACTTCTATAATAATGAGATTGGTTTCCATGTGCAATCTCCTATAGAGTAGGAACTCTTTAGGGGAACTTCCCTTAGTTTGCTTTAAAAAGAGATTAATACTGTTTCAAGCATTTATAATCTCATAAGGAAATACCATAATATATCCTCTATTTTGTACCTGCAAGTAGGTAATAAATAAGGGATTGGAAGCTGGATTAAATGCTCAATGCTACAGGAATCAGAGAGAATTTGGGAGGTCAAAAGAGGTATAGGGTTCCCAGTCAAGATGATGGGCCCAGCTAAAGCTCCAGCCTGCATTTCCACCTTAGGGTCTCTCAATGCTTGCATGGAGGCAGGGGCCCTAAGGTTTGGTTAATTTAGGTACCTGGAACTGGACTCCTTGTGAAAAATGAAGATCCAGAAAACGGCAGAATCATTGAGAAAGTCTACCTAAGAGAACCCAATAATAGGCAACAATTTGCTTCTGGGGAGGAGACATAAGAATGATGTTGGAGTATATAGAAAGCTATGTCAAACACAATCAGTAATACTTTAACATTTTTTCAAATTTATTTTTTTTTAAAGCTTAAAACAACAGAAATTTCTTGTCTTGTCATACTAGAGGCTAGAAGTCTGAATCAAAGTGTCAGCGAGGCCATATTCCCTCTTAAATTTGTAGGGGAGAATCCTTCCTTGCTTCTTCTAGCTTCTGGTGTTTGCCAGCAATCCTTGGGATTCCTTGGCTTACAGATACATCACTCTAATCTTTACATCTGTCATCACTTGGCTCTCTTCTCCCTGTGTCTTCACATCATCTTCCCTCTGAGTCTCTGTGTCCAAATTTTCCCTTTTTATAAGGGCCTTGTTATAATGGATTAGGAGCCCTCCCTACTCCAGTAAGACCTCATGTTAACTTGTTACACCTACAACAACCTTATTTCCAAATAAGGTCACATTCTTAGGTACTGGAAGGCTAGAACTTCAACATATAAATTCTGGGGTGGTGGTGAGGTAGGATGCAATTCCACCTTTAACAACAAAAAAGTCAGAATTCTGAGGAAAGAAGTTGCTAATTTGTAGCCAGGGAATTGACCAAGAACTTTAGTAATTTTGCACGTTTTCTTTTAGGCTCTGAGTCAATACAAGTAGGAAGTTCAGCTGGTTCCCTGGGTGTTCATTCCTGGTTGGAGAGCTGTTTGGGAGGCTGGGAAGGTCCATCGGAAGCATAATTCTATTCCAGAGGTGGCTTGGCAGATGGAGCATATCATGGGTAAAGGCAGTGGTAAAGTCTTGGTGAGGCAAAAAAAGAGGTAGATGAATCCAGACACAATTTGAAATAGACCTTTCTGTTCCAGGTTCACTTCTCAGCATGTCACAGAAAGCAATTCCTACTAGATCTGAGGAAAGTGACTTCTCTCTCAACAGAATGTTACCTTCTTCCAGAGAGTAATAATTTTTTATTAAATAAAAAGCATCTAAGGGTACATAAGTGTTTGCTACATTATTTTCTGTATTTTTAATAGCCTAAATATGTATCCAATATATAACAGAATATTTTAATGCAGAAAGTAAGACTTGAAGCCAACCTTAAAGGACAAGTAGGATTTGGAAATGCAGTGATGAGGAAAATAGCATTATACTGTTAAACACAGTAGACGCATCTACCTGGCATACCTGGGAGACTAGAAATACTCAGTCCACCTGGTCATCCTGAGAAATAGAGGCTTCCTTTCATCTGTGGCCTGTTTTCATCTCTACCAGACTGCAGAAGCTGTCATTAAAGATGAGACACTGTATTGGAGACTCTTGTCTACTACCCTTCCCTTGCAAGGTCAAAGATGGATTCCTTAGTTTTCTCAAATGGTGATGAGTAACCTCTGTCTCACCAGCAGTGTTTGTCAGGCAGGGTGAGCTGGCACACAGTGTGCCTGAATCCCCACAGGCAGGATTTGGAGCCAATTGTCTACGCTGGGAACCCACAAGGCCCCTCAAGGGGGTTGTGTACACACTGGAGAACTCAATTCCCAAGGCCATGATTAACTTGAGGCTTGTAACTGTGGAAACAGTATTAAAGTCTCAGACTGAAATGGTAAATGGGAAGTGAAATGGGAACTAAAGATTTAAAAATCACTGAAAAAAGACAACTTTGCAAAAATATAAAAGCTGTACATTTGAAACAGAAATTTAGACTACCCAACTATAGTGAAGAAGTGAGTTGAAGTAATTAGTTGAAATTGAAATCATCTGGTTCATTGCATCAAAACATTTGAATGGGCCGGGCGCGGTGGCTCAAGCCTGTAATCCCAGCACTTTGGGAGGCTGAGACGGGCGGATCACGAGGTCAGGAGATCGAGACCATCCTGGCGAACATGGAGAAACCCCGTCTCTACTAAAAAATACAAAAAACTAGCCGGGCAAGGTGGCGGGTGCCTGTAGTCCCAGCTACTCGGGAGGCTGAGGCAGGAGAATGGCGTGAACCCGGGAGGCAGAGCTTGCAGTGAGCTGAGATACGGCCACTGCACTCCAGCTCAGAAGACACAGCGAGACTCCGTCTCAAAAAAAAAAAAAAAAAAAAATTTGAATGATTTTCCTCAGTTCTCTGCTTGCCTGCGAAAAGTTGCATTGATTTTGTAGAGCATGCACAGATTTCTGACTATTCCCCATAAAAACAGTGATGCTAAAATATAGTACAGACAGATATCTACGTATTTGAAGGCCTAATATGTGCCAGACATTATATATGAGTGCCATTTGAGAAAAAGAAAGGATTCTAGACAAAAATGAGAATTTTATTTTAGACAAAATAAAAAATATATGACTTTATATAGTTAGAAGATATATGCTACCTTCTCCTCTCTGGATAGATGCTAGAAATGCACAGCCTCTCCTCATCCTATTATGTGAAATCGTAACAAGTGTGACAGGATATACATTTTCACAGCAGTAACAAGGCAACAGCTTTCAAGTTGCTGTACAACATTCTGCGATATATTTTTGTTTGGATTCTAAACCTGTTTGGTCATTTCTAACATTTAATGTACAAATGATTTAAGATTTTAATTTCAAAGAGATTAAAATGTTCTTTCCAAATGCAAATGGTAAGCCACTTTACAACAGTAAATAATTTCAAATACTACATAAGAACAATTGAGTATTTTTATTGCTATTACAAATATATAAACGCACAGAAAAAAATTAAACATACAAAACTCAAAGACTTCCAATTCTACCTATATTTAAATATAACCGGGCCTCTGTCTTGTTAGATTCCTTTGTCAGTTCCCCACTACTGTTCCCCTCCACAAAGGAAACACTACTTTATGACAAGACTTTCTTTGTTTGGTCCCCAGAGTGTCCACCAAAGTAGTTAAAGCCTATGGGCCTTAGGTACAAATCAAGGTGATAGGATTGACGAAATGTAGCACTTTTAGGTATCAGCATTATGTTTGAATTATAAGTATGTGGTTGGCTTTTAGCTATTTACTTTTTAAATGATAATTGAATCATTTTTGCCTGGCAGGGAGGCAGTTAGTCCCCTCCTGAAGTTATTAGGCAGCCTGGTCTTTCATTTGGTCATACCCAGTAAGAGTCATGACCACACCCAGTGGTCCAGTTAGGGGTCAAAGGCCAAATGTCCATCTCTCTTCCTAAGAGATGCCTCAAGGCTCCTTAGAGAAGTGCTGTCTCAATTCCCAACAGCCACAAAAGGACCCAGCTTCCTTGAGGACCAAAGCTTGCTAGAAGAAATCCACCTACTTCTTTCTAACTCTAATGTGCCCCTCAACCCTTTTTTTTTTTTTTAAACCTGGAATCTTTAACTCCATTCTTGGCCAAGGAGTCGGAATGGCAAGAGATTTCCAGGAATAAAAGCAAATGTTCTCTGTATATGCCTTTGAACTGAATAGAGGACCCTGACCTGTCAGGGACATTTTATACTTTCACCCTTTCCTTTTTCACAATTCTCTGCATTTGTCCTCTGCTATTAGTCACAGGCTAATTATTTTTATTTCTATATTACACATTTTCACCTTTCTCAGGGTCTTACACCTGCTTCCCTCTTCCTAAACATCCCACTTATACTTCAAACTTAACATTACTCATACTGAACTTACCTTTCTCCTTCTTCCTATCCACAATCAAATTTGCTTCTCTTTCTACACTCACGTAATGGAATGAGCTATCATATTTGGGTACCATCCCGACTCTTCCTTCCTCATTCTTCACACCACCACCACCATGACATCCAATGAATAGTCAAGTTCTGTCTATTCTACCTGCTAAATATTCCTTGAATATTGAACCCATATTCTCTTTATCTATATTTCCATCATTTTAGTTCAGATCATCATCATGACTAACTGGACTATTTGACTAGAATCCTAATGGGTTGCCAGTTTTCTGTGGTCTCTAATTAATTCCCCATATGGACATCATAGTTATCTGTGTAAAATGCTATCCCAATCAAGCTACTATTCTGTTCAAAATACTCTGAGAAAATCTCATTTTCTAATGAATGATCTTTAACTCCTCCATTCACCAAATTTGCCCTGTCCTTCCAGTCTTAACCTCTTACACCTTTCTACCACACACGTCATACTCCAGGCATCTCTAAGGTTTATTCAACACGCCACGTCCTTTTAACATTGTCAGTGCACATGGGGATCAGTGCTAGGGGCTCTTCCTTCTCCTTGGAGACTCAGCCTTTTTGCTACCCGGAATCTTTAGCTCCAGGTAGAAGAGTTAATGATTCCAGTTCAAGATTCATGGTTGGCAAAAACCATTCTGTCAGCCTTCCCTGACTTCCCCTTCCTTTGTTGTTCCTTTCAGTTCTTCAATAGTACTGTGTTGGACTTTAGGATTTTTTTGTTTACATTTTCATAATAAAAATATCATGCTTACTACAACAAAATTTAAGGTACAGATAAATATATGGTAAAAAGTGAAAATACGATTCCCCTTCCTAACCCTTCATCCTAATCCCCAGAAATAACCCTGCTAACCATTTCTTGTGTATACTTCCAAATATTTTCTATGTGTACATGGTATAAAACTATATGTATATATCATACATAATATATATCACTATTAAATACAAATAGGATTGAACTATACATTTTGTTCCACAATTTTTTTCATTAATATATCTGAGATACAGTTCTATATTTATAATATATACCATCATCAAATATCATGCCTTGATTCTCATCTAATAATTTCTTATTTTTAAGATGAGTTTATTCCACTCATTTCTGTTATTTCAACAGATTTAGATGTTTATTACTTTGTTTATTTTGTTTTTATTCTTCCCTAGTTTTCAGTCTTTTGCTATATTTTCTGTTTTTTAGTTGTTATTCTACTTTTTTCTTCCCATGTCTATATTTATAACATAAAATAAGGCATGAAAATATATTTAAGCCATTATTTCTTGGTCTATAAAATTTAGGAAGTCTTTATTAACTTCTGCCATAAAAAATGAGAAAATATACCACTCTTCCCACCAATTCTCATAACCTCCCGGTTTTTGTAATTATATTATTATTTCTATATTGTTATATCTAATGATATTGACATTATATTCTGTGTATTAGAGACTACCCAGAATTCTCCATGATCAATATAAGTGAAAGTAAAGTGATACTTTCAGTCTTAGGCAGTTAACAATGAGGATGCCTTCTCCACCCTCTCTCTCTCTCTCTTCCGTCTACAAGCTGGATGGGTCCAGGGTCACCCTAAAACTGCATTAAAAATGGTGGAACTACACAAAGGCAGACATCTGAGCCCCCAGATCACTGCATGGATCAGAGGGTACCAATCAGAAACCCACATTAAATAGTGAAACAAACTTTTATTGTGTTAAGCCACTAAGATATGGGTATGTGTTAGCACTGCTTATGCCGATGAATATGTGCTGAAACCATAATTTCTACAGTTCTATAGTGATAGTTACACATTCAAATGGATTCAGTGCTCATGACCAGTCTTTTATTTTTAGAAGGATGTCACCATTCTCGAATTCTATATTTTGATTTATCTGTTTTTCAGCTGGGTTTCATATATCAAATTGCTTCTTTCAAGTGAGGCTCATGAGTGCTCTATTTCCTGAGGCGTTATATGTTTGCGAATATATTTATGGTGTTTTTAACAATAAATAACAGCTTGCCTGGATATTAAACCCCGATTCAATCTTTATTTCTATTTTTTTTTCTCTCTTTGAACTCTGCTGCTATTTTCCAATGCCTTCTGGCACTGAGAGTTGCTGTGAAAAATACTCTGGCCTGAGGCTAGTCTGTCTTGCAGCTCACTTGCCTTTCCTGTCCCTCGTCTCATAGAAATCTTTAGCTTTAAAGTTAGAAAACTTCACCAGGATATTTCTTTGGGTTGATAGTGCCTATAATGTGGTATGCCCTTATAGTCTACAGATTCCAGAGCCTATTTCAGTAATATTTTCTATTATACATTTGAATGATTTTTCATCTAAACCTTTTGGTCTCATCTTCAAAGACACTAATTATGCAATTATATATTCTTCGTCTTTCTATCTCAGCACATTATTTTATGCACTTATTTTCTCTATATTCTTTGTCTTTCTATCTCAGCACATTTTATGTGCTTATTTTCTCTAAGCAGCTTGTGACTTGTCACACAAAATTCTTTTTTTTGGGGCTGGGCTGCGAAGCCATGGCCCAGGCTGGGGAGTGCAGTGGCCGGATCTCGGCTCACTGCAGCTCCGCCTCGAGGTTTCACGCCCATTCTCCTGCCTCAGCCTCGAGTAGCTGGGACCACCTGGCGCCCATGCCTCGCTTCGGCTAGTTTTGTATTACAGTAGAAGACGGGGTTTTCACGTGTTAGCCAGAGATGATCGATCCTCGACTTGTGATCCGCCCGTCTCAGCCTCCCAAAGTGCTGGGATTACAGGTTTGAGCCACCGCGCCCGGCTCTAAAATTCTTTCAAGTCTGCACTCTATGTCCTTATATTTTTTTCAGCAGACTCTTTCCTATTTCTTGTTTTAAATGTGATTTCAATTTCCCTAATTTTTTTTTTTTACTACCGTCATTTATCTTCTGAATTCTGACAATTTATTCTTTGTGATTGTTGTAGACAAGATATGGACTGCCTTGACTGTATCCAACAGGAGATGACACAAAACTTATGTTTATAGTTTCTTGGTCTTTTGCATTCATTTTTGTTTTTGTTTGCTTTTTAGACAGAGTTTTCACTCTTGTTGCCTAGGCTGGAGTGCAGTGGCGCGATCTCAGCTCACTGCAACCTCCACCTCCCAGGTTCAAGTGATTCTTCTGCCTCAGCCTCCCAAGTAGCTGGGATTACAGGCATGTGCCACCACACCCAACTAATTTTTTTTTTTTTTTGTATTTTTAGTAGAGACAGGGTTTCACTACATTGGCCAGGCTGGTCTCAAACTCCTGACCTCAGGTGATCCGCCCACCTTGGCCTCCCAAAGTGCTGGGTGTACAGGCATGAGCCACCATGCCCAACCCTCCATTCATTTTTAAGTCTTTTTTTTTTTCTTTCAGGAGTTCAGCTTCTGTTTCTCTCTTAAAATCCTGCAATAACTTTCTATCCTGTTTAGAGTTAAATTCCATCATGTGGGCTCACAAGGCCCTGCTTTATCTGACTCCTAGTAGCTGTGAGCTTCATCTCATAGACCTTTTTCAAGCCACTCTGTCCTTTTTCCAGTTCCTATGCTCATTTTCCCCTTATGGGCTTGGCGTGCACCTGCCTGCTGCCTGGGGAAGTGTTCACCATTATTGGGTGGGGGCTCCTTCTGGTTGTTTAGCTCTGTCTTAACATCACTTCCTCAGAGAGGCCTTCTCAGCCTGACCACTCTCTATCAGATCACCCTGCTCTCTTTTCCTCATAGCATTTATCGCTAGCTGACAGTTTCTTGTTTACTTGTTTATTGTATAATCTTACTTTACAAAAATCTGGGCTCCATTGGTGCGGGGCCTTGTTAATCTAGTTCTCTGCTGTCTCCTCAAGACCCGAAACAGTGCCTGGCACATAGTAGGTATTTAATAAATCCTTTTGAAATGAAGGGACACATGAATTATGATAACCAACACTGTAGTTATCAAGTGAAAGAATCTGAGTTATATGATAGGCTTGGAAGGGGTAACAAACCTAGGCCTCATGCTTGAGGAAGGTATGTTCAATTTAGTTTACCTGTAATACTGAATCATTAAAAAACACAAATTTAGCACAATTTGTATTTGATTTAGAATTAACATGTCTCTGACACTTTGACTACGATAACATTTAAGTGGGAGCAAAATCAAAAGTCTCATCAACTTTTTGAAACTCACTTTTTCTTTCTTTTTCTTTTTTTTTTTTTTTTTTTTTTTTTTTTCAGACGGAATCTCGCTCTGTCGCCCAGGCTGGAGTGCAGTGGCACAATCATGGCTCACTGCCAACTCCGCCTCCTGGGTTCAAGTGATTTTCCTGCCTCAGCCTCCCAAGTAGCTGGGACTGCAGGTGCCCACCATCACACCCAGCTAATTTTTGTATTTTTAGTAGAGACAGGGTTTCACCATGTTGGCCAGGATGGTCTTGACCTCTTGACCTCGTGATCCACCTGCCTTGGCCTCCCACAGTGCTGGGATTACAGGCGTGAGCCACCGTGCCCGGCTGAAACTCACTTTTAGTAGGCAATATCAATATATATTTTATGCTATATTGATTGTACATTAAATTCAAATGTATCCAGTGTTAGTGCCCATTTCTTGCTAATTTGAGTTTTAAAATTTACCTTTCTAATTATTTAAGTTAATGCATATGATAGAACATTTAGAAAACATAACGAATTAGAAAAGAGAAATAAGTATTATTTCTTTTGGGATAATCATGTATCCCATCATCCTGGGATAAGGTTGTGGTATTTTTAGTGTTAGTTTTTTTTTTTTTTTTTTCCTGATACATAGGTTATATCATATAATGTATACATGCATATACCCACATATATCATACAAATATTTATCCATTTTAATGTGATGCTATAGCTACTACATTTCTATGGCTTTCCACTTTCCATTATATGGGCAGGAAACACTTTATTACCCAGTCCTGATGTTTTATTCTGTGTGGTAGCAGTTTTAATATAATAATATTCCTGGATTCTTCCTCTTGTCAGTCTCCCTAGGAGAGGGAAAGTGACTTGTGTAATTGGTGCATTTGGAATAAGATAGTGGGGCATGTGTAGCTCTGTGCTTTCCTTTAGGGTTCTGCCTGCCTGTAAAGACCATATAATCTGGTCTGTTCTTTGCAAGTGGTAAAGTAAGCCCCAAAGCCATTGTCCCTGTAGGGGAGTGCTGCGGTTTACCATTGCTGCCTGTGACTGGTGAGAAAATTTGCTTGAAGCAGATGCAGTCATAAAAGAATATCACTTTCATGCTTTGAAGTCACAAATTCAGCAGCTCTGTCAGCAATAGAATTGACATTTTGATCTCCGTAAGCCCAATGCCTCTGTCTTTTCCAGGCAGGAGAGAGAGCTGTTGTGTCTTTTCACTAAAACACCAATACATGGCACCAAAAAGTCAGACAAAAAAAAAGGGCTCTACAACTTTACAACTTTTATTGCTAGGTGGCCTTATTTCAGCACAGATATCTATGCTTGTAGACAGGTCAGAGAAACATCATGGTAAATGGTGTTATGGAAGGTCAGGAGTAGAGAGTTTCCAAACGAGGTTTCTCAACAGAGCCAGATACTGCTGGAGGTTAAGGAAAATGTGAAAAGAAAAAGGCTGTCTGATGTGTTAATGAGTAGGTAATTGGAAGCCTTTAAGTCCTGATACTCAAAATGTGATTCAAGGTGCATTGGGAGGCCATGTGATCCTCACTGCAACTCACATGAAAAGTGCAAGTTCCTTGCGCAGCCATATAGGTGCATTCTGTACAACTGCAGACTTTTTTATGCCAAAGGTTATTGAGTGAGTTTTTAAGGGTTGGTACAATTTGGTCTTAGTAAACTAAAATTAGTATGTTGTTAGTATATGTTCACCTTTTAAGAGGTGAAGGAGTGAGGTATAATGAAGAAATAGGCAGGACACCCAAACCAATTTTGGTCAGAACAAAAGGGTAAAGAGGATGGTAAACAGAGAGAATACATTTTTTCCCCATAGTTTTAAATAACTATGACCTTTATACTACAGCAACAGTGTCTTAGATGACTTACTCTTCCTTCTTAAGCTCCTTATATTACTGATGAGCTACCCCTTTTAACACATGAAATAACAATACTAACAGTATTGGTAAGAATAATACGTTGAGACATTTCATGAACAGTTACAATACCAACTTCATGAGTTTTTCATATCTTTGCTCAGTTGTTATGATCAATTGATAAGCTAATTAAAACAATTCACAAAAGAGCTAAATGAGTATTGATAGAGAGTGAGAAAAGATACCTAAATTTCTTGTTTATAAAGCGTAAGACCTTGTGGACAAGGACAATATTCAGGAGCTTCTTGAATTTTGTGCTCACACATTTAAAAGTGCTTGCCTGTTTTCTAAACTGCTAGGGAGCCTGAGCACAGCTTAACAAAATAAATGTTTTTGTGTGTTCAGATGTTGCAGGTAGGAGAGCAAATACCAATCAAAAACTGCCACAGTATCAAATAATAGTTAAGATAGGGGTTAGTAAGGCAGACTTGGCCGGGCGCGGTGGCTCAAGCCTGTAATCCCAGCACTTTGGGAGGCCGAGGTGGGCGGATCACGAGGTCAGGAGATAGAGACCATCCTGGCTAACACGGTGAAACCCCGTCTCTACTAAAAATACAAAAAACTAGCCGGGTGCAGTGACGGGCGCCTGTGGTCCCAGCTACTCGGGAGGCTGAGGCAGGAGAATGGCGTGAACCCGGGAGGCGGAGCTTGCAGTGAGCTGAGATCCGGCCACTGCACTCCAGCCTGGGCGACAGAGCGAGACTCCGTCTCAAAAAAAAAAAAAAAGTAAGGCAGACTTGGGTTCAAACCTGGGTTGAGTGGCCTTGGTCAAATTTCTTCTCAGTAGAAGAAAATGAGGCTCAGTTTCTTCACCTGACACATGCATCCCTTTCATAGTCTTTAATGTGGACCCTACGTGAGCTATTGATAGGGGATCTTTGGGGTGTCGATTTTCTGGCCAGAAACCTCTGTGGCTGGTGGCACCTTTGCCCAAGTTCTTGTTCTGCATTCAGGAAGAATGAGGTATGTAGACAAGTGAAGGGTGAACAAGACAAAGATGAGCTTTATTAAGTGTTAGAACAGCTCAGTGCAGACCCACAGTTGATAGCTTTTCTCTGTAGGCTGGTCATCTGTGGAGTGTTCAGCTCTCAGCAGAGAGGAGGCCCTGGAGAGGGTAGCTCCTCTCTGCTACTGGTCGTCCAGACATCTACTGCTGTCAACAGAGAGGAGGCCCTGGAAAGGATTGTTCCTCTCTGCAGCTGGTAGTCCCATCTCCCCAGGTCTCTGAAACTCTCAGTAGAGAGGGTAGCTCCTCTCTGTAGCTGATTGTTCTGTCCTCTCCTACTTTCAGCAGAGAGGATAGCTCCTGTCTGCAGCTGGTTGTCCCCTCTCCCTCTTCATCTCTCCACCCTCTGCCTGCTCTGGCTGAGGCCTTTATGGGTCTCAGAGGGTAGGGAAGTGCATGTTAATTAGTTCATAGGCAGCCATGGGTGGGCCCAGGAAAAAGCACCATGAGCTCCTGCTCTGGGTCTGCAGGACTGGCAGCCCCGGTCCCCAGGCTTTACTGGGGACCTGCCATTTTCTGCCCAGGAGCCTGCCTCCCATGGCCATCCATGGTGCCCAGGCTGCTGGAACCAAGAGACACCTGCAGGTCAGCATTCAGCTGCCCTCAGTCCCCCTTTAGTTTCCCCTCTTTTTGGCACCCAAAGTCTGGGAGGTGTAAGGCTGTGGAGGGCTGACACGTCAGCACTGCCCTGAGCAGTGGGCTCAGCCCCAACCCTGCTCCCAGATGAGAGCAGGTGCCCAGAGTAGGGAGAAGTCAGGCAGCAGAAACAGGCACTCCAGCCTGCAAGGGTAAGAATGCAGGGATGCCTGGGTCTGCAAATCAGGTTTGGGTGGCTGCAGCTGGGAGCAGAGGAAGCAGGTTCCTGCTTGCCCAGTGGAGCAGGAGGCCTAGATCCGCAGCCCTGACTTGGGCAGCTGCAGCCTTGCCCAGGAGGGCGGGGCTTCTGCCTACTCCCAGCTCCCGAGAGCACAGGGGTGCCCAGGTTGCAGCGGTGGCCTGGACACCTGCAGTTGCACCTGGGGAGCTCCCACTTGCCAACTTGGAAGAGGCAGGGCTCTCGCTTATGCCGGCTCCGCAGGCTCCATGGAGCAGGGCACCTGGCCATGCCCCCTGGCAGCCTGAGGCAGGGGCTCTAGGTCCTTGCTGGGCTTGCGCTAGTAGCGGGGCTGGATGGATGCTGCCGAGAGCTCTACCTGTCTCTCGGAGCTCCGCCTGTGGCCCGGGGGCTCAGGGGCTAGCCAGAGCTCCCCCTTGCCCCGAGCACAATCCAGCCCCGCCCCACTGGGCGTTCCCCAGGGCAGTGGGCTGCTGTTGGGGGGGTCTGTCTGCTTCCTCCCGATACCCTCCCTGCAGCGGCCGGCGTGATGGCAGCCGCCGCACCAGATGGCCACCACTGACGTCACTATTAGCTATAAAACAGCTAGAAGTGGCAGATAAAAGGTAACAGTAAACTAGGCTTGAAGATATGTGTTTACTACACACCAATGTTGACAAAGATTAGTTTAGTGACTTCTTTGAATATTCAGTACAAGGGGAAGTGGAGGAACAACTTTGTTGATGAAATGAAGCTCTTGAACGTAGTAACCAGAATAGTAATAATATCAACATTAAAAAGTGGCCTGATTGGATTTGCAGTGTTTACAGTTAATGATTATTATACTTGTTAAGGAGCTTTCACCAAAAGTCAATCAGAAACTCTAGGCCCCAGGAAAAAGCAAGGGTCAAAACAATTTGGTCTTGCTGAAATGCTATCATTTGTCTCTGGAGAGAATATATATATTCGAGGTTGAAGGTCAAAACGGCACATTTTAAGAACAGTTATTTGAGTTCAGTATCTCTGTTTCCATTCACTCTCCATCCTGCCCCTTCACATTACAGCTTCTGTGAACATGCAATTCAAATCCTAAATCGTTTGGAAGACTCTTTAAAGACATTGAATTAAATTCATATTCATCTTTCTTTTCATTTGTACCACTACAAATTAAATATTAATATTGAAACAAAGCCAAATTTAATGATTTAGAATAGAATCCTGTATCCTACTCATTTGAAATGCTTTTTATAACCTAGTTTTTCCTTCATTTCATTAATCTCTGTCATCTATTTTAATATTACCTCTTAATTAGTGTCCCCTTTCACATCCCCTAATAACATTCTTGTGATAAAAACTTTTCTTTCACCTGCAAAGACCTAAAATTTAGAAATTAAATGAAGAACTTTTGTACATTGTTCTGGAAATTTTAAATTCTATACAATTTTGAGTAAGCCCCCATCCTTATAAGCTGTTTTTAAAAATTATGAAATGGTGAAGGTCTCCACTCTTCCAAGTACAAATTCACTGGAGGAGATAAAGCTTCCATAAAATCTGAAATAATACTCTGTATACTTTTTATGATAGTATCATTTCTGTACTTTGTGACTTCATGTCCATTTATGCTTGTAAAAATATTTTTATAAAAGTTACAGACAGGTCTATGGATGAAATAGAAGAAAACAGATTTAATGCAAAGTTCTTTAGAGACAGGAGAAAAATCACGATTTAACCACAAATAGATATTATCCTGGGTACAGTAAACAAACATAATAGCGAGTTACTTGCTTTTAACAGAGTATTCAATTCTCATTATTATATGTTTGAGTCAACAGAACTTTCCACCTTCCACTCCCCCGATTATGTTTTCAATCTTTTATTGGGATGTTATTTTTCCCAGTTATTCTTGTTCTTTGTTCTCTTTCAGCCTCCCCTCAGTTATTACTCCCCTCCCCTTCCTTCAGTATTTCTCATGCTGATGGCAGAACCCAGGAGCCAAAGCTTGAGTTGAAAATGACTGGAATCAGGGTCAGGCAGAAACCCTGTGTGGACAAAAGCTCAACACTCAGGCAAATGTCTGAAAAACGAGGTCAGACAAATTCAGGTTTCTACATCCAGCACCATCAAAATAACAAAACTCTAATCATCAGAGCCCTGACTTCTTCATTCATGGAGCTTTTCTGAAAGGTCAAAGAAGACTTTTCACTACACTGTTCAGTAAGAATTGAGACCAAGATTACTTCGAAGTGACATTTAGGGATGCTTAGAAGTAGATATACATGGGCAAAATAATAATCCTTCAGCCCCCAAGAACTTTGCATTCTAGTCATAAACTGATACTGTCCTGAGTCACTGAATATATAAATACTACTTTTTTTTTTAAATTAAGAAATTAACAATCCTTACAGGTCATTGGAGCTTTATTTCAGATGTAGGTGAAATAAGGAGATGGCTACCTTTTATGTGCTTATATTCAATCAACAGGAATAGATTCTTTTGGGACTTTCAGCTGATCACGTGCAAAAGCTTACGCTCTGAAGGGGCACAGAGACCACACAAGCTCTGAAACATCAGTCTGATTACAAGGGTAGTTTGAAGTCTAATGCTCCGTGGAAGGGTGTTATACTTTTACTTTTATTTTTATTCCCTCCATGAAGTAGTTTATGTTTCACTTCAATGGCTGTAATAGGATTCTGTGTTTTCACTCTTCCGGTGAACTACACAATTCTCCAAGAAACACGGTAAAATGAAATGAGGTTTATTGGCATGTGCTTTTAAGATGCAAATAAAAACTCTGATTTAATGTCCTTCAACTTTTATTCCTAGTAATCTTGATTTTTTCTGTCACAGGGGGAATTAATAATTTTCTGCATAGTTAAAATGAATAAAGGCAGAGTGTGGAATGAGATTTAGCTAGTGTTTTTGTGGTCCTTTCAACTGAAGAAGGATATGGCAAAATAACAACAAGCATATAATTTTCCACAATGTGTTATTTTAGTGATTAGCACCTTGAGAACCATCTCATTTCTAGAAAAGAAAGATTCTGAGTGATGTTGTCTGCAGCATAACTTTAAAGCACAACATGACTCTGCCTATTTCATCCTGTTATTACTTCTCAATTACCACAGTAAGATTCTTTTTTTTTTTCTTTTAGGAAGATTGGGGTCATGGTATTTATTAGGATTGCACTATGTCTGATCTAATTATTAAATTGTTAGAAGTGCATATATTGATCAGAAAAACAAGGGAGACTATTTATAGCTTATTCCTTTTTGTGATAGCTAAATATAGAAATGGCTAATTTGATACAACAGAATCCAGCATCAATTATCAACTGAGTAATTCGCAATAGCAATTTTAAAAATTAACTTGAAGACTATGAATGCTGTAGGGCAATATATTTTGGTGTACAAGGCTAAGAAGCCACATCTTCTTTAAAGCTTGATTTCTTTTAAATGATAGATTTAAACAGGTTAGTCCTCCTCATATTAAAAACTATATATGCAACAAATATTAAAAGAAAATCACTAAAAACTTTCCTTTCCCTTTAGTCTGAAATCTTGCTGCTAAGCCCTAAATCCTGCTTGGAAATTCTTGCCAAGCCATAATTTGGCATTATTACCTGCTCATGTCTCACACCAGAGATGTACTTAAAAAAATAAAATCAAATCTGGCAGCCCTTTATTTTGTGGGAAACAGAGCTTGACTTCTTGAATCAAATAATTTATTTGGGCCATCTTGATGACTGTTTTCTGCAATATTGAATCAGACAGAAAGTTAATCCAATTTTGTTATTAAGATGGATGTAAACACCAGATGCATTATTTTTTGACATTGTGATTCATCATCAAGGACCACAGATAAAATGAAAATTATCTATAACTTTGTACCAACAGCAGAATCATTATATTGTTTTTAAATATTCAAACTAAATTCTTATTTTTAATCTTTGTTGTCTGGAACTTTGTACAATGCCTAGAACACAGTGGAAACTAAATACATACTTTTTGAAATAAACAAGTGAAATAAACATCGTGCGAGGTTTTTCACCTGAGGATAGCACTTTCTATACAGATTAACTAATAAATATATATATCATTTTTAACAAGAGCCATATTTAAGTCAACGTTAGAGTAAGGTTCTTGGTTTACTGATGAAAAACAACAAAGCTGAGTTCCCCAGCTGGGAATTTAGCTGATGATGTCTCATAGCACTGACTCTCACTCACTGGACCCCACATGCAATTATAACAGAAGCTACTGACTAGTGTTTTAGTGAAGTCTGCACACAAACACAGGGTACCCGGGATGTCAATATTATAAAAATGTCTAGATTTAATGAATTAACCCACTGTAATCCTCTCTCAATTTTCGTTTCTAGTCGTAGTCATCTTTTCCCCGATGTCAGTGTGGGAACCACACTAAACAAAACAAAGAAAATATCTGCTCCACTCAAGGTCCTTTACGAACTTTTGAGTTCTGTTCAAGTGAACATATTTGTAATTCTACTCTCCTTAGGATGATTATGAATTTTACAAGAAACTCCTTCTGATTGTGGTAGGATCTTTATTAAGATATTTTGAATGGTTGCATAGCATTTTCTTTTAATTTCAGACTTTTAGGCTAAAGATATTTCCCTAGATATCACAGAGGTTCTATGCTGACTCATTTATCTACATTTACATGAACAGATATAGACATAAATCTTAATATTTACCCTTCTAAGCTCTCAACATTACACCAAGGACCCTCTGCCTGTCATGAGAGATTATCTTACCTGTTTGGAAACTGACTGCATGTTGTGATGAAGTTGGCTTCCATTGGTACTGTTCTTTGTGTTATTTCCTCACCATAGCAAGCAGGACTAATCGTAAAGCTTTCTAAGCTTGTGTGCTGAGATGAAGCCTCATTTAGTCACCTGGAGGTAACTGCCTGGTACTATTTCTAGAGACACTGCGGATCCCAGGTCTACTGTAGCAGCCTGTGCTTTCCCAAGAGATATCCCAGGTGCTTGCTGTTTCAACAGTTTACTAGAATTGAAATTCATGGGGATTTTTTTTCCATGGGAATTAGCAAAACTGTAAGATGAGAACTTTATGGGCTGTGGACAAGGTGTGTTGCATGAGGAATGTTTTTATCTTCCTGACTTAAAAAATATTAAATGCTCATAAGCTATTTTCATAATAAGCACAAATTTCTTTTCAAAGTTCCACTATTTCCACCAAAATTTTCTTACTTGGTGCTAGGGGCTTTACAGATATCTTATTTTAGCAGTCAGCATGACTTAGAAACAAGGATTATTATTAATTTTTATATTGATGGGCAAATTAAAGGGACTCAATCAGAGGCAAAGTAACAAATCTGGGATTCAAATACTGGTTGGTCTGATTTTAAAACTGATGATTTTTTTTTCTCACCATACCATACGCATACCATTACGATTGAACCCAGAGGGATTTCAGATAACTGTTGTATTATTATTAGAGAAATATTTGGTCTAAAAAATAGATGGCAAGAAAAAATTAAGACATTATCTCCGTCTTTTAGAAGCTAATAGTCTGATAGAAAAAGGGTAGTTGAAACAGTAGGAATTCCATGAATTATGGACTCAAGTTATATGACATAACTCTAGCAAGGTTGCAATAAAACTTAATCATTTATACATTACTGGGCACATGGAATTGATTTTAAGGCAATAGGACAGTGTTAAGAGTCTTAAAAATGTTCATCATCTTTAATCCAGTAATTCCCCATCTGCAAATTTATCTTAAGAAAATGATCTCAATGAATAAAAAATAAGCAGGCACAAATACTTGCTTTGCGACATAATAGTAAAAAATCAGAAGCAACTTAAATGAACATCAACAGTAAAAAGGATAATGTTACATCAACAGTAAAAAGGATAATGTGACATCAACAGGATATAATTGTCTAATTCTTCCTTTCATTCCTGCATCATTAGTTCACCCTTTCTACTAGATCTTTCTAATTTATATTCAAATGTGTTATAATATTTCTCACATTAAAACAAAAGCCGAACAAATCCAAATATCCTGTTATCCGGCTACCGTTTCTTTTTGTTAATCACAGTTTAAACAAAAGGTCTCAAAAGAGTTGCCCATATTTATTGTTTCTAATTCCTCTTTCCACCTCCCATTCTCCCTGTATCAGCTCCTGTTAAACTAAACCAGAATTGCTACATCCAATGTTCAATCCTTAATCTTCCTCCTGTTGACTTTCCTCCTTTACACAAATGATTCCTTCCTCTGCCCTGATACCGTTTCCTGCCTAGGCTTCCAGGGTGCCACATTTTCTTACTTTTGCTTCTCATTGGCCATTCCTTTTCAAGTTTCCTTTGCTTATTTGTCCTCATCTTCCTCACCTTTATACAATGGACAGCCCAATGCTCAATTCTTATTCTCTTCTTTTCCTCTATAGTCTCAAATTAAGCAGGATCTCTCCCTTAGAACTCAAGACTCATGCATCCAGTTGCATCCTTGACATACCTCCTTAGATAACTAACTGGATCTTGTCCACACTGAACTCCTGATTCCTACTCTACTCACCTCTACCCTGCATCTGTTCCTCTGTCAATTCTCTTCCTTTCCATAACTAGCAACTTCAATCTTTCCTGCACTCAAGTTAAAAAACCAGCCATCCCAGGAGGCAGAGGTTGCAGTGAGCCGAGATCGCACCACTGCACTCCAGCCTGGGCGACAGAGGGAGACTCCATCTCAAAAACAAACAACAAAAAACAAAAACAAACCAGCCATCATTCTTGTCTCCCTTCTTTCCCTCCAGAGTTGGTAAAACCGGTTAGCATTAACTATGAACAATTTTCAGAATAAGACCATTTCTACCACCTCCACATCTATCATGGGCCAAAGCCACTGCCAAAGCAGGTCTCCCTGCTTCCATTCTGCCTTTTATAGTTTATTTTCTGCAAAAACCTGGAGTAATTTCTGAAGCCATAAATTAGATCATGCCAGTACTTTTAAAAAAGAACCCTCTGAAGACTTCTAACTCATTCAGAATAAAATTATAATCTGACATGGTCCTATTTGATCTCTCTAATAGCACCCCCCCATCTTCCACCACTCTTCCTCGTCTTCCACTTCATTTTAGTCTCCTTGCTGCTTTTCAAACACACCAAGCCCCCGCCAGCCTCAGAGCCTTTTTAAACTGTCTCACTGTTAGAAATCCTCTCTCTGAGATATCTGCAGGGCTCACTCCGTCCCTTCATTCAAGTCTCTACTGAAACATTACCTTTTCAGAGATGCCTCCGCTAATCAGACTTTTTTAGAATACCACCCTTCCTGTCACCGTCTGCCTCCTTACCTTGCCTTATTATTTTTTTCCTTAGCACTTCTCATCATTGATGTGTTATGTTCTGTTCCTATTAGAAAGTATGCTTCAAAAGAGCAAGGATTTTGGCTGTTTGGCTTACTGATGATCCACAGAGCCTAGATAATGCTTGGCTTATGGCAGAAGCTCAATAAATATCTTTCGGATGAATGAATAAAGGTCTATAATATTAGGTAAAATAAACATAATGCAAATATATGTATATGGTAATTACAACTACATAAATCTGTTAGTCTATAAGATGTAATGGTTTTATAAGATCCAAAAAATGCAAAATAGTTGTGGGTGATGGAATTTGAATAAAATATTTTGTTGAGCCAATTGCAGATATTTTTAAAATACAAAATTACCAGGTCTATCTGGAAAATGATGGCAGTTGACTGTTACAGAGAATGCAGTGGCTATTTTTGAGAAATGACTTGCTTCAACCACATATCTCAGAGGCAAAAAACCACAGTGATTTCAGAGTTAATACCACTCTCCACATTTGAACATCATTTCCCATTAGGTACAGCACACCAGTTAAGTGCTATGATTCAAAGTCAGACTGTCTGGGTCTGAAGCATAACTCTTCAACTCAGCTGGATAAACCTGGGCTAGTTACTTAACCTCTCACAAGGTCAGTTTTTTCATCTGAAAGAGAAGATAATGGTCTACTGTGTCTGAAATTGTTAAGGGGATTGATTGAGAAAGCTTCTAAGATGTGTAGGGTGTTGCCTGGAACCTAATATGCACTCAATAAATGTTACCATTAAGTAGTTTTGTTATTATTAAGTTGGGCAGAGATTTTCACAGACGAAATTCAAAATGGTTAAATGACGACTAATAAGTGGCAGAATTAGGCCTTCTTACCCCATATTTAATTTTTCAACTATGTCATGTGGCTATTCTTCAGGAGACAAGTAAAGATTGGACCCATTCTGCTTAGTATGGTTGTCTCTTGGTGAACTTTTTTGTCATATCTCATATCTATGTCATAATTTACTAATAGTGGCATCTCATAAGTGATATAAATTTCAAACTTATATCTTACAATTAGCTTATTTTAAAAATATGGACAATAAGATGTAATTATTTTAAAGACCATTTAAAACCTTTACGTTTCAGATAATTTAAAAATTCTCATATAGGGGATAGACATTAAGAAAAACACTAAATTTTGTACACATGCTGACTTCTGTTATATGAGAGGTCTTCAAAATCTTCATGGAAAATGCATATTGTGAAAAAAAGATGCATCAATTAAAATTTTTTTTGCACAAAATAAACTCAAATGAATTTGTTGTAACATGTCTGAACAGGATCTAGTTTGAGGCACTAAGAAGAATGAGATATCAGTTTGAAAAGAGCCCCTGTCAGAGCAACATTAATTCTTCCAAAATTGAAGAATTTTAGCAGAATTATTTCTATTTAAGGAAAGACAAAAACCAAATTTATGGTGAAGTTTGGATAGAAGAATAGTGAAATCATTAATGATCTACTAAAAGTTTATTGGGACAATGTACCAAAGATATCAGCAGTTTACCAATGGATAACTCGTTTTAAGAAGGAATGAGACAATGTTGAATGTAAAGCCTGCAGTGCAGATCATATCAATTTGCAAGGAAAATGTTTATCTTGTTTGTGCCCTAATTGAAGAAAGACAATGATTAACAGCAGAGACAATAGCCAATACTATTGACATATCAATTGGTTCAGGTTACACAGTTCTGAATGAAAAATTAAAGTTGAGCAAAGTTTCAACATGCTGGGTGTCAGAATCATGCCCAGATCAGAGCAGAGTTTTCAATGGAAATTCTAAGTAAGTGGGATCAAAATCCTGAAGCATTTATTTGAAAAATTGTAACAGGAGATTAAAAATGGCTTTATCATGTTTAATCTTGTACAATCTTGGAGACAAAGCATAATCAAAGCAATGGCTACCAAGAGGTGGAAGTGGTCCAGTCAAAGCAAAAGTAGAATCAGTTAAGAGTGAAGGTCGTGGCAACAGTCTTTTGGGATGCTCGAGACATTTTGTTTGTTGACTTTCTGGAGGGCCAGAGAACAATGACATCTACCTATTGTGAGAGTGTTGTGAGAAAGTTAACCAAAGCGTTACTAGAAAAACACCTGGGAAAGCTTCACCAGAGAGTCCTTCTTCACCGCAACAATGTTCCTGCTCATTCTTCTCATCAAACAAGGGCGATTTTGTGAGAGGTTTGATGGGAAATCATTAGGCATCCAACTTACAGTCCTGATTTGGCTTCTTCTCATTTACTTTGGTTTCCTAATCTTAAAATATATTTAAAGGGCACCAATTTTTCTTCAGTTAATGATGTAAAAAATATTATATTGACATAGTTAAATTCCCAGGACCCTCAGTTCCTTAGGGATAGACTAAATGGCTGGTATCATTGTCTACAAAATTGTCTTGAACTTAAAATGGAGCTTTTGTTGAGAAATAAGATTTATATTTCTTATTTTTATCTTTTAATTCCATTTTCCATGAACTTTTTGAAGTTCCCTCATATACCACAAGCTAACCACATTTCTTTACTAATGAACTATTTAACAGTGTTTGAAGAAATTGCGGAGATGTTAGCTAGTTAACCCAGATATTTTGTCTCTAGAGTCCCCTCGTAGACAACAGATGAAAATTCTGGAATCATATGTGAAATTTTAAAAATGTACATGTAATCACATTATAAAAATATTTTGTAAAAGATGTTTGTTGCTTAACTCAGTTGCCAAAAATACAGACCTAATATGAGAATGGCCATTTATAGAAATAATGGTGTGTCCACCTGGGGATTCAGGAAAATCTGGCATAACCAGAAGAACTATGAGCTAGAAATAATTATGTGTCTATTTACATGAATGACTAAAGAACTTCTCAGAATGAAATTTGTCCTAAGTGACCTGAGGGCTAGGTCTCAAAAGAGGAATTTAAGGACAATAAACTGGAGTGAAATGGAGGGGAGGGAAGAGGAACGTAGATCAAAACTTGTGTCAGAACTCTGGGGAAATGAAGTCTGAAATAAAAACAAAATGAAACGAAGCCTCTACGACATTTTGGGCAAATACATAACTAAGGAACACACACAAACGGAGGAAAAGACACAAGAGAAGACTCCCTTTCCTTTGGTGGTATTTAGTGCAGAGCTTCAAGCCCAGAGGGCCTCCGACAGCTAATCAATACACATGGGTCCTCAATGATTAGACACAGGACCTTGAATCCCAGCAGCAAGTAGAGAACAGTGTCCTTGGTGCAGATATCAATGACATCGGGATCAATCCTGGAAATTCTGACATAGCCACGGGCAGATACTACCACTGCCAACAGCTATGGCACTGCCAACAGCTATGGCAATTTCCTGTGCACAGGAGACCCCACAGAAGGTGACAGATTCCATAGAATGTGACCTGGAGAGTAAGGGCAGAAAACTTCACTTCTGCATATGTCATGCAAAACCAAAAGAACCATTCTTATGAGAGAAAGTGGATGTCTTCTAGAGATTCAGAGTGGGACAATTGAGAAGGGCTAGAGATCTAGTGATAATTGATGTGTAGGGGTGTGGTAAGGGAGAGGGTAGGGAGATTACAAATCTCTGTTATAATGCAAGTCTTATTGTCATGCTAGTATGGCTAGGACAGTATGTTTGTTTTTTTAAAAAAAACCTTTTGGGATGCCACATACTCTAACATATTCTCCTTGTCATTTTTTACCTGGCTTACTATTTATCAAAATTCAGGTCTCAGTTCAAATGACCCTTTCTCAGGGGCTCTTTTGTTACACACCCAACTTATATTAAATTACATCTCCTATTTCCTAAGGTGACATTCTTTCTAAATATAACTATAATATTCTTTGAAGACTCCAGCAAGTTCAAGTAAATAGGATGTTGGAATAGCTTCAAAACAGAATAATAAGAAAGGTGATCAACATTTGATGATTTTCCAGAAAACCACAAATGAAAATTTCATAGTAACCCTAAAATAAGATAAATCCTCATCCACTGAATGTGTGAGAATAAATTCACTGTTTGTTATTAACTCATAAGAATTTTTCTATTATTTTTGACTTTTTATTACCATGATAAAAATATAGCTGCATCATTTATTATTCATACAGTCCATTAGAGTGTGTATAAATATCATTTCTATTTGTATTGCAAACTGGAGAAATATATGAGTACCACAAAATTTATTATTCTCTTTATCACAAAGGCAGCGACAAAGTTTTAAGATTTATTGTCATTGGTAGAATTATTCTTGATACAAAAAGTAAACAAAAATCTTAAATATGTTTGGTTATCAAATGCATCTTATTTGATGTGCATACTTTATGGTACTTGATTTTGGAGTACTGCTCACTGCCATGTATTTTGAGGAAGGCAATTGCTAAATAACAAATTGTCAAAAACATTTTATTGGGTCCTATATGTTCAAAATGTATTTAGCAGATTTCTTTTTTTTTTTTTTTTTTTTAGACAGAGTCTCGCTCTGTCACATAGGCTGGAGTGCAGTGGTGCGATCTTGGCTCACTGCAACCTCCATCTCCAGGGTTCAAGTGATTCTCCTGCCTCAGCCTGCCAAGTAACTGGGACTACAGGTGCTTGCCACCATGCCTGGCTAATTTTTGTATTTTTAGTAGAGATGGGGTTTCACTATGTTGGGCAAGCTGGTCTCGAACTCCTGATCTCAGGTGATCCACCTGCTTTGGCCTCCCAAAGTGCTGGGATTATAGGCATGAGCCATCATGCCTAGTTGTATTTAGCATATTTTTAATAACAGATAATCTGCCTTCCATTTCATTTGACTGCCCTGACATAGACACAATAAAAGTGAGTAAAATGAGTTTATGTGTCCCTCATTAGAATATACACTTTTTTTTTTAACATTATATTTTCCCTAGCCTTGTAAATAAACATTGACTCTATGACTGTGAATTAAATCTTACCAAGTGCCAAGTAGCACCTTTAAGACAAAATAGATATGTGATTTATAAATATGTGTTTTGGTTTAACATAATCAGTAATTTTATCAGTGGTAAAGATAATCATGGAAGCTAAGGAAAATTACATGCTTCTCAACAAATGTATTAGATTCCTGCCCTGTGTCTAAAAATGAATTACCAAGGTAGAAAACACATCCTAAATTCCTTTGAGAATTTACATTTTTAGGGGATCACAATAGACATAAATAAACCATGAAAAGGAAATTAATGAAATGCCACATTGGCTGTAGCTGTACATTAAAAAAAAATCCAGTGTGATTAAAAAAAATTTTTAACTAAGCCTGGGCGCAGTGGCTCACATCTGTAATCCCAGCACTTTGGGAGGCCAAGGCAGGTGGATCATCAGGTCAGGAGTTCGAGACCAGCCTGACCAACATGATGAAACCCTGTCTCTACTAAAAATACAAAAAATTAGCTGGGCTTGGTGGTGTGCGCCTGTAATCCCAGCTACTCAGGAGGCTGAGGCAGGAGAATCCCTTGAACCCAGGAGGCAGTGGTTGCAGTGAGCCGAGATTGCGCCACTGTACTCCAGCCCGGGGTACAGAGCAAGACTCTGTCTTAAAAAAAAAAAAAATTAACTAGATTGTCTAAACACATTATAAAATAAGCAATAATTCATGAAGGAGTATGGGTAAGTCATATCCTTCTCTTTGCTCTTGACTATGCCTTGCTCTTTCAAGCTTTCTCTTTGGATGTACTCTTGTTTTGTTTCCCTGGCTTGGAATGAATGTTTACTTGATTCACTCAACAAATATTTATTGAGTTTCTGATATATGCCAAGGAATGTTGGGCATACAGTAGTTATGAAGGCCTCATCTCTGTCCTCACAGTACTGTGAAAGCTCTTTTCTGCTCTTATCAAAGGCAAAATCCTTCCACTTATGCTCCCACCCCCTGCTGTGTTCTCAAGAATTTTCTTTCCTTTTCATTTTCTGTATCATCAGTTTCTCCTTCACTACTGGGTTATTCCTACAAGTGCATAAATATATGTAAGTTACCTGGAAAATTAAACCTTTATAGATTCCACGTCTCTCTCTACCCATTGTCTCACTTCTTTGTTTCCACATAAAATATTTTCAAGCAAATCATCTACGGTTTCTGCCTCATTGTCATCTCTGTTACACTCTTCAATCACTCTAATCTGACATTATGTCAACAACAGAAAGAAACCAATCATGTCAATGGTCTCACCAATTACCTCCATACTGCCACGTCCAATAGACACTGTGTGTCCTTATCTAGTTCTCAGGATCATTTTGGCACCATTGAGTACTCTTGTCTTCTTGAAACATTCTTCTCTTAGCTTCTGTGGCATCATATATTCCTGGGTTTTCTCCAATGCCAGTGGTGTTCGTTCTCATCTCCTTCACTGGCTCCTCTTCCTCTACTCAACTTCTTAATGCTGATGAGGCTTAGGGTTCCTGCCTGGACACTTTCTATTTTCTACTCTTTCTATACTCTTTCCCTAGGAAATGTTATTCAGTCCCATGTTTTACACATTCTATGTGCTGATATTTTCCAAATGTCTCTGTCTTCAGCCAAGGTCTTTCCTCTGAGTTCCACAGACTCTTATATTTAACCTTGTATCTCAATTGGGATGTCTAAAAGGAATCTCAAATTCAAGGTGCCCAAAATTGAGATTCTGATTATTTTTAAACCTGTCATTCTAACATTCCCATTTTAGTAAATGGAACTAATCATTCAATTATACAAGTAAAAACCTGGGAAGTACCTGTGAATCATGTTCTTCCCTCACCGCACCCACTCCATCCTCAGATCTGTTAGTTCTACTTCCAAATATACAAGAAAATCTTCCCATTTTTATCTGTCTCCACTGTCAGCACCAAATTCAGCTACTGTCACCTATGTCTTGGGATACTATTATAGCATCCCTGCTTCCATGCTTGTCCCTTTCCAATCCATTCTTCATATAACGTCAAGAGAAATATTTTTAAAATATATACTAGATCAAATCTATTTTATGTGTTCCGTGCAGAAACTCTTTAAGGTGTCTTTTCCTACTGCTTTTACAACACGCTCCACAGCTCACCCTAGTTTACAGAGCCCTGCATATCTATGTCTCTGGCTCACTTCAGTGGCCCTGTCTTTCTTTCTAGTGCTCCAGCCACATTGCCCTAGTTTCTGTTTTGCAAACCCTTTCTTCTGTTCATAATGTTGATCTGCCAAATCTTTTTTTTTTTTTTGAGACGGAGTCTCGCTGTGTCGCCCAGGCTGGAGTGCAGTGGCCGGATCTCAGCTCACTGCAAGCTCCGCCTCCCGGGTTTTTACGCCATTCTCCTGCCTCAGCCTCCCGAGTAGCCGGGACTACAGGCGCCCGCCACCTCGCCCGGCTAGTTTTTGGTATTTTTTAGTACAGACGGGGTTTCACCGTGTTAGCCAGGATGGTCTCGAACTCCTGACCTCGTGATCCGCCCGTCTCGGCCTCCCAAAGTGCTGGGATTACAGGCTTGAGCCACCGCGCCCGGCCGATCTGCCAAATCTTGAAATGCTGCTTACTCTGATTCATCAGGTCTTGGCTTAAATGCCCATCTTCATGGAGGCCACTCTAATCATTTTATCTAAAGAAGCATCCCACCCCCACCCTCATCACATTCTCTATCTCAGTATCTGGTATGTATCTTACACAGACCTTATTATAGTCTCTAATAACCCCATTTGTATGGGCTTATTTGTTGTCTTAATGTTAGCTCTTTGAGGAGTGAGCCCCTTTGCCTTGTTTAACCCAGTGCCTATCCTAGTTCCTGGTACATAACTAGGTGCTCAATAGATTTTTGTTGCATAAATAAATGCAGGCAAACAGAAAATAATAAAAAGTGGAAGGAAATAGTAAATAACAAAAAGTAGTCTAAGGATCTTGGTAGAAGAAGTATAAGGGGCTCCATAAGCAATCTTTTAAGGGCACCAGTCAGAGAAAGAGAAGTCTAAGCTCCACTTACTTCCCTAACCATAGGTGTACACATTAATTTTTATCCTCAAATAACAGTCCAGAGTACCTATAGCTTAAAGTACACCATTTAGCCATGTAGGATACGTCTATGTCTATATGTGTTGGATATGCATGCCATATACACATACCACATGTATGTTATATGTACCTATATTAAATAAAACACTCTTAAATCTAGACATACCTCAATGTATTATTTTATAATTACTTAAGTATATTGTTCTTGATTCCTTAGTTGTTAAAATTTTCAATTGAGGTCCCAGCATCACAGGTTTATTTCCTCTAAAATAAAGCTTCATCTTTATATATTGAGCTTTGGCAAGATGACATTTCAAAGAAATTAAGAGCCATGAGAGAAATTAATCTGTACTTCTAACAAGCAGTGTTCAGATGTAATATTTATATTTCTTTGTCATTAAAGATGTTACAGAACTGATTTTTTTACCCTATGGGTATATATTTTCACATAGATATCAAATTTCTCAAATTTCCATTAAGTAACAAAAAGTCAACTCTTTCTTGGAAATAAACATCAGAAAATATCTTTGGTGATGAGAAAAAGAAGAGCACTCTAAATGTTTGATGTGCAAATCATTTCAAAGAAGAGATGAGTTTTTATAAAGTAAGTCCAGTCCAAGCCGTTTTTTAAATTTACAGCACCCATAATAATCCATGCCACAAACACTTTGTCACGTAGCAGGGCAGGTCATGGGGCAGAATCCCAGAGAGAGCAGCAGCAGGTAGGCTTCTCAGCCAGCCCTTTTAATTAGTAGCTCATCATAAATATTAATCACATTGTAACAGGTGATTCAGAAGAAACCAATAGTCACAAAGATATGGTTAAAATACATGACAGCGTAGACAGTTCTGGTTTCTTTGATGTTCAGTCTACCTATTTACCTGGAGGTGCAGCCAGCATCTGGGAATATAACAACCAATGTTTGAAGGCGCTTGAGACTGTAATGAATGTGGGCACATACATTAGTTTGGCTATTTCGCTAAAACAAAATACCAAAAGCTAACAAAGAATAGGCATACTAAAACACCAGAGGTGCATGATCAAGCGGCTTCCTGTCTCTTGAAACTTGTTTAAACCCTTTCCCCCTTACCCACTGCATTTTAGACATACTGTTCTCTTTTTTTTGTGCTTAGGTTATAGAGCTTGATGTGGAAGTTCATGAGTACTTACAAAATGAGATATGGTATCAAAGAGAGTCAGGAACCTGCTGACACACTAGGTCAGTGATTAGGGCAAAAAAGGATGGGGTTAAGAGGAGCAATAAGCAGAAACTTGAATATATAAAGTTTCATATCAAGAATAATAAAAAGAGCTAACACTTAGGTAACACTTGCTATGTCCCAGTCACTGCAAATACTTAAACTTAACACATTGACTCAATTAATCTTTACAGCAAATTCATAAAGTAGGTATTATTTTCATTTACTAATGAGGTAACTGAGGCTCAAAAGTATTAATGAGGCCAGGCGTGGTGGCTCATGCCTGTAATCCCAGCACTGTGGGAGGCTGAGGCGGGTGGATCATCTGAGGTCAGGAGTTCAAGTCCAGCCTGGCCAACATGGTGAAACCCCGTCTCTACTAAAAAATACAAAATTAGCTGGGTGTGGTGGCGCATGCCGTAATCCTAGCCATTCAGGAGGCTGAGGCAGGAGAATCAGCTTGAACCAGGGAGGCGGTGGAGGCTGCGAAAGTGAGCTGAGATTGAAGCATTGCACTCCAGCCTTGGAGACAAGAGGAAACTCCATTTTACTGATGACTTTTCCTAAGGCCACATGTCTATTAAGCGATGCACCTTCTCCCCCCAAGTCCCACCACATATGGTATTCATTCACATGAAGATACTATTTAAATTAGTTTTAATAACAATTTTTAAAAAAGAACCAATGTAGCATAGTAGAAATGAGAGTTAAGTAAAAATAGAGTAAAAGGATTTATAATAAAATATAAAGATTTAGGTTATGACCCTGAATCTTCCTCTAATTGTACAAACTAGGCAGTTCCTTTATATATCTGGTGTTCAGCATTCTTAGTTGGAAACAGATGGAGTTGGGCTCCACCTTCTTAAAGTCCATTGCGATGGTTAATTTCATGTATTAACTTGGCTGGGCTATGGGGTACCAGTTATGGGGTACCCAGATATTTGGTTAAACATTATTCTGGCTATGTCTGTGAGAGTGTTTCTTGATGATGTTAACATCTGAATTGGAAAACTGAGTAAATCAGATTGCCTCCCCATTGTGGATGGGCCTCTTCCAATCTGTTGAAAGCCTGAATAGAACAAAAGACTCACCCTCCCCCAAGTGAGAAATAATTTACTTTCTCTGCCTGCCTTCGAATTGGGACACCGGTTTTCTCCTGCTCTTGTACACGGATTCAGATTTGAACTTACACCATTGCCTTTCTTGGTTTTCATGTCTTTGGATTACAACTGAAACTTGCATCATCAGCTCTCCTGATTTTCAGGCTTTTGGACTTGGACTGGAACTATACTATTGGTTCTCCTGGATCCCCAGCTTGCTGACTGCAGATCTTGGGACTTCTCAACCTCCATAACCACATGAGCCACTCCTTATAATCAATCTATCTGTCTGTCTATCTATCTATCTATCTGTCTATCTATCTATCTATCTATCTGTCTATCTGTCTATCACAATATCAACATCTATCTCTGTCTCCCTCCCTCCCTCCCTATCTTCCATTGCTTTTGTTTCTTTGGAAAATCCAGACTAATATATCCATCTAATATTACTGACAATCCAGAATAAACAGCTTTTCCTAAGATATTGTGATTGAACTCTTCTTTCTCCCACATCCTCCTTATAGAAAGTTTGGCTTTCATCCCATAGATATGAGGGTAAAAACAGATGGTGCAGGGGTGTCGCAGAGTAGACTGTGGCCACCAAATTGAGAGAATATTTATTGGAAACCTATAAGAATCAGTTTGTCTTTAGCTCACATTGCTGAACAGAATGATTGTACAGTATAAATAATTGTCACCCTCTACTTTAGCTCCCTTGCCTGATAGCAAAGAAAAAAATGTTAGATCATATGGTGTTCTCATTGAAATAAAATAAATAATACTAAAATAATTATTGAATTATTTATAAAACACAAACAGCACCAGCTTAAAACAGCTGTCTTTGAAAACATAATTTGTTAAATTAATACAACTTCATAAAGAGTAATATTTTCACAGATGTCTTTTCATGATTGATGAAATACTGTCTCATTTACTCTATCAGGCAATGATGAGCAAATTATATTGGGAAGACTTACGTAGAAGAAGTCATATTTTGTCAGATTTTAATCAATATATGGTTATGGGAATTAGGTATAACATACAACCATTAAAATGGCTTTAAATATTAATGGCAATGACAGGGCAGTGATTTTGTCATTTACCTCCAAATGTACTGTTGTACTTTTTGCAAACATCTGTTAGATAATAATTAAGAAACAAGACACATTAAAGTGCTGGGATTTTTAGAGATTATATTGTCTTATCTCTCTAAATTTACAAATGTATTTAACAAAATTTAGAGTAAGTTAGTTTCCCATCTGGGGTCATGAAGCTATTGGAAGACCTGGTTTTAGAACCCAGGTTTTCAGATGTCTATGCCAGGGATTCTTTCTCTTTGTTTCCAACATTTGTAATTGGTGTCTATATCTTGAGATGTAGCTTTTCAATATATGATTCTGTGAGACTATAAATAAGTAATTACTTTCAGTATTGAATAAAGTTTCTTCCAATACGGTGCTTTGGAAATTGTTGATTTAAGAAAAGTTAGGCCTGAAATGTCAATGTGAATTTAACTTTTGGTCTACATATGTCAAAGTTACCTACTTTAACTCCCGAGAATGAGTTTTTGGGCAAAATATTATCATGTAGATTTGGTTTCTATTACATGCTCCATAGAATAGAAGCCAATTTGATAAGGCTACCTGTTATCTTCAAAACCCAAATTTAGAAAGAATATTTACCATATCTTAGAAAAGTAAATTTTTGATTTGAGGTATGTGAAGGTTTTGTCACTAAAGAAGTTGCCATCAGCTCATGAGCCAAATTGCTGGATTGTGCCCCTAATCTCTGAAGCACTCCTGGGGGCACAATACAGTAATTCCAAATTTCAAATTTTTACAGAATTTCATTTCTTTAAAACCTTCTCCTGGCCAGTAGAGTCCAGGGACCAGTTCTGAGTATAGGGAGTTAGTACCTGCAGATAACAGAAATAAAATTGCAGGGCAATCACCAAAAGAAGCACTCTTTGGGTTTGTCGATACCAAGTCCAGATGTCCAGAGTTGAATACTAAATCTAAGTGGAAACACCAAGAAGAAGCAGTATGCAAATTCAAGTAGATGAGAGGCCAAAAAGTACTTCACAAACGTGCAACAACTTGAAGCTTGTGGTAAAAAGATCAGTTGGAATATCTCACTGGACCACTGGATAGGTGCTCTGGTGGCTTCCCATACAGTTCCCATAGGTTCTACTGGGAGAATTCTAGGATCATGCCAAGACAATAATGTCCATGGAGAAACAGAAGGAAGTCATGCAGAAGTAAAACAAGGAAAATATAATGTCTGAGGAAAGAGATTCTCTACCATTCTTTACTACCTATCAGAAGGCAGGTCAGTTTCGTCTTTCTAAGCATGATTAGGCCATTTGTATCTATCTGATGAGGAAACAGAATTGATCATTCTCAAAAATTATTTGCAATTGATCTTCTTTACTGCCACAAAGGTGTGCATGCATGTGTGCTTGTGTATATGCCTGCATGGGTGTGTGTAACATGCATGTGCAGGTGTGTGTGTATTTATGTATTCAGGTGGATGGCAGGTCTAGGATAAGAGGCATATAGGATGAAAAATTTAAGGAGATACCCACTCTTAGGGAAGTGAAAGCATTTGGCATTTTGGGGGTTTAGAAATGGAATTCAAATAAGATAGTCTGTTTGTGTAACCCTGAGAGCGTCTTCTTAAATTTTGTGCCCTCAATGCCTCTCTTGTTTCACCTGTTCCTGGTGCTCTCTCTCTCTCTCGCTCTCTCTCTCTCTCTCTGTGTGTGTGTGTGTGTGTGTGTGTGTGTGTGTGTGTGTGTGTTAAGGTTAACTTTAACTTTGGGTCTTTATTTCTTGTACCCTTGTTATAGTTAGGTTGGTTGGCTGGTTATTTTCTTTACCATTGAAGACCTCTGGGCCAGGTGTGGTGGCTCACTCCTGTGATCCCAGCACTTTGGGAGGCCGATATGAGCAGATTGCTTGAGCTCAGGAGTTTGAGATCAACCTGGGCAACATGGCAAAACCCTGTCTCTACCAAAAAGTATACAAAAATTAGGCAGCCATGGTGGCATACACCTGTAGTCCCAGCTACTTGGGAGGCCGAGGTGGGAGGATCACTTGAGTCTGGGAGGTTGATGCTGCAGCTGCAGTGAGCCAGGATCGCACCACTGCATTCCGGCCTGGGAGACACACAAAAAAAGAAAACTCCTGATGCTAGCTAATTAAATAAGAAGTAAACACCTACATCTTCATAGAAATACTATACCAATGTCCATATGGCTCAATGCAATTTAAGAAAGTTTGCTCAGGGCCACACAAGAAGTTAATGACAGAAATGGGATTCGAATCAGTCTGTTTCCTGGTTCCTGGCTTCCACCACACTCCCCACTGACTTCACACGCAAAGACAGACTGTTGACAGCCTTGATGAACGTGCGAACATGCTGTACACCACGGGTCACTGCACTGGTGTTTGTGGAAACTCAAGTTTCAAGATGATCATTTCTACAAAAAGAAAGCTTTTAGTTTCCAGATTGTTCATTGTGAAAATTTGAAAAAATAGTATAAAGAAATAAAGATCATGTCCATATATTCACTAAAAGATAGCAATATTTTCTCTCTCCCCATGCTTCTTTTGTCACATATGAACAAGACAGTATATATCCTTTATATCATTAATTTTTCTTTCACAGAAAAAGCCTTTTACTTTCTATGATGTTATTCTTTTGTTGTCACTTAATATTTGATGCCATTTTCTAAACCAAAAGTATAGGTTTATCTTAGCATTGTGTAAATATTTTAAAACATATTTAATTAGTTCTTATTGATGGACATTTATGCTGTTTCTATTTTATCCTGTAACATTCTTTTTGTACTTCTTGTAAAACTTTCTTAGAATTTATAGAATTAGTCAAAATCTATGATTTTTGAGGGAGTTTATGTAGATATATATGTATATATATAATTTTATTATTTATTATTATTTTTGGGAGAAGATCTCACTCTGTGGCCCAGGCTGGAGTGCAGTGTTGTGATCATAGCTCACTGAAGCCTGGAGTGAGCTATGATCCTGGGCTTCTGGGCTTAAGCGATCCTCCCACCGCATCCTCCCAAGTGGCTGGGACTACAAGTGTGCACCACCATGGTGGGTTCCTTTTATATTTTTTAAACTTGTGCAGAGATAGGGTCTGCCTCTGTTGCTCAGGCTACTTTTAAACTCCTGGTCTCAAGTGATCCTCCTGTTTCAGCTGGGACGTTTTATAATTTTGCCAAGTTGCCCTTCAGGGAGGTTGTAAAATATGAATTTCCACCAGCAGTTTATTAAACATGAGTTGTCTCATTTAATCCTCGCAACAACCAAATGTGGTAGATAATATTATTGTTCCGATTGTAAGGATGAGGAAATTGGGATGCATTGCTCAATATTGGTTGTAAGTTGTGGAGTTGAAATTTAAACTGTGGCAGTTTGACTCCAGAGCCTATGCTCTTAACCACTAGGCTATATGTACATATATAGTTCTAATATCAGAAAAATTGTGTTTTCATATAGTGTGTGTGGGTCTTGGTTAGAAACAGAATGTGGAATATAATTGTGCAAAAGCATAAAGTTCTTTATATGTAATATACAGACCTTTAAGTTCTGATGTGGTCTGCCCCCTGGCCAAATGGTATAAAAGGCATTGATTTAGTTGATTTCTTACCCTCACAGGTCTGAGTTGACCAACCAACCAATTACAGATGTGTGTCTTCAGGAGGGAACAGGGAGAAACTAGAGCATGAGATCCATTCACTTGCATCCAAATCCTATGTATATTGGCTGCCTGTTTGGAAATCATTTCAAATGAAAGCAACCTTGAATTGGCTCTGAGTCATTACTCTAGACAGACTAGAGAGAGCGAGAAAGAGAGAGAACATTTCAGCATTTCAATAGGACCCACAGTAGGAGACATTGTATGTTTACCGGAAAGTCTTGTTTGGGCTTAGTAGGTGATAAGATATCCAATTTGACCATAGATACTGGCATATATACAAGATATAGTGGTTGGAAAGAATGAACAAGTAATGCAGGTTAGGTCCAAATCATCAAGAACCTTGATTGCTGGGCTATGGAGTTTGAGTTTGATTTTGTAAGTTCTGGGAAACTACTGAAAGTTAAACCACTGGTCAAAGCAATAAAGGTCCTGTATGAATGAATCTCAAAATATCTTTGTAAATTCACAGCACATGACTTCCTTATAAGCACACTTGTACATTCTCTTAGATCCAGACATATCATACTATCATTTGCCTCTTCCTCAGACATGCCGTGCCATTTTTACCCCTATTGCCTTTCATTGTTTATTCTGTTCAGAATTGTAGTTTCCAATTCCTTTACCAAATCTTACTTATCCTAAAATCCCCAACCTAAGTGCTACTTCCATGATATTCTTACTCTAAATCAGAAATTGCTATTTTCCTCTCCTACGACTGATTTCTTTCTGTTTGATTTAGTTGTTTTGTGTGGAGATTGACCCCACAGAAATTCTGAAGTCCCTTCTTTTCTCTTGCCATTTCCCACCAGAAGGATTGGAAAAACTAAATACTCATTTCTGCAGCCTTGCTTACACTAGGTGTGGTCACATGGCACAGTTCTGAGATGTCTGCAAGGAATTTAATAGGAAAGCTTATGTTTCCTTATAAAAAAGACAGGCAGTAGAAGGGGGCTCTTTGTCTCTTTCTCCTTCCTTCAACACTGACATGATGCTTAGAGATGTGCAGCTATTTTGCAACCAAGAGGTAGAAAGTACAAAGCCAGAAGTTACATGGAAAGGATGGAGAAGTAAAGGGATGGGACATTGTTGAACTATTGCATCTACTCAGGATTGCTCATGTGTGGACTTCTTATACATGAGAAGTTTAAGTTATTCACTGTATTAGCCTCTTAACTGAATTTGTTGGTTTTTGCTGCTGAATGCATTCCTAATAAATGTAATCTACTTGCCCATCTTTAAAAAAATGCATTATTATGAACTATAGTCATCATGCCGTACAATAGATAGCTTGAACTTATTCTTCTTCACTAAAGTTTATATCTTCTAACCAATATCTTCTCCCCCTACCCCACCAGATACAATGTACTTGTCCATTTTTACCACTGGATTCTAAATTTTAGTTCAGTATATTTTAAATTCCTTGATGGAAAGTTTTAAGTATCTTCATCTTTGTATTTATTTTTTATTGACGAACTTTTAGCACAGATCCTCAATAAATGCTAAATTGATTGAATATGGTTTCATCTATCAATACGAACAATTCAAATAAAAGTGAGAGAGAAACTTAACATGACCGCTAAATAAACATGACTTAAAGTTGTACTTTATAAAAGATATTCTGTGAAACTTTTTTTTTTAGATTTTAACATTTCCCTTGTTGATATATTATCTAATTTTGGACAAGGGTGAACTCAGAATGTTACTGAGCCAGTTTCCGTCTTATTTAGATGAACTTTGAAATGGAAAGCATATTAGTAATTTGTTTTCATAAGATATCCCACAGGGAAAGATTAAACAATCACCAGCAGTCATGTAAATACAGCTGGACTTTTCTAGTGATGTCATCATGTTTCACTATTTATCATTCCTCATTTGGACTATTCCCTTATAAATACCACCAGGTAAGCATCAGACGGTTTGTGAAGCCCTAAAGATCTACCCTGAAGTTATTTTCAGTAGGTCTGTCCCCAGAAAAACTTCAGCTGAAATTAATAAGCAATTGGTGCGGTTGAATGGGATGACTCAAAGCACATACGGTCCCTAGAATTTGCTTTGCAGAAGTCAGGTATAAAATGTCAAGTGGTAGAACAGCTCAGTGTATTTCCTAACATTAGGTAGTAATATTAAAAACATTTAGTCTTTAAGAACACAGACATAATATCATTACTTTCACAGAGGTCTTTTCCCCCTCATTTTCTAGGTACACACAAAAATTAGTGGCAAAAGGTCAACGCATTAATCTCTTTGAGAGTGATCATTTAACTTTTAACATTTAACATACGAGTTTCAAAAGATCATTTTCTTGAATACTGAATTAATGCAACAATGTCACTGTTATGTATAATAAATATGAAAATCATACCAAAAACTTAAGTTGCCTGGAGGTGCTTACTGAGAAAACATTTCTCTGATAAATTGTTTGGAAGTTAAGTAGTTTCTCAACTAGAATGAGAATGCTCTAGTGAGAAATGTACCTAGAATTTTAAATGACAATAGCAATCTCAGTGCCATGCCTATTTCTTTCTCCTTAACAAAATAGCATGATTATATGTCTATCTTTCACAGAAAGACAAAAGCTCTTTGAGCCAATTACCTTTAAGGACCTTATATGTAAGAAAAGCAAACCTAATTGAAATGCGCTATGGCAATTCTGTGACTGCACATCTTGTCAGCATTAACTAGGATTTGATTTAACTGATTATTCTCCTAAAGAGGAATGCATATTGGTGAATGTGCAGTGAAGCGTTTAACAAAAAGTCAGTGAGCCCTCAGGTATCTTTGTGATTTCTCAGAGACAGTAAGGACTGTGGGATGTAGATTCCCTATAATAAAACCTCACATCAATAAAAACACAAGATGAAAAAAAGAGTAACTTCAGCATAAATGTTAGATGTTTGCATTTGATGGACGCCACTGCAGTTTCTCAACCAATGCAAAACAGACAAGGAAAGGTACTGTTCTGGAATAATAATTTCACGGGACATTATTATGAACTGACAGGTGCCTACAAAATATGACATTCTCATCCACATTTTATGTGGATTTTATGTCAGAAGTTCAGTAAACATGCTCCCAAATGTGAAATTCTTTGGGCAGCTTTAAAAGCAAGTGAAGACACACATGATATTTATAGTCTGGCTGGTTAAATAGGTGAAAGTATGCATTTTTAAGAATGCTTTGGCAGTTTTCTGAGAAAAAAAACTGCCTGCAAAAGGTTCAAAAGCAAATGCTGTAGCTCTTACAATAAATACTTCTGAGTGAATACCATTAGGTAGAGGCAGGCCTCCATGCAAAAGACAGCAGAAATCTTACACCATCAACTCAGGTAACGCTGGTCTCCAGGCCACTTTTGTCATGCGCGTCCGTGTGAAGAGACCACCAAACAGGCTTTGTGTGAGCAATAAAGCTTTTTAATCACCTGGGTGGAGGCAGGCTGAGTCCGAAAAGAGAGTCAGCAAAGGGAGATAAGGGTGGGGCCGTTTTACAGGATTTGGGTAGGTAAAGGAAAATTACAGTCAAAGGGGGGTTATTCTCTGGCGGGCAGGAGTGGGGGTCACAAAGTGCTCAGTGGGGGAGGTTTTTTGAGCCAGGATGAGCCAGGAAAAGGAATTTCACAAGATAATGTCATCGCTTAAGGCAAGGACCTGCCATTTTCACTTCTTTTGTGGTGGAATGTCATCGGTTAAGGCGGGGCAGGGCATTTGCACTTCTTTTGTGATTCTTCAGTTACTTCAGGCCATCTGGGTGTATATGTGCAAGTCACTGGGGATGCGATGGCTTGGCTTGGGCTCAGGGCCCTGACAACTTTCATTGTATATTTGCAGGTATCTGAAGCAAATGTAGGTTGTGTTGTCTATTTATGATTGTTAACAACGCCAACATTTATTGAACCTTTTGCATGTACTAGTTCATTAAATTGTTCCCACACCCTGATGCAGTAAGATCTATTACCATGTCCACACTACCAATGAGGAAGCAACAGATGAAGGGCAGAGAGGTCAGGGACTGGCCCAAGGTCAAATAGCTCTAAGCAGTGGTCATAAAGCCCAACTCTACTGCTAGAACATTATTCATTGTGTTTTCTCATAGAGACTTTACCTGATTCCAAAGCAGCCAATGAAGCAAAATTTTAATGATTTCATCTAGCATTGATTGATAGTCACAAAAAGATTTTCATGTTTTTATAATATTACCTTATTTTAGCTTTTCAGCTCACTTTACTTTAATCAAGAACTCCTTAAAAGAGGCATTGGTCAATTGGTAGGGATTGTCAAAATGATCCCTCAGTCTTTCTGCTATGCAAGGACAGTTTAAAATTCTGCTTTTCTGTCAGTTGATCCTTACTGATCACTTTTTTTAGATTAGAAAAAAATTAGTAAGCCACAAAATCTCAGAGGTATTAGATTAGAAGAGTGAGTCCCCAGTTCCATAAGATGTTGTTGTAAATGGCAATATAATTGCACAAGAGACACTGGCAGTAGAGTGGGTGAAAGAAGCACCTCAGTAATGCATGAATCATTACCATGTGACACCCAAAAGGGCAAGTTTCAGAGGTGCCGCAATGCAAATTGTTCCAGAACATGAGAGCTTTCATGAAACATTAACACTGATTTACTATCCCAGGTGGACTACTTGTGAAAGTGCTTTAAAGGAGGGAGAGAGAAAAATCCACATGTCCACTCCATTTAATTCCTCAAGGAATAGGTTTATTTTCTGCCATGTGATCACCTCTAATAATATTGCAGCACTTTTAGAAAGGATGCATATGGTTTCCCTAACCCACATTTCCCATCTGAGAGACTGCAATAACAATTAACTATTAATGACAAGAAGAAAATAAGCTTTCTTTTCCCTTGGCAATCTGTCACACTGAACTCAGTAGCTTGAGAAGCAGTTCGATGTGTTTATCTGTCAAAAGGATATCATCTTAGAGGTAAGACAAGCACACTCTTCAGAAAAATGCCCTCCTTATGGATAAAACTAGAGCTAAATGTCTTTTATTCTTGCAGATAGGTTTCCATTTTCATAAATCACAGACAGATTAAAAATTTCACTGAATAGAGTCAGCAATAGGAAAATTGTACCCCTGGCTTTCTGGAGCCATAAAATCAGCCCCCAGTTTAATTGCTTGCTAATTGAGCTATTCTGCTTTCTAAAAATCAATTTTGAAGTATCAAATTAGTTTTAAGTTTTCAAATCTGAGAGAAAGAATTTTAGAACTCTCTCTGACATAATTTGCTGCACTTTGGATTGTCTCAAAATCATGATTGGAAACTACTTTCTCCAAACTCTCTCTTGTATAACATGTGATCGCTTAAGGTTTTAATACATGCAGCAGGAACTAAGCTTTTCATCTTTTTGTCCAAGCACATAAATTAATCATCTTGTACATAGACATTGGCTAATGAGATGCTACACCTTTTATCTAATTTTCTTCAAAATATTGATCTGTGATATATAGTAAAGTGTTAAGATTAAATGAAAACTCTACCACTTTAGCAAAGCCTTCTAAAAAAAAAGGATAATTTTTATGTTGACCTATTACAGGTCCTTTGGGAAGCCTTCTAAAAATTCTGGGCATCTCAACGTGGATGTTTTACTTTTGTGACAAAATAGAAGTTAAACCTGTTAGAAATTTCCCTTTGAAATCATATATACATCTCCTTTGAACTCAACAATTTTCTAAATACTGTGCATATTGTGTTTCTTGAAATGTGAGAAGTCAGGAATTCCACCTGCAGGTGTCAAAGAGTAACAAGAACTGAGTTAGTGACTCTTCTGCCTAAAATGAGTATAAAACTAGACCAGATATGTGAAGCAAAGGTTTTCAGACAGTGGACAACAGGCAGCATAGGACAGTGATCCTTGAGAGGAGGAAATAAGTGGGATGAGTGTGACCAGCACCCCAGCTTCCTAACTGAAGAGAGGCCGGACATCTCCCCAAGTTCAGAACTCAAGGAGGCCAAGGAGGCTAGAATTCTCAGGGCAGAGTACCAGAGTGCAGAGGGCTGTATGGAAAAGAGAGACCTACATAGAACGACAGCTTGCTCTACAGGGTTTTCCTGGAGTTTTCAGGTCAGTCTTGATCAATACAAGGATGGGAGGAAGCTTCCTGAAGCAAGGGGAAAAAAAAAAAAACAACCAGAAAAGAACACGGGGAATAGTCCTCAGAGTTCACACAGGAATGGGGATAGTATCATTCCTATCTGGGCAGAGTATCAAAGCCTTATCATATACAGGGTACTGACAGAGTATTCAGAATGATTTAGGCAAAATTAGCCCTAGATCAGTGTCCACAAATTTTTTCTATAAAAGCTTATCTAATTTTAGGCTTTATGGTCTAAGAGGCAATAGCAAATTTATTTTGTAGGTGCTTGCATAACAAGAGAGAAAATTCTTTTTCTCCCTCTTCCTCATTTGACCTACGGTGGTGGGCTGTCCCTGTCTTGGGAATGCCTTGTCCTAATTGTCATCTGGGAATGTTCTTGGGATGAAAGCAACTAGCCTTCATTAAGGGGGAGGGCCTGCCCTTAAGATTGTGTGGGAGGGGAAGGGTGGTCACCTTGGGCGACTTTGTTTTCTGCCCAGTGACACCTAGATCCTCACGCCCCTTTCTCTCCTCCCAGAGAGCCTGGCTGTCTTAACAGGGAAGACAAGTAGCTAAAGGGAAGTTGGCTTGCTAAATTTCCCACTCCCAGATTGAGATTTCTACTGCTTGATGTTTGGCAATTGCCAACAGGGAGGTCCCCAGCTTATAGTGGAGATCCTGAACAGCAGCAAGGTATGGCTGCTGGCAGGCTGGCAGCCTCTGGGAGTAGAGGGGGCTGGCCTGGCTTTGTCTTTGTCTCTATGGTTCACAGTGCTTAGAGATGCCTTCAAGACATGAAAACAAACTGTAGGCTGAATGTAGCTTCTAGGCTATAGTTTGACAACTCAGCTTTAGAATAAACTGCTCTGGTTCCATCTAGCAAAGTTTAATGTAAGTCTCAAAAGAATTAAACTGGTTTTAAGTAACTTAATTACTTGGAAACAGAATTTAAAAATTTTAACAAAGCTCCAAATATTTAAAGGCATAAAAATAGTTGACACCCAACAAGGTACAATTCCCAATGTTTGGAATTCAATAAAAAGTACCAGATATGCAAAGCATTAGGAAAATAAAACCAATAATGCAGAGAAAATTAAAAAAAATTAGAAAACAGACCAGAAATGATGCAGATGATAGAATCTATAGATAAGGGCATTAAGACAGTGATTACAACTACACTCCATATGCTTAATAGTAGAAGAAAGTCTGAACATTCTAAGGAGAGATAAGAAAGATACCAAAAAAAAAAAAAAAAAATCCCCAGTGTCACTTCTAGAGAAAAAAATTACAATGTCTACAATAAAAAATGCAGGGGACAGGATTAACAGCTGATTAGACACTGTAGAAGAAGGGATTGGTGAGCTTGAAGACACAGCAATAGAAACTATCCAAAATGAAAGAGAAAAAAGATTGAAAAAGAATACGAACAAAGCCTCAGTTAGTTGTGGGACAACCTTAAGTGGCCTTATTAATTTGTGGGGGGGGGGGAGTTCTTAAGTATACTTTAAGACATAATGGATGAAAAATCTCCAAATTTAATAAAAGTCTTATAACCACATATGCAAGAAGTTCAATGAACGTAATATAGAAATGTAAAGAAAACCGTAATACAGCACCTGATGTATCGAACGGTTTTAAAATGTCAGATGTCAGACCGTCATAATTGAATTTACTGTTAACATAAGGAGTGTGAGGAAAGTATGGATGTATGAGACTACCTGGGGGGACAGATTTAGCATCATGAAAATGGAGACTTCAAAGAGAATATAAAAGTTCTGGTAGCTTGTATGTGTTAAGCATTCAGGTTGTTACTTCTGACTGAAATTGTCTGTTTTGAAGTTGGAAATGATGTAAAGTCTCATTCATTGATTAACCCACTAACATTCATTTAACACACATTTGAGCTCTTATTTCTACAAATTCACATTAGGACACATAAAAATGAAGAGCACCGGCACTTGCCTCAGATATCTGATAATCGAGTTAACTTCCAAGTGCTATGGCCTAAACAATTTTACAAATGTTTGACAGACACATATATAGCCTTTAGCTGTTTTTTTTCCCCATTTCCTTATCATATATTGCGATGAACATGAAATTACAACTAGTTTAGAAGAAATACTCTTTCCTGAGTTATCTATATCTTCTTAATATGTAAAATCATCATCTAGGAGGACTGAGTGGCATTGTTTACGGTAAAAATAGCTTTCCATTTAGTCACCTCTTTAATTCATTATTCTTTACCTGTAGCACAAATGTTTCCTGAAGTGTCTTATCTTAAACTTTATGACAAGCAAAAAATGTAACAGTCACACTGTGGTGCACAAATATTTACAAACAAATATGAAATAAACGAGTACATCCCAGGAAATCATCCTTATCTAGGAATATATGCAAATATGGAAATGAATGAGCATTCCTCAAGAAAAATATGACCTTTATACAGGTCTATGTACTATAGTAGTAGTCACCACCATAAAACAATAACCTGGAATAGATAATAAAACATAAAATAGTTCAGCCTTGAAGATAAGTCCTGGCCCAAGGAAAGCATGGTGCAAGAACCCCAAGGATTGTTCAAGATAATTCATTGAAGTGAAAAAAAGCTATTCAAAATTTATTTATATTTATTTTTATTGGCACTTTAAAATTTTATTTTTGTAAGTTTTATAATAAACATGTCATACTAGTATACTAGTATATACTTTTATAAATAAACCAGCACATACGCATTAGAGATATAAAATTTTTTTTAAAACATATTTGGTGTGTGACCAAAAACATCCAGAAACCACAGGTCTAGACAAGTTATTTTTAAGCATTATTAGAAACAGAACTTTTTTTAATACAAAATCTTATGTAAAATCTCAATAACAAGAGAAAAATGGTATTTATTTTAAAATATTTTAAAATAGAAACCATGTTTTCCAACTTCTAAGTTATAATGTTTGATTTTAACAAAATCATCCAGAAATTGATGCAGATGATTTGATTTTAAGTGAATGATTCTGGCCAGTTGTAGTATTTTATCAGCCTCAGCTTCTAGGTTTATTTCTGTGAATTCTGCAGTATTTATAGAATGATCACAGTCTATTAACAGGTCATCTCATCCTGCTAATGTCTCATCCTGTCTCAGTGCTATATAGATGTCCAGCACTACTAGTACTGCTAAATGGATGGGTGGACAAATGAATGAATACTATTATGTGTTATGCTTTTTAATTCAATAAGGTAGCAGAAGACACTTTAAGGTCACTTTATTTTTAAAAAGTAATACATATGTTAAAGTTTGATACATGGCAGCCCACAAACACTTTAATGTGTTTTAAAAGTTTTAAAAGTTACTTAGAGAGCTTAAAATATATGAAAAATTAAGTAAAAATCAAATATTTGCAGACTTTTTCCTTTTTGTTGCTACAAAAGATAGAATAGAGAAAGATGCCAATGGATAAGGTCTGTATATTAAGTAATAGTATTGTATCAACGTTATTTTCCTGATTTTAATAATTGTTTTATGCTTATAAAAGAGAATGGTCTTGTTCTTAGGAATCATACACCGAACTATTTAGGGGTAAAGAGCCATAATATCTGTAATATATTCTCAAGTAGTTAATTTTCATCTATTTTTGAGTCAAAATTCACAACTTAAACCAGGTTGAATTATCTGCTCAAGAGCTAACTATTAGGCGCCACTCTACTACTTTGATACACAGTCACGCTCAACAGGCTGAGAAAAGATCGAGAGTGATTCCAAAGGAAATGCCGGTTCAAAATGATTGTTTTGAAGAACACCAGGCTGTTGTTCAGACAGTGCCATATCCTCTAAGAAAGGAGATGTGAATATTTCAAGAGATATGTTTGTCAATAAGAGAGACATTTGATACAGACCCACAGGCACACGCACATATAACGTAATGTGTCACTCAGTTTATTTGATCTAAACCATTTATAGCTTTTACATAGATTTCTGAAATTATCTTTTTAAAATTAGTTTATAACTTTATTGCCTTTCTACCATGTACTAGAAAGTAAATTTGGTTGGCCGGGTGCAGTGGCTCACACCTGTAATCCCAGCACTTTGGGAGACCGAGGAGGTTGGATCATGAGGTCAGGAGCTCAAAACGAGCCTGACCAACATGGCAAAACTCCATCTCTAATAAAAATACAAAAATTAGCTAGGTGTAGTGGTGCACACCTGTAATCCCAGCTACTCAGGAGGCTGAGGCGGGAGAATCTCTTGAACCCAGGAGGCAGAGGTTGCAGTGAGCCAAGATCACACCATTGCACTCCAGCCTGGGTGACAGAGTGAAACTCCATCTCAAAAAAAAAAAAAAAGAAGAAAGTAAATTGATGCAACAGGACATACACACACAGATATGTGCCTCTATCTATCAACTATTTATTGAGAAAGAGAAAGAAGAAGAGAGAGAAGGATAAGTAGCTGAGAACACCAATGTAAAGTATTAACAATAGGGAATCTAGATGAATATAAGCATACTATGGGAATATGACAGCATTATTCTCACACTTTTCAGAGAGCTTGAGATTATTTAGAATCTAATATTATTTGAAAATTGAGATCGTTGCAGAAGAAGATTGAACTTGAGAATCTTGAAAGGAGTTATGTAGAATGAGGCTAATATGATTGAAAATTATGAATTTTTTTATGTCTTACAGTGATTTAAGTCATGGTTGGCTCATAGTGGTCACGTTGCCTTAGAGGCCTGTTTCATTCTATCTTATAGAATACTTTACCAAGAATCTGTGTCAAATCACTTTAAAGGTAACAGATATTCAATCAATTTTAAGATATTTATCTTAAAGATATTTTCAGAAAAAATAAAATAAATAATGATTTAAAAACTCATTTCACAGGTATCTATTCCAAAAAAAAAAAATGGTAAACCAAAGATCAATTTTAGATTTTTTGTCTTTTCTCTATTTTTGAACAAAAGCAAAGATAAAAGACTTACTCAAGCTTGTAATTTGATTGAATTCTAAAAACATGTACACAAATGGAAAAGCATGAAACCTGTCTACAAGGAGCTCACAGTCTTCCACAGAAGAGGAAGAATAAAATAGGGTAAAGAATAAAGATGAAGCCGGGTATGGTGGCTCATGCCTGTAATCCCGGCATTTTGGGGGGCCAAGGTGGGCAGATCACTTGAGATTGGGAATTCGAGACCAGACTGGTTGAAATGGTAAAACACCATCTCTACTAAAAATACAAAAATTAGCCAGGTGTGGTGGCACATGCCTGTAGTCCCAGCTACTCAGGAGGCTGAGGCACGAGGAGGCGCAGGTTGCATTGAGCTGAGATTGCGCCACTGCACTCCAGCCTGGGTGACAGAGTGAGACCCTGTCTCAAAAAAGAAAAAAAAAAGAAAAAAAGAATAAAGAGGATAAAGAAGAAAAATAGACATTGGCCCATAGAGGTATGGTCAAATTGTGCGTTTATGGGCTTCACATTTTTTGCAAAGTATTTATCGTCAGGGTCAGAAGTGGAGTCAAAATTACAAATCAATGAGCTGTAATTTGAGGGGTTGCTGGAAGACTCCATCTGCTCAAAATTTTCACTTCAATTTATTACACATTGCCCGAGACTACTACAGAATAAAAATGTCTCATAACATGTAGACCAGCAAGTCACTATTGTCTTATGGGAATTTTATTCAGGTGTTTTGGTCTTCATGATATCTAGAAGAGGATTTTAAAGAAAGAGCAGTGTGGGAAGACCAAGGGTAGTTTGGGCATAGAATGGAAGAATTGCATGGAATCCTGGAACAGAATACAGAGACTCAGAAAGGGAGGATGGCCGAGAATACATATTGCCTCTTCATGCATTGTTTTTGGTCAAACCTGTTTGTACAATGGCATTAGATTAAATTGTCCAATAACATAAATGTGTATACTTTCTACATCATAGAATAATGTAAAGATATTTTCTGTGTTCAGTCTAAACTACAGTCATGAAGAGAAGTTCTTCAATTATGACCATCTAATTTTATGAAATGTGAGAAAAGATCAACTGTTTTTTGAAATCTTAAACCAAAACATTTAAAGAAAAAGTAAAAAGCTATATTTATATTTGGGGTAAACAATATTAGAAATAGGTTGAAATAATATGAGAGAAATGCAACATCTTTTTTTTTTTTTTTTTTTTTGAGACGGAGTCTCGCTCTGTCGCCCAGGCTGGAGTGCAGTGGCCGGATCTCAGCTCACTGCAAGCTCCGCCTCCCGGGTTCACGCCATTCTCCGGCCTCAGCCTCCCGAGTAGCTGGGACTACAGGCGCCCGCCACCTCGCCCGGCTAGTTTTTTGTATGTCTTAATAGAGACGGGGTTTCACCGTGTTAGCCAGAATGGTCTCGATCTCCTGACCTCGTGATCCGCCCGTCTCGGCCTCCCAAAGTGCTGGGATTACAGGCTTGAGCCACCGCGCCCGGCCGCAACATCTTTTATGAAAGCATACTGGCTGTGCCCAGAAATGTATGGAGGGGTGAGTATATTTATGCATATATCAATAATAAGGCTTGACATTTATAATTTAAACCATAATAATGACTTGCTTAAAAATAATCACTAGACACCACTCTGTTCTATTGTCTTGGCAGAAAATGATACTCAATAGGCTGGGAAAAGACTGAGAGAGATTCCTAACAGAGACTCTCTTCTTGATAAAACTTCAGACGAGCTCTTTTTGAGACGGAGTCTCTCGCTCTGTCGCCCAGTCTGGAGTGCAGTGGTGCGATCTCGGCTCACTGTAAGCTCCGCCTCCCGGGTTCACGCCATTCTCCTGCCTCAGCCTCCAGAGTAGCTGGGACTACAGGCACCCGCCAACACGCCCGGATAATTTTTTGTATTCGAAGTAGAGACGGAGTTTCACCGTGTTAGCCCGGATGGTCTCAATCTCCTGACCTTGTGATCTGCCCGTCTCGGCCTCCCAAAGTGCTGGGATTACAGGCGTGAGCCACCAGGCCCGACCACTCTTTTTTCAATGAGGTCTCATCCTTGGGTTCTGCTTTTGGCCAGGCAAGATGAGTTTCAGCAAGAATCCTGTTAAGCCACTTTAGAGAGAATCCCCACTTGGTATCTTACCACCTTCATTTTCTGATCAAGTTCCTCATTCTTTGAGTCCTTAGCCTGCCTTCAGCAAGAGTTCTGTTGTTTTAGCAAGAATCATACCACTCCACTTTTCCTATCTCCTCTTAGTAATTTCCTGTTCACTGACCCTTCACTGTCCTTGTTGGCTGTTAAGTCCTCAACTCCCTTTGTTGTATTCAGAGTTAAGCACGATTTCTCTCATCTTTCACAATTGTCTTGACATCAAATGCAGTGGTCCTGAATAAAGTTTTGCTTACTGTTTTAACAAGCGTCAAAATAAATTTTTCTTTAGCACTCCAAAGTAAATGTGAATGCAAAAAGATTAATGAAGAAAAAATACTAGACCGGTTGTCCATACAGGACTATGTCCTTCAAGAAAGGAGATGTGCTTCTTTCAAGAGATACATTTGTCAACATTGCCCATATAAATGCAAAACATGTTGAAAGCAATCACTCTGTTTTTTTTTTTTGAGACGGAGTTTCACTCCGTCCCCCAGGCTGGAGTACAGTGGCACAATCTTGGCTCACTGAAACTTCCACCTCCTGGGTTCAAGTGATTCTCCTGCCTCAGCCTCCTGAGTAGCTGGGATTATAGGCACACAACACCACGCCCAACTAATTTTTTTGAATTTTTAGTAGAGATGAAGTTTAACCATATTGGCGAGGCTGGTCTTGAACTCCTGACCTTGTGATCTGCTCACTCCGGCCTCCCACAGTGCAGGGATTACAGGCGTGAGCCACCGTGCCCAGCTGTGATCAGTCTTTCATTGCCTTGACCTCAAGCAGGAATACATTTAGTATGCTTAAGAACTAGCAGAAAGGCTAGTGCAGCTGGAGCTTACTCTGTGAGGGAGACAGTGGGGAGAAACCTATGTATTTATTAAGTAAAGGAAGTATTTGTTGACATGTCTGATTTCTGTGGTTAACATGCAGAATTCCAAATGCTGGTAGAAAGATCAAACTTAACATTCCAGGAAGCTCTTACTTATTTGATAAGCATTTAATGAGCATCACTGTACATAAGGCATGGTGTTGGATGTCGCAGAAAATGCACAGGAAAGGCCATATTGAACGTATGACACTTTAACCTAACATGGAGAACAGAGAACACAGAAAGTGGTATAAAACCTGAACCGTCTGGAATTATCAATTGGAATCCATACAAGTGAGTGGTAACAACAGCAGACAGCAAGGATTTCCCTAGAAAATGGATTAGGCTTACAAAACATACCACAAAGAGAGCTATGTTTTTCTGCACTGTAGAAACAAATAATTTGTGCTGCCAGAGGAAGATGGTGGAAATTAATGCCAGAACTCAGGTTTAATTTTCTCTCAAATAAAAAATAATAATTATAATATTCATGAAAAACATGTGTCATGTCCTGTAGAGGCTGAGCCAGTTATTCATTTATTCATAATTTCATGTCTCTGGTATCAGACACATGGTGGGGAAGCAGCAAGAGGTGCCAGGATTCTGCATGCAATTAGATGGCAAGCCATGGAGCCGCCCCCTCCCAGCTCACATGTATATAAATAACTCCTCCCACCTTCCAGGCAGCATTTGAATGAATGCAGAGGAAGGAAATTAAATGACTCTATCCATCAATATCAAGGCAGGGTTGCCAATAAATGCATCCACAAGAAAGCATTTTAAAATGCTCTTTTGACCTTTAGAAAGTTGCCACTATGGAAAAAGACATCGACTTCATATGACCAGAATTGATTGAAATGGCCTCTCATCTCTTAACTTATTGGTTGATTAGAGCATAATGTTAATAAAATCAAGGTCATAGGGTATAATCCTTTTTTAGACCTTTTCTTGGGTGTGCATTTCCCATCCTTGGGTAGAACCCTGTCCTCTAAAGCCCAATTAAAAAAAAAAGGTCAAGTGAAACCAAGCATTTTGGGGGCTTACCTCCTTTTTCCCTTAAGTTTGGCTTTCTTTGCCTTTCCCTCAGCAACACAAATTTCTCTCTCTCTCTCTCTCTCTCTCACACACACACACACACACACACACACACACACACTTGTTGTTTTTCTTTCTGAAATAACATGACTAGTTCTACAGGATTACTGAGCGGTTTAAGACTACCTTTTAGTTAAACTAGAGTAAGAGTGACACAAAAGAGATTGACCAAAGAAAGGATGGCAGGCTCCTGAAACACACTGACCCACAGTAGGGCAGAGCAGTGACAGAAATGTCCACTCTCTAGAAACACGGACACTGCTGTCAAGTGACATGGAAGCATCAGCCTAGCTGACCACCATATCTCATGGAAAGTAGAGAAAATGAGTAGCAGTAAAACTGCCCTGAATCTAATTCTGAAACAGTATCAGAATTATCAGCTCCTTCCTCTATATTCCCACAGTGCCCTACATTTATTTTATGTTACTGTGGTTTTTTTTTTTTTTTTAAACAACTTGTACTTATTATGTCCCTCTCCTAACCCTCTTGGCTTAGCTTGGAGCTCTCTTTCCCTTCTCTTACAGTTCTTGCAGAGTGGGGCAGCAAGAAAGATGGCCTAGTTCTTTGGAAGAGAACTAAGGGCTGACCTTGCTTAGGGAGGTGGCAGCTGCCTTCCAGGGGCCAGTTCCTTGTCTGAGAGAGGCAGGAGCACACGGAGGACTCAGAGGCAGGAAGGCGGGGCCAGCAGCAGCCAAGAGAGGGCCAGTGAGGGCAGAACTAGACAGAAAGGGGCTACTCCTATGTCTTGTAAGCAGGATGTGCTACTTGGCCTGTGGGCCCTAGTTCAGCTGTCTAGGGGGCCATAGTGGTGGGTGGTGAGGCTCTGAGGAGGGGCAAGTAGCGGCGGCAACAGGGCAGTGAGAGAGACACAAGGGGAAGGTATGAGTCAGGGTCCTTCTCAGCCTGGGAAAAGAAACCCCTCCTTCCTCAACAATGGTTCACAGAACCCTTAGCATTGATACACCACTCTGGGCCAAAGGTACCAACGTTAGACTTTATCTGGGAAGCCGCCCCGGGTTAGGAACTCTTCTTCTGTGTCCTTATAACACCGCTTAGTCCTTACACAGCAGCTCCGCATGCTGTGTTGTGGCTGCGTAATTATAACTCTTTTAAGAGACGGGCTGTATTGCATCCACTCTTATGTCCTTAAAGCCTAGCATGGCACCTACCATATAGTAACCACTTAACACATACTTTTCTTTTTCTTTTTTTGGTAAATGCTTCTCAAGTAGAAACAAATACTTTTTCAATTAGAGGAATACATATTTTGAGCAGGACAATCCTTTATTTTTTAAAATGTAAGAAATAATCATACTATAAAGTTTATCATCTACATCAAGAAACCATGGTAGCTAAAGGCTACTGTGAAGGGAATTAAATAAAAATGTATTTGATTGTCTCAAAAGAGCATTAACATACATGTGAAAATACTATCCCACCTATATTTCAGCCTGGATTACAGACAATGCTTGTTCTCAAATGGATCGGCATGACCCTGATTTTAGTAGCTGCCTGTACAGGCAGAAGCCACAGTGTGTCTGGTGGTGTCAGCTGCTGGTTCTTGTTGCTTTCCTTATCCCTCCAGTGCTAAAGAACAAGGCTATGCCTTCCTGGGGTGGGGTTGGTGGGGGCGGAGGGACATCTGTGTAAGAGTAAAGATGAAAAAAATCGCCATTCCATTGGGACTAAACAAAGCTGACTCTCACATACTGCTTTGACAGTGGGCTTGCTAGAATTAACAATCATGAACATCTTAAGTGCTTATTAAGATTTCATGGACTATTCTAAGTGCTTTACGTACTCCTCACAAAAACCCTACTAGGTAGGCAATATTATTGCTCCATGTACAGTCAAGAAAGCTAAATTAGGCTGGGCGCGTTGGCTCACGCCTGTAATCCCAGCACTTTGGGAGGCTGAGGGGGGTGGATCACAAGGTCCGGAGTTCGAGATGAGCCTGGCCAATATGGTGAAACCCTGTCTCTACTAAAACACAAAAATTAGCCAGGCATGGTGGTGGGTGCTTGTGGTCCCAGCTACTCAGGAGGCTGAGGCAAGAGAATCGCTCGAACCCAAGAGGTGGAGGTTGCAGTGAGCCGAGATTGCACCACTACATTCCAGCCTGGGCGACAGAGCAAAACTCTGTCTCAAAAAAAAGAAAAAAAAAAAAAAAAAAAAAAAAAAAAAAAAAGAAAGAAAGAAAGAAAAAGAAATGTTAAGTTACTTGTCAAAATTCACTTACAGAGAAGTGACGGAGGCAGGATTGCAACCCAGACAGCCTGGCTCAAGAGTGCCCACTCACAATCACTATACAATCTTGCTGCATGTGCAAACTGCATCCAAATCCAAACACATACCTCTTGATCCCACAGAGCCAGAATCAGCCCTCTACTACCCATAATATGGATTTAGTGCTAGTGGAGAAAAGAGGTCCGGGCCTGCCTTAAAGCATTTAGAGATGGAGTCATCTGGTCTTTTCTCAAATCCCTTTTCCTCTATTAGACCGCCTCAAGGCCTGGGTTAGAATTACTCTCCCACTCATTTCTCAGTGTTACCTTTTTAATATCCTTGTTACAGACAGACTCTGTTGCACGGTGCCCCCTTGTGGGCTCCCTCTCGCCACACTGAATGTTTACTTCTAAAGGGCAGGAAGTGTGTCTTTACCATCTTATAGCACCCTCAGTATCTAGCACTGTGCCTGGTGTGAAAAAAGTCTTCAATAAATTGGGGGAAGAAGCAATGGATATAAAATAACAACGCAAGGCAAAGTGGCTGCCACATTACAGCTGGCACTGCAGCAATCCCACTATTTTTGGGTTAGAAAACATATCACAATTCTCTTTTTATAAAATATTTTTAAGTTTTTCTAAGTCTTCATCCCATGATTTACATAAATTGATGATTGATCTTCTTTTTCAGAAACTACATTTCTCTATCACAGGGGATTTTAAACATTTTTAATCTAAGACTTTCTGGAGTCCTGAGTGAGTCTCTGCTAGAGAAGGAGGAGCTGAGAGAGGGAGAGAAGGAAGGAGGACATGGACGGGTAGGAGAGCAAGAGAATTATCAGTGTTATCAAAATCCTAGATTGTTGCTGAGAAGAAAGCTGAAATGTTGGTAACACTTTTCCTCCAATTAATCCGGAAATGGAATAGTGCTAATAGGGTGTGGAGAGAAGCAGTGAGGTGCAAATGGAACGGTGATAGTGGGAAAGGTGAGAAGAGGGTGGGAAGGGCTGGGCATTTACATCCATCTCATTGCAGCCCAGTGACAGGGATGGGGCTCATGCTGAGCACAACTTGTGCTAATGAGCACTGCTGCCTCATCTGCTCCCAGCCCCTTCTGGGAACTCCTTGAAATTGCTACTCAATAGCACTTAGGAAACACTTGCTATTAATCATACAGGACCAAGAATCCAGCACCATGACAGGATGCATGCAGCTAGGTACAATTAGAGACAAGGTTTTCCCCAAACAGTTCTAATCTAAAATATTCTGTCCTGGGCACCCTAGAAACACACGTAAACTTGTCAATCCATGTGCTTTGATTTTGATTTGAAAATATATTCAACAGAAACTAATGACATGAATACTCTGAGATAGAAGTGGCTGCAAAACATGTATGGCGTTCACTAGTCTTTTGCTCTAGATAATGTCAATACTCTCCCAAAACTCTCCAGTGACTTTCACTAGCTCCAGAAGAAAATCTAAAATCCTTGCCTCATCCTCAAGGCTCTATTGGATCTGATCCCTACCTCCTCTACCCTTTAATCACTGCCTGCCAGAGACACTGGCCTGCTTTCTGTCCTGTGAACATGCCAAACCTGCACCTGCCTCAGGGGTTTTGGTCTTGCTCTTCCACCCTCCTAGAATGTTCTTCCATTTGAAGCCATTTACAGTGGGCTCCTTCTTATGGTTCAGACTTGGATTCAGATGTTAGCCCCGTAGGACACCTTTTTTTTTTTTTTTTTTACAGCCAAACCTCATCTAGCACTATCCCCTCCCCAGATACTTTCTTGGGCATGGCCCTCTAGTATCACCTTCATGGCATTTATTATGACCTATAATCACCTTATTTACTGGTTTAGTTGTTTATTTTCTGTTTTCCTCACCAGAATAGAAGTTACAGGAGGGCAGGGTCCATGTCTCTCCAGCTCCTAGGATAGTGTCTAGCACAAAGTAGGTACTTAATAAATGAATAGTAGGTATCTGTTTTAGTCACTTTGGAGTGATATAACAAACTACTCTAGATTGGGTGCCTTAAAAACAACAGAAATTTATTTCTCACAGTTCTAGAAGCTGGAAGTCCTAGATCAAAATGCTGGTAGAGTCAGTGTTTGGTAAACGCCCACTTCCTGCTTCATAGACACTTGTCATCTTGCTGGGTCCTCACACAGTGGAGGGGGTAAGGGAGCTCTCCAGAATCATCCTCCTCCTCCTCGTTCCCCTTCCCCATCCTGGCCCTCCTCCCCCTTCCCCTCCTCCTCTTTTTGAGACAGAGTCTCACTATGTTATCCAGGCTGGAGGGCAGTGGCATGATCTTGGCTCACTGCAACATTCTCCTTCCAGGTTCAAGCAATTTTCCTGGCTCATCCTCCTGAGTAGATGGGATTACAGGTGCCTGCCACCACACAGCTTTTTCTTTTTCTTTTTCTTTTTCTTTTTGAGACAGTCTTGCTCTGTTGCCCAGGCTGGAGTGCAGTGGCGCAATCTCGGCTCACTGCAACCTCCGCCTCCTGGGTTCAAGCAATTCTCCTGTCTCAGCCTCCCAAGTAGCTGGGACTACAGGCACCCACCACTACACCCAGCTAATTTTTTGTGTTTTTAGTAGAGACAAGGTTTCACCATGTTGGCCAGGCTCACTTGAACTCCTGACTTCAAGTGATCTGTCCACCTCAACCTCCCGAAGTGTTAGGTTTACAAGCGTGAGCCACCATGCCCAGACCAGAATTTCTTTCATAAGGGCGCTGATCCCAGTCATGAAGGCTCTGTTCTCATGGCTTGATCACCTACCAAAGTTCCCACATTGGGGATTAGGTTTCAACATATGACATTTGGAGGGACATACATATTCAGTCTATAACAGTATCTAATAAATAGATTTGATAAATAAAATTGTCACATCTTCTTTAGTAATTAAACACAGTGTAAATGACATAATATGCCTTAGAAATTTGTCTCCACATTCCTTTTCTTGCCTCTTGATCTGCTCCTTTGTCCTTTGGGAACTTCTCACTTGTCGTTTTGGTTCCTCAGCCCCTGAACTAATATCATCTTACAGAAAAAACCACATTCTTCAGTCCACATATAGTTTGTTACACTAACTCCTGCAATATTCAAAGATTATGTTTAAGTGGCCCTCTCTTGGGAACGGGGTAAGTGGAAGAAAATATCTTTAAATGGAAAGAGAATTCGATGCATTTTGGCTTCATTTTTCTCTGCACATTTCCACAAGACTCATAAACCACAGGCTGTTGGAAGGCAGAGAGGTTACTCAGCTGGCCACAGTCATTCCCAGGCTTACCCTTGGCCATGTTAGGATTCTATCTCAGTATGTAGTACTTTTGCATATTACATGCAGTGACTCATGTCGATTCTTATTAGCTAGAAGAATGTGGTTAGCTTTCTGCATGTACTCAAATTCTGATATCTTCTATGTCTGCCAACAACTGCAAAGCAGCACCTAAAACTACCTGTCTTGTTATAAATTTCACAAAAGAAACCACTTAATGTTGATAGTGTCATGTGACTAAATCCTTTATTTCTCACATTTGTGGGAAGGGGGACTCAACACGAAAGCCGGGTCTTCTCATTCCTGATATTTACTCACTTGAAATAAACATTTACTGCATACCTTCTATATTCCAGGCAACAGGCAAGGTGCTGGGGATACAAAGTCTAATGAGATACGCTTCTTTCATATTTTCAAGGATCTTGTAGTCTAAACCTATGAATATAGTACCCAGAGACTGTGGACTGTGATGGAGACATGCATAGGGAGCTATGGACACACGAAACATCAGTTCCCCTCAGACAGGTAAGTTCCATCTGGGCAGTAACTTGTCTATTCCATATCTCAGTGTCTAGAACAGTGACTGGCACATAATAGGCACTCAATGAATACTTGAAAAATGAAAGAAAGAAAGAAGGAAAGAAAGAAAGAAAAAAAGGAAGAAAGAAAGATAAAAATATGCTGTCCAGTAAGATTTCCTGGAAGGAAGATTGAAAAGGGGTCTTCCTATTGAGGACGAATAGTAAGGAAGGACATTCTCACTGACCCTGACCCTGCTTTGCCCTGGGATTTCAAGGGCTGGGAAAAATGCTCAGGCTGTTGCAAACCACTGTGTGAGATGATGAAACATCTGTGAATACAACTTGGGAATAAATACATTTATTTATGTACCTTTACATCAGAATTCTGTGTTCACTGATGGTAGGACCTAAGTTTTTCTCCCTGAGACAATGCATTTCAAAGACTATTGTAGTATTATTTGGCATAAGAAAATGTGTCCTTTGAAAAACCAGGGGAAGTTTCATCAAGTCTCTTCTCTCTGCATGGCACTTTTGGACTGAGAAGTGTTTTTCAAGTAAGGATATATCAGTTGAGAACTCTGACCTCCCACTCACAGACCAACCTTCTAAGGAGGTTGGTCTTGCCTTTTGTAGTCATGTCTGTCAGTCAATCAATGGTGTTGGCTGAGGGTCTCATAGATGCAGGTTAGTCGGGACTTTCTATGAGGTCATGAGAACTAGAAATGATTTTCTACATTAGTATCGAGTTTTATAAGGTGCTTCCTAAGAACAATTTGGGATACATTGAGCAGATACTTTAGTGTTACTCTCTCTGTTTTACCAAATAAAATTGAGGCTCCAATTGATATAATTGATTTGCTGAATATAATGAAGCTAAATAATGGGAGAGTTGAGTCTTAATCTTACAGTTTGGCTGTAGGTCCAGTGCTCATGCTCCTACTCTGTGTTCCCTCCAAGGGAACAGCAAGACCTGATCCACCAAGGACATAAAACAAACAAAAACCATGCTCTTGCGGCAGTATTAGGGCCTGGGGTGGAAATATTGATGTATTTGTTGATGTTTTCTGGCCATGAAAGCAACGAGATTTACCTGTTTGTGATGTGTGAGTTAAAATAAAATAGATTATGCTGCATTAACAAATGATCTCAAAGTCTCAGAAGCCCTTACAATAAAAGGATATTTCTCACCCATGTATACCATGTCCACAGGGAGTTCTGCTCATTGCCCCATTCTGAGGGAGGCTCCACCTTGACATGTTGCCATAATAGGCACTCCATAAATACTTGAAATACATATATAAAAGGCAGGGCAAGGAGTATGGTTAGCTGTGCCTTGGCTGTTAAAGCTCCCGCCTGGAAATGACAAATGTCAATGCACTACCATTTTGTGACCAAAGTCACATGGCAAAGTCTGTCATCAGTATTCTCCTAGGATAGGGCAATTAATATGCACGAAAAATAGTACAATCTAGCACGGTTGCTCAAGGAGCTTTCATTATATTTTAAGCTGTAAAAGCGATGGACAACACCATCGCCAAACCAGCATCTCTACATCTGAAAGACAGTCACCTGACAAGGCTGTCAACACTTTGTGTTTCTGCTGGAGGATATCTTTGAGCAGGGATATGATCTCTTTGTCAGAGAAAAAAGAAGTGGTTGCTAATCAGGGCTCTGAGTTCTCTATGCATGCAAATGACCTGCCTGAAATTGTTGAATCAAAGTAGCTAAGAAATATCTTACACTTTTTATAGCCATCCTCTAGTCTAAGGTCCATGAAGGCAAGGACTCTACCTATTTTATTTACCAATGAATATTCAGTACCTAGCACAATGCCTGATATATACAGTGTTGATAATAGCCAATATATGTGCAAGCCACTTTTTAAAGACTTTATTGTATTAGCTCTTTAAATCCTCATGACAACTCAACACAAGAAGGAGCTGTTACTATTCCCATTTTATAGATGAGGAAACTGTGGCACAGAGAGCTTACATGACATGCTTGAGTTCCTTAGAACATTAGTGAGTAGGAATTTGAACAGAGAGTTTATACTTTAACCTCTATTATTTCTTTGACTGAACAACAACAACAACAACAAAACTCTATTATATTACGTTGTAAAGAATAAATGTTGAATCTATTAATTGAGTATTCATTTTCATTTGTGAATTTGGTGGTAAGAATTAGGCTAAAAGCACTTCACTGGAAATTTATCAGAAGGTACTACCTCATGATTTTGAACCCAGCAGTCTTACTACACTAGCAGTCATAATCATCAATCAATAGCCTAGGTAAAGGCTCAATTAAGCTCTTCAAATATCATTTTGGCATTCTCTGTGAACGAGGAGCCAGGCTGTTGAGAAAATTGAAAGGTGATTCAATGAGCCAGCAGGTGGAGAAGACATAATCAGAGAAAATCAGGGGTCCAACCCATCTAATCACCCATGGAATGTGCTGGCTTCATTCTGGGTGAAGTGTTCTGTTGTTACAAATGCTACAAAATAGAGCAGCCCACACAAGTGTTACCATTTTCGTTTTGGCTGGTGTTCTGAAGAGCAAGCACATGAGGACAGATGGCAAGCTGTCATTTCAGGCCTACCTTCTGGCTCACCTGCATGTAGCCACATAAAACTTTCTCATTTCCTAAGAAAGCCTTTCCTATCTCAAGTCATATTTATAGCCTCTGACTCATCCTCATTACTCCTCCTAGATATCTTAAAACCTTTCTTAAGGTCAGAAAGTCTGCCAACATAGAGCTTGCCACTTGAACTGAGGGGTTCTTCTTGAAGCACTCTAATTATATTAAAGCCTGGAGCTCCTATTTTTACTCACCAACAGGTCCAGTTTTAATGTTCACATTCTGAAACAAAATCACTTTTCCTGTTTCAGTGTTCTCTTTCAGGGTCTAAATAGATATAACTTTATCCTAGCAAATTCGTTACTCTCAATGTCTAGAATAGGTGAGAATAACAGAGAAGAATTTCCTGATCACTAGAGCAGCACTATTCATTTATGTCATAGCGTTCCTGTCGCTCTATATGCTGGATGCTCTGTGATTCATTAACAAATGATTTTGTGAGCTTTTGCATTTCTCTATGTCAGGGATTGTAAATTTAAATACATTTGGTGGCTAGACAAGTATGTAAGTATAGTAGGGCTTGGGCCTGCTGCCCTAAAGCTCTGCCCAATTTTTGCTGTATGGGGAAGCAGGCTTTAAGCTGCTAGATCAGTTTTTTTTTTTCAAGAGAAGGTCAAGATTCAGATTTTTAAAAAATGTTCAATCTTCTGATTTTTAAGTGTTATCTTAATTTTAAAATATTATGGAGAAAGGGCATTTCAGGCAATGGGAACTAGAGAGAATATGATACAAATTCAAGTCATTTGATGTGATAGGGTGGAGAGTGCTTAGTGGGGAATAGCAGGAAATGGGACTAGACATTCACTTGCATTTTACTTGCAAGTGACATGGTTAGATTTACATTTATATTAGAATGGTTAAGAGGTGGTCTAAGAGGAAAAAGCTGTGGTGGGGATAGGAACCAGGAGGATATCACAACAGTCCCAGGGATCGTGTTGAGAACAGAATATTGGCAGTGTGTTAGTCCATTTTGTGTGGCTACAAAGGAATACCTGAGACTGGGTAATTTATAAAGAAAAGAGATTTATTTGGCTGATGTTCTGCAGGCTGTACAAGCATGGATGAGCACTGGCTGGACTTCTGGTGAGGCCTCAGAAAGCTTCTACTCATGGTGGGAGGTGAAGAGGGAGCAGGCATGCTACACGGTGAGAGTGGGAACAAGAGAGAGCGGAGGAGATGCCAGGCTCCTTTAAACAACTAACTAGCTCTTTTTTGAACTATCAGAGCAAGAACTCATTACCATGGGCAGGGCACCAAGCCATTCATAAGGAATCTGCTCCCATGACCCAAACACCTCCCACCAGACCTCACCTCCAACATTAGGGATCACATTTCAACATGAGATTTGGAGGGGACAAATATACTAACCGTATGAGGCAGGGCCTTTGAGGGGAGATGGACTCAAGAGATAAATAGGAGGAAAAGAAGCAGGACGTGGTGATGGATTCAATATGGTAGTGAGGGATAAGGAAGAATAGAGGTTGTCACTCAGATTTCTATGTTGGAAAGGTGGGTCTTGACTCTTGTCATTTGTTGAGAATGTGACAAGAGGGGCAGGAACAGGTAGGCTGGAGTGGTGGGTGGGGGTAAAAATGGAGGTGATGAATTCAGTGTTTGATTAGTTTTCTACTTGTTAGACAGCCAGGTGGGCTGGAGAAAAGTTGCTGGAAGACATCAGTGTAAAGGTGGAGCTTGAACTCACGGGAGCAAATGAGAAACAGCCTGGGAACAGGAGCTGGAGTGCAACAATTTAAGGTGAAGAACAGAGGAGGATGACTTGTGAGATTAATGAAGACATAGCAGTCTCCCTCCCATCACTGTTCTTCCTCAGAGACTTAAATCCCACCATAAGCCTCAATTGGTGAGTCCAAACAATGCTTCCTCTTGGCTGCATATTGCAATGGTTTGGATCGAAGCTGACAAGTGGGAAGTTCACCTTATATGTGGCAACCTGATGAAAGACTCCTGGTGGATCTAAGTGTGACATCTGTAATAGTCCCTGAAAAGGCCGCAGGTGACATGTATTGAATACATAGAGAACTTCAAGTTTTCCTGGGGCTGCTCATTCCCTCCCATGCAATTCTTCTTCAAAAGGCAACCCCAGCCAGGCATTTTATCATACTTTTAAAAGGGCCTACAATGATGTTGGCTCTGACTCTATCGGTGGGCTTTCTAGATATTCAGGCAGTTATTGATTTCTGAATCTGCCCTGGCACATTTGCAGGGAACAGGAACCTTGTGTTTTGCCATAGATAACAGTCTCCTGGGCTTAGGCTACAGTTAACTGAAAATATCACTTAGCACTGGGGCACCAGAGACACCTTTGCTGTTATTATGGGACACATAGTATCTTTAGAATATGGCAACCATACAGCATTTCTGAAACTTATTTCTAGAGATAAATCTATTTACATTTTGCTTATGTAATCTTTAAAAAATGTTTTATTCATTTTAAGTTTTTAGTTTTTACAGGGCTGTGTGCTTTTGCTCCATATTTATGGTGACAAGCTCATATATCTGTATAGCAAAGCCTCATGAATGACAATGTTCTCAGCTGTCTGCCACTGCACATCCCCACATTTCTTAGACCACCTAAATGAAAATTTCCACATTTGAGATCTCCCTTGTTCAATCTTGTCAGACTGTTCAAATAACATGGTTAGCGCAAAATGCAAAATTGGTTCACTTTCTCAAATTAGTTTGGTGTTGGCATCCAGTAGAGAAACTACTTTCATTATCTCATATTGAAATATATTCATAACATTCATTTCAATATTTCATATTTCATTATTCTAGTTGTTCAAACCACTAGAGTTCACATGATGAGAATGTTATTAACTGCTGCTTTTTTCCATGGTTAGAATCATGCCTAGGACATAGCAGGCACTCAATATGTAATTACTGAATAGTAGAAGGAAGTTATTTCCAGGTAATCCTTCAGAGTAATTCTGTCGAAAAGAGCATTTTAAGGAGAACAATCATATTGTTATTCTAAGAGGCAGTATTTACCATTCTACAGATAAGGCATCCTGATCATTTGCCTTCCTGGCTAGAGAATATTTTTCTAGCATCTCTTATTGGAAGTAGTTGATGCTCAAAATTACATTAGAGTCAAACAATATGTCTACAATTAGCGTGGGGATGATTTGATGAAAAGAGCCTTGACTTAGAGTCAAAGACTTGGGTTTGGTACTTACCCATTCTTACACCACTGTGTGCTCTTAAGAAAGACATTTAAGGGCTGGGTGCGATGGCTCATGCCTGTAATCCCAGCACTTCAGGAGGCCGAGGTGGGCGGATCATGAGGTCAGAAGATCGAGACCATCCTGGCTAACATGGTGAAACCCTGTCTCTACTAAAAATACAAAAAATTAGCCGGGCATGGTGGCGGGCACCTGTGGTCCCAGCTACTCAGGAGGTTGAGGCAGGAGAATGGCATGAACCCAGGAGATGGAGCTTGCAGTGAGCCGAGATCGTGCCACGGCACTCCAGCCTGGGCGACAGAGCGAGACTCCGTCAGGAAGGAAGGAAGGAAAGAAAGAAAGGGAGAGAGAAAAGAAAGAAAGGCAGACAGAAAGAAAGACAGACAGAAAGAAAGAAAGAAAGAAAGAAAGAAAGAAAGAAAGACAGAAGGAAAGAAGGAAAGAAAGAAGGAAAGAAAGACAGAAAGAAAGACATTTAACCTCTCTCAAGAGGACTTTCTCTTCTGTAAAATCAAAGAAAGAAAGAAAGAAAGAGAGAGAAAAGAAAGAAAGGCAGACAGAAAGAAAGACAGAAAGAAAGACAGAAGGAAAGAAGGAAAGAAAGAAGGAAAGAAAGACAGAAAGAAAGACATTTAACCTCTCTCAAGAGGACTTTCTCTTCTGTAAAATCGGATAATAGCTCCCATAAAAACTTGTTAGATAAATGAGTATAAGTACTTCCTTTTCAACTTTTCAGACTCAGGAACAAAGTAAGAAGAAAATAATTAAAAATAATTAAGAAGGTATTGTAGGTTTCGTCCTACCTTTTGAGATTGCTTTTATGATTAAAAGAGACTATACCCGTAAATGCCCTTTGTATACCTAAAATTGCTATTTGAGAGGTCAGGCAATTGCTTATAATTAGTGTGCAGTAATCTGTAGTTAGTGCTAAGGGATTACTATAAATTAACTTATAGTATAATATTATTAATTAGAGTAGATCCTGATTAGGATTTGAATGGGGTTTCAGTAGTTTCATATATACTTCCTGTGTACTCTATGTTCCATTTAATAAGTGATGGTGACTGAGCAGAGAGACATGGCCTGAGTACCTATTAAGTACATAGAAAGTGACAGGTGAGTATTCAATGTCATCATGAGATGTTGTTACACTGCCAGGCAAGCCGCTCATTTATTCCATGAACACTGATTAAAAACTGACTATAATGTATTGAGCACATGGTAAAGAAAACTGGTAGAGCACACATTTCTTTACTTTAATACAGTCTCTCTAGGTACTGAAGACAAATATTAACTTCTAGTTCCAAGCTTTCATGCTAGAAAAGTAAAACCTTAACTTTTGATTTTTCTTCAAATTTTCTTCCAGATGTGTCATAATGAATATCAATTTTAATAAAATAAACATTTCATGACAAACATAAGTGGATTAATTGTTGGGGAAAGTCAGCCCAGATCTTTTCATTTTTATTTTACTCTCCCCAGTATACTTAATTCATTGAAATAGTAGCTCAATAAACTCCTACTTAGCTAACATTTTGCAGAGGGGCCATTCTGGTCCATAAAGTCATACTTCTGTTAACAAGCTCTCCCTCATACCTGTCTCCTTTTCCCCCTTTTCACTATTGCTCCCACAGATTTGGCCAACATCTTCTCTCTCTTATTGGGATGCTCATTGCATTGGCCATCCTGTCTGCAGCCTGTCTTCCACATTGTTGCAGAAGGACTCTACTAATACTTTAACCTGGTGATGTCATTCACTAGCTCAGATAACCTCAGTGGTTTCTCATCACCTACAGGATAGAATCCAGGCACCCTTGAATGGCACGTATGAGTTGGTCCCTGTCTACCAGAGCTATCTCATCTCTTCCTCTCTGCTTATGAACCGGGAACAATTCTAATGACGGTACCTCAAGACATGTGTTTTTTGTTTTTTTTTTTCTCTGACTGGTGTGCTCTCGCTTCATCTGCCTGCTTGGAGACACCCTACTTTTCCTTTAAATCTGAATGCATACGTTACACCTTCTACAAATGTTTTCCTTACCCTCTCTGGGAAGCTTAGATAATTTTGCTGCACTTCTGCAGAAATAGAACATATCACCACAAATCATAAAATTGTTTTGGACCAAAGGTCAAAACCTTAACATGATCAACCATACCCCATGTGATCTAGCCCCTTCTCATCACTCTCCTGCCTTTCTTCCACTAGGATCACTATGTTCAACTCACATTGACCTTGAAAGTGCATGCTCCTTGCTGCCTCAGGACCTTGGTACGTGCTATTTCTTCAACCTGAAGTCTCTCTGGATCTCCACTCCTGCTCCCCACTCCCACTTCCACTCTTTGCTTGGCTATCTCGTATTCACGCTTTAGATTTTACCAGCTGCTACTTTATCAGGGAAGCTTTTCTTAACCTCTCAGACCGTGTTCCCCAGTTACATGCTCACACTGCCTACACATTCAGAGAACGTTATTGACCATTCTGATCTCAACGATAGTATTTGTTCAATATATAATTAACTGAATGAATAATACATCTCTATGTAAACATTTATCTTGCTGATTATACATGTTATATATTTTATCACTAAACTAAGTTCTCTAAAGAAAAATTATCTTATTTAAAATATTTTGAAATTTTTTTTTTTTTTTTTTTTTTTTTTTTTGAGACGGAGTCTCGTGCTGTGTCACCCAGGCTGGAGTGCAGTGGCGCGATCTCGGCTCACTGCAAGCTCCGCCTCCCAGGTTCAGGCCATTCTCCTGCCTCAGCCTCCGAGTAGCTGGGACTACAGGCGCCCGCCACCACGCCCGGCTAGGTTTTTTGTATTTTTAGTAGAGACGGGGTTTCACCATGTTAGCCAGGATGGTCTCGATCTCCTGACCTCGTGATCCGCCCGCCTCGGCCTCCCAAAGTGCTGGGATTACAGGCTTGAGCCACCGCGCCCGGCCTGAAATATTTAAGGTATATAAATGTATAAAACATAATACTCCAAATAAGAAGTCTGTCAAAGTCAACGAAGCCAAAATACAATTGGGAACAAGAGGCTTTAAAAAAAGGCAAGAAGAGATAAAAGAAGTTGTGGGTATAAATGTAGGCCCAATAGAAACCCAAGATACTGTACACTGCATTGAGCCTCCACATCTGGTTCCACTTTTGGCTTTCCCAGCTGAAAATTTCCTCACATCCCTGGATGTGGCTTTTAGTCAGTGAAATGAAAGATGCTGAGCTATATAATCTGTAAGTGCTTTTCTATTTCCTATATTTCATGCTGCTGAGACCATTTGGCTGCCTTGATAAGCACTAATCAGCTAGTTTGACAGAAAAATATTCATCAATTCGCTGGATCTAAGAATATAGTAATAACAAACAGTTTCTTCTACCAGAGTCTCACAACATGCTTCTGACACGAGATGTGTGGGGGTTGTCCTCCACACATCAAGCAAGAAATCAATTCTAGAGCAGCTCACGGAACTCAGGGAAACATGTTTACAGGTTTGTTATAAAAGGTATTAAAAAGGATACAGACAAAAAGATGTATAGGGTGAGACATATGGAAAGGGATGCTGAGGTTTCATGCCCTCTCTGGGTATGCCACCCTCTAGAAACCTCCACATGTTCAGCTATCTGGAAACCTACTCCTTTTTTGGGTTTTTATGGAGGCTTCATTACATAGGCATGATGATTAAGTCACTGCCCACTGGTGATCAACGTAACCTTCAGATCCCTCCCTTTCCTTGAGGTTGAGGATTGGGGCTGAAAGTCTTAATCCTCTAATCCTGCCGTGGTCTTCTGGGTGCCAGCCCAGATCCTGAGCTACCCATAGGTTGCCAGCCTTCAGTCAACTCATTAGCATACAAAAGACACTTATCACTCTGAAGATTCTAAGGATCTTATGAGTTGTATGCCAGGAAACGAGGACAAAGACCACATACATATTTCCCAATATTACAGCAGAATACTATGATTTCCCCACCATAAGTTCAATTTATGCATTTCTTTTGCTGACCATTACAGAGAGAGCTATTGACCTGAAATGTCTTGTCTTTACTTTGATCCTGAAGACTGGATCTCACTTTCCCCGCATTTCTTTACAAAACAAACAAAAATTTCCAAATACCCAGAAAGCATCTTAAGGATATTGACAATAGATAATCTACTGAGGGTTGGGTCCTCAAGACTCGCCCACATCACTACATTAGGATAGATGTGTTTTCATGAATGAGGTTGCATATTTACAGTCTAACATGGATTTGGTCTCAAAGCAATCCAATTTGCTTAAGTAGGGCTACTAACTGTTTAGCATTAGTTTTATCTACTCTAAAGGTCAATAACACTAAAACATAAGACCTGCTCATGTCATTCTTTCCTAATGCATCTTGACAAAGGAGAAAGCTCTTGTATGCTGTCAGCATAAAGATGATTTGCATCACACGTCATTGATCGAGACTATTTGGGAGTGGGAGAGAAGAATCTGGGCTATTTGGAATTTCAGGTTATTTTGTTGGCTGGGAAAGGACACTTAAATTCAGAATATGGCAGAGGCATATAACTGGAAACCAAAATAAATAAAAATGATGTCACAGGAACATAGCAAAGAAAAAGATTATAAGCTGATAGCAAAGGCTAGTGAAGCTACTATGGGCAAACATGGACATAGAGTGAAGTATAAGGACAGTAAATGGGCACCTAGAAATTAATCAAAATTAGGAAAATTATGGGAGAAGCCAGGTGAGGATACACCTGAAGGCCTGGGACCAATCTGGTTTGACTAATGGGGATTGTTCTAGCTCTGTAGACAGAGATTGCTAATTAATCCTCCCAATCCTCTCTCCATTTTTTGTTAACGAGTAGAATCTTCCAAGCGTCCACTGAACATATGGACACAAATCTGTAGATTACACTTCCCTGAGTCCCTTGCAACTTGGTATGGCTATGTAACTAAATTCTGGCTAATGATATGTTTATTGAGGTCATGCATACACCTTCCTGCATACCTCAAACAGAAGCTGTTTGCTGTCCACTTCTTTTCTTTATCTATGAAGAGCCACGTGGACAAGGGTTATTCCCTAAAACATAATAGAGCTGCTAGAAAGACAAGGGTCTCTGGATAAACTCATAGATCAGAAGTATCCTATCCACCTGGTCTGCCTGCCAGGACAAATTTTTGTAGAAAAATGAAGTATAGCCACTGAACTAATATCCCAACTCCGTCATTGTTTCCCTCTTTATTCTGTGTGTGTGTGTTAAAGGTGTCCAATACATCATTGACCATTTGAACATCAGTGACCATTTGAACAGCATTACTACAAGTCAGATGACTGATATTACTTAAAATTAAGGGGAAAAAATCTTAGAAATGTGCAACTGCAACATTTTCTTCTGTAGTTGCAGCATATGCTTCATTTGTGAAGTTATACAGATGATTTAAAAACTATTATTATATCCAGTGTAATTGTGTCAGCATTGGTTTAGTTAATTAAAGTTAGGAGGATAGCCGGGCGCAGTGGCTCAAGCCTGTAATCCCAGCACTTTGGGAGGCCGAGACGGGCGGATCACGAGGTCAGGAGATCGAGACCATCCTGGCTAACACACGGTGAAACCCCGTCTCTACTAAAAAATACAAAAAACTAGCCGGGCGAAGTGGCGGGCGCCTGTGGTCCCAGCTACTCAGGAGGCTGAGGCAGGAGAATGGCGTGAACCCGGGAGGCAGAGCTTGCAGTGAGCTGAGATCCGGCCACTGCACTCCAGCCTGGGCGACAGAGCCAGACTCAGTCTAAAAAAAAAAAAAAAAAAAAAAGTTAGGAGGATAAAACATTCCATGAAACATTATCCATATGGTTTGCAACTAACCTTTGTTTTAATGGTGTAAGAACACCCATAAACAGCAAGTAAAATAAATTATTAGTGGATTACCAACTTTGTGATAAATCCAACAGAACCTGGCTATTGTGTGCTTCTGGGCTCCCCCTTTTGGTAACTGGCTGCTCGTGCTCACGTGTGGGCTAGGTATAGAGCTTTGCTTCTCTCCTCCTGTGGAGCCAGGATACTGGTTGGTACCCTTATTTGAGCTTAAAATTCCTTTCTTAGAACCAGATAAAACTACTAGTTGTTCGAAATCAAAGTGCCTATGCTGTCCTGAAACATTAATACCCTCTTCTTGGCCTGACTACTTCCCTATAAATGTCACCATGTTTTTGGATTTCAAAACATGAATTAAGTAACTGTCTGTTGCTGGATTCTGATTCTGTGATTATTCCTGAATGCCACTGTATGAATTTCCTGTCATTGCCATAATGAATTACCTCAACCTGATTGACTTAATTAATACAGATATAACGTATATCTCCGTAGGTCAGAAATCTGACATGGTCTTACTAGGCTAAAATCAAAGTATCACTGGGGCCATGTTCCTTTCTGGAGGTTCTGGAGGGGAATCTAGTTTTTTGGTTTTTTTTTCTCGTTTCAGCTTCTACAGGTTACTGTGTTCCTTGTCTTGTGGCCCCTTTCTTCCATCTCCAAAGCCAGAATTGCCATGCTATGTTTGGCTCACACTGCATTCTTCTGACTTCCTCTCCTGTCTTTCTCTCCCACTTTTAAGGTCCCTTCTGATTGCTTTGGGTCCAGAAATCCAGGATCAGCTTCCATGTCAAGGTCAGCTGATTAGCAACCACAATTCCGTCTGCAGCCCTTTGCTATGTAAAGTAACACATTCGCAGTTCCCAGGAACTAGGATGTGGACATCTTTGTGGGGCCATTATTTAGTCTATCACAGCCACTTTTGAGATAAGTAGATTAGTTCTGGGGTTTCTGATTCTATAATAGCTAGATCACTTTTTTCACTTGACCTTTCCCAGCACAGGGCAGATGTTTAAGAGAGTGACCAACTGGGATAAAAGCACATGAGAGGGTTAAAAACGAATCATCTTAAGAAAGCCATAGAACACATTTACTGCAAATTTCTCTCTATGTCAAAAGGTCTGGGACCGTGTGGGGAGGGGTAGGAGTTATCTTTGTGTCTCCATTTGAGCACATTAATACATCTCACTGAATTGCAAGGAGGTAAGATAAAGGGCATTCCAGAACAGTCTCTTCCAACAAAATTATCACGACAGGGGCCAGGTTCACTAGAGATACTATGACGTCACCGTGCCATTCATGACCAATATTATCAGTGTGGTCAGATCATCTGCCTTTCTGTCTTGAGTTTTTATGGCTTTTTTTTTTTTTTTCCCTAAAACTGGGCTTATCTTGGAGATAAAACAGCCCCGCAACCAAGTTCTTCTGCACTGTCAGTAACTAAGCCTTGAGTTAGTCCAGGAGAATTTCCTGCACTAAACCTTTTCCCTGCCCCAGAAAAGCCATATGGTCAGAAATTCCATTCTAGCTCATACTACCATTAGAGGCATTAGAATCAGACTCCACTCTATCACCCCCCCCAAAAATTGCATTGCATAAGTAGCAACAGCCAGCTTTATCCTGAATCACCCGTGAATCAGCAAGAAAGTAAAATACAGCCTCTCAATATGCTAAATGAAAAAAATATTTGATTTTAAATTTATCAATGTAGTGTGGGCACTTCAATTTCCCATAGAGGTATTGCATAGTTTTCTACATTTCTTGTTTTTTTTTTCATTTGCATCACAGACTGGAAATCCTGCACTTCTCAGCTGTTCTCTCCACTCTCTTGAGTGATTTTCCAGAAATGATTACTATTTCTAGAACTTAAGTCTCACAACCTGACTCCCTGACTCTGAGTTGATGGACTCAGAGTCCATAAAAAATAGCTGAAAACTGGTGTGATTGCACACACTCTGATGTTTAATGTTGTAAAGTAAGAAAACTTTTTTCATAGGAATTGAAAATAACTTACAGAACAAAAGTGAACATCAAGTCTGACTTTAGATAGAATAATACTTGTAAAAATATTCAACATGTCCCAAATAATTTTTTTTTTTTTTTTTTGAGACGGAGTCTCACTCTGTCACCCATGCTGAAGTGCAGTGGCCGGATCTCAGCTCACTGCAAGCTCTGCCTCCCGGGTTTACGCCATTCTCCTACCTCAGCCTCCCAAGTAGCTGGGACTACAGGCGCCCGCCACCTCGCCCGGCTAGTTTTTTTGCATTTTTTAGTAGAGACGGGGTTTCAGTGTGTTAGCCAGGATGGTCTCGATCTCCTGACCTTGTGATCCGCCCGTCTCGGCCTCCCAAAGTGCTGGGATTACAGGCTTGAGCCACCGCGCCCGGCCCAAATATTTTATTTAAGCTGAATAAAAGTAAAGACATCATTTTCCTAAATCTAATAGGGATTTCTAATACAAAATGCAATAGCCTTTATTTTTTCATTTAATTTCTCATGGTATTAGTTTTCACTATAAATTCAAAACCCAATTATCATTTTCATAATGAGAATATATGAATGGGCACATGGTACTTATAAAACAATTTACTAATACCTCGTGGATAAGCCTTCCTGTTAATATCTCCATGGTGGACTATTAGCATTGTCAATTTCCCTTAGGTAATATCAGCACCAGGTCCCATATCTTCAAATTTAATTTTACAAAAGGTTTTTTCAAATAACAATATTAATATATTCCCTGAAGTAATTTGCAGCCATATTTCCTCTTAAAAAGCCCTATAAGGCAATTCCTACAGAAACAAAAATGTATGTATGACCAACTGCTATGACTTTTTATGCATGACGTGCGAATTTTGTTTTTTAGATTACTGTATTTTACCTTTTCCCTATAATTCTCTGTAAGTAACACAAGAGATTATAATGAGTATAATCAGATCTGTAGAATTATTGAATTCCTCAGATACTGTTCTTTTGGAACTGTTTGTTTAATGAGATCCCAAATACCTGCTCTATGCTTAACCTTTGGTTGTTCCCAGCATAAAGATTAGCTGTTAGATACTTAGTACATTTATTTATGAAATGCATGTTGGTTTCCTGTGGCTGCTGTAAGAAGTTACCACAAAATAGGCGGCTTAAAACAAAGGAAATTTATTCTCACACAGTCTGGGAGGCCAGAGTCCGAAATCAAAATGTTGCAGGGCTGCACTCCCTCCCCACAAAAATGGAGAATCTGTTCTTTGCCTCTGCCAACTTCTGGCGGTTGTTGGCATTGTTTGACTTGTGACCATTTCACTCTAACCTTTGTCTCTATGGTCACATTGCCTTCGTCTGTGTGTCTTGTCTTCTGTCTGTTTCAAATCTACCTCTGCCTTTCTCTTAAAAAGACACTTGTCATTGGATTGAGAGCTTTCCAGGATTGTTCAGTATGACCTCTTCATGTCAAGAGTCTGAATCACATCTGCAAAGACTTTTTTTCCAAAATAAGATAATAGTCACAGATTCCAGAGATTTGGCATGGATATCTTTTGGGGCACCATTTTTTGGCTTACCACAAATTTTTAAATTTGTTTGACTTGAAATCTTCTAGTTCTTTTGCCTTATAATTCCATTGTTCTCTCAGCATATTTAATTTGAAGAGCTAGAAATAATTCTAGAACATTTTGTGCAGATAGGCCCTACTTAGATATCTTAAGAAGCTTATTCTAATCAAGTTTGTATTTTACTCCAGGAGTTGAAATAAATCACCCACAAAATGAAAAAATGAAGACATACTTGTACAAAAAAGTGACAAGTGACAATTGTCTTTCTCTAATTGACTTTGTCACACTGAGAACAGAGGCTGGCAAAGAGCAGCCAGTAAAAAATGGATGTGTTGATTAGGTAAGACAATGAATAGAAGGAATAAACTAGACTTTGATTTCTGCAATCTCACCTCTGTTAGTCTTTTTCCTCTCTGGTTATGGTTCCTCTTATCCCAGAAATGTAGATTGCAAATTAAACAGGTTACAAAAGTCTTTATGAACTGAAAGCATTTAAAAATATTTAACTTTCTCATGAAATGTAAATGGCTAATATTTATTGAATATTAATTGTGTGCTTAGGCTCTCTGGACCTGAACATAAATATCTAAAATTATAATATTAATATTATACAACCATAGAAGGTAACCCATCTTCATAGTTAAGTGCACTTTAATGAACTCTCTAATTGCTCTGTAAGATATATGAAGTTCAGAGCCTGCTGAGGCCTGTTGACAAGTGGATTAACTCCTAGTAAGATTGTATGATTCTGTACCGACTAGTTGTCTGTTTACTAAAAGTCAGTAGATGTTTCCAAAACTGTTTATGCTAACTATCTTTATTATTGTAATTGATGTAATTTAAGAACTGTTATATAGAATGACTAATATGAGTACCAAAAACAGATTGTTGTTATTTCTATGAAAATTAAGTTGAAAGCTTTGAGACATAAATGTTGCTGAAAAAATTGTTTTTTGTTTGTTTTTTTTTTTTTTTGAGACAGAGTTTCGCTCTTTTTGCCCAGGCTGGAGTGCAGTGGCACAATCTCGGCTCACTGCAGCATCGGCCTCCCAGGTCCAGGTGATTCTCCTGCCTCAGCCTCCCGAGTAGCTGGGATTACAGGTGTCTGCAACCACGCCCAGCTAATTTTTGTATTTTCAGTGGAGGCGGGGTTTCACCATGTTGGCCAGGCTGGTCTCAAACTCCTTACCTTAGGTGGTCCACCCACCTCGGCCTCCTGAAGTGCTGGGATTATAAGCGTGAGTCATCATGCTTAATATATACTATATTAATATATACTATATTTGGACTTGACTTATATGATAATTTTAGTTTGAATTTAAGGTTCATCATTTACAAAATTCCAATAGGCTTCTGTTGGGTACTATGGAAAAAGTGCCCAATTTACAGAAAGTAAAAAAGTCAATACAATTTATAAATATGATATATACCTAGCATTGCACTAGATATGATATGAAAATGCCAATATAGTATAAGTCATGTTTCATGTGCTCAAGGAATTAGAATTTGGTTGAGGGTAATACCAAAACAACAATATCAGAAAGAACAATAATCAATACATGGGGTGCAAAAGTCTCAGGTACATTTTGTGAATACATAGAAAGAATGTATAAGGAAGGATTTATGTGGGTTGTTACAATCAAAGTTTCAAAAAGGAGACTGGCTTTGAACTGGACATGGAAAAAGGAAGATTTGAAAAGTTAGGGTAGACAGTTGGAGTTAATTCTAAAGATTGTGAATGCAGATCTTGTGGGCTGCAGGTGTTCACATCCTTCTAGGAAGGTTTCCGTGGTGGGTGGGAGTTGACAGAATGCAAAAGTGGAAGGAGAAAGAAGCTTATAGGTGTGCACAGGAAAATCTCCCAAAAACAAGAGAAAGTCATAAGTATAAAAAAGGGAAAATATTTGGAAGGACTTATCTTGATTAGAAAAACAAACCAAACAAAACAAAACAAAACAAAAAAACAAGAAAGGACAGAAATAATACTGAACCATACCAGTGATTGCACTGGACAGAACCTTAATGTGTGTACATCATCTAAGAGTAAAGACTGAAAAGTCGGAGTCACAGTAGGACACATTTAGAAAGGATTCCTTTATGAGCTTAGAGCAGTAACATTTACAGTGCTTTTTTTATATCCCTTTAGGATGACTCCTGTATGCTTCCAGAATTAATCCAATCTCTCTCTCTTCCTTCCTTTCCTTCTCCCAGCTCTCCATATTTTTTAATTAACCCAAAAAGTCTATTATTTCCTTTAAGAATGACCTCAACCACATCATGAATTTCAGGTCTTCATTGGATAAAATGCCTAAGAAAGGAGAAGATGCAGTGCCCAGTAGTTATATAAATGGTTGCATGAATGCAACCTAGGAAGTTAAAATTAGAAAATCCAGAAAGAAGGGAGAACAATTCGATAAATTTCTACATTTCTCTCTGTGAAGTCACTAACACTGATGTTTGGTGATCTAGTTCTTCTATAATCTTCTGAAATAAGGTAATAAACCTGCCTTTCCTGAACCAAAGTGCCCTGAGTTTGGATTTATGACCAATTGTTTCAGAGTGTTAACATGAATCATAGTGCTTCAGTGGGACAAGAGAAGAAAAGCAATTTCAATACTTAAAAATAACAAAATGAAAGAAAATATAGACCAAGAATGGAAAATAAATGGATAGTTAAATACAAGTGTATGTAACCCAACTAAGCAACAACTAAATAATTATAGGATAATAATCACCAAATGTTTGAAGCATCTAAATAACAAAGTAGAAAACAAATTAGTTGGCTTGAAGGATAGCGCTATGGTTAATTAACATGGAAAGAAATGAGCAAAGAAAACACTTATTTTCACTAGCTATGGACCAGAAAAAAGCTTTAGGTTCATTCAAAGACTAGATTATGAGATTACATACAAAGAAAACTCATAGGAAGCTTTTCAGAGAGACCTGTAAAAATGTGGCTTATGAGCTTCTTGGAGGCAAACTGGCATCTCACCAGACATGGCCCAGAGGAAGTGTGGAGTCCTGAATGTAGGTACTTGGCATGGGTAGGCACTTAAGACTCACTTGTTTATTTTAAGAAATGGTTATTTTAGTTATGAAGAAGAAATCGTATATAGGCATTGCTATTGTGTGAATGTTTGTGTCCTCTCAAAATTCTTGTTGAAATCCTAACCCTCAAAGTGATAGTGTCAGGAGGTGGGGCCTTTAGGATTGATTAGATCATGAGGGCAGATCCCTCATGAATGGGACTAGTCCCCTTACAAAAGAGGCCAGGAGAGAGGGGGCTTGTTTGCCCCCTTCCACCATGTGAGGATGCAAAGGGAAAGCACCACTTATGAACCAGAGAGTGAGCCCTCACCAGACTCCAAATCTGCTGGGTCCTTGATCAGGAACTTCACAGCCTCTAGAAATGTAAGACATCAAATTTAATTGCTTAAAAGCTACCTGGTTTAGTGTATTTCATCGTAGCAGCCTGAATGGACTCAGATAGGCATCTGTCTTTCCTCAATCTCTCCACAGCTTTCCCTGCTTGTCTCAGCACAATATTTCTCTGAATTGAAATTGCTTATGGGTACCTGCCTCTTCCCTCCCTCTCATGCCACTGTGTAAACTCCTGGCATGAGGATCTTTCCTGGTGTGTCCAGACACTGTACATCCTAGTGCCTGACATCTTGTGAAACTCAGTGATGGAAGACTAACTTTCCTGCTTTGAAGGATGTGAAAAACAAACACCTGACATGAGAACTTGGATGTTAAGTACAAAAGTTATGGCAAGAGACCTAGCTCTGCCACAGTTTATGCAGATGTAAGATCAATATAACAATGGTGCCTATATCACGGGAGTTGTGTGAAGCTTAAATGTAGCACAAGTAATGTGCTTAGCACTTTGCCTGGCTTGGAGTAGCTGGTCATTAATTGTTAGTTCATTATTATTTATTATCAATGCACCAAACTTATGGTCAAACCACAAACATAATCAAAACATTTGGTCCAACATATTCTCTCTAAAAGCCAATAGAAATTATAATATAGTCAGTCTAGTTGGCTGATATTTCAGATGACTGAAAATATTATTTTCTGCCTGTATTATTGTGGGAAACTGATAAATTTACATCTCAAAATATGAGGTTTTGGGGCTGTGGTTGTATAATCGCCACCTCCTTCAATTTGCTTGGTGAGGTTAAATTTTGGAAAGACTGGGTGAGCCATACTCTTCCTCTCCATTCTCCATTTGAACCAAGTTTAAAAAGTTTTTATTGTTCCTACTTCACCAAAATAAAAATGCCAGTTAATGGGATTTGTCCATAATGAGCTTTGAATTTAATCCTCCCACAACCCTAAAGCTTAGGGAGAAAGAATTTTAAATTTCAAAATTTTGTGGCTCTAAGTACCAGATGGACACTTAGAGGTTCCAGAAAGACTCAACACAATAAAGAAATTTAGCTGTATTTTCACTTCAAGTAGTATTTGTTCTATTTTTTGGTAAAGAACAGCTTAAAAATAGTTGTAACATATAATTTGTGTTACTTGACTTCCATAAACATAAAGATTTTCCGTGAAAATAACTTGTAGTCAGTTGCTTTCGGGGTATCCCCTTCATCTTTTCCCTGAGATTCTGAAGAGAAAACTATTTGATATGGGCATGATAATAATCTACTATTGCCTAAACCTAAGGGTGTCCTGAGGGTCATTACTATGAATTACAAGAGATTCCTATCCACTCATATTACATACAATGGGAAGAATGTCATTAAAATTCACTTAGCGCTCAGATTGACTCAGTATAGGCCTAAACCACTGTCAAACAACTCTAAAAATAAAATAGAATGACTTGATGTGTAGATGATCATACTATCACTGAATAATCTCCATTTGCAATAGTTATCTGGTTCTCTGACCAATTTTTATTCTCATAGTATTATTCCCTTCGAATATTTATATGTTCATCTGTGTTCACACAAATTAATGGTTTTTTGTTTTTTTGAGGTGGAGTCTTGCTCTGTCACTCAGGCTGAAGTGCAGTAGTGGATCTCTGCTCACTGTAGCCTCTGCCTCCTGCGTTCAAGAGATTCTCTGGAGCAGTTGAAACTATAGGCGCATACCACCACACCCAGCTAATTTAAAAATTTTTTTTTTATTTTTGGTAGTGACAGGGTTTCACCATGTTGGCAAGGCTGGTCTGGAACTTGTGACTTCAAGTGATCTGTCCGCCTTGGCCTCCCAAAGTGCTGGTATTACAGACATGAGCCACCATGTCCAGCCAGATTAATCAATATTAAACTGTAATGATCAGATTAGAGAATTATCTAATAATTTAAGAATTCAGATGTACTTTAAATGCCATTTGGTTGTACTAAAAATGTTTTGAATAATGTAAAACAATCATTCACAATTTAGATGACTTATAGCTACACCAAAACACTGGGTTAGAATATGTGATAGATGCTTAGAGTTATGATTTGAATCTGGGAATATAACTTCTAATGATACTTTCTGCATAGTGTCACTTAACCAAACACAATTAACGTATTAAATAACCTCTACTGGGAATTATTAAAGTTTTCACAAATAATTATTTAATATAGATAATTTCTGACTGCTTCATCATGATATAAGTTAAATAATTTTTTCTATCTAGCCCATATCCCCAATCACCATTTATAATTTTTTGTTTATGTGAAAATATGCCCTTTATTTAAAAAAAATTGACTAATAAGCAAACTTTGGGAATACAATTTATCCTGGAGAAGGAAAGATGTAGGTAGAATTTATTAGCTGTTGAATTATTTGGATGACTGTTACTTGGAAAAAAATGTATTAGAAATGACTATTTCCAAATGTAGATATTTGAACCGTGGAAGGTAGATATAAGAAATAAATTTCTTAGCAAAGTAAAAATTTTCCAACAGGCACAGCTGATCAGAAATAGACTGGCTGCTTCGGATGAGAGTAGCTTTCCTGTTAAAGAGAGTTCTTAAGAATAGGCCAGATAGCCACTCAAGAAGAAAGGTTTGGAGGGAATCCAAGTCTGGAAAGAATGCTATACATAGCTGCTAACGTTTTGTCATTTTGTAGTTGCCAAAAATAAGAGTGGAGATTGACAGTGGATTTTTTTCAACTCAACTACCAGTTTCTTTCATTAACATAGCATGGCACTCTTTCTGTAGTAACACATCACCAAATTTGAGAAGAGGGACATCTGGTGGATGAAATAAGCAAAATGAAAGCGATTTTGTTTTTATATTATAATTTACAACGTATTTTGACATTTCCATTGATTTTTCCAAGAAAAGAAAATCTGTCTACAAAAATATGTGGTTGACAACGGGCAAAAATTATTCATGACCAAGTGATTTGGGTATGGTGATTGTTTCATCTGGCCCCTTACTATATGTTTAATAAATGCCTTTTTAGTCATTTTTCTTTAATTAATTCAAATTAGGATATTTGAGGATGAACTTGCTTGTCTTTATAAAACATAAGCGTGACTTTCTTGGCCAAGTAAGATCTGTTATTTTTAGCTAAATCACTCAGTAGACTGAATGACAAACAAAAACCAAAAGACATCCAATTGCCTAAACTATAAATGCAATTGTTTTTAGTCTTTACAAAAATGTTCATTTCAGTTTTTCTATTCTAATAAATTCAAAAGTAATTCAGATTTAGATATTTAAACATAGTAATACATTTCTCTATAAAAAAAGTAATTTTGTGGCTGGGCATGGTGGCTCACCTGTATAATCCCAGCACTTTGGGGAGGCCGAGGTGGGCAGATCGCCTGAGGTCAGGAGTTTGAAACCAGCCTGGCCAACGTAGTGAAACCCTGTCTCTACTAAAAATACAAAAATTAGCTGGGCGTGGTGGCGGGTGCCTGTAATCCTAGCTACTCAGGAGGCTGAGGTAGGAGAATTGCTTGAACCCAGGAGACAGAGGTTGCAATGAGCCGATAGCACGCCACTGCACTCCAGTCTGGGCAACAAAGCGAGATTCCATCTCAAAAAAAAAAAAAAAAAAAAAAAAAAAAAAAGAAAGAAAAAGAAAAAGAAAAAAAAAGGTAATTTTGTATCAATTTCCAGAAAGATCAATAGGGCAGCAATTTAAAGCCAGGTTGCTTGAGTTGAATCCAACTCTACCAACTAAAATGACTACCTACCTCATTAGTGATGTTTTCCAACCACTGATTTCTATATCTAAATCACAAATAAGTATTAGAAGCATCATTCTTGAGAGCAGAATTATTTTATTCTTTATATCCTGAATACAATATATTGTAGGCATTTAAATATTTGGTGGATGAATCTCTTCAAATCCATTATGACTGGGGATAATTTCACCCTTCCTTGAAAACCTGGAGCTCTCTGTGCCTCTCTACGCTTTTGGGGAATAAGAAATTGATGTACCCTTCTCTCTCTTGCATTTTACTCAGTGCCAGGCCCAATGCAGAAAACAAAAGCATTTTACAAGTCCCTTTTCTTCTTCAGACCTAGCTATAAGAAGGAAGATGCTGTCCCTACATTGCTTTGCACACAACACAACCTCAGTACAACTTTTGAATACGTGAATGAGTTAATAAACTGCTAACTCTTCTGAGTGTTTCTCCTGCTTTTTTCCCCCCCATTCTCTTCCCTTTTACTTCAGTCTCATATACTATGATTTCATAAATAAGCCAACATTTGTTGGGTATTCATTATATTTAGGTATTGTTCTAAACATGTTATACATAAGTCATTTAATTCTCATGATAACCCTGCGAGGTAAATTTTAAAAAATACTTATTTTTTAAAAAAGAAAACTGAGGTTAGGTAATTTGCCCAAAGTGACAGTGCTAGTAAGAGGCAAAGCCAGTATTTGAACCCAGTTAGTTTCTAATTTCAGAGATGGTTCTCTTAAATATTGCATTTATCCTGACTCTAATAATGACCCTCTGGTAAAATACCCAGACACACAGACACAAAAAAGTGAGAATTAGAATACATATTTCGGTGTCTTCACAGAAGACGATGGGATATTCTAAAAGATAAACCAAGAGATGGGAAAAGTGTCCAAAGTCCTATATGGAAAAACCAGAAAAATGTATTGGGTAGAAGTTAAGAGCACAGCCTAGGGAAGGAGTCTGGGTTCATATACTGGCCCCATTACTTACTAGATATGGCACTTTAAGCAACCTCTTTCACTGCCTATCTCTCCTTGTTTCTCCAGTCTGAAAACATAGAGAATAAGAGAATCCACCCTGTAGGTATTTTGTGAAGGTTAAATAAGTTAATATGTATAAGGCAATTTAGGAAAATGAATGGCACATAATACTTGCTAGTATTCCTGTTATCATATTTCATCATATTGAAGACATACTCCATTACAGAATGATGAACAATTTTCAATATCGTTCTAATAAAAAGTGCCTATTGTAAATTCGAGAAGCCATTAATGTTTAGATGCATCCTGATGTCAGAGATGTTGAAATGTGAAAAGAAGTACACGTTGGAATGATGTGCAGAATAGACAAGAAAGAAAAAGCCAGCTGGCAGAATTAAATGTTTACATACATTAACAATTTCATTTTTTCAATTCTCTTTTTCAGTTTCTCTTCATTATGTTTTCAAATATTTTGTCTCTAATCATGAGGTTTCAGTACCATGGTTCTGGGAAAACTACTCGTGTTTAGGCATTAGAGTTATCTGTGGTACTAAATCCGTAGATGAAAGACAGAATGCCCTGGAAGGAAAGCAGACGGTGTGTGAGTGCACGAGTGGGTGAAGGGAAGGGAGCTGAGGGGTGTGCAGGAAATTAAATTTACCTGATGAGACCGGATGCTTTAAAATGTTTTTCAAGTCAAAATCCAAAGCCACTTGGCAAATACGAGAACTAGGAAGATGTAAATGGTTGGAAAAATGAATCAGGGACAAATCAATTATTCAAATTATTCATTCGATTGTTAAGTTAAACACCAATGTCAACTCAACTAGCTTTGCATGCTATATGAAAGAAATTAAAAAATAAGAAAGAAAAAATTACAAAAGAAAAATAAGAGAAAATTGACATTAAATTTGCATTAAAAATGGCATAGTTAACTGTAACTATGACCTAGTTTCTGCACTGGTAGCATAATGTTTTCCTGATTAATACTATATTACTTCTTTTTATACTGTGATTACTATCAGAGTAATCAGCACTGAGCAAACAGCAATCGGATCCCTTCTCGGGAGAGGCTGATTCTATACTGATGTTAAGCTAAGCCCCTACATGGAGCTTAAAGCAGCCCCCGAGAAGCCACCAGATGGATTGTGAGAATTTAGAAGAGGCAGTATTAGTGTGGAATAGTGGAATAGATAACAGAAAAGGAGTTCAAGTAATTGAGTTCAAGGATCAGCTTTGTAACAAACTAACTGTGTGACATTGTGCAAATTATTTTCTTTTTTTGGACTTCTACGTTCTTGCTTATATTGAGGACTTTACATTTTCTTCCCCCTTCTATTCTTTAATTTTCTGATATTGTGTTTAACGTGATGAGACAGGCAGGAAAGGAACTGCTGTCAGACCCTGTGCTTGGTGTGCATGCCTTATCATTTATGGGCAGGATCCTGGGGCTTTCAAAAGAAATTCTGTCCTCATGGGAGATTACCGCGGTAAATTTCTATCTTGTGTTCTTTATAATAATCATGACTATCGTTCAGGGGCCAGGGGCCTCCACACTTTATCTCATTTATTCCTCACTACGATCCTCTGAGGCAAGTGTTAGGACTTTCATTTTATGGAGTAGAAACAGGAACACAAAAGAGATTATCAGTATAATAATGAGAAGAACAATTATTTGTGTTTACTCTGTGCAATTACTGTGCTAAGGGCTTCTCACATATTAATTCTCTCCATCCTTACATCAGCACTTGAAGAAAGGTTCTGCTATAATTACCAGCCTTATGGCATCTAATAATTAAATAACCTGTTCATGTCATCAAGTGGCTGGTAGTGGGAAAACAGGATGCAAACGTAAACAACTAGATTGCAGAATCCGGTACTTGACCATTGCACATTCTGCATTAAAACTACAAAGGTCACACAACTAATATGAAGAAAAATAAAAATCCAAATTTGACTCCAAAGCACGGACATTTAACCATTAAGCAATACTGCCTTCGGCCCTTGCCCAACCATATGCTCTCTTCCTTTGGGTTTGTCTGTGGTTTCCGACCTTTCCACTCAATATTGCTCAATCTTGGTCTTGGACTTGATATGTGACATTGGCCTGACCCCAAATATGCTTTGGCTTCTTGTACCAAGCCCTGGGGTCCTATTGTACTTATCCCAGGACATGACGACTCTCCATCCCATCTCTGGTCACTACTTCTTACTTGGCACTGGCAGCTGTAGGGCCCCAAAGCTTGCTATAGGACACAAGTCAGCCAGCCATGTCCCTACTCCGCCTCTGGCAAAATGAAAAACATTGGTCACATATGTTTGTGAAAAAACTTACTATAGATCAATAAGTGGTAAAGATGAAGGAGATTAAATGCCAAGTGGTGAGGTGTTTCTACCCTTCCCTTACTGTACGTCAAAAAGTGGGACATACAGAAAATGTCATAGATATGTGTTTATGACACAACATATCTCTAAGAATCAAGTAGGTAAAATATCATCATTATTATCATTATTACCAGATTTAGAATAGTGTTCTATCAAACCTTAACAATTACAAACATCTGAATCATGTCCCTTCTTCCCCATTCTAGAATCGCATGCCAGGAAGGAATAACATAATTATTTCAAAGGCATATATTGAAGAAAGGATAACTTTCTTTCCCCTTTCCTTTCCATGACCACAAACAGTCCCCTAGTTAGACTGCTAAGAGGTTTTTGGGAATCACATTCAATTTCTGTGTGTCACTGAGCAATATTAAGGGCTGGCAAAGAAGAGCAAAATTGCTAAGGAGGAAAATGCAGAGCAAAGCCAGCTGCTGCTGCCAATGTACTAATTTACATTTTTGCAAAATCAAAGCACCACAACAAGACACACTGCATTCAGTCAATTTCATGAGGTCACTCTATGCCATGTGCCCTTTTCAACTTTGTGAATGAAGCAGTAAACACATCTTCATAAGGCTCTCAGGGTCTTCTGTGTCCAAAAAGGTATATGCTTAGTGTTGCACATGCAAACATGGCATTCTCAGTTCATTTACTCCATGGCTCCTTAGCTCTCTTTTCATTTAGAAAAACTATTCTTCGACCTCCTCTGATGCCAACGATCTATTTTGTTTCCTTTCATGGATCACACAAAAGTTGAAATTGTATCCAAGCACCAGAGGGTAGAGGTTGGCTCTGGATCTAGACAGCCTGGGTCTGAATCTTGCTCTGCCATCCACAAACTGTGTGACTGCACAATGTCCTTAATTATCAGTCCTTTGATTTCCTCATTTGGGAACAATGAAATAGTACTTACTAGGAAGAGTTGTTTACCTATTAAAGGTTTGTTGTGAAGGTTAAATGTATTAATATTTGTAAAATGTTAAAGACAGTGCTTGGTACATAGAAGATGGTTGATAAATATTAGCTGCTATTTTTACCCAGTGTGGTATATTAATATCGGCAGGGGCCACAAACTCAAATATCTTCTAGGGTCAGAAATGTAAACAAATGATATAATAGGGCCCACAGCAATTTGAAGAGTGCATAGTTTGCCTAAAGTCTTCCAAATTCTAAGTGCTTTTTAAAGCACTGTGAAATCCAAACCAAACACATCTGCTGCTGAATTTAGTCTGGTGCAGAGAAATGTGGGCTAGGAGAATTCTTCCATGAATGGCACAATAAATATTCTAGCTCTCTTTGCAGAATTAAGGAATTTCAGTTTATCCTTGTTTTTTAAGAAAATTACTGCAATGGTTGTTTTACATCCAAGAAGATGGAACCATGCAGAATTGAAGCTTAAACATAAATCCAAAAGGAATAATCATCATATGGGGTGAGTGAAAGGGTTGGTGTCAATAACTAGAGCTGGCAGCTCCAGCCTCAGCTAGGGCGGCAGGGAAGCCTGTTAAGAAAATGCACTTGGGAAAAGAAGGAACTCCCACAACATCCATGGTCGTGAGATTGACGAGGGCCAAGAGCAGCATTGTAGGAATGCAAACTGAGCTGTACTTGTCCTTGTACATAGAAATGCCAAGGAGGCTGCAAGGATAGAGAGAAAAAAATGGGTTTAGCAGCCAGAAGTCCTAAATTTCAGCTCCATGATCACCACACAGAAACTGCCAACCTTCAGCAAGCTTCCTAGCCTCTTAGACCTATGCTGTATATAAAAAGATGATCATTTTTGTTCTGAATACCTCACTGAGATACTTTGAATACTGAATAAAAATGGCATGTGAAAACTGTTCAGAAACTTTAACGTACTATGTGAAGAAAAGTTATTCTTTTTTAAGGCTTTTAGGCCAAATTGCATTTAAACAACAAAGCACTGCTTGAAAACCTGCATATAAAAACAATGTTTTGCAACATCCCCGTGCCTTATTTATACTGGGAATTTGTGATACAATTGAAGCTATTATAGATAGTTGGAGACAATCTTCTGAAGTTGCTTGTAATGGAATGAAATCTGTACACTTTAGTAAATAGAAGAAAATTGTCACCCAAAACCCACAGCATTTTTTTACTCCACAATATTTTTTTCTCCTATATCTCTTCAAGGACTGTTTTAGAATAACTCAGGAGAAGACACACTAACTTTAAATTAAAAAAAAAAAATCTTCAAGACTCATTTCACTCACTCACTCTCACTCATGTATTCATTCAAGTACAAATATTATTAGGCACTTAAATGCCATCCACTACACCAAACTCTGGAAATATACTGATGAAAAGATATAACCCCTGCATCTAATTAGTGTTATGTATGGTGGGGAGAAAGACATGCCAACAACTACAGGACAATGGTACTGGCTATAGTGAAGTTATGTGAAAGAAGTAATGGGAGAATTGAGGAAAATCACCTAATCTGCCTGGGATGTGAGAATGCCAGGCTGGCAGCTGCAGTGGCATATACACAAGGGCAGGTCAGGACGAGCATGGTGACTTCTATGCCAATAGTTCAGGTCAAATGGAGCACAGAGAAGAAAAGTGAGACCAGAGGGGAATGACACTGAACACATTTTCAGGGGCAAGATGTTGAAGGCTCCGTGGGACACGCAAAGCAATATGTGAACCATTTGATAGTGAACCATTGTAGAATATGAGTAATATAATGATATTTGTCTGTGAAAATCATCACTTCAGAGATAACAGAGGTCACACCTAGAGCTAGGGATGTCAACTTGGAGGACACTATGCTAAACAAGGCAGGAAATTATTAGTCCTTAATTGTTGCAATTGCAGTTATGATGGTGAAGAGTATATCAGGTAGAATTATTTAGGGTTGGTGTTTGATTTGACTTAGAAAGCAAGGATAGAGAGGAAGGCAGGAAGAGAGAGATAGAGAGGTAAGGAGTGGGGTGGGGAAGAGAGAGACAAAGAGAGAGAATCTACTGTCACTCGGCAGTCTATATGCCTATACGCTCTAGGCAATTGGGTGGATATATTTACGAAGGAAATAACAAGAGAAGATGTAGACAAATATGTGTGATTTGATTTTTAAATGACTAAATTTGAGTTACCTGTGTAGCATCTAAAGGCAAATGTGTATGAAATGGTCAAATGACCAAATGATTATTAATGGTGGTTAGTTCTGGAGCTCTAGAGAGGAGTCTATCTGGAGATATAGGCTTTAGGAATCATCAGCAAATTCATATCTGATATCTTGGGTGAAAATGATATCAACTAGAGAGAATACATACAGTCAAAATGAAGGAGTTAGGACACATCTCTCAGGAACACCAGCATTTCAATTGTGACTGGAAAGCTGAGAAAGAACAGACAGAGAAGTGGTAGGAAAGGCCGGAGAATATAATGCCATGAAGAAGGAAGGAGTTAACAGTGTCAAAATCTCCAGCTGCACAAGGAATGAACACTCAACTGTCAATTAAGTCATTGGAACCATTATAATGCTGTTTCATCAGAGTGATGGAGGTGAATCCATACTGGAGTAGATTAATGAAAACTGAGAAAGTAAAGAATGAGGATAGTCTACTCTTTGAAGGTGCCTGACTTTGCGGCTGTATAATAGAATATAAAGTTTTCAGTGATTATTTTAGCTTGCACAAAATTAGAAAGTGTAAAATGTAGTAAAATGTTAACATATTTGCGGGGTGGATGTTGGCAGTAATGGTAGAACAAGAAAGTGACCCATAAAACTGGCAAATAAATTGGTTAGACTTTTAATATCTATACACAGTAAATACGGTTGGCTGCTTGTAAGATTGTCTATGAATGTGATGGGGAATTTGGAAACACATAAAAGCCTAATTGAAGTGACAAACTTTACCCTAGGGAGACAGGAGAAGAATATATGCATAACTCAGAAGGCAAGAACATAACTCAATTATATTGTTTTTGACAATATACTGCAAGGCAAAAGTTAGGCTGGGGCAAGAAGAGGAACTTATAAAGCCAGAAGTTGGGGCATTTCTCTAGGGATGTGGCAGCAATGGGGTTGTGCTGCTCAGATCTCCCTTCAAGAAAGGACTTGTTGCTGATGTTCTCCAGCTGCTGCATCTTCAAGATCTGCCCCAGTTTCATAATGACATTATATTCTCTCTGCACCACTCTAGCCAATGACTGAGTAGAGCAGGGGCACTAGAGACAGGCCATTCCTGTCCATTGAGTGACTCCACTTATGGCCAAATTTTGCTCTTTGGTTCCTCATCAGTCTGGCTGCACTGCAGTGTGAGGTTCTTCTTAATTTATTCTTTTTTCCCTCTCTCCTTTCAAAAGTGTCAGACCAGCATCATGGTCCAATGACTCTTCCCACCTACTCCTGCACCCCTTCCCTACTTTCCTTCTCAAGAATTTCCTCCAATAAATCTCTTGCACATCTATTTCCATCTTGGACTCTGCGTCTTGTGGGATGGACACTGACACAGGATAGATGCAGAAGTTTTAAATTGTCAGGGCATAACTTTTCCATTCATAAGAGAAGTGTGATCTAGGTCAGTCAGGGATCACTTAGCACATCCCACTGTAGCAGTGGAATGTTTCTCTGGAAGGTCCTATCTCCCTTTATTCTGATCCACCCAAGATCATGCCTCTTGTGGAGAGACATGATAGTTTTATCAGGTCTCCTATTAGAGTTTGGGTGCTTTACCCTCTGTTTGATAGTCTTCTTTTATTTTCTTCTCTGCATTTCAAGTAACTCCCTCCCATGATCTATATTCTATTTTCTATTATTTCAATCATTCTCTTTTCAGTATCTTCAGCACCTCGCCCCATGACCTTTCATCCCATCCACCTGGATGAAGCTGAGTATCCAACTGCTTACCTTCTCTATACCTTTATAAATGCTACTCAGGGTTGCTGGAGAGAATATTTAAATTGGTGCCATTCTAAGTTCATAATAAGTTTTAGCTGGCAACTGCTTATATATTCAGTTGTGTCCTGATAAGTACCTATACTTCTAGATATGCTTTGTAGGCATTTTGAACTCAACATATCTAAACTTCATCTGATTTTTTTCTAGTATTTTGCCCTCTCTTTTTTTTACATTGGCTCTAATAGGAAGGGATCTAGTATTTCTTATTTAAATAAATGCCACCAAAGCCTTGAGCACTGGTTTCTTAAGCACCAGTTCTTCATACCAGGACATCCAATCTGCTACCAACTTCTGCCAGTTCTAATATCTAAATAGATTTTAACTCTACATTAGCCTTCGTGAATTCTTTAAAATTCGGTAGAAATAAACAAATGACTGGCTGTTAAGGGGAGAGGAGAATAAGATATAGAATCACGTATGCCAATGTGTGTCAGCCCTAGCTGTGAGTTAGAATCAGTAGAGTAACTTTAAACAATATCAACACTTGGGCTGCACCTCTCAAAGATATTATTCCCCTTCATCTGAGTTGGGACCCAGGTTTCTGTTCCACAATCTCCAGGTGATTCTAATATGTATCCAGAGTTGACAACTACTGACATGGAGTCCAAAGAGAAGTTTTTTGTTGTTAATGGTATCATCATTTTATGATATAAGCACATTTATGTACTGAGAGAATAATACTAAGAAGGTTGAAGGTTCTCAGGGAGGCGGGTAATTGATGGAGCAAGTGAAGGTATAAGATTTATAATGGGGCCGGGCGCGGTGGCTCACGTCTGTAATCCCAGCACTTTGGGAGGCCGAGGCGGGCGGATCACAAGGTCAGGAGATCGAGACCATGGTGAAACCCCATCTCTACTAAAAAACAGAAAAAAATTAGGCGGGCGCAGTGGCGGGCGCCTGTAGTCCCAGCTACTCGGGAGGCTGAGGCAGGAGAATGGCGTGAACTCGGGAGGCGGAGCTTGCAGTGAGCCGACATTGCGCCACTGCACTCCAGCCTGGGCGACAGAGCGAGACTCCGTCTCAAAAAAAAAAAAAAAAAAAAAAAAAAGATTTATAATGGATAGAAGAGTCATTTCTCTGGGACTCCCGGGAAGGAGGAAAGGAAATATACAGATCTAGAGATGTTTATAGATATGAGGAGCAGGAAAGGAATTGGAGTGAGTTTCTTTGTGATGTCTTTTACTTTTTTCCAAGAAATAGGAACAAATTTATCAGCTGAGAGGGAGGCTGAAAACTTATTACACCAAGATCCTGGCACTGGGTAAATATGGACTTGTGTGGAAATCTTTTCTCCCGAATAATTTATCATCCTAATGGCAAAAGAACTCATGTTTCTGCCCTCCCCAAACACGTGTTACAGTGATAACCACAAAGCAAGTGCTCAAAAAACATTTTGGTTGATCTCAACTCATAGCTTATTTTCTTTTTTTTTCCTTTTCTGTTATTGAACTAATAATCCTTTTTTCTTCCTTATTCTAAAAGCTTTTTATTATGTACCCATTCCAAGTCATTGCTTTTTTTCGCCCCTCAGGAGTAAAGTTTAAACTCTTCCCTTTCATAAAGCTCATAGGTCTTCCCTTTCACAAAATCCACACTGGGATACTTTCTGGCAAAAGGATACAGTGACAGTTTTCAGTACTACAGGTGCATCTCTTTTGGAGTCCACAAGGTAGCATACCATTTTGTATGTGAACACCACTTTTAATAGAGTCAAACTTAGGAAATTAAGAAATTTAGAAAAATTAAGAAACACTTTCTTAAATGAAATTCTGTGTAATTTCATTATTTGATATAGACCAAGTCAGTTCGAATAAAACCTAAAGAGTTCAGACTGCCTTTCAATTAAGGATAACACAAAAGGTCCATGGACATTTCAGAAATTTATGGGAAAACAGAAAGTTCACTTTAACGTGTAGATATTTAGTTACATGTGGGAACTTCTGTATTAGTATGAAATACACTTTTGCTACGTGCTCCATGTCCTGTACTTATGTGTATGTGCTACCTTACCTATGTATGGTCACACTTACTTGTGAAAATCCCCCAGTAAGGTTTGGATTTATCAACTAGCAACATTCTGAGATCCAGTTCCATGTAGTGTTTTACAGAAATCTAAAAATAAATGTAAGGTCCAGTCTTCTGTAAAACGTATGCAATGTAGACTAGTCCATGATGTTAAGATACTTGAGATGCAAAATATCTGATCAAAAAGCACTTACTGAATATTTAATGTACTGGGTGTTTATTGAGTTCCTATTATGTGTCATATGTGTGCTAGGCAGTATGAACAACTGAAGCCTCTTCCCTGACCAGTTTATGTAAACCAGGTCTACACATAACTCTTACCTTGCTTGTTTTATTTTTATTTTTGCCATTTTAAATTGTTTTCTAGAACTTAGTGCTTGAAATAGTACGCATGCATTTGTTTATGGTCTGTCTTCCTCCACTGGAATAAAAGCAGGGATTTTTTGTTTGTTTTGAATTCCTGGAATTTAATGCAGTGCTTAAAACATAAAAATGCTCAATAAGTATTTGTTGAATAAATGAAGAACTCCTGCAAACTAGAATTAGAGTAGGGCAAGACTAATATAAACTAATAATGTTCAAGAAGTTCCATAGAGGAAAGTCCTCTTAGCCTAGCAGGGAATGAGAGGTGAGATACTCACATGGGGAGAAGATGCCAGCTAAGGAGAAAGACAGAGTGTCTCAAGGCACAGTCTCTGAGGGCATCTGTTAACGTAATGGTTAAATCATTTCCTTGCCATGGGTTTCTGTAAAATTAGTTTCACATGTGCTCTTTCCCATTCCTAGAATTGGTAAGTATTTTTCAAATCCCCAAACGTTTTTGATATGGTGGCTGTGAAGTTGAGCTTGAGGAACTGCCTAGCATATGAAAAACAGGATGAGCTTTTGTAGAGACCATCAGTTGGATTGTAAAGTTTATAAAACCATAAGAAGGATGGGCTTTTCTGTTCCAAATATCCTCATGGAGATTTAATTCCAATGGCATCCATGAAAATTTCCCAAAGCTTTGTGGAATGACTGGGATTGATCATAGTCAGGGCTGTGTTCTAGGCTGCAGTGAACACAGTCGGATCACAGACACCTTTGTTTAGTGCTGGGGCCGGGTAAGCAGATATACCCATCCTCCTCATAACAAATTACAGTCATCTGTCTAAGGGAGTTATGATCTTGTTAAAGCACCATAAATCTCTTTCTTTATGTGAGGATTCATCCAAGCACAACTCTGTGGATACGAACAGGTGGCCTTAATTGGCTACTACCTTCTTAATCTAGTTCTTAAAGAGTACAGTTTGGATTTCAAAACCAGACTGTAAACTTGAGTTCAGAAATGGAGCAAATGCTCAGATGGTCATGCTCTTTTAAGAAAGAATTTTAAACAGAGTGACATCTGGCCAGAGAGTGAGGGCACAAGGTAAATATATCAGAATGGCTCATGACCAGACCTTTCCCACACCAAAGCACAACCAGTTTGACAAAGTCCATGATTAGTAGTAGAGAAAGTAAGGTAATTGTTCATTGTTCCCACGAAAAAGTGAAGCAGTGTGCAAAAAATTAGAAGAGTTTGAGCAAATTATCCAAGGCCTACTGGAAGCTATGTCTCCACCAGTTTAAATTCCAGCTTCAGCTCTGCAGCCCTGGATAAGCTACCTATGGGTAACCAATTGAGCCTCAGTTTCCTCATACATAGCATGAAGATAAGGGTGCCTTTTCTATAGAGTTGTAGTATAATTAGTATAGTTAAGTGGTCAATGATTGGTAGACTTAGTTATTTTTATTAAAGAGGGAACTAAGGTAGTTAGAAAATTCAAAGTGTAAAAATTAAAGAAATTAAATACTTCCAGAACAAAAAATAAGTACACCAGCCATTCCATCTGTTGCTTAATTTTTCAAAAAAGAAAGAAAAGATCAATCAACTTATATTTCATCATAGCCTCTCATTTGTAATCTAAAGCATGTCCAAGTTTACCATAGCAATTGACAGATAAGGAAGCATAAAAGGAAGAAGGAAACTGGATGGAGGAACAATTGGACTAGTGTCAAGGCTGTAGTAGAATATGTCTTTTAATCAACCAATTGCCCTATTCTCTACTAGAGGTTTAACCCTACTCTTTGCTTTTACAGACACTTATAACACATAATAACTTACGTTGTATCTAACTAGCATTGACCAAAATACAAACAAAATATAAACAATGTGCACTGACCAGAAGACTATAATTAAAGTCTCTTGATTAAACATGACTATATAAGTATGCTTAATATACCAGGATCTCAGTCTCCTAAAATTAATTATCTCCCTAATGAAAGTTGTCTGCTATCAGAATAACCAATTTACTTTTTTTCAACAATCTATTCACACCAGTTTGCAATTAAGATTCAAAAAGCCAAGTCCTGATGAGCAAGGAAGTCATAAATGATGCATGACTGTCCTACTTTTATGTAATGTTACATCTATTATTCTGCTTTAATCCCCTAGCATGCTTTTTAATTTGTGAAAAATTAATGCTGAGGTTATTTCATACAGATTATATCCACTTTGAAGGTAACCATTCTAGGAATCATATTTGAAAAGTATGTCATCTTTTCAAATTTAGCAAGCTGATTCCTAAAATAGTCAATTAAATTTTAACAGTTTTTTCATTGTTTAATTGACATCCTTTTTAGTCCAATGATTCTAATGAACCAGTTATCTATCATTTCATCTTGCTTCATAACAGGGTGAAATATTTCACCACTGTTTTTGTGTTCAGAATTTAAGGATTCAGGAACATTCTCATCTTAGACAATGTCCAGTACTTTAAAATGTTGAGTCTCCATTCTGTTCAGAACAACTCACTGGGAGTGGTAGTGCTCAAAGCTAAACTTTGGTTGCCTTTGATCTTCACTCTGGTAATGCTACTACTTCACAATCCCTCCTTTAGTAAATTCCACTGCCATGCTTGGATCCTGGGTTAAGGCAATGTTCCAGGCAAGTATTTTAGTTATAAAGAGCAGATAGTCTTGCTGAGGTAAAGGCAGAAGAGGAAAGTTGTAAGGATACAAGAGGGTAATTTTGTAGACATCCAAAGATAGCCAAGACTCACGTATATTGTATCTGGAAGCTGGAAAATCAGAAACTGAAATTCTCTTCTACCTCCCAGAGACTGCGTTAGTTGCGTGTATTCCTTTTGTGCATGGCCAGACTGGCAACCAGTCCCTAATCCCTAGCATGACCCATTTACCAAGCATCCTCCACTTTGTCTCTTAGTTTGGGTTATGAAAAGGAAAAAGCTCTGAAATGCTAAGCTTATTTCTTGGGAGTGCTCTTTGCAATAGGCCATGTCATAGGTTTCTGGTCAGCCAAAGATAGGGAGTCCTTGGCTTAGGAATCTTCTGTGGTCCCCTAATCAGTGGTCACGAGAGAGGGTCACATGATCAGTAGGGTTGATTTTCCAGGGCCTGTGGGAGGCAGGCACTCACAATGAATTTGTCTCCATCATGATTGCTATTGTTACTTCAATCAAAGATGCATAATTAAGTTCTCATAAACGTAAACTATCATTATAAATACCATCATCACTATCACAGTTCATTCATTCAACACATATTTGTTAATATTCCATTATGTGCCAGTCACTCTCTGAAACTGGACATAAAGATGATGACATAGTTTTGCTGTGTCCCCACCCAAATCTCATCTTGAATTGTAGCTCCCAGAATTACCATGTGTTGTGGGAGGGACCTGGTGGGAAAGAATTGAATCATGGGCGTGGTTTCCCTCATACTGTTCCCATGGTAGTGAATAAGTCTCATGAGATCTGATGATTTGTTGTTGTTGTTTTTGAGATGGAGTCTCATTGCTTAGGCTGGAGTGCAGTGGTGCGATCTCCGCTCACTGCAACCTCCGCCTCCTGGGTTCAAGTGATTCTTCTGCCTTAGCCTCCTAAGAAGCTGGGATTACAGGCATGTGTCACCACACCTGGCTAATTTTTTTTGTATTTTAGTAGAGACGGGGTTTCACCATGTTGGTCAGGCTGGTCTCGAACTCCTGACCTTGTGATCCACCCGCCCTGGCCTCCCAAAGTGCTGGGATTACAGGCATGAACCACTGCGCTCAGCCGAGATCTGATGATTTTATAAGGTGTTTCTCCTTTTGTTTGGCCTTCATTTCTCTCTTGCCTGTCACCATTTAAGACATGCCTTTTGCCTTCTGAGAATAATTGTGAGGCCTCCAAAGCCACGTGGAACTGTGAGTCCATTAGACCGCTTTTTCTTTATAAATTTCCCAGTCTCAGGTGTATCTTTATCAGTAGCATGAAAACAGACTAATACAGATGAAGAAAGTCTTTATTTGAAGTAAAGCAGATCCTAAACTTTAAGGAACTGAAATACTTATGAGACAGCTTGGGAAGAGGAAAGGATGGTCACCTTCCAAGTGACAGAAGACAGGTGAAAGATTTTGCTTCCAGTGAAATGGAAGGGATATTAAAATGATGATGAGAAGTGCCTGGCCTAGGTGTTGGTGGATTAAAGGCTGAGAGAATCAGGCAGAAAAAAAGAAATATCCAAAGGGAAGATCCAGCTAACTTAGAAATCTTAGGATGATACTGAATGATAAGGCTCATCCTCTGCTTTGTCTGAATACGTGGGGATTAACTCAAAGTTTTCTGACATATATGAAGTTACAGTCCCTGACAAAATTATCTGAACAAATGTCCTCTAAGATATATGTTAATGCTTTGCTTTAGAATCACTATTGTAAACTCATATACTTAAACTACAGGGTCCAAGCAGTTAAAAGAAATAAGTAGAACATACCAGACATGATATGGCAAGATCTGAGGTGATTGAGAGAGCATGTATTCTGTCTAAAGAGAGAAGTCATGATGCAATCACCTCAAAACAAGATACTGTTATATCAGATCTCTTAATTTTTTAAAGAAATACTTAAAATGCATTTTTAGACAATAGAATTCCAAATTTAAGAAAAAAGGTTCACTGAGGGTCACTCAAAATATGTCTGGTCCAGTTTGTGGTCTATAAATTACAAGTCCTGTTTGACAGTGAAGAGTGCAGATTGACCTTGCACTCATAGTCTTGCTTTGAGGAGACTCACATGTGGGGAACTCCAGATGCTGTGTCCTAGAAGTTGATGCAACAGTCCTGAGTTGCCCAAAGTGCGATATTATTATCCATGGAGAAATCACCAGGGTTGGCAACTGTGGTAGACTGAATAATAGGCCCCCAAAGAGGTCCATATTTTAATTCTTGGGACCTGTGAATGTTACTTTACATGGTAAAAGGGACTTTGTCAATGTGATTAACTATCTTTTCATGGGAGATTATCCTGGATTAGTAGGCCCAATATAATCACTAGAGTTCTTAGAAGAGGGAGGGTCAGAATCAGAGAGAGGAGGAGATGTGACGGCTGATGGAGAGGTCAGATGGGGCATTGCTATAAGGGGACCATTAGCCAAGGAATGAGGTAGTCTGTAGAAGTTGGAAAAAGCAAGGAACCAATTTTCCCCCTAGAATCTCCAGAAGGAATTAGCCTTGTAGACACCTTGACATTAGCCAAGAACAGTGATTTTGGACTTGAAACTTCCAGAACTATAAGATAATACATTTGTATTGCTTGAAGCTACCATGTTTGCAGTCATATGTTACAGCAGCCATAGGAATCTAACACAGCCATACAGAAGCTCACAAAGAGTTGGACAACCTCTTTTGGTCAGAGAGAAGGCTGTGGGAGGGGAGAGTCAAAGAGGAAATGTTTTCACCAGACCCATGCCATGAATTTAGGAGCTCTTTGGCCCTGAAGGAACCTACTGTCTATTAGAAGGCCCTCAGTCTTCTCTACATAAACAATTCTTCTGCTGGGAGCCCAGGACAGTAGCCACCAATCATCTCCAGTTCTGATCAGACCATTTCCAAAGCCCACAGATGAGAGGGGATGCAGAGCAACATGATGGAAATAATATCATCTTTAAAATAAATGAGATACTTTGTGTGACAGCCTGAGCCTCATTGTCATTATCTGCAAAATGGGAATAATATCACATAGAGTTATGAAACAGTAGAATGAAAAACCTCTACCATGGTGCTTTGTGAATATAGGAACCCTATAAATGGAAGAAATTGATTTGTTATTCCTTATTGCTACTTTCTATTCTGCAGATTTGCTATTATCACAAGATTAAGTTTGTCTACCTATCCTCAGCAAATTAGCAGCTCAATGGGAATGACAATAAAAATCTTTACATCTCATTTCAGTGTCCTAATCTCCCAAAGATACTGAATGAACACGTGCTTCCGGCACTGTTAAAATGTTAGACTTACAATAAAACTTCCTGTCACTGGAATGTCAGAAGAATGAGACGCTTCTCAAAAAGTTCAGCATCCTTAAGTCATCCTGACAACTATCATGTCCAATATGTACACTGTGTTGCTGATGCTTGTTAAAGAAGAGTTCAATTGTAGCAGCTTCAGACTGTGTGCTTGTGGCATTTAGCAGTCTTCAGGCTCTGCAAAGATGCACAGTTACATTTTCACCAAGATTTCCACAGTATTATTGCATTAATGAATACTATGCAACACGTAAATCAACATAAGCTGAGAATATGTAAAGCAACGTGAATTCACAGACTTGGTCTTGAATAAAACAGGCAATGGGCACAAATACATTTTAGAGTGGACTAAAAATATAACCAACACTTGGGAAATAGAGGTTCAGTGAACTCTGAAATCCAAAGCCAGCATCACAAACTCAAATGATTTCAGGAGCCAGGAAGGAAGCCCAATGAGTAAAGGAGAGGGATCTACCAGTGTTAAGGATTGTGGCAAATTGGGTTGTAAGCTCTGCTTGAGGGCGTTCCCCTTCAATTCCATTCAAACATCACAAACTGATAGACTCTCTATGGGCTAACTTTAGCTTATAGGCTGTGATGTGCAGCCCCTCTGGCATATGGGTACTTTGCCAAAAAATTCAATAGCAGCAAACTCAGCCTGAGGGATAAATAGGATTAGGAGAAGTTTGTCTTCAGAGCTGCTCACTCCACAAATCACCCTCACTCCCACTCCCACGTCTTAGGTGTGCATGCCCTGCGCTTTGCACTCTGACCGCTCACATCTCCCCTCGCACCTGACCTGACTTTGTTCTGCTTAGAGACTATTCCAAACCTAGATCATTCTTTCTCTCCATGAGCAAAACTACATATCTGAAGGCTCATTCATTCCCTTAGGACAAGGGTAGGAATCTATAGTTTCCCTGGTATAGCAATATACTTTCTAATTTCAATTATCAGTAAAGTATGCTGTACAAATGAATACTTCGTTGGCACCATTTAGAAAAATTATATGGGGACTGTCTCAGTACCTGAATATAGTAAATATCAAGTTCCACAATGTACACAGAGATATACCATCACATGGTACTCCATAAATACATGTGGTTATTATTTATCAGTTAAAAGTAAAATTAAAAACTTTAATCATCTCCGATATCCTAGAAATTAAATGTTCCTATTAGAGTAAATTGTTCTCTGATGGTGAAATTTTAGGCTGTGACAAACTGCTTGAGTATATATTTTTGAGAAGGGAAACTCTTATCACCTCAGGTCACACCTTGGCCTCATTCCCATAAGGATTATAATAACAATGAGTGAAGACAGCTAGAAGAGTTTGGAGAGGTAACAATAAACGTCTGTCTGAACACCAAACAACAGAAATAAATCTAGTAATCTTATTTCTTAGCTCTACGCTATATTTTCTTATAAAATAGACACGATTTTCATAAACATAAACAGATTTGATTGTAGCCACATTTAGTTTTTTTTAAAAGTTCATTCTTTAAAAGGTCATCTGAAAATGTAAATAGAACTTACATCTAGATATAACTTTTATTTCATGCTTGTAAAATTACTTACTCTTATTTCTATAGAAGATCACATAATGGCACATGAAGTAGGCCTTAGGAACCAGGGTTATTGAACATGTGGACACTGGAAATGGGCTTCCTGAGTTTGAGGCCTTGCATACAATATATTGCCCATCTTAAATGTTTTTCGAAGGAAAGATAGTGGTAACATCCTCCTGCTTGTTTATAGAATCCACCAAGTCAACCATTTTGCCTTTTCCAGGCAAGGGTAAATGTGCAACAATGACAATCTTAAATGAGATGAGTTTGGTAGACAGCCTATTCTTAGACAGTAACTCAGTAAATGATGGCTGTTGTAATCCATCAAGTGATGTCTGGTGTTCCTACTAAAGGAAATATAACAACGAACTTTAAAACAATTTTATGATATCTGACATTTGTGCATAATATAAATATTTTGAAGTGTTTTAATTTATTTGATCATTACTAAAATCCTCATGAGCGGAACAGAACAGATATCAATATCCTGATTTTTATGAGAAAAAATGAATTCAGATGATCCAGTTCAAGGTTCTTTTGTCTCTGATGAGCTTCCTATCTCAAACAAGTCATCTCATATTTCTTGGGGCTATCCACAAAATGAATGAGTTGGACAGGTGGTAGGTAAGACCCCTGCCCGTATGAGGAGTTGTATACATTTGGAGATCAAGTGGCTGAAATGATCAAGACTTCACTGTGGAGCAAAATGATCAGGCTGCCAGCTCTCCATGATTTGGAACTGAGCTTTGAGACTCACTCCCTCTTGTCAGTGTCCAAGGATGATGGAACCCTGAGAGATCAACTCATGCCAGTCAAAATGGCTGGGAAATGAAGGTGCCTAGGTCTCTTATTTACATTGAGAAACAACTGCAGAGGAACCAGAATTCTTAAAATTCTTTTATTGATGCATTTTCACCCTGTAGTCAAGCTGGATGGGATGCCCCTCCCTAAACAGAAGTCAGCTTTGTTGAGTCTACAATAAAAGTAAAAGGAATTGAAATGACCAACGCAACGTCTCTAAGAGAACTGAGGGATTTTCTCACTGTGGATGAATCTATGGAACGAAAATATGTGGATTCCTCTGATGAAGACTAGATTCCTTGGGAGAGTGCTGGATGTGCACGACCACACTTACCATGTGTTACTTTTCCTTCTGTGTGATATTTTTATTATCTTTTCCTGAAGTCATTTGTCTAGGCTGCAATTTTATCATGAGAATATACCAGGGACAATGTCAGGGAGGGGTGGGGGGCGGGGAAGAGAGAAAATAAATGTTTCCACATGGCAGTGTTTGGGACACTCTAAAGATCAGAGTGTTTGTGAATGCTAGTGTTGTGATAGCAGTATGTGGGTGAGTGTAAACATACAGCATTACAGAATTTGTCAGTATGTCATAACAGAGGTAGCCACTCTATTCTAAGCTGATGATTTTAGGTTAAAAAGTTTTCCTGCTATGTGATAAGTAGGTTCTGAGGCTACTAATACCCTAAGTAGACTGAAAATGGTGTTCAACAGCTTTAAAGAGCAGAACTGAAGCCTTTTAACTGTCCTTTATTAACTAAGATACCTTTCTGGAAGGCAAATTTTCTTTAAAAACTGAATGACTATTAAAATATCAAGCTAAAATCAGAAACAGTACTCTTTGGGCCTGTTACTTTTACTCTTCAGTAAGAGTCTTATTGACTGATGTTTAAATATTTTGAACAAAAAAAGTCCCCTGATTTTAATGCCCAAACTTTTCAAATGTATTAGAGACAACCAAATAAGTACAGTGGTGGCATGGGCAAGGAGACCACTGGAGTCAGGCACAGGTGGCGACAAAGATATTCAGAGAGGGTCAGGAAACTCACAAAGCTAACAGACTGCACAATGCAGTAAATAATGATGAATGATCTGGAGTTGCACAGAAAGGGCAAATTATTTTTGGTAGCTTCTTTGAGAAACTAGAAATAATAATGAGATATAGATTTATGCCTTTCAGTCACAAAAACAAAGAGTTATTCTGGTAGGGATGAATGGTGGATACTCCAGAAATTATTGGTGGAAATGCAATTTGTCATTATCTTTTGGGAAACAAATTCAGTTATATATAACTTTTGTTAAAAAGCAATCTTGGCCAGGTGTGGTGGCTCACGCCTGTAATCCCAGCAGTTTGGGAGGCTGAGGTAGGTGGATCGCGAGGTCAAGAGATTGAGATCATCCTAGCCAACATGGTGAAACCCTGTCTCTACTAAAAATACAAAAATTAGCTGGGCATGGTGGTATGCACCTGTAGTACCAGCTACTCGGGAGCCTGAGGCAGAAGAATCGCTTGAACCTGGGAGGCAGAGGCTGCAGTTAGCCGAGATTGGGCCACTGCACTCCAGCCCGGTGACAGAGCGACACTCCACCTCAAAATAATAATAATAAAAATTGGCAGCCTCACTTTTGGGAATCTGTTCCACAGAAATAAAAGCATAGCATGTAGCAGCAATTGTACAAAGATCTTTTTATAACATTATTCATAGGGCCAAAAATAAAGGTATAAACAATGTGAATTATCATTCATAGAGGAATGGTTGAATAAGTTATGGTATAACCATACCATGAAGTAATATGCACCATTAAAAAACATCAGTTAGAATCATGACCATTGAGTAGGAAAGTTTTCCATGGATATCATTGAGACAGAAAGGAAAAATAAAGCAGAGAAGTGTCCATAATGTTATATCACGTTTGTAGAATACAAAACACAATTTCTATATGGATATGTGTATGTATAAATGTACATATTTTTGTGTGATTGTGCATGTATGAGTGCATGACTACTTAAACATGAAGAAAAGAAATGGAAGAATACATACACATATTGGGTTCTTAGCATGATGGACCAGGAGATATGGAGGTTCAGTAGAAGACAATGAAATGGGTAAAAGGATGGAGGAGAGGGGAGGGAAGCCAATAAAATATCAAACAAAAATGATTGCAATAAAAATGAAGTCAATGATTTCTTACCTATGTATAAGTATATATGCGTAAGTTTATCTACATATAAAGAAACTAGGGAATGATAAATGAGAAAGTTAAATCCGCCTTGTAAGAATGACTGGGATTTATTGCTAAGTAGGAAAAAAGAAAAGGAGACACGGTCACAAAAGGTAGTTTTTTGAAAAAGACAAAAATATTTGAACACAAAACAATTTTTTAAAAAGATACCATAAAAAAGGGAAGTGATTATGTAGGAAGAAATATCTGTAACCCACATGGCAGACAAATGGATTATGTTCCAATAAACAAAGAGCTGCTACAAACTGTTGAGAAAGAGATAACCCAATATACCAGAGAAGATTAAACAATGTGCATGAGAGGAACTCCAAATAACTAATACACACGAAAGATGTTGCCCTTTTCCATAGTCAGGGAGATGCAAAGGAAAGCAGTAATGAGGTACAGTTTTCACTTCCCTGGTCAGCAAAAATTAAAAAGAACAACAATGAACTACTCCTGGAGAGACTATGAGTAAATCAGGCAACTTTATGCACATTGCTGGTGGGAAGGTAAATTGCTACAACTTTTCAAAAAATAACAGTTTGGTAATTTATTAAAATACTCTGGGGCTAAATAATCTTTCTTTTGAAAATCTATCCAATTGACATATGTAAATGTGTAAACGTATATGTATATATAATATATACATAAATATGTATTATTTATACACGTACATAGACATGTTCCTCTTTCTCCAAAGATTTCTATAAAAGATTATTGTAGCAATTTTGTGTGGCAAACATAAAACACATACACAAAGAATGAACACTGTAAATGAAATAGATGTACTCAGAAGAATAGTTTCAGAAAGTGGGGTATATACAAACGTGAAAATTATGCAGCTATTTAGAAGACATAATTTGACTTTATAGCTAAAGACTCTGAGTTATATCTATGACATATTATTAAGAAAAGCCACTTGCAAAGTATGACCCAATTTTCAAAATAACAATAAAAATTTATGTATTTAAAGGAATTATAAATTTAAAAGATTTACATCCCTACAAGATTGCAAGAGTAAGCTTCAATTACTTAGAGTGTGTGTTTAAGTGTATGACATATTTATTACTTGATCTTCCCTAATAAATTGGGAGTTATTTTGCATTTGGATTAATAACATCTTTTTAAAAAAGTTTTCTTTGTAACAGAAGTTGCTAATAATATAGCTAATGTTAAGAACTTAAGGTCAGGAGACAACAGGTGCTGGAAAGGATGTGGAGAAATAGGAACACTCTTACACTGTTGGTGGGACTGTTAACTAGTTCAACCATTGTGAAAGACAGTGTGATGATTCCTCAAGGATCTAGAACTAGAAATACCATTTGACCCAGCCATCCCAGTACTGGGTATATACCCAAAGGATTATAAATCATGCTGCTATAAAGACACATGCACACGTATGTTTATTGTGGCACTATTCACAATAGCAAAAACTTGGAATCAACGCGAATGTCCATCAATGATAGACTGGATTAAGAAAATGTGGCACCTATACACCATGGAATACTATGCAGCCATAAAAAGGATGAGTTCATGTCCTTTGTAGAGACATGGACGCAGCTGGAAACCATCATTCTGAGCAAAGCATCGCAAGGACAGAAAACCAAACACCACACATTCTCACTCATAGGTGGGAATCGAACAATGAGAACACTTGGACACAGGGTGGGGAACATCACACATCCGGGCCTGTCGTGGGGCAGGGGGAGGGGGGAGGGACAGCATTAGGAGAAATACCTAATGTAAATGACAAGTTAATGGGTGCAGCACACCAACATGGCACATGTATACATATGTAACAAATCTGCACGTTGTGCACATGTACCCTAGAACTTAAAGTGTGTGTGTGTGTGTGTGTATAGAACTTAAAGGCAAATCACTACATTACTTACTTCAAAAAAAATTTAGGTGAAATGAATGAGTTGGATCTAGAAGTAGGTGATAAGAGGTGAACATATGGCAAGTGTTAGGTAGCACATTCTGGCTGATGGAAAAGATGTTTGGGCTCTCAGCAGATAAGAGTAGCAGGTGGGTGTCTCACAAGAAGGTGGACCATGGTGACATGAAAAGCTATCAGGAGGTAGAAGTGGGCTGGCTGTGAGATCCAAAGTTCAAAGTCAAAACTAGTAAGAAGGCAGGTTTCCAGTCTCAGAGGAACTGAAGTGCCAGTTGGCTCAACAAAGCAGACACTCAGGCAGGGAAGATGAGGTAACTAGAAATGGAATGTAAGTAGGGCTTTGGTCAGACCAGCACATGTGGCTGTGTAGGCTGTGTGATGCACAGCTCCAGGGAATGCCATTTACTTAAACTGCAGTGTGAAGGGTACCTCCTAAATTTGTCCAAGGCAAGAAGCCCATTCAGCTCTAAGATTTACTCCAAAATCAGAGTAGATCAGCAACAGAATTGAAAAGCCTGTCAATTATCATCATAATCGTCCCCACTACCAATACCACAACCATGATAACTGACATAATCACAATTCAGTGTGCTTTACAGAACACATTCACTGATACCAGAAAGAATCAAATGAGGTATCCAGGTCAGGTATTACAATTACCATTAAAATGAAGAAACAAAGACTCAGAAATGTTCATTGATTTTTCCCACAATCTCAAAGGCAGTCTGTAGTAGAATAGGCACATGAACCCGGCATGTCTACTTCCAAAACCATTCTGTTACCACTGCCTGAAGCTGTTCACATTAGGGAGGAGAATTGGTCCCCAACATTAAGATTGGACTGACATTGGGGCCTGCTGAGCAATGAGCCAAACAGGTCATTAGTATATTGTAATTCTATCTTAAGAAATATAGTTTCTTGTTTTTTTCATGTTCAATGGATAAACATTTTCTCCCTGTAAGGGGAGTTCTTGCTGTATAGTATTCAGACTCAACTTGTCCACACTGATTGCTATTTTGGTGTAGTGACTATTTGTTTAGACAGAATATGTTACAGAAAAGATTTGTGGCAGCTTGCAAAAACATGCATAATACAAAATATAATTGAATAAAAGGTAAGGAAATAAAAAAATTAAATTAGAGGAAAAATGAGTGAAGAAAAGAAAACATCCAGCCAAGAATGAGGTTAGTTCACAAAATAAATAAGGCACTCAGTAAAGGTCTCTGTATTTGTTAGACCTAAACCACAATTTTGGCCCTCAGCTTTTTAGCAGTCAAAGGAAAGAAAATAATCATGATTCTCAGTGTTTAAAAGATATAATCATCAGCCAACCAATGGCTTAGGAGAAATACAAGTATTTTTGGTACTGAGGCCAGAAAGATACATTTTTCATTGTTCCATACAATGCTAATAATAACAGTCAATTTTTATAAGGATCTTAGTATGTGTCAAGAGTGCTTTCAATACCTTGTCTCGTTCAATTCCCACAATTCCATAGGATGGGTATTATGAGTATCCTTTTTTTTTTTTTTTTTTATAAACAAGGAAACTGAAATACAGGATGCTAACTTAATCATTAAAGGAAACACAATCAATTAGTAAATGCCTAATTTGGGATCCTAACACAGTTCTGCTGACTCCAAAGTTATTCTTCTACCACACAGCTTCTAATTACACCTTGATTTACTCTCCAAGTATCTCTGAATATCTAATAGAATCCTTCAATATCCAGTATAAGGTAGTCCCCACTATTTTCTCCCTGCCACATGGCTTTGTTTTGTTTTCTTCATTGCACTTAGCATTATCCGAAATTATCATGTTCATTTGTTTGTTTTGTTGTCTTTCTTCAATTAGAACATAAACTACACAGCTGCAATGATTTTGTTTATCTTGTTCCCTATTGTATCCCTAGAGTCTATTGTACTGCTTAGAATTCAGTAGAAATTCAATATTTTTTTTGAATGAATGAATGTTACAAGGAGCAAGAATTCAATGACCATTCGAAATCTTTACACATCTGTGAAGTCCATTGTCCTTACTTATTTCTAGTTCCTTACAGATATTACTTACAGATTCTCAAGTCTCCATGACTTACTTATGCTCCTCACCAGAATGTATTGTTTCCTTTAACTTGGCTATTTTTAATAATCCAGCTTGGCATAGACTTGATTTTATCAATTTGACTTTTTATTTTAAAAGTTATACTTAACATGTAGATGATATCATCACTTGTAATACACGAAAAACATTTTTTAATTCATTTTCTCACACACAATGACTGCTGATTATTTAAAGCCTATATCCAAAGAGTTTGCCTAGCAGCCCATTCAAGTAGATTTTGTTATATGCTGCCTAAAATTTCCTATTTAAAAACAGACCAGCTTCAAAAAAAGAAACAGAAATGAACTTGATGGCTCAAGGCATATAGAAACAACATGTACTTGTTCAGGTTAAAAACCATAATTCTGGCTGCTATGTTCTCAGGCAGGAAAGATAAACAAATTCTTAAATAATGCAGCTTCACTAGTCAGCAATGGGAGCATGAAATAATGAGAGGAAACTTAGCTGTAGGACAGATTCCTCACCCTGGTCATCCTAATACATATTATTCTCAGTATTCTCGAAGTCCTTCAGGCTGTCTTGGAATTTGCATCAACTGGCTGTCATGTTCAGAGAGCAGGGCAAACATATCTCTCACACACAACTCTTTCCACAACTGTAGAAACTGTTTGTGAACATTTGGCCTATCCCCTCAAAAATGGGCCTTTTCATTGGAAGTTATTTGCTGCTAGCTTAGTGTTTCAGTCAAAAGCCTCAACCATGTGAAAATGTAGGCCAAACGGAAAGATATCTAAGTTGGCAATGTTCTCTTGACTTTGCTAGACTCAAAGGGTCCAAATACGTCATCTAGTAAGGAAAGAAACAACTTGAGATATGAATATTGGCTGGATTATATTTTTAACCTTCAAAAACAAAATTTAGAAAATGTCTTAAGTGAAGATTCTGACCAATCTTCTTTATGAAAGGACAATGATAAATAGCTATGGTGACAACATGCATATTTGTATTTCTGAAGTCATTCTGACACAATGAATAGATTCAACAGTGAGAAGAAGCAAATCTATTTGAAATAGTTCTCTTATAATAAGCGTAAGGAAAGGATATTTTCTTTTTAATTGGAAGGTGGAGAGTTGAACATTTCCTATATTTGTTTTCTCTTCTAAAGTATTGGGTGTTTATTGTGTCACTATTGTGACACAGCCTTTGCGTTATGCTGTTGGATTTGTTGTTTAGTTTCATACCGATAACTCTATTACCAATCTTCTTCAACCTGGTTAAAGGTTTTTATTCTGTCACCCGTGGCTGGACCACTGAATCTCCTACAGCCTCATCTTTCTTTCCAAACTCCAAGAAGCAAATGGAAATCTAATCCTGTGCAAGAGAAAGTGAAGAGATCTCCAAATCTAGAAGCTTGATCATTAAATATGTACACTGGCTTAGCCCTGGAGGTATTTCCTTTTGGAACTATTGCTTGTTATTGCTGATTCCAAGATTCTTTGCACCCCATCACTAGCTATGATAAATAGGAGGAGTGATGGTCAGAATCTGTATCCTAAGTCACTGCCGTGACTGCTACCCAGCCCCTGGGTTCCCAGAGGATATAGAACACCAAGAACACTCTAGACTAAAACATCATAGGAGAGCCACCCTTATCATACTAATCACTTTGGAGAAAAGTGAGAAACAAGAAATAAGAGTCAAGCAGGCCAGTACTGCAAGACCCAAGAGTTTGCCTCTGTGTCTACATTTATTTATAAACACTTTATTCTCCCATATTCTATTCTTTCCCTCTGTCTGCATTCTCTCATCCACTCATACAGGGTTAACTGCCATGCGTGGGTCTGTGAATATCTCCCAGGTCTAAAGCTTTGACTGTGACCTGTCTGAACTCTAGACTCACATTCCAATTGTAGACTAGCACTGTGAGTTAAGCTTCTTAACTTTGCCCAGGGAGAGAACCTTCTAGGTACTTTTAGCTTTTGTATTTTTCCTAAAGCAAGAGAAAGAAACACGTTGTTTCTACCACCTGAGTCATAGGGATCACAGTGAGAAAACAAAAGCATTTTGCTAAGTGGTGCCAATCCCATCACTCAGGAGCAGGGCCAAATGCCCAGAAAGCCCAGTATAATTAGCCATTAGCAGTGAGATTTTTAACTGAACTACTGAACAGTAACAAGATAGTAAGCATGATTTACAGGCATTTATGATTACAGATAAGTAGACAAAGAAGGAAAAAAAGAAATGGGGACAAAGTCATTAACAAAAGACACACAGGAGAATGGTTCTTAACAACTGGAAAACCAAAGGCAATTTTAGAGAGAACTGAAAGCTCCAAGTAAATATTTGCTCCAAAGAAAACATACTATTTTTGTTTATCTGCAGATCCCATTTTTTGACATTATTGTGGAAATTTTGGATTAAAAAAGGTTTTTCACCGGGTGTGGTGGTTCATGCCTGTAGTCCCAGCACTTTGGGAGGCCAAGGTGGGTGGATCACGAGGTCAGGAGATCAAGACCATCCTGGCTAACATGGTGAAACTCCATCTCTACTAAAAAAAAAATAATAATAAAAATAAATAAATAAATAAGCTGGGCGTGGTGGCAGGTGCCTGTAGTCCCAGCTACTCAGGAGGCTGAGGCCGGGGAATGGCGTGAACCCAGGAGGTGGAGCTTGTAGCGAGCTGAGATCGCGCCACTACACTCCAGCCTGGGCAACAGAGTAAGACTCTGTCTAAAAAAAAAAAAAAATTTTTTTCTGGCTCCAACATAAAGAGGAACAGACAGCACTGTCCTTCTTCTTCTAAGGTAAGTTCTGAAATAGAATGTTTTGTATCTTCTAATCAGAACATTCTCTTTTTTGGTTCTGTTTACTCCTTTGGCTATTTTAAATATTTCACCTTACTGAAGAATTAAGGTCTAAGATCTATGAAATACACATAATTTGCCTAAATGAAAAAAATTAGATCCTATACTGCAATTATATAAAGAGTTTATAAAGAAAGTAGCTTTCCCTGAGATAAGCTCACCAAATTCTCTCAGTAATATTAATTGGGCAGTTGCTTCGAAAATAATACTATATTTGATATAGTCATCATCATTTATGTCTCCTTCTCAGGATGAGTGGCCTTAAATCAATGACTGTATTGGGACTATAAGTCAATCTATAAAACTGTGACAGCTACTATACAATGAAATTTTTAGCAGCTGCTAAAAGTGATGCTGTACAAAGAGAATGACTTGGAAAGCCATCCATAATGTAAACATATAAACTAAGTAAAAAATTATAAAGCACATATATGCAGATTTCATACTTTTGTAAAAAATATATGCATACCTGTACATAGAAAAGAATATATAGAGAGAGCAAGATTACCTTGGTTATCTAACAGTTAAGGATGGTTTTTTGTTTTGTTTTTTGAGATGGAGTCTCATTCTATTGCCCAGGCTGGAATGCGGTGGTGTGATCTCCGCTCACTGCAAGCTATACCTCCTGGGTTCATGCTATTCTCCTGCCTCAGCCTCCTGAGTAGCTGGGACTACAGGCACCCACCACCACACCCGGCTAATTTTCTGTATTTTTAGTAGAGACGGGGTTTCACCGTGTTAGACAGGATGGTCCCAATCTCCTGACCTCGTGATCTGCCCACCTCGGTTTCCCAAGGTGTTGGGATTACAGGTATGAGCTACCCCACCTGGCTGGTTAAGGATGGTTTTTATTTCCCCTTTTCCTTATCTAAAGTTTCTAAATATTCCACAACTGCATGAAAATGTGTAATTTTTTGAATCAGAACAAAAATATTACTAAGTTATTCCCTGCCCGTTCATTGCACCTGGAGAGCAGGGCCTATCTTTAGTATTGACAATCAATTAAACTAGCTCTATTCGTCCTTAATATTAGGACAAATCTTAAGACTTGATTCGTCCTAATATTGAGTGTATATGATCCCAAACAAGCAGACGCACTGAGTGGTCCAGGGTTGTAACCTAACACAGACATTGCTAAGGCTTAGCCTCTAGCTTTTCCAGACTGCATTCCAGCATCTTCCTTGCTGCTTTAATAGCTAGAAATGGTGAAAAGCAACAGATGGTGACAGTTATGACTGTCAGGATGCCAAGCTCAAGAACAGAATTTCTACTTCAAGAGTATTGTGCAAGGATACAGTAATAGCTGGGGAAATCTAAGCATGAAACTTTCTGCAATGCAAGTCTGGTGATTATATAAGAAGGTGATTATATAAGGTCTTACAATTTAATAGGAAGCATTAACATTAGGTTAAGAGAAGAACAAAAGTTCAACCAAACTTCTGGAGTAGATCATTGAATTTCTTTTTCTAGACTTTCTTAAAAATAAAATCTAACTGGAAGCTGTATTTTATTTTTTATTAGTATCTGTGAAATGGCTACTGTGGATCCTTTAAGTCAAGTCAAATGATTTTGAATCCTGGAAATAGATTAAGCAATCATCAATATTCATTGACTAGCTATTTTGCATTTGCTATTGAAAGGTTACAGATGCAAAACAAGTATATTTTTAATGGAATTTCCACTCTAGGTGGGGAGATAAAATGTAAAACAAGATCATATGATAATAGGTAATTAAGTGTTAAAATTACGTACTAAATCATATTTTCTTGATAACGAGATGTACTATTTAATTACAAGCTTTTGAATTGTGTTTCTTTTGGCATCAACTCATTCTTTCTCAAGTAAATAGTTATGAGCCCCTATATCATTGTGGTCACTGGAAATATAGCAGGAACAAAATAGAAAAATCTCAACCTTGTGGAACATACATTATAACTGGGGAAGAAAGAGACATAAAAGGTATTAGCTAGAAGTGCTTCATAAGGACGACGAAGAAAAATAATGCAGGCAGGTGGACATAAATGTCTTTGGAAGCTGTAGTTTTAAACAGTGTCACTCTGGCTAGGTGTAAGACAGCTCCCTCCTCCTTTCAGTGATGGCATATGTTCCCAATGCTTATTTTCTTTTTGGTTTTACATTTCTACTTTTGAAATTTGTTCCTGAAAACTATCCAAGCTGTCTGTTGAAAATTCAAGTAGGGGTCAGGCACGGTGTCTCATGCCTGTAATCCCAGCACTTTGGGAGGCCGAGGCAGGTAGATCACTTGAGGTCAGGAGTATGAGACCAGCTGGGCCAACATGGTGAAACCCCATCTCTACTAAAAAGACAAAAAATTTAGCTGGGCATGGTGGTGCATGCCTGTAGTCCCAGCTACTTGAGAGGCTGAGGCAGGAGAATCGCTTGAACCCAGGAGGTGAAGGTCGCAGTGAGCCGAGATTGCACCACTGCACTGCAGCTTGGGCAACAGAGCAAGACTGTCAAAAAAAATAAAATAAAATAAAAAATTAAGTAATAAGGTGAAGAAAAAAGTAGGAAATTTACTGCAGGTTGAGGTTAAAAAATGCAATAAAAAATCATTCATCATCTCAGTGTCTAAAACAACTGCATTCTATTATTTGACATTTATTTATTAATTTAAAAATAATTAATGAGCCTTCATTATGTGCTAGACACAAGATTTACAGGAAGTGTGTTATTCTAGGTAGAACAGCAAGGGTAAAATTCCTGATTCAGGCAGGTATAGGCTCGCTCTCGTGAGGAAGAGAGAAGGCCAGAGCAGTTTGCAAGGAGTCAAGGAGAGGTGGAGTGGTGGGAGATGGACTCAGAGACACAGGGATAGGCCAGGTTGTGTGCTATGCTTCCTAAACCTCTGAAAACCCAAGTATCCTCCAGAATGCTTCCTGAAGGCATTGATTCCTGGGATCCATCCCAGAACTATGGAATCAGAATCCTTAGGCAAGAGTTCTGGGGATCTTGGATCCCAGGTGATATAGGATGTAGGACATGGGAAAATGTTTGAATTTTAGTTCAATGGCAATGAAAAGGCAGTCATGAATGTGTGTATGTGTGTGTGTGTGTGTGGTGTGGTGTGATATGATCTGATTCAAACTTTCTGCAGATCACCATAACAAAAATGGGAAAGAATGGATAGTGACCAGTTTGCAGCATGTTCCAATAATTTATGAGGGAAAGAAAAGCAAAGAATCAAACAGAGATAATAGTTTTGTTGTTGCCATAGACTTGCCGTAACAATTATATGAGATAATGCTTGCATAGTTCTTAGTATACTATCGATGTTTTACGCTTAGCAAAAAATAATTTACTTATCACTATCATGATTTTTTTTTTTTTTGCCAAAAAGCTATTCAATTGTGTCAATCTCACATAGTCAGTAATCTTTTCCCACTCACTTGTGAGGCCTCCCTTATCATTGTTTAATTTCTCATTTGGACTCAGATTGCTCTATGATTTCTCCTTTTCCATTTGTAAATTTCCATGCATGTATTTTCAATAGTTGTTGTTTAACCAATCTCCTTGTATTGCAAGTTTTAAAATCAGATTTATTATCTTAGGGCTTTATATGCATCCATCTAGGAACTTGGTACAGGTGTTCTGGGACTGTATTGAAGCACATCTGTGTCACACCTCACATTATAGTAGACTTGTGCGTTTCACCAATTTAGTATTTTGGACTTGGTATTACATTTACTATTTTGATCCCATATGCCCTTAACACATACTAATTCAAAAAATTTCCCAAAGCCTGTGTTTGAACCATGCTTTCTGTGAGTTTGTCCACCATGAGCAAGTCACTTAGTTCAAGAATAAGCCTAGACATCTGCTTCTCCATAGCTCAGCACAGACCTCTTGTCCCTACTATGAGTCATCACTGTCAAGAAGTATACAGGCTACTGTAGTTTTTCACAAATTTGAGACTTTTCAGGGTCAAAATATAATGAACCCAATAGGTTGTATTAAAGCATAGTCCTCATTGGCAAACAATCTGAATTTTAACACATATCCCAGGGATCTTAACTTTCTCGTGTGTCAGGAGAAATGTTAACTGTTGATTGAATCATATCTAAAGCTAAATATACAAAAGTGTTGGTACTTGAACCACTAAATTTTCTCCAGTTTGGGTTGGATTTGTCATCACTTGCGACAAAGTATTCCTCACCAATACATCTTCCATGACATGGCTGAATTCTGTTGATATGTACACAGACTAAGCCCATCCTTTGGGTAACCTACTCTACAAATATAAAATTATAATTAAACCAATTTGTCTATTGAAAAAGTGTCCAACAGTTATTTATTCACATCACACAGTAAATGCTACAAAATTTATTTACTGTGGCAAAGCAATGAGACAGCCGGACTTTCAAAGCCCTTCAAATAATGTCTAGAGATTATTACTTTACCTATAAGATGAATCTCAAAAGGTAGTCAACAGAAGAACAAAGCTGAGGTATGCCATAAACCCGAGTTTAGAATGTAATTAAAACCCATAGATATCACAAGTTTTTGGCTTTAATAGCTTTCTAAGTCAAATACCTGATAAAAAGTATTTGCAAAGAATATTCTGTGTCACAGAAACAATAGAATGTCTGTCTATGTGTTGATCTGGGTGAGTGGTGAGGAAGACAAGTTTTAGGATCCTAGGATCTCAAGGAGAGGATCACAAGCCCCCGGAAACTCACCACCCTCTTCCTATGTGCTCACAGAATGCTTCCCGCGTCCCTAAAAGCTGCCACTGTATCCTCTCCTCCCTTCCCCCTCCCTTCTTTTTCCCTTAGCTCCTTGACTCCTTTCCTTCCCCTGCTGCTGCTTCTCCTCTTTCTTCTCCTCCATCTTCTTCTCCTTTCCTTTATTTTTCTTTCCCACAAGTCCATCTAACAGAGTAGATCATAATCTTCCCATTTCCATGCCCTTTCGCTGATGTCAAAAATCACCCCTTATATTCCCAAGCCTTACTAGTCCCCAGTTTGCTCTGATTCTGGCCAGGCTAGAACATTCTTCACTCAGCAGCCTATGCTGAACTGAAATGGCCTGTAGTTGCTACCATTCCACCACTTTCACTTGCACCTCTGGGTTCCCTCCTTCCTGGTGTTGTGGCCTTGTGTCTTGACAAATATCCTGGGGATCCAGTGACAAGAGCTACGGATTTTACAGCACACTTTTATCTAAAGCCGTATTTTTTTCCTCTTACCATAGCACTGACCTTGAGGCATTCATATCCTCTCTACATTGTACCTGCACAGAAATCCTAATAACAGCTTAATTGAGTTTCCGGAACATAGTTAGCATTATTTGGGATGAATATTCTAATTGTGCTGTACTCTCCTTGTAACAAATAAACTATAAATTTTCCTGATTACTAATAAAAAGAAGAAAGAGGAAAAAATTCATTTGTGGACAAATGCTCTTATGAAATGCTTTGTGGTGGCAATTGGGAATCAGGAAGAGAGGAGAGACACATGTAACTTTCATGTCCTTTTTAAATGTAGCATTCTAAAACTCACTGTCAATGATATTTGAAACAAGAAAGAGAAAAAGTATTGGAGGAGGGATGCGTGATCCTTCCTTCTGAGCTAGGAAGTCTTAGAAGTTACATATACATTTTAGAGGTTGAGTGTAGCTTTTTACCCTGGCTGGAAAAAAAAGATGTCCACAATTTCTCCAGCTCAAGATACTGACAGTCATGAACACAGTTTATTTGAGTATAAATTCAGTCTCAAAATAATTCTTAGTACCACTACAATGTCCCTCAAACAAGGTCTGCATTGATATATATGTTTCATACACATGTACACACGATATGCACAAATACATCAATTATTCCGTTAAAGTCATTATGCTGCCCCAGAATACATCCCTTGCTTCCTGTATGCCCCATCCATATATCCATTTTCTGTATGGAATGCATCTTCAAATCAGCTGATATTTAATTGCATCACCCCTTTGCTTTTTGAGGAAGCTAAACATTATTGATTTATTTAAAAAATAACCCTGCCTCCCCCGTTTTGCTGCTAAATCATCATGCACATAAGTAATAAGTGGATTACAGGAAACATTAGAACTGGAAATTGGTGTTGCCAGCTACCAAAGCCACAGCATGGTTAGAGGCTAGATCAAAAGAGGCTAGGGAAAGTTAATGCAGCAAAATTGCCTATTGCCTCTATGTAATCATCACCCAAAAGAAAAAGCACAGCTTCTTCATGAATCTCCAAACCACAAATAAGCTGAAAGTGAAATGACCTGCCAGAATTCCTCATCGATGCCTTTTATTGTCCATAATATCAAATTAACTCGACAGTACATGACATTACAAGATAGAACAAGCCTCTTGAACTGTAATTTACAGTGACTTTAAGAGTTGATGACTATGGGTATATGATGGTCACTAGAGGAAACATCTCCCATGAGCCCTAGCATTAACAGGAGCATCTCCAGATACAGAGACATCATTGACATCATTTATCTTCACTGAATAAACACAGTACATGACTTTCACCTTCAGAACATCTGCTACTCATGTAAATGCAGAAAACTTGTTCAAGTATTTCAGGATGCCAAGTGACCCACATATTTTCTCTTAACAAGAGTTCATCTTGTGTTCTTAGCTTGTGATTTTTATTGAATTATTGATATTTCCCTCCAGACATTTTCCAAGCAAAACAAGAAACTGTATTTCATTTGTCTCTATTTCCAGATATCCCAAGGGGAACCTAGATCATAATAAATACTCGGTGTATGCTAGTTGAAAACATCGATGAATGGAACTTTGATTCTCAATACTAAGTATACTATATGTAGTAGGTTAAAAAAAATAAAGAAAAAAAAGAAGCTTGTTAAATTTAATTACATTTGGTGCATAGAGAAGTTGCCAAAATGCAAACATGGTTTCACTGAATTATCTTGGCCTCACAAATCAACTCATTTGATTATATTTTGGGGCAGAGATGCAATAACAACCATTTAACTACTGATTTATAGTTTCAGTGTGGATCCTCCTATTATGGTGATAAACCAGAGAGTAACTATAGTCCAAATAGGGTGCCAACCTCAGCATGTATTTAAACTATGATGCCTCCACAATTTGGGAACCTCTAATCTGGGTTATACAAGCAAGGGAACTTTAAGAACATAAGCAATGGGATCATTTTATCACTTTGATTAATAAAGAATGGTGCTTATCAGTAATATCAGAAACATTATCTATCAACTACTCCCAACGCATTTTATTTGCTCCAGTGACAGAAAACTACTCTCCCTCTACCACACCTCTCCCTTTCAGTTGCCTCATTTATTGGCATTTGAGTCAAGTGACCAGAGGATCTTCAATAAGTACTATTTATTTACACAGGCTGAGACTAAGGCCTATCTGCTTAAAACAGATTCTCACAGAAGGCAGGAGGCTCAGTTTAAGATATATTCAACTATAATATAAGGCCTTCCTAAAGTAATCTTTTATTCAAATATTTATTAAGCATCTACCATGTACCATGCATTCTGCTATGAGCAGAGGATACAGGCAAGTTTTCTGATTTCGTAAGAGGAAGAAAACAGACAATAGTCCAAGTAACAAATTAGAAGTACCACAGAATAACTGCTGTGGTACATACCCATTGGGATTCATTGACAACTATTCACAATCAGTGTTTTTCTTTTTTCAAGTATCAATGACAGGAAAGCATCAACATCAGCCTCAGCATCAGTTTAACATACTACTTACCACCACAATTACGTTTGCTGCTGGGATTGGAAGATTTTCCACTTCAAGATCTTGACCGTCCATGGCCAGCAGATTGACAGACGGGTCATATGCAGGTCTAGGAAATGCTGAATTGACAATCTGGTGGCGTTTGCTTACTTGAGCTTCGGAAGAAGAATGGTAGCTATGTCTATAGATTTTTTGTGGGGCGATATCCAGGCTCTTCTCAATGTCTTGTGAATGCTGATAAACGAATACCGGCTTCCCACTCCTCTTCTGATTAATTGCCAAAAAATGATCATTGTTTCCTGAAAAGCACCCTGAAAGAGGGAAGAAGAAGAAACAATATCAGAGACCCTATTCAGTAAGAGAGGGAGATATATCTGATGAAGAGACTTACCCTTTCTTGAGAAGCTTTAAGACTTGTGAAGGATTTAGGTTAGTCTCCATCGTTCTTTCTCTGCTTCATGATTCTTAACAAATAGAATACACCTGGTGGTATGAAGGCCTCTCAAAGACTTTAGGTGGATAGAAGTGGGTGTACTTTGAAAAAGTCCTATTTTTCAGATATTCTGATGCCACTTTTACCAAGAAATTTCCTCCTTTGTCTACACCCATAGTTTCAATACCTAGTTGGGCTTCTATTCCTGGATGTCATATCTGCTGCTGAAATTATAAATATTTTTAACATATTTAAGCTTTCTTTAAATATAAGCATTTCCTACAATTCTTATTTCATACTTATTGCTTGTATTACAATGAACAGTTTTCTTCACGCTTACAGAATATTTAAGCTCACTGAGGGAAGAAATCTGAGTGTACTTATTGTGGTACCAGCTTTCAGTAGTCCAAACAATATCCATCCTCTCCTTACTTAGGTAAGTAATATGGCCATCTAGATAGAGACTACATTTCTCTCCGTCTTCCCTGTAACTAAGCATTGCCATTTGATCAAGTTATAGCTATTGGAATGTGAGTAAACAGACGTTAGCAGAGATATGATATGGCCTTCCTTTCTACATTTCCTCCTTTGTGCTGGCTGAAATGCAGATGGTCTGGTAGGAGTTTGAGGTAGAAACCATGTGTCAAAGATGGTAGAGCACTAAGACAAAAGATTCTGATCTCTGATGAAAGTGAAACTACCATATCAACCTCACAGTTCCCACTCAGACGACTAGAGGAGAGAAAAACAATTTTCTTTTTTTTTTTTTTTTTTTTTTTGAGACGGAGGCTCGCTCTGTCGCCCAGGCTGGAGTGCAGTGGCCGGATCTCAGCTCACTGCAAGCTCCGCCTCCCGGGTTTTTACGCCATTCTCCTGCCTCAGCCTCCCGAGTAGCTGGGACTACAGGCGCCCGCCACCTCGCCCGGCTAGTTTTTTGTATTTTTAGTAGAGACAGGGTTTCACCATGTTAGCCAGGATGGTCTCGATCTCCTGACCTTGTGATCCGCCCGTCTCGGCCTCCCAAAGTGCTGGGATTACAGGCTTGAGCCACCGCGCCCGGCCGAGAAAAACAATTTTCTATGGTTTTACCTGCTATTATTTTAAGTATCTTTGTTACAGCAATTGAATTTATTTAGTAACAAATACATTCATCTTTATTTCTTCTATTAGATAAATATTCATTGCATATTTATGCAATGGTTTCTCCTGTTTGCTACTGGCCACGGGAGGAAATAGATAATACATATGAATCAAAAAGAATATTACTAGGTCAAATACCAATTAGAAAAGCAAGTATGAGATCTGTTATATAACATAGTGCCTAGCAATGGTACCCCAGATTTTCCCTGGGTACCAATGCCTATGGTAACAAGTGCTGTCTTTTTACAAGAATTCTTCTCCAATCTTCTACTATTTTTATCTTTTACTTCACAAATCATCCAAGGGTCTGCTCTTTGTTTTGTTTTTCTTGCAAATTTCAGCTATTTACATGCCCAAATTCAATAGCATTATCATGGCAGATCTAGTCCTCATGCTACTGGGCATTGTAAATTTCTCTATTTTCTCTTAGGTGAGAAACCCAAGTTCATTTATGCATACAATATACCTTTTCCAAAGCACAGAATCATCCCTAAATGAGTGATATTGGAAAAGTAAACTAGGATGAAAATAGTATACTATTTTATTTCTTAACCCCAAAGGAATAACTTCATTGTAGTGATATCAGATAGTTTCTCAGAGGGAAAGAAGAAAACTACTCCCCTTTCAGAAATGTAGACACTCTTCTAGGACATTACAATATTACTTAGTAAATTACTTTTTAGTAAAATACTAAACATACACCTTGTGGTCAGAAAGTTTACATACATCTAAAACATTTAGCACCATTTTCCATGAATAAAACAGTGATAAGAATAACAACATTGAGGTATCCGGTTCTGAATTCCATTATACTACATATGTTCTTAATGATAGTTTCATTTCCAAATCCAAGGAACCCATTTAATATGGAGAAATAAAATTCACAATTATTTAAAGGTCATCAATTGTCCAATCATCATCTTTGGCAAACTATGGGTGGCTTGATTGTTTAAAAAAGTTATGGTCGATTTAGCATGCTCAGAACTGAAGACATGATGATTAGTTTCCATTACTATTTCAGGATCCACATAAAATATAATTCAAGTGGTCTAAAAAGATAAAGCTACTGGTAACAGCAGATGATTCTCATACTATCTATTATATCATGGAATAAAGCACTTGGGCTAAAAAAAATAACCTATCTTTATAATCTCACATGAAAGTTGAAGGGATATTGGTGAAACAGAGTTGCTGAAGATGGAAGACGTATATGTTGGTCACACAAGACTTGATGGAAAGCAAAGGCTGTAAAAACTAGCAATTCCTCTACTCTGGATTCTCTATAAATGATAAATAAAAAAGAAAAAAGCAGCTTAGAAGACTGGAGAAAGTAGATATCTGAAAAGAGGAGAAATAAGTGACAAACTGAGTCAATTACACAAATATCTTCAATTTTTTTTTTATATATTACCAATCACACCAAGTCTTTTCAGAGCCACTTTATCTAAATAGCACAGATAAGTCCAGTTAACAAATGTGTGCTAAAATTGGCCTACCAAAAAAGGGACAAAATCTAAGTTGAAGTACAATTGCAACATAATTAAAATTTCCCAACCTTATCCACTTGTCTGTGTGAATGAACTTAGTCCTGCCTTGTTCTTGAGTAATGAGTTCTAAGAGAGCCACATAATATCAGGTGTCCTACCACAATCATTAGATAAGAAAAAACATTTCATAGTGCTGTCCTTAGATTCTCTGCATCGGAGCTACCTGGGACATGATGATGCAGTTTTTCAGAACCCAGCCTAGAACTACCAAAGCATAATCTCTGTAGATGTAGCCTAGGAATGTAGATTTATAATAGAATTCTTATATTCAAACTCTGATGTTTGAGGACCGCTGACCTAGTATCTGGAATTAGTTTTGTATTTTCCATCCTCAAATGCTACCTCTCTACTGCCTCCTTCACTTCAGCTTTATGAATATACTCAAGTAAAAATTTTGGAAAAGTGAAGATTGAGATGCCAAGTTACCTATTAGTGAAGCCATAATTCTAAAGCAGCCAACAGTCATAGCTCTTTTCCCTCTCTCTCCTATCAACACCTGCCCCTGGACTCAGATGCAGGTGTAGAAGTGCAAGAAACTCACTTCAAATATAATGATATAGATACATGTAAAGTGAAAGAATGAAAAACAATATACCATGAAAACCTAATTAAAAGAAAGCTGGAGTGACTATATTAATATCAACTCAGCACAAACAAATTACCAAGGATAAAGAGGGACATTACATAATGATGGACATATGATGCAATGTACATAAGAATACATAATATTCCTAAATATATATGCATCAAAAATGAGCTTAAAATTCATGGAGCAAAGCTGACAAAAATGAAAGGAAGAATAGGAAAATTCACAATTATCATTGGAGATTTTAACTGTTCTCTCTCAATAGTATGAGGAGACAGAAAAGGAGGAAAGGTAAGGTTGTTCAAGAACAACACCATCAACCAACTGGATTTAATAGGTGTTCACAGAACACACAACCAAAAACACCAGAATACACATTCTTTTCACGTGCTCATGGGGTATTCATCAAGAAAGATCATATACTGGGCCATAAAATAACATCTTTTGAAAACTGAAATTATACAAAGTATACTCTTTGGCCATGAAGGAATTAAACTAGCAGTAACAGAAAGAAAATAAGAATATTTCCAAAATTTGGAAATTAAAAAAACACATTTCTAAATATCCATGGGCCCGGTGGTTCCAAGATGGCCAAATAGGAACAGCTCCAGGCTACAGCTCCAAGCGTGAGCGACACAGAAGACAGGTGATTTCTGCATTTGCAACTGAGGTACCAGGTTCATCTCACTGGGGTGTGTTGGACAGTGGGTGCAGGACAGTGGGTGCAGCCCACTAAGCGAGAGCTGAAGCAGGGCAAGGCATCACCTTACCCAGGAAGGGGTAAGGGAATTCCCTTTCCTAACCAAGGGAAATTGTGACACACAGCACCTGGAAAATTGGGTCACTCCCACCCTAATACTGCGCTTTACCAAGGGTCTTAGCAAATGGCACACCAGGAGATCATATCCTGTGCCTAGCTCAGAGGGTCCCACATGCACAGAGCCTCCCTCATTGCTAGCACAGCAGTCTGAGATCTAACTGCAAGGTGGCAGCAAGGCTGGGGGAGGGGTGCCTGCCATTGCTGAGGCTTGAGTAGGTAAACAAAGCCACCAGGAAACTCGAACTGGGTGGAGCCCACCGCAGTTCAAGGAAGCCTGCCTGCCTCTGTAGAATCCACCTCTGGGGACAGGGCATAGCCAAACAAAAGGCAACAGAAACCTCTGCAGATTTAAATGTCCCTGTCTGACAGCTTTGAAGACAGTAATGGTTCTCTCAGCATGGAGTTTGAGATCTGAGAACGGACAGACTGCCTCCTCAAGTGGGTCCCTGACCCCCAAGTAGCCTAACTGGGAGGCACCCCCCAGTAGGGGCAGACTGATACCTCACACAGCTGGGTATCCCTCTGAGACGAAACTTCCAGAGGAACAATCAGGCAGCAACATTTGCTGTCCAGCAATATTCACTCTTCTGCAGCCTCTGCTGCTGATACCCAGGCAAACGGGGTCTGGAGTGGACCTCCAGCAAACTCCAACAGACCTGCAGCTGAGGGTCCTGACTATTAGAAGGAAAACTAACAAACAGAAAGGACATCCACACCAAAACCCCATCTGCACGTCACCATCATCAAAGACCAAAGGTAGATAAAACCACAAATATGGGGAAAAAAAAGAGCAGAAAAGCTGAAAATTCTAAAAATCAGAGTGCCTCTCCCCCTCCAAAGGAACACAGCTCCTCGCCAGCAACAGAACAAAGCTGGATGGAGAATGACTTTGACGAGTTGAGAGAAGAAGGCTTCAGACGATCCAACTTCTCCAAGCTAAAGGAGGAAGTTCAAACCCATCGCAAAGAAGCTAAAAACCATGAAAAAAGATTAGATGAATGGCTAACTAGAATAACCAATGTAGAGAAGTCCTTAAATGACCTGATAGAGCTGAAAACCATGGCACGAGGACTACGTGACAAATGCACAAGCTTCAGTAACTGATTCGATCAACTGGAAGAAAGGGTATCAGTGATTCAAGATCAAATGAATGAAATGAAGCAAGAAGTTTTGAGGAAAAAAGAGTAAAAAGAAACGAACAAAACCTCTAAGAAATACGGGACTATGCGAAAAGACCAAATCTACATCTGATTGGTGTACCTGAAAGTGACGGGGAGAATGGAACCAAGTTGGAAAACACTCTGCAGGATATTATCCAGGAGAACTTCCCCAACCTAGCAAGGCAGGCCAACATTCAAATTCAGGAAATACAGAGAATGCCACAAAGATACTCCTCGAGAAGAGCAACTCCAAGACACATAATTGTCAAATTCACCAAAGTCGAAATGAAGGAAAAAATGTTAAGGGCAGCCAGAGAGAAAGGTCGGGTTACCCACAAAGGGAAGCCCATCAGACTAACAGCGGATCTCTCAGCAGAAACTCTACAAGCCAGAAGAGAGTGGGGGCCAATATTCAACATTCTTAAAGAAAAGAATTTTAAACCCAGAATTTCATATCCAGCCAAACTAAGTTTCGTAAGTGAAGGAGAAATAAAATCCTTTACAGACAAACAAATGCTGAGAGATTTTGTCACCACCAGGCCTGCCTTACAAGAGCTCCTGAGGGAAGCACTAAACATGGAAAGAAACAACCAGTACCAGCCACTGCAAAAACATGCCAAAATGTAAAGACCATCGATGCTAGGAAGAAACTGCATCAACTAACGAGCAAAATAACCAGCTAACATCATAATGGCAGGATCAAGTTCACACATAACAATATTAACCTTAAATGTAAATGGGCTAAATGCTCCAATTAAAAGACACAGACTGGCAAATTGGATAAAGAGTCAAGACTCTTCAGTTTGCTGTATTCAGGAGACCCATCTCACATGCAGAGACACACATAGGCTCAAAATAAAGGGATGGAGGAAGATCTACCAAGCAAATGGAAAACAAAAAAAAAGCAGGAGTTGCAATCCTAGTCTCTGATAAAACAGACTTTAAACCAATGAAGATCAAAAGAGACAAAGAAGGCCATTACATAATGGTAAAGGGATCAATTCAACAAGAAGAGCTAACTATCCTAAATATATATGCACCCAATACAGGAGCACCCAGATTCATAAAGCAAGTCCTTAGAGACTTACAATGAGACTTAGACTCCCACACAATAATAATGGGAGACTTTAACACCCCACTGTCAACATTAGACAGATCAACAAAACAGAAAGTTAACAAGGATATCCAGGAATTGAACCCAGTTCTGCACCAAGCGGACCTAATAGACATCTATAGAACTCTCTAGCCCAAATCAACAGAATATACATTCTTCTCAGCACCACATCACACTTATTCCAAAATTGACCACATAGTTGGAAGTAAAGCACTCCTCAGCAAATGTACAAGAACAGAAATTATAACAAACTGTCTCTCAGACCACAGTGCAATCAAACTAGAACTCAGGACTAAGAAACTCAATCAAAACCGCTCAACTACATGGAAACTGAACAACCTGCTCCTGAATGACTACTGGGTACATAACGAAATGAAGGCAGAAATAAAGATGTTCTTTGAAACCAATGAGAACAAAGATACAACATACCAGAATCTCTGGGACACATTTAAAGCAGTGTGTAGAGGGAAATTTATAGCACTAAATGCCCACAAGAGAAAGCTGGAAAGATCTAAAATTGACAGTCTAACATCACAATTAAAAGAACTAGAGAAGCAAGAGCAAACACATTCAAAAGCTAGCAGAAGGCAAGAAATAACTAAGATCAGAGCAGAACTAAAGGAGATAGAGATACAAAAAACCCTTCAAAAAAAAAAATCAATGAATCCAGGAGTTGGTTTTTTGAAAAGATCAACAAAATCGATAGACCACTAGCAAAACTAATAAAGAAGAGAAGAGAGAAGAATCAAATAGACGCAATAAAAAATGATAAAGGGGGTATCACCACCAATCCCACAGAAATACAAACTACCATCAGAGAATACTTTAACACCTCTATGCAAATAAACTAGAAAACCTAGAAGAAATAGATGAATTCCTGGACACATACACTCTCCCAAGACTAAACCAGGAAGAAGTTGAATCCCTGAATAGACCAATAACAGGTTCAGAAATAGAATCGGCAATAATTAATAGCCTACCAACCAAAAAAAACCCCAGGACCAGATGGACTCACAGCCGAACTCTACCAGAGGTACAAGGAGGAGCTGGTACCATTCGTTCTATAACTATTCCAATCAATAGAAAAGGAAGGAATCCTCCCTAACTCATTTTATGCAGCCAGCATCATCCTGATGCCAAAGCCTGGCAGAGACACAACAAAATAAGAGAATTTTAGACCAATATCCCTGATGAACATCGATGCAAAAATCCTCAATAAAATACTGGCAAACCAAATCCAGCAGCACATCAAAAAGCTTATCCACCATGATCAAGTTGACTTCATCCCTGGGATGCAAGGCTGGTTCGACATACACAAATCAATAAATGTAATCCAGCATTCAAACAGAACCAAAGACAAAAACCACATGATTATCTCAACAGATGCAGAAAAGGCCTTTGACAAAATTCAACAGCCCTTCATGCTAAAAACTCTCAATACATTTGGTATTGATGGAACTTATCTCAAAATAATAAGAGCTATGTATGACAAACCCACAGCCAATATCACACTGAATGGGCAAAAACTGGAAGCATTCCCTTTCAAAACTGGCACAAGACAGGCATGCCCTCTCTCACCACTCCTATTCAACACAGCGTTGGACGTTCTGGCCAGGGCAATCAAGCAGGAGAAAGATATAAAGGATATTCAATTAGGAAAAGAGGAAGTCAAACTGTCCCGTTTTGCAGATGATATGATTGTATATTTAGAAAACCCCATTGTCTCAGCCCAAAATCTCCTTAAGCTGATAAGCAACTTCAGCAAAGTCTCAGGATACAAAATCAATGTGCAAAAATCACAAGCATTCGTATACACCAATAAGAGAAACAGAGAGCCAAATCATGAGTGGACTCACATTCACAATTGCTTCAAAGAGAATAAAATACCTAGGAATCCAACTTACAAGGGATGTGAAGGACCTCTTCAAGGAGAACTACAAACCACTGCTCAATGAAATAAAAGAGGACACAAACAAATGGAAGATCATTCCATGTTCATGGATAGGAAGAGTCAATATCATGAAAATGGCCATACTGCCCAAGGTAATTTATAGATGCCATCCCCATTAAGCTACCAATGACTTTCTTCACAGAAGTGGAAAAAACTACTTTAAAGTTCATATGGAACACAAAAAGACCCTGCATTGCCAAGACAATCCTAAGCCAAAAGAACAAAGCTGGAGGCATTACATTACCTGACTTCAAACTATACTACAAGGCTATAGTAACCAAAACAGCATGGTACTGGTACCAAAACAGAGATATAGACCAATGGAACAGAACAGAAGCCTCAGAATACCACACATCTACAACCATCTGATCTTTGACAAACCTGAGAAAAACAAGACATGCGGAAAGGATTCCCTATTTAATAAATGCTGCTGGGAAAACTGGCTAGCCATATGTAGAAAGCTAAAATGGAATCCCTTCCTTACACCTTATACAAAAATTAATTCAAGATAGATTAGAGACTTAAATGTTAGACCTAAAACCATAAAAACCCTAGCACAAAACCTAGGCAAAACCCATTCAGGACATAGGCATGGGCAAGGACTTCATGTCTAAAACACCAAAAGCAATGGCAACAAAATTGACAAATGGGATCTAATTAAACTAAAGAGCTTCTGCACAGCAAAAGAAACTACGGTCAGAGTGAACAGGCAACCTAAAGAACGGGAGAAAATTTTTGCAATCTACTCATCTGACAAAGGGCTAATATCCAGAACCTACAAAGAACTCAAACAAATTTACAAGAAAAAAAACAACCTCATAAAAAAGTGGGCAAAGGATATGAACAGACACTTTACAAAAGAAGACACTTATGCAGCCAACAGACACATGAAAAAATGCTTATCATCACTCACCATCAGAGAAATGCAAATCAAAACCACAATGAGATAACATCTCACACCAGTTGGAATGGTGATCATTAAAAAGTCAGGAAACAACAGGTTCTGGAAAGGATGTGGAGAAATAGGAACATTTTACACTGTTGGTGGGACTGTAAACTAGTTCAACCATTGTGGAAGATGGTGTCGAAATTCCTCAAGGATCTAGAACTAGAAATACCATTTGACCCAGCCATCCCATTACTGGGTATATACCCAAACGATTATAAATCATGCTGCTATAAAGACACATGCACACCTATGCTTACTGCGGCACTATTCACAATAGCAAAGGCTTGGAACCAACCCAAGTGTCCATCAATGATAGACTGGATCAAGAAAATGTGGCACATGTACACCATGGAATATTATGCAGCCATAAAAAAGGATGAGTTCATGTCCTTTGTAGGGACATGGATGTAGCTGTAAACCATCATTCTGAGCAAACTATCGCAAGAACAGAAAACCAAACACTGCATGTTCTCACTCATAGGTGGGAACTGAACAATGAGAACACTTGGACACAGGAAGGGGAACATCACACACCAGGCCTGTCGTGGGATGGGGGGAGACGGGAGGGATAGCATTAGGAGATATACCTAACGTAAGTGACGAGTTAATGGGTGCAGCACAACAAGATGGCACATGTATACATATGTAACAAATCTGCATGTTGTGCACATGTACCCTAGAACTTAAAGTACAATTAAAAATATATATCCATGGGCCAAAGAGAAAGTCACAAGACAAATTAGAACATATTTTGAACCAAACTAAAATAAAAATACAACATATCATGATTTGTGGGATGCAGTTGAAACAGTGTTTAGAGAAAAAATTATAACATTAAATGCTTATATTAGAATAGAAAAAAGGTCTCAAATCAAAAATATAAGCTTTCTTTTTAAGAAACAAGAAAAAAAGAGTCAAATAAATGTATAGAAATTAAAAAGTTAAAAGTAGAAATCACTACATTGAAAATAGAAAAGCAAGAGAGAAAAATGAGTGAAACAAAAGCTAGTTCTTTGAAAAGATTAGTAAAATAGATAAAACTCTAGCAAGACTGGCAGAGAGAAACACAAATTTCTAATATCAAATGAAAGGAGGGATATCATTACAGACTCAGCAGATGTAAAAATGTAGAAAAAGGAAAATAACAATCCTTTTTACATAAATTCAACAATTTAAATAAAATGATAATTCCTTGAAAACCACAAACTATTGAAACTCACCAAAGATGAAATAAATAATCCAAATTGTGCTAAAATTATAAAAGAAATGAAATTTCTACTTAAACCTTTTCTGAATAAAAATCTGCAGGATCAAATGGCATAATTGAAAATGTCTACAAAACATTTAAAGAAAAAGATAACAACAAATCTATATAATTTCTCCCAGAAAATAGAAGGGGAAACATTCCCCAAAATTATTTGATGAAGCCACAATTACCCTGATAACAAAAGCAGATAGAGACAATCCTAAAAACAAAACAAAACAAAACTATAGACCAATACTGCTTATGAACACAAATGTAAAAGTCCTCAACAAAATATTAGCAAATTGAATGCAGAATTATGTAAAAAGACATATGCCACTACCAAATGGGGCTGATTTTCCTGGGAATATAGGTCTGCTTCAGTATTTGAAAAATAATCTATATAACCCACCCTATTGACAGTCTAAAGAAGAAAAGTAATAGTCATCTTAATTGAGGAAAAAACTGTTCGATGCATGTCTATTCATAGTAAGAAAAAATTAAGTAATCTAGAAATAGAAGAGAATGTTCTCAACCTGATAAAAGGTACCTACACCAAACCCCACGGCAAACATTATGCTTAATAGTGAAAATCTGAATGCTCCCCTTCTAAGACAAGGACAAGGCACCCATACCATTGCTATATAACTTTGTACTAAGAGTCCTAGTCACTGCAATGAGACAAAGAAAAGGAGCAAAAGACATAAAACTGTTCTATTTGCAGATGACATTATTGTCTATGTAAAAAATCCCAAGGAATTTACCAAAATCTTCCTAGAACTGACAGGTGAGTTTAGTAAGGTTACACAATATACAGGCAATCTACAAAACTCAATGGCATTTGTATAAGTTAGCAATGTATAATTAAAAAGTAAAAGTAAAAAAAAAAGCTGACCCCAAAATAAAATACTTAGGTATAAATCTAACAGAGCATGTACGATATATATATATGAATGATACATACATATATATGATACATACATATATGATATATATGACACCTATATGATATATGTGATACACATATATGATACACACATGACATATATGATACATACATAATATATATGATACATACATGATATATACGATACATATGATACATACATGACATATGATACATACAGATATACATGCACGATATACACGACACACATATATGACACACATAGATGATACATATATGATACATGTATGATACATATATGACACACATGATACATATATGATATGTACATATATGATACATGTATATGATACGTACATATATATGATACATGTATATGATACGTACATATATACAGAAAACTACAAAATGAGCAAAGAAATCACAGATGATCTAAATAAATATACTACGTTCATGAATTAGAAGACTCTACATAATGAAGATATCAATCATCTCCAATTAGAATCAAAATATCACTAGAATTTTTTGTAGATATAGATATGTTGATTCTAAAATTTACATAGAAAGGCAAAAGAAATAGAAAGGTAAAAAAATTTTGAAAAAATAATAAAGTTGAAAAAATAATAAAGTTAAAAAAAACTGCTCAATTCTAAACCTTACTATAAAGCTATAGTAATTGAGGTAGTAGTGTAGTATTGGCAAAGAAATAGACAAACAGATCAATGGTGAAAACAGATTTCGTGCAGAAGCATGACGTTGGATTCATACATCACACCATATACAAAAATGAATTAAAGGTTTTCATATAAAATCAAAAACAATAAAACTACTAGAAGAAAACATAGGCAAAAACCTCCACAACATTAGTGTGGGTAATGATTTTTTTAATATGATCCCAAAAGCACAGGCAACTAAAGCAAAAATAGACAAATGGGATTGCATCAAACTAAAAAGTTTCTGCAGAGCAAAGGAAGCAACAAAGTCAAGTGATAACCCACAGAATGGGAGAAAATATTTGCAAACCACACATCTGATAAGGGGTTAATATCAAAAGTACATAAGGAAATCAAACAATGTAATGCCAAAAACATTAACCTAGTTAAAAAATGGGCGAAAGATTTGAACAGACATTTCTGAAAAGACGACTTACAAATTTCCAATAGGCACATGAAAATATGCTCAGCATCACTAATCATTAGGAAAATGCAAATTAAAGCCACAATGAGGTAACACCATACACCTGTTAGAATGGGTTTATCAAAAAAGATGACACTTAAGTTGGCCAGGATGGGAAGAAAGAGGAACTCTTGCACATTGTTGGTGGGAATGTGTGGAGTACAGGTGATTTCTTTTCCAAAATGCCTGGGACCAGATATGTTTTGAATTTTGAATTTTTTGGGATTTTGGAATATTTGCAGAATATACACCAATCGAGCATCCGTAATTAAAAGGTCCAAAATTCAAAATACTCCAACAAACATTTCCTTTGAGCATCATGTTGGTATGCAAAAAGTTTTCTAGTTTGGAGAATTTAGGGTTTTGGATTTTTGGATTAGGGATCCTCAACCTGTACAGTCATTATGGGAAATGGTATGGCGGTTCCTCAAAAAACTAAAAATAGAACTATCATATGTTCCAGCAATCCCACTTCTGGGTGTATATCTCCCCAAAATTAAATCAATTGTCAAAGAGATGTCTGCACTCCCATGTTCACTGAAGCATTATTCACAATAGCCAAGATACAAAAACAACCTAAGTGTCCATCAATAGACAAATGGGTAAAAGAGCATGGTACTGCTATAAAAATAGGCATGTAGACCAATGGAACAGCATACAGAACCCAGAAATAAACTCAAATACTTACAGCCAAATGATCTTCGATAAAGTAAACAAAAACATAAAGTGGGGAAAGGACACTCTTTGCAAAAAGTGGTGCTGGGATAATTGGTTAGCCACATGTAGAAGAATGAAACTGGATCCTCATCTCTCACTTTATACAAAAATCAACTCAAGTTGGATTAAGGACTTAAATCTGAGACCTAAAACTAAAAATCCTAGAACGTAATATTGGAAAAACCCTTCTAGATATCATCTTAGGCGAGGATTTCATGGCCAAGAACCGAAAAGCAAATGCAATAAAAACACAGATAAATAGCTGGGACTTAATTAACAGCTTTTGCATGGCAAAAGGAACAGTCAGAAGAGTAAACAGACAACCCATAGAGGGGGAGAAAATCTTCATAATCTATTCTATTTTTAGTTTTTTTGAGGAACCTCTATAACATTTCCCATAATACATCTGACAAAGGACTAATATTCAGAATCTACACAAACTCAGACAAATCAGCAAGAACAAAACAAACATAAAACCAACATATGAAAAATGCTCAACATCACTAATGATCAGGGAAACAACCCCATTAAAAAATCCCATAAAAAAAAGTGGGCTAAGGACATGAATAGATAATTCTCAAAAGAAGGTATACAAATGGCCAACCAACATATGAAAAAATGCTCAACATCACTAATGATCAGGGAAATGCAAATCAAACCACAATGCAATACCACCTCGCACCTGCAAGAATGGCCATAATCAAAAAATCAAAAACCGGTAGATGTTGGCATGGATGCAGTGATCAGGGAACACTTCTACACTACTAGTGGGAATGTAAACTAGTATAGCCACTATGGAAAACAGTGTGGAGATCCTTAAAGAACTAAAAGTAGAACCACTATTTGATCCAGCAATCCCACTACTGGGTATCTACCCAGAGGAAAAGAAGTCGTTACACAAAAAAGATACTTGCAAACACATGTTTATGGCAGCACAGTTCGCAACTGCAAAATCGTGGAACCAGCCCAAATGCCTGTCAATCAACGAGTGGGTAAAGAGACTGAGATCTATATTTATGAGATACTGTGATATATAATATATATAGATATCTATATATATGTATAGCTATATCTATATATACAAACAATGGAATACTACTCAGCCATAAGAAAGAATGAATTAATGGCATTCGCAGTAACCTGAATGGTATTGGAGACTGTTAAGTGAAGTAACTTCAGGAATGGAAAACCAAACATCATTTGTTCTCACTGATATGTGGGAGCTAAGCTGTGAGGATGCAAAACTATAAGAATGATACAATGGACTTTGGGGACCAGGGAGAAGAGTGGGAGGGGCGCAAAGGATAAAAGTCTACAAGTAGGGTGCAGCGCATACTGCTTGGGTGATAGGTGCACCAAAATCTCACAGATCAGCACTAAAGAACTTACCCATGTAACCAAACACCCCCTGTACCCCAATAACATATAGGAAAAAGAGAAAAGGTAGCATGTACATATAATGTAATACTATTCAGTCTTATGAAAAGAAGGAAATCCTAACCTTTGTGACAACACAGATGAATCTAGAGGACATTATGCTGAGTGAAATAAGGTGGGCGCAGAAAGACAAATATCGTATGATCTCACTTATATGTGGAATCTAGAGAAGTAGAGAGTAGAATGATGGTTACCAAAGGCTGGGACAGGGAATGGGGAAGGAATGGGGAGTTGTTGGCTAAAGGATATAAAGTTTAAGATAGACAGGAAAAATAAATTTTGAGATATATTGCACAGCAGGGTGACTATAGTCAATAATTTATTGTGTACTTCAAAATATCTAAGACCATAAATTTGAAATGTCTCACCACAAAGATGCTAAACAAGTGAGGTGATAAATATGTTAATTGTCTTAATCATTCTACCCTGTATACATACATAAAAACATCACATTTTATCCCATATGTATAATTATGATCTGTCAGTTAAAAATATAAATCAAAAATAACTGCTAAATAAAATTTAAAAAATGAATTCAGAGAAAGTATTACCATTTGATTTTTGATAAAGGTGCACAAACAATAAAGGATAGTCCTTTCAAAATTACATTTAAATTATTAGACATCCATATGTAACAAAATGAACATTTACCTAAACTTCACACCTTATGCAAAATTAACTAAAAAGGTTCATAGCTCTAAATGTGTAATGTATAAACTACAGAACTTTTAGAAGAAAACATAGAATAAAATCTTTATTACCTAAGGTTAGGCAAAGGTTTCTTAGACATGACATCAAAATCACAATCCACAGAGAAAAAGATAATCTGGATGGCATCAGAATAAAAAGAAATTTGCTCTGTGAAAGATACTGTTAAGAAAGGGAGAAAGCTAGCTACAGAGTGGTAGAAAAATAATTACAAATCACATATCCAACAAAAGGCCTGTAACTGGAATGTATAAAGAGCTCTCAAAACTCAACAATTAGAAAACAAACCAGTTTAAAAATGGGCTAAAGACTTGAACAAACACTTTATTAAAGAGGATACACGAATGGCAAATTAGCAAATGAAAGTATGTCCATTTCTATTAGCCAATATGAAAATGCATATTAAAAATTGTGATATGATATTAGAATTGGTAAAATGAAATGTACTAATACTAGAGAGGATCTGGAGCAACTAGAAGTCTCAGACCTTGCAGGTGAGAATGCAAAATGGCAAAGGCACTCTGGAAAATGGTTTGACAGTTTCTTGTAAAGGTAAACACATACTTACCATATGATACAACAATTTCACTTCTACATTCTTACCCTAGAGAAATAAAAATATATATTCCCACAAATGTCTGTAAAAAAATTTTATTAGCAAGTCTATTCATAATTGCCCCCAAATGGAAACAACTCTAATGTTCTTCAATGGTGGATGGATAGACAAACTATGATGCATCTAAACAATGTAGCACCACTCATCAGTAAAAAGAAATGAGCTATTGATCCACACAACTTGGATATAAAAGGAAGTAGGTTGAGTGAAAGAAGCCAGTCTCAAAAAGTCACTGTATTTTTTCACTATATGACATTTTCAAAAGACAAAAAATATAGTTACGAAATACAGATCAGTGGTTATTTGGGTAGAAGAGTTGGAGACAAAAAGGTAGTATGAAGTTTTTTGTGGTGATCGAACTGTTCTGTATCCAGATTGTGGTTGTGATTACATGAATCTATACATGTGTAAAAATGTATAGAACTATACACCAAAAAAGTCAATAGGTTATACATGTTTTGTAAGCTACTTTTTTCGAGCATGACTATATCAAACATATCTTTTCTCATCACTAAATTTAAGTCTTTTTCATAAGAAATATCATTAATGAATTTATAAAAAGTAGTGTCAGTGTGTTGGGAAGGCACAGAAAGCTAAATTTAATTGAAATGAGGACTGAGTGGGAGATAAAGTAGAAACAAAATAAGTGGAAAAATCACATTTGGGTGTAATAAGAGAGTGACTATGTGTTACCAGGAAGGAAAGATAGGGTGAGGGATGTGTTTTTGGTTTTTTTTAAAGAAGGTAGAGATTTCGGCACATTTAATCTCAAGTAGAAGGAGCCAGCTGAAAGGAGTGATCAGATATAAGAGAAAGCAGCTGGAATAATTAGTAGACTGAACTCCCCCAGAAGATAGGAGGAGAGAGGACCCAGAGTGCAGGCAGAGGAATGAGCCTTGGATTTGAGGAAAGTATTTATTACATTATATATAGCGGGGAGGGAGATTAGGGATGTTAATGGGTTTGGTGTGTTGGAAGTTGAGAAAGTTATGTTCCGATGGTGTCTGTATTTTCTGTGTAGAAGGAGATGAAGTCATCTCATAAGAGAGTGAGGATTAGGGAGAAAAGATGGAAGGTTTCAGGAGAATGGAGAGGGATTGAAAAAGTTATTATAAAGAAAGTTGATATGAAATACGTGGTAGGATTTCTCATCTTCATTGAGAGTTCACTAATAGTTTTCCCTACCTGTGAGGGATAGTGTCTCTTACAGAATATTTAGTAAGTAGCTTGTCAGAGATACTAATCTGCATTTAAAATAAAAGTACTTTTATCATAAAAACATTTACATGAAAATGATCAGTGAGATTTGATGGTCATAAAATTGCACAATTGAAATGTCATTCTGGATATGACCTTGGTAGCCTCTGAAGAGATCTTTAACAAAGGAAAGAGAAATGAATGAAATTACAATGTTAAGTTAGAGTACATTATGATTCATTATTTCAAATTCAGTGTTGGTTATTCCTGCATGCATAAGGTAGAATGGCCTTGTATACACTCTCTCAGAATAAATCCTTGCATTGCAAGTACTTAAGTCAATGTCAATAAGTTGTGAAAGGAAAGAATAAAACAGTGAACAGTGATCTCTAAAGAGACTTGAAAAAGTGAACAATCAGAAAAAGGCTTTTGCTGTGTAATCAGTTTTTGAAAAGACAATCATTGTTTTGTTAGGAATGTTAACGCCGCCTTCTCTAGAAAGGACATAAATGGATAGTATCAGGGGCTTCCCTTGGGAATTTATGCATAAGAAATGATTAGGCTCCCATTTATTTGATTTGTTAACACCTCTCAGGAAAATTAAAAATACGTGGTGGTACCAATAAAAGTTCTTTTGGGAAAAATGCCTATTTAGTATTGAGAAAGGAAAAAAAACATGCTTTTGATTAAGAGGAAAGAATTAAGAAATAAATGAGGGACCTAGATTCTAATTTAAATGATCTCCCAACTTCTCTCTCCCCATCTATGTTAGCTCACCCCAACGAGCCTCAGTCTTATCAGAAAATGTAGCTGGCTCTTGCATGTCTACAACTAGATTAGAAATATACTTCAGTAAAAAAGAAGCCACCATTCAGTTAGACAGATTTTGCATGGTTCTGATTTTTTTCCTAAAGAAATAAGTTTTCCATAAATACTATAAAAGACCCTTTGGGAACTCAAAGAAGCAGGGATTTCCAGAAATTATACCCTGGGATGTAATGAGGCTAGTATTAAAACTATTGTTTAGTTGTTCTATCATTCTATTGGTAATGGTAACAAGAGATAACCAGAATATTAATCTCCAGTTAAAAGTGTCAACAGTAATAACACTAAACCCCACTGATAAACATTACAGCTTTCCCAAAATATGACAACCAAGGTTAGTTAGGATAATCTCCAAAATATAATATATGCTATATACAAAGCCAGTTTTATAGAATTCAGTTTCTGTGCCTCAGTTATGTTCCAACAATATATGCACATGTATGTATATATTTGTATGTACACATATTGTTTTGTTTTGTATCCTGACACCAAATAACCAATTTGACAGAAATATTTATCCTTAAACCAGCCCTTTTGTTATAAAAAGTTTTCTTTACAAAAATCAGAGTTTCTATAAGATCACAATAATTAATTTTGCCAAAATTATAAATGAACATGGACCCAAAAAACGCTTGGACAAACTTATCATTAAAAGAACACTTCCAAGGCTAGTCCCAATGCAGTGGTGTTTACAACTAATTGATCACAAGCAGTTGCAGATTTCTTTGTTCCTTCTCCACTCCTAATCCTTCAATTGACTAGCCTTAAAGAAAACTTAAAAAAAAAAAAAAAAGTAACACGTCCTTCCAGGACTGGTTTTTCTAAGATCCAGTCTATGCACTGGCTACTAAGATGTGAAAACATAATTCTACCAGGAAATGTTGACATTCTTTAATATTATTTAAACTCTCCACATATTTGACCAGTGATGTGTCCAATACATCTATAATAAAAATAAAAAACTAATAGCAAAGTAGTTGTTCTATTTTTATAGTACTTGCTCTAATTTCCTCTATTCTGAATCTAAGGAATGATTTTAATCACCCTGTAAAGTTTCCTTACATGTTTTTTTCACATTTCTCAAAATATTCTATTAGAAAAAGCAGCTCCTCCTTCCACTCTCAGCCCAGCATAAATACTCTGCATATCCCTTACTTCTTTTCCCTGTTTATCCATTGAAAGTTGAGCTGAACAGTGTAAAACTCTATTTCGGAGTCACAGAATTGACAGCCGTTTCAGGAAAAATCCATTGTCTGCTATATGCTGGTGGTAAAATTGCAATGAAAGGGGTTCATGTTTCCTGATTTTTGCCCAGCTTTAATAGAGTTTTTTTTTCATTTGATAAATATCTATTACAGAGTGGAACATAATACAATTAAAACAGTACCTTGGGACAATGTGACTAGACATAAGTCATGAAGAAAGAATGAGTATTAAGACCTCCGGCCTCGGACTCTGCTGGAAGAAGTGAAATGTGTGCCAGCTGAGGTACAGCAATCAGATGTCCCCTAGTTTCTCAAGTACTGAGTCAAAGGATACTGGGAGGAGAGGTTGACAGGAGTGAATGCTACTATATATTAAATGTTATATAGCCGTTAAGAGAGGACTATCAAACTACACCCTCTGGGGAAAGGCAGACGGGAGAAAAATGCTCATATGGCTAGAAAGCTAAGACTGCAGAAATCACAGGAATTCGGTTCCGTATGCACTCACTGAATAATGAAATAGTACATTTAGAAATTAATTTTATACGTCATTCATTGTTATACAAAAAGCTAAAATATAATTGTTTTCAAATCATTATAAAGATTAGAAACTATCTCCATTATTTTCATAGCAGAGTTCTCCAGACGACTTAAAAACTGGGCTCCAATTTTAAGACAAAGGAAAAAAGTGTCTGTTTTAAGAATAGTTCTCATAGCAGATTAGGAATTATACTAAAACACAGCAAAACGAACATTAGAACACATAAATATTAAAGTCTCACCATAGTAATGATACTACAGAGATATAAATGCTCATATATTAAGGGAAGCGGAAAGTGGGTGTATTAGTCCATTCTCACGCGGTTAATAAAGCCATACCAGAGACTGGGTAATTTATAAAGAAAAAGAAGTGTAATTGACTCACAGTTCAGCATGGCTGGGAAGGCCTCAGAAAACTTACAATCATGGCAGAAGGAGAAGCAAACACATCCTTTTTCACGTGGTAGCAGGCGAGAGAATGAGTGCTCAGCGAAGGGGAAGTCCCTTATAAAACCATCAGATCTCGTGAGAACTAACTCACTACCACAAGAACGGGATAGGGGAAACCGCCCATGATTCAATTTTCTCCACCTGGTCCCTCCCACAACAGGTGGGGATTATGAGAACTACAATTCAAGATGAGATTTGGGCGAGGACACAGCCAAACCATATCAATGCGGAAAAAGGTCTGTAGTCGGCCACTTGAAGAGATCCCTGTCCGGGTCTCCCTTGCCTGAATTTAGGGATTTGAGGGGCACTTGGTAGACCCTTTCAACAGTGCTATTCCATCTTGTTCTAGCTCCTTCATCCACCATTTGAAATTAATGGCACTGGGCTAAGGTTGGGCTTTCTAATGATTCTTTGAAAAATGAAAATTGAGGAAGGGCCATATAATTAACAGCTGTTCTTATCTGAAGTAGATCAGTGTGGCATATCCTTTCTGAGAAGAGATCTCTCCTGGAATAGGAAGCAGGAACTACCCAGTTTAGCTGAGGGTGGAGAAGAAAGAGAAAATTGGAGATTGAAGCTCAGACTAGAAACATAGCTCCCAAGGGTAAACTTCAAGACATGAAGGGCTGGTGGAGGGAGGATGTGAGGGCACTGCCAGCAGTGAGAGCTGATGCTGCATGGGGAGGTATTGGGCACCAGAGGCACAAGACAGGCCTGGACTGGCAGGAATTGATCCTGCACCCACTGGGAATTTGCTGCAGACTCAGCAAAACTTAACCCAAGGGGAGACAGGACAACTGATTCCCTAATTGCATGTGTAAGAACTCTGATTTCACAAAGTGCATGCCCTCCCCTACCACACACACATCAAAGATATGTGGACAGGATTTTCAAATTGGAGTGTGCAAATTGTGCACAGGCATGAAGAATCACTTTCCAGATCCTCAACTTTTATATATGTATTTTTCTAAAATTTATCTGCTTAGGAATGTACCTATAGTCAGGGACACATTTCATGCTGGCACTCCTTTCCAGAACAAAGCTTTTCACCAAAGTTTACAAAAGAAGGGTACACCTTTCACTTAATCTGAACTGAATCCCTCAATCAGGGTAGAAAAACTTCTTCGAGTCTCCACTCAAAGGAACAAAACAAAATATTAGTATGAGCAAAGCCTCTTTTAATCAGGGCCCCCTTCACATAAACTCATTGTAGGACTTCAAACTTTCCCTGTCTAATACACATTTCTCTAAGACTGAAAGTCCGCATTAGAAGTGGAGTGTTTTGGCCTTTGTTAGATGTTGTCATTTCATATAGTCTGTAGAGTAGGGTAGCAGGAGTGATGATACCGCGTGTCCTACCCAATCCCTGAGACTGACAGATACTTTGTCAGAAGAAACGTTGCCCATGGTGGCAGTGACTCTGGTGGTTAGAGGTTTTCTCTTATATACTAGTTTTGAAAGCAGCATTTAGTTTCTTCAACATGAACTTGCTAATTATGAGCATTTAAAAATTTATAAGATAAAGGTTACTAGTATTTTAAAATTTGGGATATGCTTATTTGATTTTCATAGCATGCACTCTTCACAAATGAAGGTTTTAGAGTGATTTTTAAAAAAATAGGCCAATAGTCAATGTGTACCATTTTTCTTTTTATATTTTCTGTTCATTGGTCTTATATTCCAGCTATAGGAAATACAGGACCAATGAAAGTTTTCACATGTTAATATGATAACTCCTACAACTACTAATATTGAATATATTCAGTGTTCCAGGTTCCATGCTGCAGGGCCTTATACAGTAGCTTTTTAAATGGCAGAAGATGGGATTCAGACTAAGGTAGTCAGATCCTAGAGCCCAAACTTTTTTTGTTTGTTTGTTTTTATTGTACTACATGAGTTAATATTTTTGTTGTTTCCGAAGTACAAGCATGCCATTTCAAAACATTTTTCAATCTCAATCCTAAAAGGTAAGACAGTTATCTTACAAAAGTACCTTGGGTAGAATTTAGCACATCACAGGGATTTAGGAAATATTCATTTGTGATCTCCTTCCTGTCTTAAAAGGAAATTTATTTGTCTATTCCATATGAAATCCAATGCTTGTCTTGAGAGGAAGACTTTTTATTATATTTTTATAGCTTCAGTTAATGCTCAGATTTAGGAGTTACAAATAACATGATAAAATTTATAATTTAAGCACTCTAAATATCAGACATTCCCAGTTTGAGGAAATAAATCAAAAGTAACCAATGAATGCCTGATGGGAAATCCTGATGCTGTAGAGATACAGAGGTGCCCGGCAATGCCAAGAGCCATGCCCAAATGCCCAAGGGGACCAGGCTTGTAAGGACTCATGAGAATTGCCCTAGTGAGCTTCTCAAATGTCATGGGATTTTCAGAGGCACTGAAACAGCTGCCAGATGTGTCTCTGGATTTGCATAGAGAAGGGAAGCATCATGAAAAAGTTTCTATAACTGAATTCTGAGTTTTCTCGTGAACTACGGGTCTCCAAGGGAGTCAATCTGGAGCTATAAATAATAGGTCATGTGAGGTAAAATCAGCAGAGAGAAGAGTCCTGGAAAAGCAGGGTCAGCTGAGTAGCCTGGGTTTTAGGGGAGTGGTGAGTAGTTCCATGAATAGGTTGTGGCTGCATGTGACCTTTCCCATTATGTTCTTCCCATATCCATGCTCCTCCTTCTATCCCTTTACATTCAAACAGCCCTGTCTTGGCTGGTATCTGCAGAACCACAGGCAGCCTTCCACATGCACCTGCAGCCCAATAGCCTAGAAGTTCCATGGGCTACAAATGGTAAGTAGGAGAGTATCAGTTGGTCACTAGAGCAGAAGGATGGCCAGACGAGTAGACAACAGTTGGGAAGCCTAGAGACCTATGAGCAACATCCCTGGTCCATGCTTGAACTTTCCACCCTTTGTGGGTCCCTAGAGGGACTAATTAGGAAGATGTATCCTAGGACAAGTCTAGACCACCTGCTAAGCAAGGCAGTGCAGTAGGAACTAGACTTTTCAGATTTATGATGTTTATGTAAATGTTACACATTTTCAGTCACAATCAGGCATATCCAAGAGAAATTTGTATTTCACATTAATTTAAGTAGAACTTGCTGAAGACATGATGCTAGAATTCATGTTTAGATAAAACTTTTAGGAAAGGCATTGGGAGAGATATCTGCAGGGAGGTAGATGTTTCAGAGCTTCATAGTTCACTATAAACCTGCACATATGGTCAGGCTCCTGCCTATAGCATACAGATGAAAACTATCAAGAAAAGGCTCAACTGAAAATAAAAGCACTCAGAACCCAGAACCTATCTAGGTGTGTATGCTTAGTCAGTATTGGCATAAACATAAGAAGAACAAGAAATTCCTCCAAGGTACAAGTTAACCATTTATTATCTCCTTAGTCTAATCACATAATGCCTAACACCTCTATGACACTCACTAAGACTGCAGGTTTGGATATATTATCCCACTGAACTTTCAACTACTATGGAATTCTGCTAAAAAGTTATCTAGGAACATGACATTTCCACTTGTTTAAATTTTCTCTTTTCTTCTGTTTAAGCTACTTTATTTTCTTCAGGGAGAATTTTTAAAATACTACCTTGAGTCAAGAAGACAAAGAAAGTAAATTGCTTATGATTTGAAAGCCATACCTTTACATTCACGGATTGATGGTCTTTCAACCTAACTCACTATGATATTATGTTTGATCATTTTTCCCAGGTAAGTGAAAGTCACCCAGTGATGAACTGATTCTGTGCACTTATTGCTTCCTTTTCTCTCCAGTATGCCTCAGGAATTGGATCATTAGTACAGTAAAATAGCTGTAGTCTTGCTCTGTACATAGTGTTGTACAGGCCAGTGAATCACTGTGAGATGCTTTTACTCTGTGCTCATTTAGTGCTCCTTTCCAAAGAATAGTAGTTTAGAACTGCCTGAGGTCAGTCTTCTCATTTAAGTCAGAAAATGGACATTGCTTTAGATCTGAAAAAAAAGGAAATAAAAAATAAAATAGAAATAGGAAAAAATAATTCATGTCCCCAGTGAACTTGGCATTTGCTTCAGTGCAACTAGACATAGATCTAGACTGCTGCATAATATAAACAGTTTTGCTTTGCCATTGGTCCATGTGGCTGCAATTTTAATGGACATTAACATCTTAATATATTAAAGTCAAATGAGATTTGATTATGAGGAAAGTTTATGCAGTCATTATGAATAAAAATGATTTAAATGGAAAGTGCTAATGTTCACAATATAAATTTGCTAATTGTCTTTCTGTGGCAAATATCATTACTATAATAGGCACTTATAGTTACATTATATGGTACAGAAACATTAGAAAATTTGATCTTAAAACAATATTTTAGCATTACATCTTTCTTTTTCAAAACTACTAACATCCTTCATGTTGGGAAACATCAATGCTACTCTAAATGTGTCAGCATTTGTAAATGCCTTGAAGATGAAAAATGCACTCATGGGCCAAGTAGAATCTTTCAAATCCCCTTTTAAAGGAAAAATGGCTTTCACTAGCTTTTGAATTTGACTCACAGAACAACTTGTAAGATTTAACAATAAACTTACCATAAAATATAACATCCATGTTATCTCTAATACTAATGGCAATGAATGGGCTTTTGATTTTTGATCTGATCATCTCACATAAAGTGATTTTTAAATAATTCACAAAATAGTCTCCATTCCTCAGGTGTAAGAATGTCTTCTACAAGAAAAAATGTGTGGGATCCAAAAACTTTATGATTCCATTAAGACCATATACACATAAAATGAGAGAGAAAAATGTATACAACCACTCAAATATTCAGACATGTTGTATGATGATTTGGTTTTTATTTCAGAGAGAAAAGGAGGGTTGAATTATTTTTGGTCTTGATTTGTTGAAGCCACTGTCTCACACTCCCACCTAGTTTTGAATGTGTAAATGTCGTATATTTGCTCTAGGTAGATAATAACCAATCAGTAATCAGGGTTAGGAGTTCCGGGTCCATTCTTTAGTGGACAACTATCATGCTATGTTGCTTATCTAACTCTCTGAGCTCTTTAAATTAAAAAAAAAAAATTAATCTCATTCTATTCTTAAGTAGTACTGGAAAATCATGCAAGAATGTCTAGACATCTAGAAAGAGTTCAGCACACAAGTACACTACAAATAACATCATGCCCATGGGACACAAACTTATCCTATGGACTATATTTAAATAGAAATTTTTCTGTCCCATCTCCATTTCCTTGTTGTCAATAAGTGTAAATTGCATTAAGAGAACAGTAGTAAAGTCAATTATCTTCTTTATGGTCATGAAGATGACATATAATCTCTTGGTCAATGTAAATTAATTTATCATAATTCATTTTACCAAATATATTTAATATACGTATTCATTAATTGAATACTTACTGATGCCATATTAGGTAACCAGCATAGTTCTAGGGAATAAGTATATAGAAATAAAGCTGCAATTGTGTTATTGTTCTCAAATAACTTCAGTATACAGGTTAAGTACATTGACAGAGGAATATACAGGTTTGAAAAGGGAAATGTAGGAGAGCTACTTGAATGAGGTGAGGCATTCAAGAAAAGAAGATTCTCGAAGTGGGCTATGCCTGATCAATATTTGAAGTTGGAGAAAGAGTCATCTAAAAAAGGAAGCAGGGTATTGGTATTTCAGAGAAGTAGAACAGTACGTGAAATGATTCAAGACATGGCAAACTAAAGGAAATTTTGTCTTGGTTTGACATTAGTGTGCAAAGGAGGGCATGATGAAAAGACCTCATCACAAAAGACTTTGCCTTGAGTTTGGAGTTTATTCTAAAAGAAAAGGAGATAGCTGTATTGAAGAATTTTATGGAGAAAGAATATGATCAGGTATGCTTTTAAGAGTTTCACCTCTTACATTATTATGAAGAATTTGATAGGAGGTCAACACAAGATATTATGTGAGAAATAAGGATCTGTCCCAAGGCAGTGACATGAACATGGAGAGTAGAGAAGACCTTATGAGAAGAGTTGGTAACCTTTAAGATGAAAGTAGCAAAGGGAGGATCTAGGTTGAATTATTCGTTTCAGACCTGGGTCATTGTAAGGAATCCTGGTGTTACTCACAATATTAGGGAATGTTTCTAAGAGTAATTGTGATGAGAAGTGTTGAGTAAAAACAGTTGAATATAAGACTATTGTGGGGTCAGGCACTGTGGCTCACACCTGTAATCCCAGCGCTCTCTGAGGTTGAGGCAGGAGGATTGCTTGAGCCCAGGAGGTCGAGGCTGCAGGGAACCATGATTGCAACGCTGCACTCAAGCTTGGGCGACAGAGTGAGGCCCTGTCTCTAACAACAATAACAACAACAATAACAACAAAAAGATTACTATGGAATATACAATGACTTCTAGGTAATTTTAAATATAGAACCAGAGTTCAGGAGAGATAACTGAGATGGAAATGTGGATTTTGGAATCTTTGACATGCATATCTGAGTATAATTATCCAGGGAGATTGTATACAGAGAAAAATAACAAAAAATCAATGAGAAGATGTAGAGAGCACTGACCATTAAATAATACACAGCAGAAGACCTAAAAGTGCAAACTGAGAAATGGCTGGAGAGATAAGAGGGAAGCTAGGGAGTAATGACTGTCTGTGGAAGTCAAGTGAGGAAAAATTTTAAAATTTGGAAAGGGGTCAAAATAGATGAGTACTATGGAAATGCATTGATAACAAGAATGTACATTATAATGACCTATTTAATTAGGATATTTAATAGGATGATAGGATGAGGACTGAAGTTGATAGAGAAGTAGGTGAGAAATAAAGAAGAAAAGGCTGAATGTGCATAATGCATCCCAGAATTTTTACAAGGTGTTAGGCAGGATGTGATTTTCAATGGAATATGCGAGGTGCTATTCTATTGGAGGTGCTAGAAATACACCATTTCAAATATACATATTCCTATGTCTCTTAAGTACCTAAGAAGCAAATCAGTTTTTTCCAGTGCATTAGACTCTCTGTTTGTAAATTTGCTGATCCCTGTAGCCATTCCTACATGTACAAGGCATTTCACTGAGAAGTGAAAATGTAGCCAACAGCAAAGCATTTAGGCTGCACAACATCTGGCAATCAGTTTGAAAGACTTTTTTCACTCAGTTGATTAGTAGCTCTGGTCTAACACAAACCCATCCTTTATTGCCCTTCAGTTCACAATGACAGCAAAATCTGTTAGAGATAGTATGTTTTGGGGGCATGTGAGGCAACATGAGTTTTGGACAAATGAGCTCCATTTAAGTCCATTCTGGAAGTGGCTAAGTTGACTATGTGTGTTTTTTCTGGGTGTTAAGAATATATTAAATGCAAAAAGAAGAGACCAGAAATATCACTGTATCATTATTTATTTAACATATTTATTTAATCTTTAGAAAGATTTTATGTCAGGAACTGCCCCCAGGTACTAAGTAGCCCAGGATCTCCAATACATGTAACAATAAACAAAACAGGCAAAAATATAGGCCCTAAATGGGCTTACATTTTAATACAGAGAGGGGAAACTACAATAAACAAAAGTAAAATAATTGTATGTTAAGTGGTGAAGACCTCTGGGGAAAAAATAGTTAATAAGCAGGGAAAGGGTGCTAGAATTTTTATCTGGGCGATGGGGGAAGGGAAGATGAAATATGAAATAGGATAACCCCACTAAGAAGGTAATATTTAATTAAAGACCTAAAATTATTGTGGGATTAAGTTATGGAGATACCTGGAGAAAGAAAAAAGCAAAAGAGTATGAAAGGGTGAGTGCCTGCCATCTTCTAGAAACAGAAGGATAAATATGGCTGGAGAGAGATTTAAAAAAGAAGAAAGTAGTGAGAGATAATATCATAGAAATAATGTAAAGAGAGACTCTAGACCATTGTAAGGTCTATATTGAGTGATTTTCAATAGGAAAAACAAATTCTAGAGTTCTAAGGAACATCTTAAAATCTTAAAATATATCATTTACCTGTTAGTCTATCCTTTCTTTTGAGGGTGGTACTTCTGCAAATCACCTCCCAGATCTTCTTGGCACCATCATAGAATACCTTTCTTCTCAGAGACTAGAGAAATTGACTATGCACTTCTCTGAGAGTGAAGAGATAGTTTCAGGAGATACACTGAAGGCAGTCTTTGTGCCATTCAAAAAGGCTGATAGTGAGAGCAACACGGAAATTTGAAAGAACCTTTTCCAGAACTCAAAGAGAAATCTATGGATTGAAATCAGTTTCTGTATTTTGTTAGCAAAACATTCCCTAGGAAAAAGAAAGCTTTCACATGAGAATTTTTGATATATCTCAAAAATGTACTCTTTTGCAACTAAAATACAACCCTATAAATAATATCTCCTCAAACGGAATATGCTTCTTTGGACAAAGAAAGAGGAGAAATGCTGAAGAAAATAAGCTCTGTGGATCTTCCACATAATATTTTTTTACCATTCGTATTATTGTGATGGCTTTTAATTGCCTTCTTGAATATTCCTGAAGTGGTATTTTCAACTGGAGTTTATATATTAAACTGGTTCACAGAAAGAGTAAAGAATAAGGACAGTTAGGTAAAAAGTATTTCGTACCACTAACTTAATCAATGGTGGCTTCACCTATTGTAGAACCAGTGTATAATTTTATACAGTATGTAGCCACGGGTCTGGAAACCTGGGCTTTTATCCTGACTATGCTATTAACTAACATTTTAATACTCTAGATCTTCATTTTCTCACCTGTAAAATAAGCAGTTGAATGGACAATAACCACAGCTTCCTTGTTAGGTGATCTATAAAAATTGGCTGCCATGGGTAGAGTTGTGTCCAGCTTCTCTAACAAGAACCAAGCTTAGTAATCCTTTAGTGTTAATTTACCCAGAGATGCCACTTACACAGCACCGTACCCACTCCTCATTTTTCTCCCACAGCTATTATAGACCACATACTTCTCCCTAGCCAGAATTCAGCGTCAAAATCTTCTTTTTTCCCCTGACAGTGTCTTAGGCAACCATAACCAAAATAATGGGAGATGGCACTCAAGTTGCAAGCAATTTGCTACTTATCATTAGGGGCATGGTTATATTGAAGGCAACAGTTCCTAGTATAGCTAAAAAGAACACTTACATCCCATCAACCCTTTCCTCCCATCTCTAAAGCATTGTAAGATGTCATCAGTTCCACCAGCATAAAGCAGTTGCTGATACCCTGGGCATAACCAAAATGGATCAATTAGCTTTACAATTAAAGAGACGTAAATGTATAGAATTCATTTCCCTTCTTTATGAAGTCGGCCTCTGTCCTGAGAGAAAAGTCTTCCACAAAAGTAACAAACTCACACCTTCAACAAGTAGAGATACTAGTGATTTCTTGATCTTTATCATCCTGTCCACTTATTTTGTTAATCTCCAAATGTATAGAAGCTTAGACCAAGGAGCTATGTTTGTTTCAGTTCTGATGAAAAGCCCTAACAATGTCATTAGATAACTGTGATAAATTTTAATCTGATGACAGCTTGTGACCCACAAATTGCTGTTTAAAATTAAAATGCATTTAAAATAAAACTGGCAAGAGAACTATAATATTAAACTTGCAATCTGTTGTGATAAAACACCAATATATTTCACCATATTAAATATGAATACAATGAATATTCAGCATCTTGCAATTGAAATATAAAAATGCCCTTAAATGCATTGTCTTATTAAATTAAAATTGGTTGATTAATCTTACTTTTTATCTTTGTTTTGCAGTTAAAAAGTTGAAGTAGAGATGGATTGGATTGGCTTTGGTAATACACCCTTTGGCAGAGCTCCAGGTATAATTTGGGCTACAAGCTTTTAGGTTTCTCATTTGATGAGCAAAAGTCCTCTATTTTTCTCATCCCAAATATTCATCTACAGTAAATTAAGACATGTTTTTCACATGCTTAAGTTTATTTATAACTTTTAAGATATAATTACTCAAGGTGTATTAAATGTTATCTTTAAACTTTTTTATATGTTAGTTTTGAAAAAAATGACTACACTGCTATTGTTGGCAGACCAACTAAATCATTGCTAACTTAGTAAGAATTGAGATTTTTCTGTAATGAATGTTTGTATCAGTCTATTATTAAGCAATACTATAAATAAAACTCAACCCAATGTGTATGTTTTTGTCCCACATTTCAGCATTGAAGAATTGTATATGGTAATGAAAGAACTCACTACAGCTGTTTGCAAATAATTTAATAATCAAGTCATAGCTATTTTCTGGTTTTCAAAATGTACCAAAGAACTATTGAAAACCCCACAATATAACATCATAATTATAACAATTAACATGTGTATTTAATAATAGCTTTAATAACCCTATGCATTATTTGCTCAAAAGATTCATGATACATTTAAATAATAGCATTAGCTGGAATAAGAAAGAACCATATTTCACTCCCACTATTGTACACAGAGAATAAAATTCACCCACTCTTTTAAAAAAGATACCGCAAGGATTGTAATTTCAAACAATTATTTTTACTCATTACCCCTAGAACATAGTATACGCTCAGCAAATGTTGGTTGAAGGAATGAATGGATATGTGTGATTGGATGAGAAGCACACTCAGGGAAAATGCCTAGTCTCTGGTTGTTACAGGACTGCTGCATGGACAACTGCTGTCACAGTAGGGTTTCTAAAATATCTCTGCCACATTTTATTTCGGTTCATGTGTATGTGACAATGATAAGGAATTCAGCCCAGCAAGTCCTCTGCATAAAATAGAGGTGCTATGTATCCAAAAAGCAGGGACACCACATATAATATCTCTCAGGTACTTCCCCAGGTTTGCTTCCACACGATACTTGACATTGATTCTGGTGCCTCAAATCTATTTATATTTGGGAGCAGTCTCACTGTTACTCTTGGTTACACCTTATCAAATCTGTCCTAGGGACAGTGCCTATCCCAGGGTTTGAACTGTAATTTTTATTTTTATTTATTTTTTAGTGCCAGCGGACGCTAGCCATGGTGCTGAAAGAGACAAGAGGATTCTATTTGAAACCTTTCCTTCCTCTTATTGGTTTAGAAAATTCGAGTGACAAGAGCAGGGGCCAAAGGAGCCTGGAGCAGCATCACTAATGTGAACCATGTATTTCGATCTTTTGGGCGGAGATGTGGTCCATCAGGTTACAGCCAGTGCCTTCCTATGGGCGCTCGCTAGACCAAGAGACCTTAAGAATGTAGCCGCTGCAGTAGAAAAGCTTACATCCAGCAGAATGTCTTGTCCCTCTCCTGAAAAATTGACAGTTAAGTGCATAGCCTAGAAACAAGAGCAGGGAATCTAGACGGAGGGGAGGCGAAGCGGGGAGCAAACCTGCATTCATATTGAAAATGTTCACTAGTTTCGTGTAAGGTAAAGAAAAATCAAGATCTAATTTTAGCTTAAGTTTTCGGCCTCAGTTTTCCAACAGGTGCACGACTCCCTCACCCCTTTCCTGTCAGGTACTGTCCTGCTTTACCTTTTTAGAAAGGCTTTCTTCGCAAGGCAAGCTTTTCCTAGAGTCCTTAAGCATGTGCAGTTGCCCATCTCATGCACAGCTCCGGCTCTACGCCTGGCAACCCCTTACCTGCAGTGTGAAGATTAAGGAGCAGGCACAGCGCAGGGAAGCCGACTGCTCTCCACATAGTGTTTGCATTGAGAGGTGGAGGAGAAACTCCACCACGACCCCTCTTCAGGTAAAGTACTATTAGAAAGAGCCACCGCCAAGGGTCTTCTAGTCTCCGGGATTCGTTCGCAGGTCCTCGGCTGGGGTTTGCAGAGCAGTCAGTCTGTGGCGCCGACACAAACCAGCACCGGCTTCAACCTCCCTAAGAGAGGGAGAGAGGAAGAAGAGTAGGAGGTTGCGGGCAAGGGGAACAGAAGCGCTCAGAGGCGGCAAATGCCTGGCCTTCTGGACGCCCAGAAGCCAAGGCGGAGACGGCAGGGTGGACTCCGCGCCAGCCCAGCAGCAGCGCCGCGGCTACTGAGCATGCCCAGCGCCGGCCCTCACGAGGCACGGGAGTTTCAAAGTGAAATTCCGCTTCTCCGGGTCTTAGCGGCGGCTTGGAGCAGAGTAGGCTCCATCGCTGGGGTGGTGGTGGTGAGGGGTGGGGGAAGGGGGAAGTGCGGGGGAGGCGCTTGCTGTGGTTACTAGGGACCCAGCGTCCATCAAAAATCCGAGGGTGGGGTGTAGCTGAGTGAGAGTAGATGGGGGTATGACCAGAGAAGCCAGAGGGGGGAGCTGATGACAGCGTCAACCATGCCACCCACCCTACTCTTTCCCCAAATCTTGATTTACAAGTGGACCGAGCTCACTGCCTAGAATTGGCGTTTGCAGATTGACCAGCTTCCCAGGACTCGCCTACAGGAATAGAGGTGTCTTCCACTACTAAGCATTCTGGCTGCTTGGGGAAAGCGTTCCCAAGGCAGCTTGCTTGGTGTAAGCGTAACCATATATCTCGCGAGCGCCTTCGTCCTTCCTACAGCTTCCCCCTCTTTGCTTCTCTTTCCACTCTTTCCAGCGCAATCCCTGTATTTAAACTTTCTTCTGACTCAAGTCCTCAGAGTGTGACAGAAAGAAGTGAGACGATACATTTAGACTAGTAGAATATATCCATGTGATTGAAGCAAAAGAAGGCACCTTTTTGTTTCATGGAGGTAATTATCTTTAGTTTCCCTTTTACTCTTTATGGTGAAAGATAATAGATCACTTCAGTGCCGGGGCTCATCCGGCCCAGCTCTGTGGGTCTGGGGTGCTACCACAGTCTGCCTAATGTAGATGGTTTTTTATCCCCCCATCTAAGTCTTTGGAGTGTGGAAAGCGTTATTAGTCGTGGCTAATTGCCGCTAGTCAAGTCAAGAAGTCCCTCAGCTAGACTTCTCTCTTTTAACTATCCCAGGGCCACTGCCCTTTCTGCCTCTGTGTCTTCATGGATGTTGTTGCCTCTTTCCTATTTTCCTCCACTTGCACCACCACCACACTAGAGTTTTCGAAGGTGTAATGTTGGCCTCACTTTTCCAGAAAGCCCTAACTCTAGCTAACTCTAGATTACAGTGATCTTTCTCTTCCATAACACTTGTTTAGCAGTGCCTCATGTTATTCTTTCAGACAGTTCATTTATCTGTGGTTTGTTTTACAGCACATTGAAGGCTCCATAAGAACTGCTGAATTTTGGATTCCATTAAATTGAATAAAGTTGTCCTAGCCAAATAATTGGGGCTAACGAGTGCTCATCGAGTTGAGCTGCACATCTCATTCAGTGCTTTCTTTCTCCATCCTCTGTGAATTGAGACAACTAATGGGAAATAGGCTATTCACCAGAGCTTAAATTAGGTGGGACCTTGCAAGATCAGAAAGCCCAGACGGTACCATTTATATCTTTTATGATTTATGTCAGCTTCAGCTTTGAGAGCAAGGCCAGGAAGCACTCCAACAAGTGGAAGAGGGAGACAATGAGATGTATTTTTAATAACTTGACAGGCCTTCTCTGCTGAAAATAGAGACATATGCAGTCCCTCTCTAGCAAGTGCTGTACCCCCTACTCCCCCATGCGTGTGGCACACTCCATTTCTGTGGCACTATCATTTCACCCCAAACCACTCTAAGCTGCAACCTCTTCTCCTATTCCTGATTCACTGTCCTCCATTTTACTTTTCTACTTACATATCACTTTCTAACAAACCAAAATAATTACTTATAAAATCCATTGTTTAGTATCTATTTCCTTACTCCCCCAAAAATGGAATTTGAACTCCAACGGTGAAGAACTTTGATGATTTTATTCACTGATACATTCCCAACTCCCTAGAGCAATGCCTCATGCAAAATAGATACTCAAAAATGAATGAAAATAATAGTTGATAAAGTTCAATACTGACAATTAACTCTTTGAAATTCTTACTGAATCAAACTTTGAGATAATTTATTTAGCAGTCTGTAAAGCTTAGAAGAGTAACTCTTCTCGTCTAACATCTGGTACTAGAACTGCTGCAGGGCTGGAGGTTAGGGAAAAATAATTGTATCCCACTTGCAATAGGTCTATTATTCTTATTTTCTTGTTTCCTAAAATAACTAACTATCAAACTTACATAGGTCTCCAAGAATAAAATGTACTTACTTATGGTAATGCTGCAGTAATGTTCTGAACCCTTTCCTTTTCCACAGATAATTCCAACATTTATTGGTGGGGCATTTACAATTTCCATTATTATAATTGACTATGACTTTGCCAAAAAGCATCCTGCTGGCAATGTATTTTGCCCAGGGCTACAGGTAGCTGGATTATTAAACTACGCATGAAAATTCCTTTAGCAGCAAAATTTTCCAATTTCCAATTTGGCCGGATATATCATTAGAATAGTTAGTTCAGCATGGTAAAAATAACCCTGAGTGGACTGTAATTTTGGTGACTAGACATTCATTATTAATTTACTTAAAAATGATAAAGTAACAAAAAAGGTCATATGCCTATGTGAGTCAATCTAATATCATACTTGTAATGGCTTCAATTCACTTTTTCACTAATTGGCTAATTCACTCATTGCTGTTCATGAAGCCAAACAGCAATGAGTGAATTAGCCAATTAGTGAAAAAGTCAACCACTTAACTCATTCAGAAATATTCTGAGTCGACAGGTGCTGTTTTTCCTTAACTGTGATCTAATACTAAAGGTGACTTGGTGTTTTGGAATAAAAGCTTCATTAAAATACTGCATCAGAGTTTTTAAAAGTTAGTTGTAATTCAAAGAAGCATGGAAATTACTATGAGAGAACCATAAAAATTAGTAGTGGCCTACAGAGCTATGTCAGAAAAGAATCGTTTACATTTGACAAGATAAATTAAAAATATCATATGGACTTTTCCTCCACATAAGATGCATCATTTCTTTTCCTTATGAGGTGAGTCTTGGAGAAAATTTACGCAAGAAAGAAGCCTTTCAGAGCCTGCCCTCAAAATGGATTTGATCATTATGAGCATCTATATTTACTTCTCTATAAGTGGGTGAAAATTATTCATGTCAGTCATCTTTCCTTAAGACACTTTAAATTGAGAAATCAGATCCATTGATTGCAAGGATCTCCTACTTAACTTATTTAGGTTACTATTATTTAAGTATAATTATGGCTAACATTGTGCTTCCTGTGTGCCAGGCTCTATTCTAAGCATTTAGATGTCCTATTTAAACATTATCATATTTCTACAAGAGGGTACTATAATGATCTCATTTTAGAGATAAGACAGTTGAGGCATGGAGAAGTAACTTGCCCAAAATCAAGTAGTAAGTAATCAGTTAAAAAGTAAATTGATAGAATTAAGATGTACCTCTGATAATTTGATACCAAACTACTATATTACACTACCTCTAATAACACACACACATGCACGCACACGCACACACACACTCAGTTGTAGGTGGCTCACTAGAACTAGATGATTAGCTCAGGGCTGGGCAGAAGATACCTGACCCCACAGTAAAGCTCTGTGGTGAGGAACACTCATAGGAGATTATCGCCAGGAGAATGAGAGACACGTTTGTGGCAGTCGACTCTGGGCCCTACCATCTAGTGAACAAAGACAGCAATTAAAATCATGCTTAGAGGAACTGTGTTAGAAAGACGCTTCAGAGGGAATGGAGAATAATGAAGGAAATGATTTCTTCTTTGGAGGGTGGAGCAGAGGAGGGGATGGGCAGCAGGCAAGAAACTGGTGGGCAACAGGAAATCAACTGAGTCTGGCTGGATGAGTAGGTTCTGACTGCTCTACATAAAGAGAAAGGCCATGGAATTGTGTGAGCCAGTGGCAGAGATATAAAGCAACAAAATGGATTCAAGGAACTTCTGAACATGTAAGGGAACAATAGGTAACAGTGATCAACACCTCATTAAGATTTGTTCTGTGCTTGCCCTTTCCCATCTTTTATGCCATCACTTTATCAATCCCAAAGTCTATATCCTTTTGTCTGAGAGCTATCTTTTATAAAAGGAGAAAAGAAGAAAAATGATTTCTTTTTACAAAGTAAATAATTGATTTGAATTAAGCTATGTTCATAGTGGAATGGCTCAGGTTGAAAAGGAATGAATTGGAAATTCACAGATGAAAATATCATGTTCAGGTATATAAATTTACCATTTTTTTTTTTTTAGTATTTTTCCAACCATAACAAGAAGAACGATCTACCCTTTTGCATAAGCATACAGTGAAGAAAACAATGAAATAGCAAGGGGGCAATAAGAATAGGGGAGGAAAAGCACTATAATTCCAAAAATACATATTATCACATTGAACTGTCACAAGAGTTCTGTGAAGTATTTTTTTTTTTTTTGGTAATAGAGGAGAAAACTGAAGCTCAATGAAGCTAGTAATTTGCCTATAGCCATCCAGTTGGTAAGTGGTGAAGTTGGGATTAGAACTCAGTAGGGTGACCCCAGCACTATGCTGTTATCGGCTGTATTGTACAACATCTCTGCTTAATGACAGAACTTATTTTAATACTTAAATTGAAAACAGTGTTCTTATCCCAAGACACAGACTTCAAGATGGATAACAACATTACATTTTATAACTTAACACAGTTGCACTTTTGTTACATTTTTCCACTTAAAGCATTTGATACACACACACGAAGGCAGCAATATGTATCCTAAGGGAAAAAATTAGGTACCTAAAACAAGGCAGATAAACTTTTCTGTGCATATGTGAATTATGCTGTTGTAGTAAAACACAAAATACCAAAAGCAGAAAGGCTATAGATACCTATACTTCTGCTATTGGTTCATCATTAAAATTTTATTCAAAATGGAGAACAAAGTTTCCTTGGAGCTAGCCCTTGGCACCAATGTATTATATTGTCATCTATTCTGGCACTGCAAAGGTCAGATTCATCTAAGATGTCAGTAATAGATTTATTTACAAACCTCTGACTGTCCTGCATTAGCTCTCTGTTTATCCCAAGACACTAATCAGGCTACACTTATACCATCCATCATCCTGAGCAGTACACAGATGTGACAGCCCTCTGTTATGGCTTAGACTATGTACTTTGAGCATTCAAATACATTTTCTGCAATCCTTGGCCATTCTTTTAGATTTCCTTGAATGAGGCCACTTGGGAACAACTTATTCACACAATAGCCTGGGACACTAAGAATATCCTGGGATTTTAACTATGGGTTGATTAGATCATTTAATCTTGCTCTTATTTCTGTACCTTATTTTCTCACATAACTACAAGACGATTTAAAAGAACATCACCCAAATATAGGCCTTAATGCCTCCCTCACTGACTCTTCATTCTTTAAAACTAAAAGTTTAAGGCTGATCGCAGTAGCTCACACCTGTAATCCCAGCATTTTGGGAGTCCGAGGTGGGCGGATTACCTGAGGTTATGAGTCCAAAACTTGGCCTGACCTGGCCAACATGGTGAAATCCTGTCTCTATGAAAATTCAAAAATTAGCCGGGCATGATGGTGGATGCCTGTAATCCCAGCTACTTGGGAGGCTGAGGTGGGAGAATCCATTGAACCCAGGAGGCGGAGGTTGCAGTAAGCCGAGATAGCACCATTACATTCCAGCCTGGGCAACAGAGCAAGACTCCATCTCAAAATAATAAATAAATAAATAAATAAATAAAAGTTTAAACGTTTTAAAAATACTTATTTCTTTCCCTCATTCTTGCTGCTGGATGTCTATAATAGAGAATGGGGTTGTTTATTAGTATATAGTTTGGGGTTGCAAAGCATTTCAGAAGGAATTTTTTTTTCTTGTTAGACACCTGCACCTCTATAACATGAAGAGTTAGAGGAAATCTTACTAAAAATGTCCATTGACTATAACACAACCCCTAATACACCCAGACAATGAAGCAGTTGTTTATGGTCTTAAATTCAACTCATTCATCAGGAACCATATGTGATAGGGAAACACTGGTGCCTATGTTCAGTGAAGTCAAGTCATTTGAAGTCACGTTACGGTAGGATGTACTATATCGCATATATTCCAAAAACAGTGGCATTATCTGCTGACATTTCATTGATATGTTGTTTGATTTCAAATAATTAAACTATATATTGAGTACCTATGATGCACCAGGAAGTGTATTAAGTACTTGGGATATATTGTTGAACAAAATAGACAAACATTTTTGCTTTAGCTTAAATTGTAAGTGAAATAAATGTACCTTTAATAGTAAATATAAGAAATAAGTAAATTATATAGTATGATGGAAATTGTTGACTGTGATGAGAAACACAAAAAGTAGATCAAAGTAAGAGGGATTAGGCAGTTGGGGGTGGGGTAGGGGGAAGAATATGAGTGCAAGGAGTTTGCAGAATTAAGTAGGGTCTTTAAGTAGAGAAAGTGAGCATTGAGCAAGGACTTGGAAGTTGAAATTAGCTGAGCAGATACCTGGTTAAAGAACTTCCCAGACAGAGGGAATAGCTACAGCAAAGACTCTCAAGATTCCATAGATATTTTAACCAATCTGAAAAAAACCCCCACAGTATTAGAAATAATTTTCAGCATGTCTGTAAATATATAAAATATATAAAGAGAACTCCAGTTGGCAGATTGCCAAATTAGTTTAAATGAATATTTTTACACCAGAGGTTTTCATTGATTCATGTTTCACTGATTTCAAATACAATTGTGAGATAGCAAAACTGTTAGCAAGATTCAGAAATTGGGACTATCCAAAGCCAACTAATGTACCAACTAAGAAATCTGCTCTTTATTCCATGTTTTTTGGTGTAAAATAAACACCTTATTGATTTAGAAATGTGGGTGCATTTTTTGATATTTTATTCATTTTGAGAAACAAAGGAAAACTTTGTGAGCTGCCCTTATACTAAAACCACTAGCAAAAAGTCAAGCAAACATAATATGAATGAGAAACATAAGTAGGAAATGAGACTCGGTGCGGTGGCTCACACCTGTAATCCCAGCACTTTGGGAGGTCGAGGCGGATGGATCACCTGAGGTCCGGAGTTTGAGACCAGGCTAGCCAACAGGGTGAAACTGTCTCTACTAAAAATACAAAAATTAGCCAGGTGTGGTGGCATGTGCCTATAATCCCAGCTACCTGGGAGACTGAGGCAGGAGAATCGCTTGAATCTGGGAGGCAGAGGTTGCAGTGAGCTGAGATCATACCACTGCACTCCAGCCTTGGTGACAGAGTGAGACTCTGTCTTAAAAAAAAAAAAAAGAAAGAAAAGAAAAGAAAGAAAGAAATATAAGCAGGAAAAGAATGAGAAAAATGCCCTAGCAAGCATTTTTGTTTTCTCGGCCTCCTGTGTGGCAAAGGACTTCAGAATATTTGGTTAGTTATTGTCCAAATTCTGGAGGAAAACGGTTTGACAAATTCCTGGTTTTTTAGGATGGCTTAAGCAAATCATTTTGATACTTTATTATTTTTGGATGAAATAGAAGGTAGCTTCATTTTATTTTTAAATAAAATTCCTTTTTTATTCAATTTAATATGATAGGTGCCCATCAAAATACTACTTTATTGTTAATACAAATAGAAAATATAAACCATTTCTCTTACAAAGGTGTCATTTGGAACCTCTAATCTTGGAAGTACTTTTCTTTAGGAAAGATATCTACCCTCAAATTTGACTTCCAAACTTAAACTAAAATCATATATTAGGTTTATATCATAGAGATTAGAAAATGAACTCCCTTCAAAACCAAATTCAGCTCCAAAACTGGAAATAAAATGAAATTTTATTTGAATCAGTCACAAACATAATATATAGAAGTCCAATTTTACCTCACTATTTCTAGAAAGTAGGCAAAAACCAGGATGATATTTCTGAAGTTTTCCTTCATCTAAATTAATTCTCTTCAGAATGAAATTGAACATTCTAAATTACAGAATTTTGTCATATTGTGTCTACTGCACAATAGACAATAGAGAAAAAACAAAATAGAATGTGATCTGTGGATTCTACCAACTGGTGATAAATACAGTCAACGCTTTGGCGTAGCTGGTTTTCTTCTACCCTCATCTTGGGAATGTGTGTGTCTTTGCATACACGTATCTATAATTATTGTTAGTTTTAACATCATCATTGGGATCATGCTATGAATTTGGAAACTATTTATTTACTTAATAATACTGTGAGATACAATTCCATGTCATTAAAGTTTGTTCACAATCATATTTTTAATTGTTGCAGAGCATCGTGCCATAGCATTCTATCATTGGCTTCTTATTTTTTTGAGCTCTTCCTCAATTCAGATGAATTGCTTCAGGAGAGCAAGGAAAGACATTCAGATAATGCTCACTTACCGTACTACATAATCAAAATTATTACATATTTATAATATATTTCCAACATGGCAGTTCTAATCTGGCTCTGGTTAAACCATCACCCCATTAAAAGAAATTATCTAAAGTGTAAAAGGCAGGCATCAGGAAGGGAACATCAGGGATTCTGAGTCATACCTCAATCCCCAGCAAATTAAGGATAATCTAAATGTGTGCCTTCCAATTACGAACCTGTCTATTTTAAGAATGACGGCTAAAAGCAGGGTTTGAATAAGGAGTCTTCATTTGTCTTTTTCATCATCCCTGGATAACTCAATTGACTAACACTGATATAATTACAACAGATACCATTGTGTAAAAAGTACTATAACATGAATTGCATAAACAAGAGTTAAAAGTAATTGTACTATTTCTTTTATGTTTAGAATTTTTTTTTCTTTGCTTCTCATCTTTTTAAAAATATTTTTTATTTCTCTAGGTTTTTGGGGAACAGGTGGTATTTGGTTACGTAAGTTCTTTAGTGGTGATTTTTGAGATTTTGGTGCATCCATCACCCAAGCAGTATACACTGAACCCTATTTGTAGTCTTTTACCTTCACCTCTTCCTACCCTTTCCCAGTGAGTCATCGAAGTCCATTATGTCATTCTGATGTCTTTGCATCCCCATACCTTAGCTTCTGCATATGAATGAGAAATACTATGTTTGGTTTTCCATTCCTGAGTTACTTCACTTAGAATAATAGTCTCCAATACCATCCAGGTTGCCACAAATGCCATTAATTCATTTCTTTTTATGGTCGAGTAGATACTGGGTATCTACCAGTAGTGGGAAATCTATCTATCTATATATATGATATATATGAGGGAATTTCCTATCTTTTGACTATTTTCACTGTTTTCATTTTTCTAGTTAGTTTTTGGAAGTTACATATTCTAGAATTTAGAAACTAAACTTTTAATTTCCATTTATATTGCTAAAATCTTCTGTCATTGTACTTTTTGTTTTATTATGTGGTTTGATTAACAGTTCTTAATTTTTTAAAAAATGTATTGACTTTTCGGCTATATATGATCTCTTTGTATCGTTTCTTTAGTGGTTGTCCTAGGGAGTGAAATATGTATACCTCTTTCACAGTCTACTTAGAATTACTATTTTGTTACTTTAGGTAAAATGTAGATGACTTACAATTACATCCATATATATATATAATTGATATATACATATATGTATATAGAGATATATATCACAGTTTCTTTATTCACTTGTTGATTGATGGGCATTTTGGTTGGTTCCACATTTTTGCAATGGTGAATTGTGCTGCTGTAAACATGCATGTGCAAATACCTTTTTTGTATAATGGCTTTTCCTCTGGATAGATACCCAGTAGTGGGATTGCTGGATCATTTTTTTCAAATTTAAAAACAAACAAGAAACCCTAATGATACAGCTACCCTCTCACCCCTATTCTCTTACCATCTGAATGTAACAACTATTATGATTTTGTAGTTTATCATTCCTAATCATATCTTTAAATTTTATTGTGGGTATCCATAAACAATATGCAGTACTTCTTTAATTTTAAAATTTACTAACTAGAATTATGTTCCATAAAACTCAATTGTTTCTACTTTTGTCGCTATTACAAACGGTATTTTTCATTGTAATACATTTTTGCATGTTTTCCAAGCATATTTAACAGAGTTTCTCTAAGATACGCACTTAAAAGCTAAATTGTTTCCTCATGGGCTATAACTATCATTACCTTAAACACAAACCTCTACATTGCCCTATATAGTCTCAGTACCAGTTTGTATTCTAAACAATGTAGAAGAGTACCATATAGCTTTACCCGCTTATAAATATTAAGACTTTCTAATTACTTTGCAAACTTAATGCATATAAAATGGTATCTTATTTTTAAAATGTCTCTTTATGGGGGCTAGTAATGAAAGCATGTTTATAAATGTTAAATAGATATTAGCATTTCCTATTCTGTAAAATTCCTTTTTATATCTTTTGCCTATTTTCACTGTTTTGTTTTCGCTTTTCTAGTTAGTTTTTGGAAGTTATATATTCTAGAATTTAGATACCAAACTTTTAATTTCCATTTATGTTGCTAAAATCTTCTGTCATTGTATTTTTTGTTTTATTATGTGTTTTGATTAATAGTTCTTAATTTTTCTTTTTTTCTTTTTTCTTCTTTTTTTTGAGACAGAGTCTTGCTCTGTCACCCAGGCTGGAGTGCAATGGTGCGCTCTCAGCTCACTGCAGCCTCTGCTTACCGGGTTCAAGCAATTCTCCTTCCTCAGCCTCCTGAGTAGCTGGGATTACAGGCGCCTGCCACCACGACCAGCTAATTTTTGTATTTTTAGTAGAGATGGGATTTCGCCATATTGGTCAGACTGGTCTCGAACTCCTGACCTCGTGGTCTGCCCGCCTTAGCCTCCCAAAGTGCTGGGATTACAGGCGTGAGCCACCATGCCTGGCCAATAGTTCATAATTTTAATATAGTAATATTTGTTAATCATTCATCTCTATAGAGTTTTTTCAGTTTTGTTGATCTTTTTTAAAAACAGGATTTGGTTTTATTGATTTTTCTCTATCCTGTTTTTTTTTTAAATTTCAAATATTCCTGCTTTTGTTTTTATTAGAGCCCTTTTTCTGTTTGTGTTTTATTTAACTTATTCCCTTTTTCTAGTTTCTTTAGAAGCCTAGATTCTTGATTCATGATCTTTTTTTTTTTTTTAAAAAGGATGTAGTGCTGTAAGTTTCCATACAATCACTGCTTCAACTGTTTTCCAACAATTTGTAATTTGTATTTTCACTCAATTCAAATTAATTTCAAACTTTTTACATAATATTCTCTTCAACTTATAGGTTATTTAGAATATGTTGTTTAATTTTCAAATATTTGAGAAATTTCCATATATCTCTCTGTTATTTGTTTCTTCTTTCTTTCTTTGAACCTATCGATAGCTTTATTTTTATTGTGGGTTTCCTGTGGACAACATATAATCTGGTCTTTAAAAATTTTTTAATATGTAATCTGATAATTTCTATGTTTTGATTGCTTTGTTCAGACTATTTACATTTAATATAAATATTGATATGGTTGTACTTAACACTATCATTTTATTATTTGATTTCTGTTCATGTTCTCTTTTTATGTTCTTCTGTGCCTCATTCCCTTCCTTCTTTTGTATTATTAAATTTATTTTTAATATTTCATTTAAATTTATCTATTGACTTTTTGGCTATATATGATCTCTTTGTATCATTTCTTTAGTGGTTGTCCTAGGGAATGAAATATGCATACCTCTTTCATAGTCTACTTAGAATTATTATTTTGTTACTTTAAGTAAAATGTAGATGACTAACAATTACATCCATATAGATTCCTTCATCCTGTCTTTTCTAATTCTCAAATATATTCTATCTACATACATTGAAAACCCATCAGACAATGTGATAATTTTTGCTTTCAACATTCATACATATTTTGGATAACTTAAGAAAACATGGTCCTTTATATTTACCCAGATATAAACTTTTTCTTGTTTGTCCCTCATTCTTAATGTCCCACATTAACCTCTGACATCATTTTCCTTTACCCCAACAAACTCCCTTTCACGTTTCTTTTAGAGCAAGTCTGTTGATAATTAATTCTCACAATTTCCTTTTATCCAAGAATGTTCTTACTTCCTTTTCATTTATAAAGGACAATTTTGCTGTATGTAAAATGAATGTCTAGCTACATGATCAGCATGGGCCTTTTACAGATTCTTACATAGAATTAGAGAGGCCCATTATACTTAGCTGGAATTGGTTTCTACCCATTGTGGTCTGGTTTTCAGACAGATTTTTGGGCAGAATTTATATATACTGTTTGGGCCCCCTGTTTTTCTTCCTTTCCCTTTTATGGGGTCCTTTCTTGATTTTCAGTAAAAGTTTCCCCAAATGACATCCCCTAGTTCTTTGTTCCAGAAGAGCTGCAGGTTTCTTAATGCAGTTGAGTTACACTACCATGTGCTAACTCTGGCATGCCCTCTGACTAAATGCCACAAAAATGAGTAACTCATTTTATGCCATTCCCTTCAAAATGCCACCTCTCCTCTATAATACAATCTACCTACTTTTATCTTCTTTTCAGTACCAAGTTCATTTTTTGGTATCTTTTGTTTAGTGTTTGTAGTTTGTATCTGTGAAATCATTGGCATCTATTGTGTAAACCTGAACTCAGAATTTTTGTAGTTTCTATTTATATCAATCCTTTGATGCTTCCAAATATATGTAGAGGTCTCTCATTTTCCCTCATTTTACTTAAGGTTTATGATCTGTGTTTGTTGAGAATTAAAACCCAGGCCCCTAGCTATTACACAATATGGTAACCTCCCTAATTTTGCCCTACTCTGTACCACCGCTACCATCCATTCCACTATTCTACACTTCTTCTCCCTGCCTCAGTGTCAATTTGTGTTTTCCTGACTTTCATTTCTCTGACTTTTTGTCACTAGAGATATTCCATTGTTTATTTTGAATTTCACTGTACTGTAAATGTAAGTATAATTTATGTATCACTTCTAGGTATTTTTGACTGAAAAACTTAAGGAGAAGTTTGTTCAGCCCACCATTTCATCAGAATGAGAGTACTATCCTTGCCTTCTTTATTACGTGGTTCTTCATTCTGGAACACTCTGAAGCAGTAGCATTGTATGTACTTGCCATAACAGCCATTGACACTTGGTAGAAAAGATGCAAATGAAACAGTGCTCCAAATAGTTAAAGAAGCCCGTAACTATCAACAGTTCTTGAGTCTGCAGCATAGCAGATTTTAAAAAACCCAACTTGCTAAAATGCTAAAACTCTCTCTGCCTGTAAGATAACTAAACTAGCTGAAATGGATTGAAACTGATATGACCGATTGGAGTTTACGTAGAATGAGCTTGCTGATGTTACAGCCTAAATTTCCAGTTTGTTTTATACCAACTTCCCCCAAATTTACACAAAGGTCCTATGAAGGGGGATGAAGAGGTAACTGCACATTTCTTATGACTTTCCAGACCTCCCGTTTCCTTCTGCCAATCACCTACTGATCCCGGAATTCACCCTGTAAACCTTTTCTAATAAAATTACATCCATAAAGCCAACACAGGGAGACAGGTTTGAGCTGGACTCTTGTCTCTGTCAGTCATCTAGCAATGCAAACCTTTTCTTTTCTTAAAATCTCGGTGATATATTGGCTTCTAGTATATCAGGCCGTGAGCAATAACAATAACAATAATAATGCTGTTGGTGATTGTAACTTTTGCTTAAAAAACCCTCTACAATCTAAAAATGAAGTATTTTTCTTCTATCCATATGCTGTTCTACAAAAATGTAATATATAAAATGCAAATTAGTGAGATCACCCTAGTAATCTCATATTGTCAACAGGGCATTGTTACATAACCACCAGCAAGAAGTTAGGTAGAATTTACTCAGTGTCAGGAAGCTGAATCAGGACCATGCTTTTTTCTTGACTTGTCCTCAAGAGCTCTGTAAATATATCAAACAGATCTGTGAAAGCGAGTCTAGTTATTTAATAGGTTCTACCTCTAGTTCTACTTATTTAATAGGTCCAAAATGGCTCCTTAAAATTAGCTGCAACTGCAGTCATAATTACGTTTGCTTGGCTGGAAGAAGTCAAAGGCCTTTTCAAACTCTAGACTGGATAACTGTGAAGGTTCACCTGGTGGATAGAGAAGGTCAACAATAAATTGCATTTCCTCAATAATTTTTCTTGGTGATGTCACAGCCAAATAAAGCACATCTCTACTTTATTTATTTATTTATTTTTTTAGTACAGATTGAATTTCATGCTTAGAAAATGTACCAGAAGTGTTGTTTTCTTTTGGTTGGTAAAGAACATGATGAATTGATACCCTCCACTCAATGTGTATCCTGGCCAGTTTGTTTTTCTCTGTGCTACCACCGGAAGCACCCTATTTTTTTTTTGATCAGCTATTTCATAAATATATATGCTACCTGTCACTAAGACTTGACCAAATAAGCAAGAAGACATGGATCAACAACAATGTCACCCTACTCTCATAAGGGCTTTTCAAAGCAGTGTAATCCTCTTACATCAAAAGTACTATCAGCTCGGCTTTCAAGCTTATTATACATGGTCATGAAACCATCCTCCAAAGAGTTAAAGACACTGATGGCTAACAAATCCTCGAGTTTGCAGGATGTCAGATAAAAAAAAGAAACAACTTACTGACACACAGACATTCCCTCCACTTGTAAGAGAACAAAACTGGCTGAAATCAGTTGGAACCAATATGACCAGCTGGAGTTTATGCAGAACGAGCTTGCTGACATCACAACCTGGATTCACACCACATATTTTATGCTAACTCCACTTGAATTTACACATACAGTCCATGAGGTAGCAAAAAGAGATGACTGTGCATTCCCAGGGATGTTCCAGTCCTCCCCTTTCCTTCCACCAGTGACCTACTAATCTCAGAATCCACCCACTAAACATTTTCTAATGAAATTACTCCCATCAAGCCAGCACAGGGAGACAGGTTTGAGCGTACTCCTGTCTCCTTGCTAGTTGACTTGCAATAAGAAGCTTTTCTTTTCTCTAAAACCTGGTTTCATAGTATGGCTTCCAGCATATTGGGCAGGCAGCCCCTTTTGCTTGGTAACCATCATTGGAAGCCACGGGTAATCTGATGTATGCAAGAAAGGAATATGAAGGTCACTTAGGAAAGTTTCACAGGCAGACACTTGCTTGTCTTGTCACACATTGCTTAAAGAAGATTTTTCGCTGAAAGCTTTTTATTGAACTTTGGTTAAATAACTTGGCAATGAGTAAACAAAAAATTTTCATTTTGATGTCTGTGTTAATGATTTCTGGACCAATATTTGAAATTCTTGAAATTGGAAATCTTCAATGCTTTGTTGGTTTCATACATTCTCACTGATTAGATGCAAGGTGCCTCAAATGACCTAATGTCCTATGATACTTTGGGATTTTTCTGGCATAAAGTTTTACCAAGTTTAAGAAAACCACAATCCAATAAAATTTAACTACAAGTAGAAAACACAATGATACTGATAAGATACCAATGATGTGTGGAGATTTCTCTTTTTTCTCTCATTCTACACCAGAATTATTGTCAAAAGAGGAGTATAAAGGTATTCTCTTCCTGAAACTCAGGTAAATAGGACAAATTTCACAGTAAAATTTTCTAGAGACAGGTCACAGTATTTCCTGATAACTGATTTTTTATACCATTTCATTTCAACGATCTTAATATTATGCATACAATTCATAGATACATTTCATTTATACAACTTGACTGTGAATGAAAGGAAAGAACTATTGTGATAGCTGGAGGATAACAAAATTTGTTTTTTCTTCTGGATAAAGGGGAGGAATAAAACACCAAAAGCAATGGCAACAAAAGCCATAATTGACAACTGGGATCTAAATAAACTAAAGAGCTTCTGCACAGCAAAAGAAACTATCATCAGACTGAACAGGAAACCTACAGAATGGGAGAAAATTTTTGCAATCCATCCATCTGACAAAGGGCTAATATCCAGAGTCTACAAAGAACTTAAACAAATTTACAAGAAAAAAACAAACAACTCCATCAAAAAGAGGGCGAAGGATATGAACAGACACTTCTCAAAAGAAGACATTTATGCAGCTAACAAACATATGAAGAAAAAAACTCATCATCACTGGTCATTAGAGAAATGCAAATAAAAACCACAATGAGATACCATCTCACACCAGATAGAATGGCGAACATTAAAAAGTAAGGAAACAACAGATACCGGAGAGGATGTGGAGAAATAGGAACACTTTTACACTCTTGGTGGGACTGTAAATTAGTTCAACCATTGTGGAAGACAGTGTGGTGATTCCTCAAGGGACTAGAACTAAAAATACCATTTGACCCAGCAATCCATTACTGGGTATACACTCAAAAGATTATAAATCATTCTATTACAAAGACATATGCACACGTATTTTTATTGTGGCACTGTTCACAATAGCAAAGACTGAACCAACCCAAATGCCTGTCAATGATAGACTAGCTAAAGAAAATGTGGCACATATACACCATAGAATACTATGCAGCTATAAAAAATGATGAGTTCATGTCCTTTACAGGGACATGGATGAAGCTGGAAACCATCCTTCTCAGCAAACCAGTATAAAAACAGAAAATCAAACACCGCATGTTCTCACTCATAAACGGGAGTTAAACAATGAGAACACATGGACACAGGGAAGGGAACATCACACACCAGGGCCTGTCAGGGGGTGGGGAGCTAGGGGAGGGATAGCATTAGGAGAAATACCTAATGTAGATGACGGGTTGATGGGTGCAGTAAACCACCGTGGCACATGTATACCTATTTAACAAATTTGCACATTCTGCACATGTACCCCATAACTTAAAGTACAATAAAAAAGGAGAGTAATATCTCTGCAAGATATTACGAACAATATCCCAGGTTGTAAACAAATGTTGATATTAGAAAAGTAACATCTCAGCCAAGTGCAGTGGCTCACACCTGTAATCCCAGCACTTTGGGAGGCTGAGGCGGGCGGATCACGAGGTCAGGAAATCGAGATCACCCTGGCTAACACGGTGAAAACCCGTCTCCACTAACAATACAAAAAATTAGCTGGGTATGGTGGTGGTCGCCTGTAGTCCTAGCCACTCAGGAGGCTGAGGCAGGAAAATGGCATAAACCTGGGAGGCAGAGCTTGCAGTGAACCGAGATCGTGCCACTGCGCTCCAGCCTGGGCAACAAAGCAAGACTCCATCTCAAAAAAGAAAAGAAAAGAAAAGAAAAGTAACATCTCCCCAGGATATTACAAATAATATCCAGGGTGTACGCACGTGGTGTATACCCAATGTAATGTTAGAAGAATAATATCTCCCCCTGATATTATCAACAATATCCCAGGGTGTACACACATGGTGTAAACTTACTGTGATATTAGGAGACTAATATCTCCCCAGGATATTATGAATAATATTCCAGGGTATACCGACATGGTATACACCAACTGTTATATTAGGAGTAATATCTCCCCAGGATATTATGAATAACATCCTAGGGTGTACATTTACTATGATATCAGTAGTAATATCTCTGCAAGATATTATGAATAATATCCCAAGGTGTACACCAAGGGGTGTATTGTCTCCCCAGGATATTACAAATAATGTCCCAGGGTTGACACCAACTGTGATATTAGGAATAATTTCTGCCTAAGATATTATGAATAATATTCCACTGTGATATTAGGAGTAATACCTCCCTAGAATATTACAAATAATATCTCCCTAGAATATTACTCCTAATTATTACTCCTAATATCACAGAGTGTACACCACTGTGATATTAGCAGTACTATCTCCCTAAGATATTAAGAATAATATCACAGTGGGTGTAAACACACTGTGATATTAAGAGTAATATCTCCATATGATATTATGAATATCACAGAATGTACACCCACTGTGATATTGGGAGCAATTTCTCCCTAGGATATTACGAATAATATCACAGGGTGTACACCCATTGTGATATTAGGAGTAATATCTCCATAGAATATTATGAATAATATCACAGAACGTACACCCACTGGGATATTAGGAGTAATTTTCTCCTAGAATATTACGAATAATATCACAGAGTGTACACTCACGGTGTTATTAGAAGTAATGTCTCCCTAGGATATTACAAATAATATCACAGGGTGTACACCCATTGTGACATTAGAAGTAATATCTCCCTAGGATACTACAAATATTATCACAGGGTGTACATCCATTGTGATATTAAAAGTAATATCTTCCTAGGACATTACAAATAATATCACGGGGTCTATATTCACTGCGATTTTAGGAGTTATATCTCACCAGGATATTACAAATGATATCACAAAATGTACATACATGGTGTACAGCCCCTGTGATATTAGGAGTAATAGCCCTCTAAAATATTACAAATAATATCACAGAATCTACACACATGGTGTACACCCATTGTGACATTAGGAGTAGAATCCCCCTAGGACATTATGAATAATAATACAGGGTGAACACACATGGTGTACACCCACTGTGACATTAGAACTAACATCCCCCTAGAATATTACGATTAACATCACAAAGTGTACTCACATGGTGTACACTCACTGTGACATTAGGAGTAACATTCCTGAGGGATATTCAAACAATATCACAGGGTCTACACACATGGTGTACACCCACTGTGACATTAACACCCCCTTAAAATATTACGAATAATATCACAGGTTGTACTCACATAGTGTAACCCACTGTGAAATTACTAGTATCATTTCCCTAGGATATTATGAATAATGTCATTGGAGGTTTACACACATGGCCACACCACCTGTGACACTAGCAGTAACATCACTTTAGGATATTATGAATAATATCATAGGGGTTGTGCACACATGATGGACATACGCTGTGACATGAGAAATAGCATCCCACTAGGATGTTATGAATAATATGTCAGGGGATGTACACACATGGTGTACAAACTTGTGACATTAGGAGTAACATCACTGTAGAATATTAAGAATAATATCACAGGTAGTGAACACACATGGCGTACAGTCACTGTGACATTAGGAGTAACATCCCCCTGAGATATTACAAATAATATCAGAGGGAATGTACACACATGGTGTTCTCCCCCTGTGACATTAGGAGTAACATTTCCCTAGGGGATATACACACATGATATACCAATCCTGTGACAATAAAAGTAAAATCCCACAGGTTATTACAAATAATATCACAGAAGGTATACACACATGGTGTACACCCCAAGTTACAATAGGAGTTACATCCCCTAGAATATTACAAATAATATCATAGGGGATATACACACATGGTGTACACTCCCTGTGACATTAGGAGTAATATCCCCTTAGGATATTACAAATAGTATCATAGAAGGTGTACACATATGGTGTACACTCCCTGTGATATTAAAAGTAACATCCCCCTAAGATATTACAAATAATATCACAGGGAATGTACACACATGGCATTCTCCCACCTGTGACATTAGGAGTAACATTTCCCTAGGATATTACAAATAATATCACTGGGGTGATATTATCCTACAAAATATTACCAGTAATATCGGAGGGCTCTCATCCCTTGTGACATTAAAAGTAACATCTGCCTAGGATATTACGAATAGTATCACAGGGTGTACACCATTGGTAATATTAGGAGTAACATCTCCCGAAGATATTACGAATAATATGATAAGGTGTACACCCTGCGACATTAGGTATAACATCACCCTAGGATATTAAGAATAATATTTCAGGTTGTAAAATCCCTGTGGCATGAGGAGTAACATTCCTCTAGGATACTATGAATAATATCACTGGGAGAAAGCCCCTTGTGACAGTAGAAGTAACATTTCTCTAGGATATTATGAAAAATATCATGGGGTAAACACACGTGGTGTACACCCACTGTGACATTAGGCATAACATTTTCCTAAGATATTATAAATAATATAGTAGGCTGTTCACACATGTGTACATACAGTGTAATATTAGCTGTAGCATCCCCCTAGCATATTACAAATAATATTAAAGAGTGTACACACATGGGGTACACCCACTGTCACGTTAGGAGTTACATCCTCCTAGCATATTACAAATAATATCATGGGGCATACACACATGGTGTACACCCACTGTGACATTAGAAGTAACATCTTTCTAGGATATTACAAATAATATCACAGGGTGTACACAAAAGGTTTACACTCACTTTAACATTAAGAGTAACTTATCCATAGAATATTACAAATAATAATACAGGGTGTACAGACAAGGTATACACCTACTGTGACATTAGGAGTAACATGTCCTTAAGATATTAAAAATAATTTCAAAGGGTGTACACACATGGTGTACACTCACTGTAACATTAGGAGTAACATTCCCCTGGGATAGTATGAACAATATCACAGGAAGTACAAACATGGTGCACCCTTAGTGTGACATTAAATTTAACATCCCCCTAGGATATTGCGAATAGTATCACAAGGTGTACACACATGGTGTACATCCACTTTGACATTAGGTGTAACATACCCTTAGGATATTATGAATAACATAAAAGGGTGTACACAGATAATGTAATGCCACTGTGACATTAGGAATAACATTACCTCAGAATATTATGAATAGTATCAGTGGGTTTACACCCATTGTGAAATTAGGAGTAACATCCCCCTACGATATTATGAATAGTATCACTGGGAGTACCACCACATTGTGTACACTCACTGTGACATTCAGAGTAACATCCCCCTATGAAATTATTAATAACAACACAGGGTGTACAAACATAATGTAAACCCATTGCGACATTAATAGTAACATTCTCCTAGGATATTCCAGATAATATCACAGGGTGTATATTCATGTAACATTCCCCTAGGATATTATGAATAATATCCTACATATCCACATAGTGTGTACACCCACTGTGACATTAGGAGTAACATTTTTCTAGGATACTACAAATAATACCACAGGGTGTACCCACATTTTGTACACACATGGTGAAATTAGGAATAACATCTTCCTAGAATATTATGAATAATATCATGTTAATAATTATCATAATTATCAATATTAATTGTAATATCTAAGGGACATGTTACTCCTAATATCACACTGGGTGTACACACAGTTCTATTATTTATAATATCCTACACAGATGTTACTCCTAATGTCACAGTTGGTGTACACCCAGTGATATAATTCCTAATATCCTAATGAGATGTTACTCCTAATGTCACAGTGGGTGTACACCTTGTAATGTTATTCATAATATCATAGGGAGATGTTACTCCTAATGTCACAGTAGGTGTACACTCTATGAAATTATTCGAAATATTCTAGGAAAATGTTACTCGTAATTCCAAGGTAGATATCACAGGGGGGTGTACACTCCTGCCATAGGGGGAGTAATATCACGCTCTCCCTCACTGTATATTACGAACCATAACGCAGGAGAGGGAGGCGTACACACCCCTGCGATAGAAGGAGTAATATCACCCTCTCCCCCCACTGGATATTGTGAGCCGTATCACGGGGGGTGTGTACACTCTCTGCGATAGGGGGAGTAATATTATCTTCTTTCCCCATGGATAATATGAACCATATTGCAGGGGAGGTGTACCCCCCCACACCCACCCCGCGATATGGAGAATAATATCACCCTCTCACCCCATGGATATTACGAACCATATCGCGAGGGAGGAGTACAACCCTTCACAATCGGGGGAGTAATATCACCCTCTCCCACCGTGGATATTACGAACCATATCAGGGAAGATGTGTACTTCCCTCCGGAATAGGGTGAGTAACATCTCCCTCTCCCTCCATGGATATTACAAACCATATCTCGGAGGGGAGGGGTGTGTACAACCCCCGGGGTATGAAGAGTAATATCACTCTCTTCTCCCCTGGATATTACGAACCACATCACAGGGGGGTGTACACAGAGAGTTTTTACTATATTGAAAGTAATGTTATAGCCCTTCCTGGATATTACAAACAATATCATAAGAGGCTATACATCCCCTGCGATACTGGGAGTAATATCATCCTCTCCCTCCCTGTATAATAGAAACAATATCACAGGGGGCGTGTACATTCCCTGCTATATTGGGAGTAATAGCATCCTTTTTCCCCCTGGATATTAGAAACAATATCACATGACAGGTGTATACCCCCCGCGATATTGGGAGTAATAGGCTCTTTCCCCCTGAATATTAGAAACAATATCACGTGGAAGGTGTACATCCCCTGCAATATTGCGAGTAATATCATCCTCTTCTGCACTGGATATTAGAAACAATATCACAGGGGAGATGTACATTCTCTGCGATATTGGGAGTAATATCATCCTTTCCCCAACTGGGTATTAGGAACAATATCACAGTGGTGGTGTGCACACCCTGAGATATTGGGAGTAATATTTTTCCCCTCCTGGATATTAGGAACAATATCATAGTGGTGTGTGTACAACATCAGCAGTATTGCAATTGACATCAAACTCTCCCCACTGGATGTTAGAAACAATATCACAAGGGGAAAGTACAATCCCTGTGATAATGGAAGTAATTTTATCCTCTCCCCACCTAAATATTAGGAACAATATCACAAAGTGGGAGTACACCCCTTGAGATATTGGGAGTAATACCATTCTCATGCCTGGATATTAGGACCAGTATCATGAGGGTGGTGTAAACTTCCTGAGATACTTGAAATAATATCCTCTTCCCTTGTAGATATTAGCAACTATATTCCAGGAGAGGTGCACACCCCCTGGAATATTAGGAGTAACATAACAATCTTTCCCCTGGATATTAGAAACAATATCACAGAGGTTGTAGAACCCCTTTAATATTGAGAGTAATATCATCCTCTCCTATCCCTGGATTTTATGAACAACATCACAGGGTGGGGGGTACACTCCCCATGATGTTAAAAGTAACATAATTTTATCCTCTTCTTGATATTAGAAGCAATGTCACTGTGGGGGTGTACATCCCTGGTGATATTGGGAGTAATATCATCCTCTACCTACCTGGATATTACCTACCTGTGATACTGGAAGTAACATTATCCTCTACCCCCTGGACATTAGGAACAATATCACAGGGAGGTGTACACTCCTTGGGATACTGGAAGTAACATCATCCTCTACCCCCCTGGATATTAGCAACAATACCACAAGGGGTGTACATCCCCTGCGATATTGGGAGTAATATCATCCTCACCCCTGAAACATTAGAAACAATATCACAGGGAGGATGTACACCCCTTGCGATATTATGAGTAATATTCTCTCCCTTTCTGGAGATTAGGAACAATATCACAGGGGCAGTATAAACCCCTGCCATATTAGGAGTAACATCACCTTGTCTCACCTGGATACTAGGAACAATATCACAGGGCAAGTGTACACTTCCTGTGATATTGTGAGTAACATCATCTTCTCCCCATCTGGATATTAGGAACAATATCATAGGGTGAGTGCACATCCACTGAAATATTGGGAGTAATATCAATCTCTCCTCTAGATATAAACACAATATCACGGGAGGGGGTGTACACTCCCAGCGATATTCATAGTAATATCATCCTCTTCCTTACCTGGATATCAGAAACAATATCACGGAAGGGGGTGTACACCCCCAGGGATATTCATAGTAATATCATTGTCTTCTTTACCTGGATATCAGAAACAGTATCACAGGATGGGTATTGACTCTCTTCAACATTGAAAATAATATCATCCTTTTCCCCCTGGATATTAGCAAAAATATCGCAGGAGGAGTGTACAACCCCTGCGATATTGGGAGTAATATCATTTTCTACCACACTGAATACTAAAAACAATATTACAGAGAAAGTGTACACTCCCTGTGATATTGGAAGTAATATATTCTTGTCTCCCCCTGGATATTAAAACAATATTAAAGGGATGATGTACACCAGCTGCCATATTGGGAGCAATATCATCCTCTTTCCCACTGGATATTATGAACAATATCACATGGGGTGTGTACACACCCTTCGATATTGGGAGTAATAGCAGCCTCTCTCTTTTTGGATATTAGGAACAATATCACGGTGTGGTGCAGGGTGTACAACCCCTGCGATATTGGGAGCTATATTATCCTCTCACTTCCCTGGATATTAGGAACAATATCACACGGAGGGTGTACACGCTCTGCGATATTGGGAGTAATATCAGCCTCTCCTTTTCCAGATATAAGGAAAGACATCAAGGAGGTGTACGGTCCCTGCGATAGTGGGAGTAATGTCATGCTCTTTTACCCTGGATAATAGGAACAATATCACAGGGGAAGTATACACCCCCTGCGATATTGAAAGCAATATCATCCTTTCTCCTTCTGGATATTAGAAACAATATCATGGGAGGAGAGTGTACATCTTTTACAATATTGGGAGAATATCATCCTCTCTCCCCCTAGATACTAGGAACAATACCACAGTGGATGTGTATGCCTCGTGCGGTATTAAGTGTAATATTATCCTTTCCCTCGCTAAATATTAGGAACAATATGACGGGGAGGGTGTACATCCTGTGCAATACTGGGAGTAATATCATCTTCTTACCCCTTGGATTTAGAAGCAATATTACATGAAGGGTGTTCACCTGCTGCAATATTGGGAGTAATATCATCCTTTCCCCACCCTGACATTAGGAACAATATCACAGTGGAGGTGTAAACACCTTGTGATATTGGGAGTAATATCATCCTCTCTCCCTGGATATTAGAAACAATATCACAGAAGGGGTGTACACCCCCTGTGATATTGAAAGTAATATTATCCTCTCTCCCACTAGATATTAGGAAAAATATCACAGTGGGGCTGTATATCTCCTGCAATATTAGGAGTAATATATGTTTTCTCACTAAATATTAGTGTACTAAATACAGTGTACACACCCACTGCGATACTGGGAGCAATATCATCTTCTCACTCCCTGGATTGAGAAACAGGATCACAGTGGGTTGCACAGCTGCTACAATATTGAGAGTAATATTATCCTCTTCCTTTCTGGATATTAGGAACAATATCACAGGTGAGGTGTATACCCCCAGCGATATTGAGAGTAATATTATCCTCTCACTCTGGATATTAGAAAAAAATCACAGTGGGGGTGTACATCCTCTGCAATATTGGGAGTAATATCATCGTCTCCCCCCCGGATATTAGGAACAATATCACAGGAGGGGTATACAGACCCTACGATATTGGGGAGTAATATCATCTTTTCTAGTCCCGGATATTGGAAACAATATCACAGAGGGGTGTACACCAACTATGATACTGAAAGTAATATCATCCCCTCACCCCAAATATTAGAAACAATATTATGGGGGTGGGTGAACACCCTCCATGATCTTAGAAGTAATATCATCCTCTCCCCCTCTGGATATTAGGGAAAATATCACAGGGGTGTTGTACACCTCCTGCAATATTGGGAGTAATATCACCTTCCCCCCGCTTGGATATTAGAGACAATATTACAAAAGGGGTGTACACTCGCTGCAGTATTGGGGGTGATATCATCCTCTCCCCACCCTGGGTATTAGAAACAATATCATAAGGGGGATGTACACCCGCTGCAATATTAAAAGTCATATTTTCTTCTACCCACCTAGATATTGAAAACAATGTCATGGGGGGGTACACTCCCTGTGATATTGGGAGTAATGCCATCCTCTTCCTCCCTGGATATTAGGAGCAATATCACAAGGAGGGTGGACACTTCCTGCGATATTGGGAATAATATTCTCTCCTCTCTTTGATATTAGGAACAATATCACAGGTGAGGTGTTCACCCACTGCGATATGGAGTGTAGTATCAAAATCTCCCCCTGAATATTAAGAACAATATCAGAGAAGGGGTGTAGACGCCATGCGATATTGGGACTAACATCATCCTCTTCTTTTCTGGATATTAGGAACAATATCACAGGGAAGATGTACACCCACTGCGATACTGAGAGTAATATCATTCTTCCTGATCCCTGGATATTAGGAACAATATCACATCGGAAGTGAACACCCCCTGCAATAATGGGAATTATGTTATACTATCCTCTCCCTAAATATTAGGAACAATATTTCACAGGGGCTGTATACTTCCTGCGATATTAAGAGTAATATCCCCTTTCCTATGGATGTTATGTACAATATCACATGGGTGGTATACAGCCGCTGCGATATTGGGAGGAATATCTTCCTTTTTTCCCCTGGATATTAGGAACAATATCAAAGAAGACGTGTACACCCACTGTGGTATTGAAAGCAATATCATCCTCTCCCCATGTGGATATTAGTAATAATGCATCAGGGGGCTGTACACCCCCTGCGATATTGGGAGTAATATCAAACTCTCCCCAACTTGATATGAGGAACAATGTCACAGTGCAAGTGTACACTTTCTGTGATATTGGGAATAATATCATCCTCTCCCTTCCTGAATATTATGAACAATATCACGACCCCGTGCAATATTGGGTGTAATTATCATCTTCTCCCCGCCCTGGATATCATGAACCAGATCACAGGGGGATGTACACGCTCCGCGATATGGGTAATATAGGGATAATTCCTGAATATTACAAACAGTATCACAGAGGGGGTGTACCAACCCTGGGATATTGGAAGTAATATCATCCTCTCCTCCTTGGATATTAGAAACAATGTATGGTGTAGTGTAAACCCCCTGAGATATTTGGAGTAACATCCTCTCTTCTCCTGGATATTAAAAACTGTATTACTGGGGAAGTGTACACTTCCTGTGATATTGAGAGTAATATCATCCTCTCTCTTCTTGGATATTAGAAACAATGTCACAGGGGAGGTCTACACCCCTGTGATGTTGAGCGTAATATAATCTTCTCCCCACCTGGATATTAGGAACAATATCACAGAGTGAGTATATACCCCCTGTGATATTGGGAGTAATATCATACTCTCCTACCCTGGATATTAGGAACAATATCACCAGGGGGGCGTGCAACCCCTGGAATATTGGGAATAATGTCATTCTCTCCCACCCTAGATATTAAGAAAAATATCACAGGGTAGGTGTACACCCCACCCTGTGTATAAGAAACAATATCACAGGCACAGTTTACACTGCTTGTGATATTGGTAGTAATATCATCCTCTTTCCCCCTGTATGTTAGGAACAATATCACAGGGGGGTGTATACCCCCTGCGAATTTGGAAGTCATATCATCCTTTACTTCACCTGGTTATTAGGAACAATATCACGGTGGGGTGCTCATCCCTGCGATATTGGGAGTAATATCACTCTCTCCACCCCTGGATATTAGGAACAATATCACAGGGAAGGCGTACACCCCTTGCGTTATTGGAATCAATATTATCCTCTCCCCAGTTGGGTATTAAAAACAATATTACAGGGGTGTGTAGATCCCCCCATGATATTGGAAACAATATTATCCTTTCTGTCCCTGGATATTAAAAATAATACTAAAGACTCGGTGTACATCCCCTTCGGTATTGGGAGTAATAGCATTGTCTCCTCTTCTGGATATTAGAAACAATATAACGCAGGGCGTGTACACCCCTAAGATGTTTGGAGTAATATTGTCCTCTCCCCACCTGAATATTAGAAACAATACCACAGGGGGTGTGTACACTCCCTGCGATATTGGGAGTAATATCATCCTCTCCCCCATTAAATATTAGGAACAATATCACAGGTGAAGTGTACAGTCCCTGTGATATTAGGAGTAATGTCATCCTGACACTTCTGGATATTAGGAAAAATATCACACGGTGAATGTGCCTCCCCTGCGATATTTAACATAACAAAAGCCTTCCCCTCCCTGCATATTAAGAACAATATCTCAGAGAGAGTGAACACCCTTCGCGATATTGGGAGTAATATAATACTCTCTCCCCTTGGATATTAGGAAGAATATCACGGGAGTGTACACCTCTCATGCTCCAGATATTAAGAAATATATCACAGAGGGGGTGTACACTTCCAGCGATATTGGAAGCAATATCATTTTCTCCCTCTTTGGATATTAGGAAAAAGTCTCAGGGGGGTTTACAGCTGCTGCAATATTGGAAGTAATATCATTTCCTGGCTCCCCGGATATTAGAAACTATATCACTGGGGTGTGTAAACCCCCTGCAATATTATCGTAATATAATTCTCTTTCCCCTTGGAAATTAAAAAAATATATCACAGCAGGGGTGTACACTTCCTGCGACGTTGGGTGTGATATTATCCTCTTTGCCCCTGGGTATTGCTAACAATATCACAGGGTGGGTGTACACCTCATGCGATGTTGGGAGTAGTATTCTCTCCTCCGTAAATATTAGGAACAATATCACAGGGTGGGTGTACACTCCCTGTGATTCTGAAAGTAATATCATCCTCTCCCCGCTGGAGATGAGGAACAAAATCACTGAGGGGGTGTACACTTTCTGTGAAACTGGGTATAATATCATCATCTGCCTCCACAGATATTAGGAATAATATCACAGGGGAGTTGTACACCCCATGGTATATTGAGAGTAATATCATTTTCTTTCCCCCCGGATATTAGGAAGAATATTACAGGGGGGAGTGTACACCCACTGAGATGTTTGGAGTAATATCATCCTCTACCTCCCAGGATATTAAAAACATATCACAGGGGACCTGTACACCCCCTGAGAATTTGGAAATAATATCATCCTTTACCCCACCTGAATATTACGATATCACGAAGGGGGGGGTGTATGTCCCCACGATATTGGGAGTAATATCACTCTCTTCCCCCTGGATATTAGGGACAATATCACAGGGAAGGTGTATACCCCTTGCGATATTGGGATGAGTATTATCATCTCTCCAGTTGGATATTAGGAACATCACAGGGCAGGTGTTGACCCCCTGTGATATTGGGAGTAATAACATCCTTTCCACTCCTGGATATTAAAAACAATATTATGGCCGGGCGCGGTGGCTCAAGCCTGTAATCCCAGCACTTTGGGAGGCCGAGACGGGCGGATCACGAGGTCAGGAGATCGAGACCATCCTGGCTAACACGGTGAAACCCCGTCTCTACTAAAAAATACAAAAAACTAGCCGGGCGAGATGGCGAGCGCCTGTAGTCCCAGCTACTCGGGAGGCTGAGGCAGGAGAATGGCGTAAACCCAGGAGGCGGAGCTTGCAGTGAGCTGAGATCCGGCCACTGCACTCCAGCCTGGGCGACAGAGCGAGACTCCGTCTCAAAAAAAAAAAAAAAAAAAAAAAACAATATTACAGGGTGGGTGTACACCCCCATTGATATTGGGAGTAATATCATACTCTTCCCTTCTGGATATTGAAACAATATCACGCAGGGCGTGTACACCCCTAAGACGTTTGGAGTAATATCATCCTCTCCCTGCCTAAATGTAAGAAACAATATTACAGGAGGGGCACACCCCCTGTGGTATTGGAAGTAATATCATCCTCTCCCCTCTTGGATATTAGGAACAATATCACAGGTGGGGTGTCTAGTGGGGTGTCTAGTCTCAAAATTACTATATTGGGAGTAATTTCATCCTGACCCCCCTGCATATTATTGGAAGTAATATCATCCTCTCCCCTCTTGGATATTAGGATCAATATCACACGGGGGATGTCTACCCTTTGCCACATTGAACGTAACAAAATCCTTCCCCTGCCTGCATATTAGGAACAATACCTCAAAGAGAGTGCACAGCCCCCTACGATATTGGGAGTAATATCATCCTCTCTCCCCTTGGATATTAGAAACAATATTTCAGGGGGGTGTACACCCCATGCAATATTGGGAGTAATATCCTCTCAGACTCTGGATATTAGGAGCAATATCAGAGGGTGTATACACTTCCAGCGATATTAAGAGTAATATCATTTTCTTCCTCCTTGAATATTAGAAAAAAATCAGAGGGTTGTACACCTACTGTGATATTGGGAGTAATATCACTTCCTGACCCCCCCAGATATTAGAAACTATATTACTGTGGGGGCGTACCCTCCCTGCAATATTGAAAGTAATATCATTTTCTCCTCCTTTGGAAATTTAAAAATATTACAGCGGAGGTGTACACCTACAGCAATATTGCTGCACCCACCTAGATATTAGGAACAATATCACATGGGGGGTGTATATCCCCTGCGATTTTGGAAGTGATATCATCCTCTGCCACTCTGGACATTAGGAACAATATCACAGAAAAGGCATACACCTCCTGCAACACTGGGAGTAATATCCTCTTCCTCATGGATATTCGGAACAACATCACAGTAGGAGTGTACATCCCTGAGATATTGGAAGTAATATCATTCTCTCCCTTCCTGGATATTAGGAACAATATCACAGGTGGGGTGTACATTCCCTGAGATATTGAAAGTAATGTCATCCTGTCGCCCCCCGCCCCGGATATTAGGAACAATATTACAGAGGTGTTTACACCCCTTGCAATATTGAGAGTAATATCACTCTCTTTCTTTCTGAATATTTAAAAAAAATCACTTGGGGGGAGGTACACCCCCTGCGATATTGGGAATAATATCATCTTCTCCCCACCGCTGGATATTAAGAACAATATCACAGGGCGGGTGTACACCCCTGCATTATTGAAAGTAATATTATCCTCTTTCACCCTAAATATTAGAAACAATATAACAGGGGTTGTGTACACCCCATGTGATATTGGGAATACTATCAGCCTCTCCACATTTAGCTATTAGGAACAATATCACGGTGGTGGTTGGGAGGGTGTACACCATCTGCGATATTGGCAGTAATATCATCCTCTTCCCCCCTGGATATTAGGAACAATATCACAGGGTGGGTGTACATCTTCTGTGATATTGGGAGTGATATCAGCCTGACCCATTTAGATATTGGGAACAATATCACAGGAAGAATGTACACCCCCTGCGATTTTGGAAGTAATATTATCCTCTTTACCCTGGACATAAGGAAGAATATCACAGGAAACATGTACACCCCCTGCGATATTGGGGGTGATATCATCCTCTCCCTCATGGATATTCGAAACAATATCACAGAAGGGGTGTACACACCCTGAGATATTGGAAGTAGTATCATTCTCTTTCTTCCTGGATATTAGGAACAATATCATAGGTGGGGTGTATACCCACTGTGATATTGAAAGTGATATCATCCTCTCTGAACGTGGATATTAGGAATAATATATCAGGTGGTTGCCCACCCACTGCAATATTGGAAATAATATCATACTCCTCCCACCTTGATATTAGGAACAATATCACAGGAGGGGTGTACACTTCATGAAATATTGGGAATAATATTATCCTCTTCCTGAGTGGATATTATGAGCAATATCACAAAAGGGGTGTGCATCCCGTGCAATATTGTGTGTAATATCATCCTCTCCCCGTCTCGCATATTATGAACCAGATCACAGGAGGGTGTACACACCCTGCGATATGGGGAATAATGTCACCCTCTGACCCCATGGATATTAAGAACAATATCACAGTGGGGGTGTACATCCCCTGCCATATTGGGAGTAATATAATCTTCCCCACTGAATATTAGTAACAATATCACAGGGGAATGCATACCTCCTGAGATATTACAAGTAATATTATCCTCTCTCTTCCTGAATACTAGGAACAATATCACAGAGGGGGTGTACCTCCCCTGTGATATTGGAAGTAATATCATCCTCTCCACCCTGGATATTAAAAACAATATACGGGGGGTGTAAACTCTCTGAGATATTTGGAGTAATATCTTCTCTTCACATGGATATTAAAAACAATATTACAGGGTGGTGTGCACCCCTGGGATATTGGGAATAATATCATCCTCTTCCCCTTTCAGTATTAGAAACAATGTCACAGGAGAGATCTACACCTTCTGTGATATTGGGAGTAATATCATCCTCTCCCCCCTGGATATTAGTAAGAATATCACAGAAGGTGTGTACATCCCCTGTGATTTTGGAAGTAGTATCATCCTTTCCCACCCTGGATATTAGGAACAATATCACCAGGGGGTTGTACACCCTTTGTGACATTGGGAGTAATATCATCTTCATCTCCCCTGGATATTAGGAACAATATCACAGAGGGGGTATACACCCCCTGCGATATTGAGAGTAATATAATCCTCTCCCTTCTGGATATGAGGAACAATATCACAGGTGAGGTGTACATGCCCTGGAGTATTGGGAGTCATGTCATTCTCTCCCTTTCTAAATATTTTAAAAAATATCACAGAGTGAGTACACACCCCCTGTGATTTTGTCAGTAATATCTTCCTCTCCCCGCCTGAATATAAGAAAGAAAATCACAGGCAGATTTTACACGGTCAGTGATATTGGGAGTAATGTCACCCTCTTTACCCCTGTATATTAGGAACAATATCACAGGGTGAGATATTGGAGTAATATCCTGTACCTGCCAGAATATTAGAAACAATATCACAGGAAGGGTGTACACCCCCTGCGAATTTGGGAGTAATATCCTCCTTTATCCCACTGGGATACTAGGAACAATATCACAGATGGGGGAGGTGTATATCCCTGCGATATTGGGAGTGATATCACTCTCTCCCCTCCTGGATATTAGAAGAATATCACAGGGAAGGTATACACTTTTTGCAGTATTGGGATCAGTATTATCCTGTCCCCAGTTGAATATTAGAAACAATATCACGGGGGAGGTGTGCCCCCACTGTGATATTGGGAGTAATATCATCCTTTCAACCCCTGGATGTTAAAAACAATATTACAGAGTGGGTATACGTATTCTTCTATATTGGGAGTAATATCTTCTTCTCCCCTTCTGGATATTAGAAACAATATCACGCAAGGCGTGTATACCCCTAAGCTGTTAGGAGTGATATCATCCTCTCACAGCAGGAATATTAGAAACAATATCACAGGGGAGGTGTAAACCCCCTGCAATATTGGAAGTAATATCATCCTGTCTCCCCTTGGGTATTAGGAACAATATCACAGGTGGGGTGTACAGTCCTTGCAATATAGGGAGTAATGTCATGCTGACCCCCTGGATATTAGGAACAATATCGTATGGCGGTTGTCCACCCCCTGTGATATTGAATGTAACGAAATTCTTCCCCTCCCTGCATATTAGGAACAATATATCAGAGGGTGTGTATACCCCCTGCGATATTGGGAGTAATGTCATCCTCTCTCCCCTTGGATATAAGGAACAATATCACAGGGCTGTGTATGCCCCATGCGATGTTGGGGGTAATATCATACTCTCAGGCTCTAGATACTAGGAGCAATATCACGGAGAGGGTGTACACTTCCAGCGATATTGGGAGTAATATCATCCTCTTTCTCCTTAAATATTAGGAAAAAAATCACAGGGGGTTGTACACCTGCTGCAATATTAAGAGCAATATCATCATCTGACTCCCTGGATATTAGAACTATATTACTGAGGGGGTGTACACCTACTGCGATGTTGGAAGTAGTATCATTCTCTCCTCTCTTGGAAAATAAAAAAATTTCAAGGCAGGAATATACACCCCCTGAGATATTGAGAGTAATATCATCCTGAACCCACCTGGATATTAGGAACAATATCACAGGGGAGGTGTACACCCACGGCGATATTGGGTGTGATATTATTGTCTTACCCCTGGATATTAGAAACAATATCACAGGGAGAGTGTACACGCAATGCGATATTGAGAGTAATATTCCCTCTCCCCGTGAATATTATGAACAATATCACAGGGAGGGCGTACACTCCTGCAATTCTGAAAGTAATATCCTCTCCTCCCTGGAGATGAGGAACAATATCACTGTGGGGGTGTACACTTCCTGCGAAATCGGGTATAATATCTTCTCCCACCCCTGAATATTAAGAACAATATCACAGGGGAGGTGTACAGTCTCACTATGTGATATTTGGAGTAACATCATTTTCTTTCCGCACAATATTAAGAACAATATCAAAGAGGGGGGTGTACAGTCCTTCATATATATTGGGAGTAATATCCTATTCTCCTCCCCTGGATATTAGGAACAATATCACAGAAGGGGCGTCTACCTAGTGTGATATTGGGAGTAATATCATCTTCTCTCAACCTGGATATTGGGAGCAATATTATAGGAGGGGTGTACAACCCTGTGATATTTTGAGAAATATCATTCTCTTCACACCTGGATATTAGAAACAATATTACAGGGGTTGTACACCCCCTGTGATTTTGGGAATATCATCCTCTCCACCCCTGAATATTAGAAAAATATCACAGTGGGTGTACACCGCCTGTGATATTAGGAACAATATTATCCTCTCCACCTTTGAATATTATGAAAAATATTACAGAAGGGTGTGCAGCCCCTGTGATACTGGGAGTAATCTCACTCTCTCCCCTACTGGAAATTAAGAACAATATCATGGAAGGGGTGTACAGCCCCTGACATATTGGGAGTCATATCATTGTCTCTCCTTCTAAATATTAAAAACAATGTTACAGGGGAGTTTACACCCTCTCCAATATTGGGAGTGATATCCTCTTCTGCCTGGACATTAGGAACCATATTACAAGGGGTTTGTACATTCCCTGCGATATGAGAAGCAATATTATCCTCTCACCCCTGAATATTAGAAACGATATCATGGAGGTGGGGGTGTACATCTCCTTGATATTGGGAGTAATATCATCCTCTCCCCTCCTTGATATTAGGAGCAATATCACGGAACAGTGTACGCCCCTGCAATTTTGAGAGTAATATCCTCCTCTTCCTCCCTGAATATTAGGAAAAACATCATGGGGGGTGTACACACCCTGCGATATTGGGAGTAATATCATATTCTCCCCCTTTGGATGTTAGAAACAATATAACAAGACGGGTGTACACCCCCTGTATTATTGAAAGTAATATCATCCTCTTTCCCCCTAAGTATTAGGAACAATATCACAGGGGTATTGTAAACCCCCTGCGATACTGGGAATACTATCGGTCTCTCTGTGTTTGGATATTAGGAACAATGTCACATTGTGGGTGTACACCTTCAGCGATATTGGCAGTAACATAATCCTCTCCACCCCTGGATATTAAGAACAATATCACAGGGTGGGTGAACACCTTCTGTGATATTGGGAGCAATATCAGCCTGACCCATTTGGATATTAGGAACGATATCACAGGAGGGGTGTATGTCCTTCAGCGATATTGGCAGTAATATAATCCTCTCCACCCCTGGATATTAAGAACAATATCACAGGGTGGGTGGACACCTTCTGTTATATTGGGAGTAATATCAGCCTGACCTATTTGGACATTAGGAACGATATTACAGGAGGGGTGTACGTCCCCTGCGATTTTGGAAGTAATATCATCCTCCCTCCCCCTGAACATTAGAAACAATACCACAGGAAAAGTGTACACTACCTGCGATATTGGGAGTAATACCATCCTTTCCCTTATAGATATTTGGAACAATATCATAGGAGTGGCATACACCCCCTGAGATATTGGAAGTATTATTTTTTTCCTTCCTGGATATTAAGAACAATATCACATGTGGGGTGTACAGTCCCTGCGATATTGGGAGTAATGTCATCCTGTACCCCCTGGATATTAGAAACAATATCACAAGGGAAGTATCCACCCTCTGTGATATTGGATGTAACCAACCCTCTCCTCCCCAGCATATTAGGAACAATATCTCAGAGAGGTGTATAACCCCTGTGATATTAGGAGTAATATCATTCTATCCACCCCTGGATATTAGGAACAATATCATGGGGCAAGGTGTACACCCCCAGCAATATTGAAAGTAATATCATCCTCTTGCATTCTGGATATTAGGGACAACATAACAAAAGGAGGAGTGTATACCCTTAGCGATATTGGGAGCAAAATCATCCTCCAATTCCCTGGATATTAGAAATTACATCACTGGGGAGTGTACACCACCTGAGATTTTGTGAGTAATATTATCCTCTGCTCCATGGATGTTAGAAACAATATCACAGCAGAAGTATACACCCCTTCAGATATTGGGAATAATATATTCTACACCCCTCAAAATTAGGAACAATATCACAGGGGGGATTTACACCCCCGGTGATAATGGATGTAATATTATCCTCTCCCCTCCTGGATATTAGTAACCACATCACGGGGTGGGTGTACACTTCATGCGATATTAGAAGTAATATTCTATTTCCCTGTGGATGTGAGAAACAATATCACAGGGTTGGTGTACAACCACTGCGATATGGGGAGAAATATCACCCTCTCCCCCCGTCGATATTAGGAACCATATCACAGGGAAGGTGTACAACCCCTGCGATATGGGGAGTAATATATCCCTCTCCATCCCATGGATATTAGGAACCATATCACAGGGGGGTATACACCTCCCGCTATATGGGGAGTAATATCAACCTCTCCCTCCATGAATATTAGGAACCATACCACAGGGGGGTGCACAACCCTCGCAATTTGAGGAGTAATGTCACCCTGTCCGCCCCGTGGATATTAGGAACCATATCACGGGGGTGTGTACACCCCCATGATAGGGAAATTAATTTCACCCTCTCCCTCCCGTGGATATTACGAACCATATCAAGGAGGAATGTACACACCCCGTGATAATGGGGGTAATATCACCCTCTCCCCACCGTGGATATTATGAATCATATCATAGGGAAGTATACACCCCCCGCGATAATAGGAGTAATATCACCATCTCCCCGCCCATGGATATTACGAACCGTATCACAGGGGAGTGTACACCCACGTGATAGGGGGAGTAAAGTCAACCTCTCCCCTACTCCCGGATATTATGAACCATATCATAGGGGAGTGTACACCCCCTTCGATAGTGGGACTAATACCACCCTCTGCTCACTGTGGATATTATGAACCGTATCACAGGGAAGGTGTACACCCCCTGCGATATGGGGAGTAATATCACCCTCTTCCTCTTCCGCCCTGGATATTAGGAACAATATCACATGGGGGGTGTACACCCTCCTGCCATATTGTGAATAAAATCAGTCTCCCTTTGTTTGTATATAAGGAAAAATATCAGCACAAGGTGTACAGCCCCTGCTATAGTGGAAGTAATATCATGCTCTTTTACCGTAGATATTAGGAACAATATCACAGGGGAAGGTGTACACCCTATGATATATTGAAAGTAATATCATCCTTTCCCCTTCTGGATATTAGAAACAATATCACAGGGAGGGGTGTACACCCACTGCAATATTGGGGGCAATATCATCCTCTCCCCTCCAGATATTAGGAACAATACCACAGTGGATGTGTACTCCTCATGTGATATTGAGAGTAATATAATCCTTTCCCTCACTAAATATTATAAACAATATCACAGGGGGGTGTGTACACCCTGTGTAATATTGAGAGTAATATCATCTTCTCATCCCCTGGGTTTAGAAACAATGTTACATAGGGGGTATACACCTGATGTGATATTGGGAGTAGTATCATCCTTTCCCCGCCTTGACACTAGGAAGAGTATCACAGTGGGGGTGTAAACACCCTGTGATATTGAGAGTAGTATCATCCTCTCCCTCCTGGATATTAAAAGCAATATCACAGAAGGGGTATACACCCCCTGTGATATTGCAAGTAATATCATCCTCTGCCTCCGGATATTAAAAACAATATTACAGTGGGGGTGTACATTCCCTGCGATATTGGGAGTAATATCATATGTTCCCTCACTAAATATTGGGAACAATATCACAGAAGGTCTAATATCATCCTCTTCCCTTCTAGATATGAGGAAGAATATCACAGGAGAAGTGTACACCCCCAGCGATATTGGGAGTAATATTATTCTTTATAACCCTGGATATTAGAAAAAACATCACAGTGAGGGTGTACACCCCCTGCAATATTAAAAGTAATACTATCTTCTATCCGCTTAGATATTGAAAACCATATAATAGGGGGGTGTACACCCCTTGAAATATTGGGAGTAAAGTCACCCTTTATCTCCCTGGATATTAGGAACAATATCACAAGGGGTGTAGACACTTCCTGCAATATTGGGAATAATATGCTCTCCTTTCATTGATATTAGGAACAATATCACAGAGGAGGTGTTCACCCCCTGCGATATTGGGTGTAGTATCATAATCTCATTCATGGATATTAAAAACAATATCACAGGAGGGGTATAGACCCCCTATGATATTGGGAGTAACATAATCGTCTTCTTACCTGGATATTAGGAACAGTATCACAGGGAAGGTGTACACCCTCTGCAATATTGGGAATAATATTCTCCCTGACCCTGGATATTAGGGACAATAAATATCACAGGGGAGGTGAACGCCCCTGCGGTAATGGGAATTATACTCTCCCCCCTTAAATATTAGGAACAATACCACATAGGGGGTATACATTTCCTGTGATATTGAGAGTAATATTATCCTCTTTCCCATGGATGTTAGGTACAATATCACATGGGTGGTGTACAACACCTGCGATATTGGGAGTAATGTCACCCTCTTTTCCCCCTGGATATTAGGATACAATATTACATGGGAGGTGTGCACCCACTATGATATTGAAAGTAATATGATCCCCTCCCCACGTGGATATTAGGAATAATATATCAGGGCGTTGTACACCTCCTGCAATATTGGGAATAATATCATACTCCCCCCACTTGATATTAGTGGGTTACACTTTCTGCAATATTGGGAATAATAGCATCCTCTCCCTTCCTGGATATTATGAATGATATCATAAAAAGGGTGTGCACTCCATGCAATATTGGGCATAATATCATCTTCTCCACCCCTGGATATTACTAAGCAGATCACAGGGGGTTGTACACATGCCGCGATATGGGGAGTAATGTCACCCTCCTGCATATTACGAACTAGATAACAGGGGAGTGTTCACTTTTTATGCCATGGGTAGTAATATCACCTTCTCCCCTCCTAGACATTAGAAACAATATCACGATGGGGGTGTACATCTCCTGCAATATTGGGAGTAATACCAACCTCTTCCCCACTGAATCACAGAAACAATATAACAAGGGGGATGTACACCCCCTGCTATATTGCAAAGAAGATTATCCTTTCCGTTCTTGAATATTAGGAATGATATAACAGAGGGGTGTACAACCCCTGCAATTTGGAAGTAAAACATCCTCTCCCCCCTGGATATTATCAACAATATACATGGGGTTGTACACCTCCTGAGATATTTGGAGTAATATCCACTCTTCACCTGGATATTGAAAACAAAATTACGGGGGTGGGGGGAGGTGTACAACCTCTGGGATATTGGGAGTAATATCATTCTCTCTCCTTTTGGATATTAGAAACAATGTTACAGGGGAGGTCTACCCCTTCTCCGATATTTGGAGTAATATCATCCTCTACTCCCCAGATATTAGGAAATATATCACAGAGGGTGTGTATATTCCCTGTGATTTTGGGAATGATATCATCCTTTCCTACCCTGGATATTAGGAACAATATCACAGGGGGGATGGTGTACACCCTTTGTGACATTGGGAGCAATATTATCTTCCCCATCTGGATATTATGAGCAATATCATAGATGGGATATACACCCCATGCGATATTGAGAGTAATATCATCCTCTCCCTTATGGGTATTAGAAACAATATCAGGGCACACCCAAGATAGCCGAATAGGAACAGTTCCAGCCTCCAGCTCCCAGCATTAGTGACACAGAAGATAGGTGATTTCTGCATTTTCAACTGAGGTGCAGACTGACACCTCACACTGTGGGGTACACCCCTGAGACAAAGCTTCCAGAGCAAGAATCAGAGAGCAACACTCGCTGTTCAGCAATATTCTATCTTCTGCAGCCTCCGCTGCTGATACCCGGGTAAACAGGGTCAAGAGTGGACCTCAAGCAACCTCCAACAGACCTACAGCTGAGGGTCCTGACTGTTAGAAGGAAAACTAACAATCAGAAAGGACACCCACACCAAAACCCCATCAGTATATCACCATCATCAAAGACCAAAGGCAGACAAAACCACAAAGATGGGGAAAAAGCAGGGCAGAAAAGCTGGAAATCCAAAAAGTCAGAGCGCATCTCCCCCTCCAAAGGAGCGCAGCTCATTGCCAGCAACGGAACAAAGCTGGATGGAGAATGACTTTGATGAGTTGAGAGAAGAAGGCTTCAGTCGATCAAACTACTCAGATCTAAAGGAGGAACTACGTAACCAGCATAAAGAAACTAAAAACCTTGAAAAAAGAATGGATGAATGGATAACTAGAATAATCAATGCAGAGAAGACCTTAAAAGAACTGATAGAGATGAAAACCATAACACGAGAACTATGTGACAAATGCACAAGCTTCAGTAACCGACTCAATCAACTGGAAGAAAGAGTATCAGTGATTGAACATCAAATGAATGAAATGAAGTGAGAAGAGAAGTGTGGAGAAAAAAGAGTAAAAAGAAATGAACAAAGCCTGCAAGAAGTATGGGATTATGTGAAAAGACCAAATCTATGTCTGACTGGTGTGCCTGAAAGTGAGGGGGAAAATGGAACCAAGTTGGAAAACACTCTGCAGGATATCATCCAGGAGAACTTCCCTAACCTAGTAAGGCAGGCCAACATTCAAATTCAGGAAATACAGAGAATGCCACAAAGATACTCCTCGAGAAGAGCAACTCCAAGACATGTAATTGTCAGATTCACCAAAGTTGAAATGAAGGAAAAAATGTTAAGGGCAGCCAGAGAGAAAGGTCGGGTTACACCCAAAGGGAAGCCCATCAGACTAAGAGCAGACCTCTTGGCAGAAACTCTACAAGCCAGAAGAGAGTGGGGGCCAATATTCAACATTCTTAAAGAAAAAAATTTTCAACCTGGAATTTCATATCCAGCCAAACTAAGTTTCATAAGTGAAGGAGAAATAAAATCCTTTACAGACAAGCAAATGCTTAGAGATTTTGTCACTACCAAGCCTGCCCTACAAGAGATCCTGAAGGAAGCACTAAACATGGAAAGGAAAAACCAGTACCAGCCATTGCAAAAACATGTCAAAATGTAAAGTCCATCGATGCTAGGAAGAAACTGCATCAACTAGCGAGTAAAATAACCAGCTAATATCATAATGACAGGATCAAGTTCACATATAACAATATTAACCTTAACTGTAAATGGACTAAATGGTCCAATTAAAAGACACAGACTGGCAAATTGGATAAAGTGTCAAGACCCAGCAGTTTGCTGTATTCAGGAGACCCATCTCACATGCAGAGACACACATAGGCTCAAAATAAAGGGATGGAGGAAGATCTACCAAGCAAATGGAAAACAAAAGAAAAGCAGGAGTTGCAATCCTAGTCTCTGATAAAACAGACTTTAAACCATCAAAGATCAAAAGAGACAAAGAAGGCCATTACATAATGGTAATGGGATCAATTCATCAGGAAGAGCTAACTATCCTAAATATATATGCACCCAATACAGGAGCACCCAGATTCATAAAGCAAGTCCTTAGAGACTTACAATGAGACTTAGACTCCCACACAATAATAGTGGGAGACTTTAACACCCCACTGTCAACATTAGACAGATCAACGAGACAGAAAGTTAACAAGGATATCCAGGAATTGAACTCAGCTCTGCACCAAGTGGACCTAACAGACATCTATAGAACTCTCCACCCCAAATCAACAGAATATACATTCTTCTTAGCACTACATCACACTTATTCCAAAATTGATCACATAGTTGGAAGTAAAGCACTCCTCAGCAAATGTAAAAGAACAGAAATTATAACAAACTGTCTCTCAGACCACAGTGCAAACTAGAACTCAGGACAAAGAAACTCAATCAAAACTGCTCAGCTACATGGAAACTGAGCAACCTGCTCCTGAATGACTACTGGGTATATAACGAAATGAAGGCAGAAATAAAGATGTTCTTTGAAACCAATGAGAACAAAGATACAACATACCAGAATCTCTGGGACACATTTAAAGCAGTGTGTAGAGGGAAATTTATAGCACTAAATGCCCACAAGAGAAAGCAGGAAAGATCTAAAATTGACACTCTAACATCACAATTAAAAGAACTAGAGAAGCAAGAGCAAACACATTCAAAAGCTAGCAGAAGGCAAGAAATAACTAAGATCAGAGCAGAACTGAAGGAGATAGAGACACAAAATTCTCTCCCCTTCTGGATTTTAGAAACAATATTATGCGGGACATGTGCACCCCTAAGATATTGGGAGTAATATCATCCTCTGTCAGCCAGAATATTAGAAACAGTATTACAGGAGCAATGTATACCCACTGCAATATTGGGAGTAAGTTCATCCTCTCTCCCCTTGGATATTAGGAACAATATCACAGGTGGGGTGTACAGTCCCTGCGATATTGGAAGTAATGTCATCCTGATCTCCCTGGATATTAGGAATAATATCACACAGAGGGTGTCCACTCCTTGCAAAAATTGAATGTAACAAAATTTTTCCCCTCTTTGCATATTAGGAACAATATCTCAGAGGGAGTGTATACTCCTGTGATATTGGGAGTAATATCATCCTCTCTCTCTCCTTGGATATTAGGAATATCATAGGGGATGTACATCCCGTGTGATATTTGGGGTAATAACATCCTCTCAGTCTCTGGATATTAGGAATAATATCACAGACGGGATGTACACCTCCAGCGACATTGGGAGTAATATAATCCTTTCCCTCCTTGGATATTGAAAAAAAACCACAGGGGGTTGTACACCTACTGCGATATTGGGAGTAATATCATCCTCTGAGCCCCTGGATATTAAAAACTATAACATTGATGGGGTGTACACCCCCTGAGATTTTGGGAGCAATATCAATCTCTCCCTGCTTGGAAATTAAGAAATAATCACAGTGGGGGTGTACACTTCCTACAATACTGGGAGTAATATCATCATACACCCACCTGGACATTAGAAACAATATCATGGGGGGGTGTACACCCCCAGTGATATTATGCTCTTTACCCCTGGATATTAGAAACAATATCACAGGATGGCTGTACACCCCATGCGATATTGGGAGTAGTATTCTCTCCCTCCATGAATATTAGGAAGATTGTCACAGGGTGGGTGTACACTTCCTGCGATATTGAAAGTAATATCATCATCTCCGGGGCGAGATATTGTACACCTGAGAGTGCACATTTCCTGTGAAATTAAGCTTAATATCATCTTCTCCCCCACACCCGGATGTTAGGAACAATATCGCAGAGGTGGTGTACACCCCATGAGATATTGGTAGTAATATCATTTTCCTTCCCCTAGTATATTAGGAACAATATCAAAGAGGGGCAGTGTACATTCCCCGATATATTGGAAGTAATATCTTCTATCTTCCTGGATATTAGGAACAATATCACAGTAGGGGGATGCCTACCCAGTGTGACATTGGGAGTAATATCATCTTCTCTCAACCTGGATATTAGGAACAATATTATCACACCTGTGATATTTTGAGTAATATAATTCTCTCCCCATCTGGATATTGGAAACAACATCACAGGTGTTGTACACCCCCTATGATATTGGGAGTAATATCATTCTCTCTGTCACTGAATATTAGAAAAATATCACAGAGGGGTGTACACCCCCTGCGATACTGGGAGTAATTTCATCTTCTCCCCATTGAAAAGTAAGAACAATATCATGGTAGGGGTGTACACCATCTGAAATATTGGGAGTCACATCATCATCTCTCTTTCGAAATATTAAAAACAGTATTACGGGGGGTGTACACCTTCTGCGATATTGGAAGTAATATCATCTTCTTCCACTCTGGACATTAGGAACTGTATCAAGAGGAGTGGGTGTACACCCTTTGCGATATGAGAAGTAATATTATCCTCTCAACCCTGAATATTAGGAATGATATCACAGGGGGTGGCGTGTACTTTCCCTGAGATATTGGGAGTAATATCATCCTCTCCACCCCTAGATATTAGGAACAATATCACAAAGCGATGTATTCCCCCTGCAATATTGAGAGTAATATCCTCTTTTTCCCTGAATATTAAAAAAAAATCACATGGCAGGTGTACACCCTCTGCGATATTGGGAGTAATATCACCCTATCCCCACCTGGGTATTAAAAAAAGAAAAACACAGGGCGTTTGTATACCTCCTGCAATATGGGGAGTAATATCATCCTCTTATTCCCTAAATATTAAAAACAATATCACAGGGGTGGTGTACACTTTCTGAGATATTGGGAGTAATATCAGCCTCTGGATATTAGGAACAATATCACGGGTGGTGTACACCTTTGTCTTATTGAGAGCAATATCAGCCTGATCCATTTGGATATTAGGAATGATATCACAGGGGGGCAGTACACCCCCTGCAATTTTGGAAGTAATATTATCATCTCACCCCTTGACATTAGAAATAATATCACAGAAAAGGTGTATACACCCTGTGATACTGAGAGTAATATCATCCCCCCTTCATGGATATTTGGAACAATATCACAAGAGGGGTCTACACCCCCTGAGATATTGAAAGTAATATTATTCTCTCCCTTCCTGGAAATTAGGAACAATATCACAAGTGGGATGTACACTCCCTGCGATATTGGGAGTAATGTCATCCTGTTCCCCCCATAGATATTAGGAACAATATCACAGGGGGCATGTCCACCCCCTGCAATATTGGATGTAACAAAATCCTCTCCTCCCCTGCATATTAGAAACAATATCTCAGGGATATGTACATCCCCTGCAATATTGGGAGTAATATCATCCTCTTTCGTTCTGGGTATCAGGAACAATATAACAGAAGGGGTGTGCAACCTTAGTGATATTGGGAGTGATATCCTCTTTCTTTTTGGATATTAAAAAAAAAAAAACAGGGGTTGTACACATTCTGCAGTATTGGGAGTAATATCATCTTATTTCCTGGATATTAGGAACTATATCACTGGGGAGTGTACACTCTCTGCGATATTGTAATATTATTCTCTATCCCTCAGATATTAGGAAGAATATCACAGCGGGGGTGGACACCCCCTGCGATATTGCATGTAATATTATCCTTTCCCCTGCTTGATATTAGGAACCACATCACAGGATGGATGTACACTTAATGAGATATTTGGAGTAATATTCTCTCTGCCCATGGATATTAGGAACAATATCACAGGGTAGGTGTACAATCCCTGTGATATTGCAAGTAATATCATCCTCTCCACACCAGAGTATTAGGAACAATATCAAAGGGGGGCTGTACGCCCCCAACCATATTTTGAGTAATATCATTTTCTCCCCCCGTGGATATTAGGAACAATATCACCGGAAGATATACACCTCCTGTGATACGGAAGTAATATCATCATCTCCCCACTGGATATTAGGAATAATATCACAGAGATGGTATATAGGACCGGCGATATTGAAAGTAACATCATCCTGTCTTCCCACCGATATTAGGAACAATATCACATGGGGCATGTACACTGCCTGCAGTATTGTATGTAATATCATCTCCCCCGCTGGTTATTAGAAACAATATCACAGGGGAGGTGTACAAGCCTTGCAATGTTGGGAGTAATATTCTTTGATCCCTGGATGTTAAAAACAATATCACAGAAACGGTCTACATTCACTGCGACATTGAGAGTAATGTCATCCTCTCACCCCTTGGATATTAGGAACAATATCGGGGGGGCGGGTGGTGTACACACCCTGCAATAATGGGAGTAATATCATCCTCTTCCTCTTTGGGTATTAGGAATAGTATCACAGGGGGTTATACACTTCCTACGATATGGGGAGTAATGCCATCCTCTCCCCCCTTGGATATTAGGAACAATAACACGGAGGGTGTATACCCTCTGCAATACCGAGAGTAATGTCATCCTCTCTTCCCCTGAATATTAAGAAAAAACTTCACAGGGTGGGTATACACCCCCTACGATATTGACAGTAATATCGTTCTCTTCCTCCCTGGATATAACAGAAAGTATCATGGAGTCTGTACACCCACTGTGATATTGGAAATAATATTATTCTATTTCCCTCTAAATATTAGGAACAATATCACAAGAGAGATATACACACCCTGTGATATTGAGAGTAATATCATACTCTCCTTCCATGGATATTTTGAACACTATCATAGGGGTGATGTACACTCCCTGTGTTATAGGAAGTAATTTCATCCACTTTCTCCCTGGATATTAGAAACGACAGCACGGTGGGAGGTGGTGTACACCCCATGGGACATTGAGATTAATATCATTTTCTCCTTCCCTGGATATTACAAACAATATCACAGGAAGGGTGTAAATCCCCTGCGATATTGCAAGTAATATCACCCTCTCCCCCACTGGATATTAAGAACAATATCACAGAGAGTGTGTGCCCCTTCTCTAATATTGGGAATAATATCCTCTCCCCCACTGGATATTAGGAACAATACCACAGGGTGGGTGTACACCCCCTGCAATATTGGGAGTAATAACAACCTCTCCCACTCAAGATGTCAGGAACAATATCACAGGAGTGGTGTACAGCCCCTGTGATACTAAGAGTAAGGTCATCCTCTAATCCCTGAAGATTAGGAACAATATCACTGCGGGGCTGTACACCCCCTGCAAAACTGGATGTAATATTATGCTCTCTCCACCTGGATATTAGAAACAATGTGACAGGAGTGGTGTACACCCCATGCAAATTTGGGAGTAATATCATTTTCTTTCCAACTGGATATTAGAAACAATATTAAAGGGGGTGTGTACACTCCTGGATATATTGGGAGTAATATATTTTCACTTCCTGAATATTAGAAACAATATCACGGGGGGGTGTCTACCTTCTGCAATATTGGGAGTAATATCATATCATCTCTCCACCTGGATATTAGGAACAATATCACAGGAGGGGTGGACATGCCCTGTGATATTTTGAGTTATATAATCCTCTCCCCACCTGGATATTGTATACAATATCACAGGGGTTGTACACCCCTTGCGATCTTGGGTGTAATATTATTCTCTCTCCTCCTTAACATTAGGAACAATATCACAGGGGGAGTGTACATTTTCTGCGATATTGACAGGAATAATTATCGTCTCTTCTCCAGGATATTAGGAACAATATCACAAGGAAAGTGTATACCTACTGCAAGTAATATTATTCTCTCCTCTCTTAGGTATTAGAAGCAATATCACTGAAGGGGTGTACACCAACTACGCTATTGGGAGTAATATCATCCTCTCCTCTCATGGATGTTAGGAACAATATCACAAGCGGGATGTATACCCCCTGAGATATTGAGAGTAATATCATCCTCTCAGCCCCTGGATATTTGGACCAATATCACAAGGGGGGGTGTAAATCCCTTGCCATATAGGGAGTAATATCCACTCCCCCCCTGGATATTAGGAACAATATCACTGGGAATGTACACCCCCTGTGATATCTTGAGTGACCTAATTCTCTCTCCTCCTAGATATTAGGAACAAAATATTACAAGGGGGGTGTACAACACCCGCAATATTAGGGGCAATATTATTTCCCCCCCCTCGATATTAGGAACAATATTAAAGAAAGAGTGTACACCCTCTGCGACACTGGGTGTAATATCACACACTGTGATATTAGGAGGGTAATACTTCTCCAGAATATTACAAATAATATCCCAGGGTGTACTCACATGGTATACACACACTGTAATATTAGGAGGTGAATATCTCCCCAGAATATTTTTAATAATATCCCAGGTTGTATACACATGTTATATACTCACTTTTATATTAGGAGTGTAATATCTTCCCATGATATTACAAATAATATCCCAGAGTGTACACACATGGTGTAAACCCACTGTGATATTAGGAGAGTACTATTTCCCCAGGATATTACAAATATTATTCCAGGGTGTACAAACATGGTGAACACCTACTTTGATATTAGGAGAGTCATGTCTCCTCAGGATATTATGAATAATATCCTAGGATGTACAAACAAGGTGTAAACACACTGTGATATTAGGAGAGTAACATCTCCCCAAAATATTGTGAATAATATTGCAGAGTGTAAACACATAATGTACACCCTATGTGGTATTAGGAGAGTAATATCTCTGCAGGATATTATGAATAATATCCCAGATTGTACTCAAATGTTGTACAACCATTGTAGTCTTAGAAAAGTTATATATCCCCAGGATATTATGAATAATATCCAAGGTGTATTCAGATGATGTACATCCAATGTAATACTAGAAGAATAATATCTCCCCCGGATATTACAAACAATATCCCAGTGTGTACACACGTGGTGTAAACTGACTGTGATATTAGGAATCATATCAGGATATTATGAATAATTAATATCCCAGAGTGTACCCATATGGTGTATATCCACTGTGATATAAGAGTAATATCTCCCCAGGATTTTATGAATAATATCCCAGGGTGTACATGTACACCAGCTGTGATATAAAAAGTAATATCTCCCCAGGATATTATGAACAGTATCTCAGGGTGAACACCCACTGTGGTATAAGGAGTAATGTCTTCCTGGGATATAACCAATAATATAATTGGGTGTACATCCACCGGGATATTAGAAGTAATATCTTTCCGGGATATTACAAATAACATCCCAGAGTGTATATTCACTGTGACATTAGGAGTAATATCTCCACAAGATATTACAAACAATATCCCAGGGTGCCAATTCACCATGATATCAGTAAAATATCTCAACAATATATTACAAATAATATACTAAGGTGTACACCCACTGTAACACTAAGAGTATTGTCTCCCCAGAATATTATGAATAATGTCCCAGGGTTGACATCCTCTGTTATATTAGGAGTAATATCTGCCTAAGATGTTACAAATAATATTTCAATGTGTATACACAGCATGTACACCCACTGTGATATTAGGAGTAATATCTCCCCAGGATATTACAAATAATATCACAGGGTGTAAACCCACTGTGACACTAGAAGTAACATCCCCCTATTATAATATGAATAATATCACAGGGTGTATGCACGTGGTGTACACTCACTGTCACATTAGAACTGACATCCCTCTATAATATTACGATAAATATCACAGGTTATACACACACGGTGTACACTCACTGTGACTTTAGGAGTAACATCCCCCTAAGATATTATGAATAATATCACAGGTTATACACACATTGTGTAGCCCACTGTGAAATCAGTAGTCACATTTCCCTAGGATATTATGAATAATATCCCTGGTGGTTTATACATCTGGGGTACACCTCCTGTGACATTAACATTAACATCACTTTAGGATATTTCGAATACTATATCAGGGTGTACATCCTCTGTGACATTCAAAGTAACATCCCCCTAAGGTATTGCAAATAATATCACAGGGTGTACACCTCCTGTAACATGAGGAGTAACATATTTAGGATATTACAAATGATATCACAAAATGTACACCCTCTGTGACATTAGGAGAAATATCCCTATAACATATTATGAATAATACCACATAGAGTACACCCCTGTGACATCAGGAGTAACATCTCCATAGGATATTATGAATAATATAGCAGGGTGTACAACCGTTGTGACATTAGTAGTAACATTCTCCTAGGATATTACGAATAATACCACAGGGTGTGCACATTAGGAGTAAAATGCCCCTAGGATATTACAAATAATATTACAGGGTGAACACCCCCTTTGACATTAGGGGTAATATCCCCCTAGAATATTATGAATAATTTCAAAGGGTGTACATCCCCAGTGACATTAAAAGTAACACCCCGCCTAGGATATTGCCAAAAATATCACAGGATGTACATCCACTGTGAAATTAGGAGTAACATCCCCCTAGGATATTACAAGTAATATCAGTGTGTACACCCACTATAATATTAGGAGTAATATATTCCTAGAATATTACAAATAATATCACAGAATGTACACCCACTGTGATATTAGGAGTAATATCTCCCTTAGACATTACTAATAATATCACAAAGTGTACACACATGGCGTACATTCATTAGAAGTAATATTTCCCAAAATATTATGAAAAATATCACAAGGTGTACACCCATTGTGATATTAGAATAACTACCTAGGATATTATGAATATCACAGTGGGTGTACGCACATGTTATACGCCCATTGTGATATTAAGAGTTATAGCTTCCTAAAATATTGTGAATATCACAAAGTATACATGATGTATGTACACCCACTGTTATATTTGAAGTAATATCTTTTTAGAATATTACAAATAATATCACAATGTGTGTACCCTCGTGCCATTAAAAGTAACAAACTTCGAGAAAATTATGAATAATATCAAAAGGAGTACACCCCCTGTGACATTAGGAGTAGACATACTATAAGTAGTATCACCCAAAGATACAAATACTATCCCAGGAAGTACAACCCCTTTGGCATTGGGAGTAACATCACCCTAGGATATTATGAATAATATCACAGGGTGTACACCCATTATGAATCAAGAGTAACATCCTCCTAGGATATTACCAGTAATATCACAGGGTATACACGCTCTTTGACATCATAATTAACATCCACCTAGGATATTAAGAATAATATCACAGAATGTACACCCCCTGTGACATTAGTAGTAACATCACCCTAGAAAATAGCGAATAATATCACTGGTTATACATCACCTGTGACATTAGGAGTAACATTTTCCTAGGATATTACCAATAATATCACAAGTTGTACACACACTGTGAAATACGGCATAATATCCCCCTAGAATATTACTGCTAATATCACAGGTAGTATACCCACTGTGATATTAGGAGTAATATCTTCCTAGGATAGTACGAATAATATCACAAGGTCTACACCCACTGTGATATTAGAAGGAATATTTCCCTAGAATATTACAAATAATATTACAGGTTGTACACACAGGCTGTACAACTGCTGTGATATTAGGATTAAATCCCCCTGAAATACAACTAATATTATCACAGGGTGTACACATATGGTGTACACCTACTGTGACATTAGAGGTAGCATCTCCCTATAATTAAACTAATAATATCACAGGGCATACACACATGGTGTACACTTATGTGAAATTAGGAATAACATCCCCCTAGGATTTTATAATACCACAGGTTGAACACATATGGTGTACGCCCACTGTGACATTAGGAGTAACATCTCCTAGGATATAACAAATAATATCACAGGGTGTACACATGGTGGTACACCCACTGTGAAAATAGGAGTAATATTTTCCTATAACATTATGAATAATATCACAGGGTATACACACATGGTGTACACGCACAGTGTCATTAGGTAGATCATCCTCCTAGAATATTACCATTAATATCACAGGGGTATACCAACTGTGACATTAAACGTAACATCTCGCCAGGTATTACAAGTAATATCACAAGGGGAGTACACACATGGTGTCTATACAAGGGATGTACATCCCCCGCGATATGGGGAGTAATATCACCCTCTCCCCTCCTGACTATTATGAACCATATCACAGGGGGGTGTATGCACCCTGCGATATGGGGAGTAATAGTACCCTCTCCCCCCTGGATACTACAAACCATATCACAGGGGGGTATACGTCCCCCACTATATGGGGAGTAATATCACCTTCTCCCTCCTGGATACTACAAACCATATCACGGGGGGGTGTCCCCCCCCCGCGATGAGTAATATCACCTTCTTCCCTCCTGGATATTACGAACCATATGACCCTCTCCCCCAATGGACATTATGAACCTTATCACAGGGGGTGTACACACATGGTATTTACTCTACTTGCAGCAGTATTATCCTCTTTCATGGATATTATAAACAATGTCATAAAAAAGTATACACCCCCCGAGATATTGGGAGTACTATCATCCTCTCCCTCCCTGTAGAGTAGAAACAATATCACAGGGGATATGTACATTTCCTGCAATATTGGCAGTAATAACATTCTCTCCTCCCTGAATATTAGGAACAACATTACACAAGCAGTGCACATTCCCCGTGATATTGGGAGCAATATACTCTTTTCCCCTGGATATTATGATCCATATCACAGGGGAATGTACAACTTCTGAGATATTGTGAGTGATATCATCCTCTCCCCCAATGGATCTTACAAACAATATCACAGGGGAGGTGTACATTTCCTGCGATATGGGGAGTAATATCATCCTTTCGCCCTGTTGATATTAGGAACAATATCACAGAGGTGGTGTACACTCCCTGCGATAATGGGAGTAATATCATCCTTTCACCCCCTCCATATTAGGCACAATATTACAGGGGGGTAGGGGGGAGCCCTGTGATATTGGGGGTAATATTATCCTTTACCTTTCTGGAAGTTAGATATAATATCACAGCATGGGTGTACTCCCCTAGCAGTATTGCGATGAACATCAAACCCTTTCCCCTGGATATTAGGAACAATACCACAAAATTGATGTATACTCCCTGTGATAATGGAAGTAATATTATCCTCTCCCTGCCTAAATATTAGGAACAATATCACAGAGGAAGTTTACACGTTTTGTGATATTGTTAGTATATTATCCTCACACCTGGATATTAGGAACCATATCATCAGGGAGGTTTACACTTTTTGTGATACTTGGAATAGTATCCTCTTCTCTCCTGAATATTAGGAACAAAATCACAGGAAAGCTGTACACCCCCTGGAATATTAGAAGTAATATAAGAGTCTCCCTTCTGAATATTAGAAACATCACAGAGGGTTAGAACCCCTTCGATATTGAGAGTAATATCATCCTCTCTTCTCCTTTTATTTTATGAACAATATCACAGGAAGGGTGTACACTCTCTGCGATATTAATAATAATATAATTTTATCCTCTTCTGGATATTAGAAACAATATCATGTGGGGGTGTTCACCCCCTGAGATATTGGGAGTAATATCCTCTACCCACCTGGATATTAGGAACAATATCACAGGAAGGGTGTACACTCCCTGTGATACTGAGAGTATTATCATTTTCTAACCTCCTGTGTATTAGGAACAATACCACAGTGGGAGTGTACGTCCCCTGTGATATTGGGAGTAATATCATCCTCACCCTCGAAACATTAGAAACAATGTCACAGAAGGGGAGCACACCCTTTTCGATAACAGAAATGATATCATCCTCTTCCTTCCTGGACATTAGGAACAATATCAAAGTGGGGGGTGTATACCCCCTACGATATTGGGAGTAACATCATCTTCTTTCCTTCTAGATATTAAGAACAATATCACAGGGGGAGTGTACAGTTCCTGAGATATTGAGAGTAACATCATCCTCTCCTCCCCTGGATATTAGGAACAATATCACAGGGTGGGTATACACCTACTGCGATATTGGGAGTAATATCAACCTCTCCTCTTCTGGATATTAAAAACAATATCACGGGGTGGTGGTGTACACATCCTGGGATATTGAGAGTAATATCATCCTTTTTCTCCTTTGATATTAGGAACAATATCACAGGGGGTATGTACACACTCAGCGATATTGGGAGTAATATCATCCTCTCCCTCCCTGGATACTAAAAACAATATCAGAGTTAGGGTGTATACCTTCTGTGATATTGCGAGTAATGTTATCCTGTCTTTCCCTGGATATTAAAAACAACATCACAGGTGGGGTGTACACCCCCTGTGATATTGAAAACAATATCATCCTCTCTTTATCTAAACATTAGAAACAATATCACAGGATGGGTGTACACACCTTGCGATATTGGGAGTAATATCATTCACTGCCCACCTGGATATTAGCAACAATATCACAGGGAGAGTGTACATGTTCTACAATGTTGGAAGTAATATCATTTTCTTCCCCGTCCCCCCAAATACTAGCAACAATATTAAAGAGAAAGTGTATACTTCCTGCGATATTCAAAGTAATATATTCTTCTCTTCATCTGGATATTAGGAGCAATATCACAGGGAAGATGTACACCAGTTGCAATATTGGGAGCAATATTATCGTCTTTCCCCCTGTGTATTATGAGCAACATCACATAGGGTGTGTACACACCTTTCCATATTGGTAGTAATGTCAAAGTGTCCCTTTTTGGATATTAGGAACAACATCACTGTGGGGGTGTACAACCCCTGTGATATTGTGAGTAATATTATCCTCTACCCCCTGGATAATAGGAACAATATTACACGGGGGGTGTACACCCCTGCTATATTGGGAGGAGTATCAGCCTCTCCCTTTTTGTATATAGAAAAAAAATCACTGGGGGGCTGTACAGCCCCTGCGATAATGGGAGTAATATCATGCTCTTTTCCCCTGGATATTAGGAACCATATTACAGGAAGGGTGTACATCCTACGTGATATTAAAAGTAATATCCTTTCGCCTTCTAGATATTAGAAACAATATCACAGGGAGGGGTGTACACCTACTGCAATATTGGGAGTAATATCATCCTCTCCTCTCCCAGAATATTAGGAACAATACCACAGTGGATGTGCATGCCTTGTGCAATATTAACAGTAATATCATCCTTTCCCTCACTAAATATTAGGAACAATATCACAGGGGGAGTGTACACCCTGTGCGATATTGGGAGTAATATCTTCTCACCCCCTAGGTTTAGAAATAATATTACACGGGGGATGTACACCTGCTGCAATATTGGGAGTAATATCATCCTCTCTCCCTTTTGATACTAAGAACAATATCACAGTGGGGGATATAAACACCCTGTGATATTGAGAGTAATATCATCCTCTCCCTCCTGGATATTAGAAACAATATCACAGAAAGAGTGTACACCTCCTGTGATATTGGGAGTAATATCATCTTCTCCCTCCCAGATATTAGGAACAATATCACAGTGGGGGTGTATATCCCCTGTGATATTGGGAGTAATATCATATGTTCCCTCACTAAATACTAGGAACAATATAATAGGGGGTATGTACACCTCGTGCAATATTGGGAGTAATATCATCTTCTCACCCCCTGGATTTAGAAACAATATCACAGGGGGTTGTACAGCTGCTATGATATTGGGAGTAATATCATCCTTTTTTCTTCTGGATATGAGAAGAATATCATAAGGGAGGTGTACATGCCCTGCGATATTGGGAGTAATATTATCCTCTATCACCCTGGATATTAGAAAAAATATCACAGCGAGGGTGTCTGTCTCCTGCAATATTCTGAGTAATATCATCCTCTCCCCCAAACTGGATATTAGAAACAATATCACAGGAGGGATATACAGTCCCTACGATATTGGGAGTAATATCATCTTTTATACCCATGGATATTAGGAACAATATTACAGAGGCAGTGTACACTCACTGTGATACTGGGATTAATATTATCCCCTTAATCCTGGATATTAGGAACAATATCACAGGGAGGGTGGATATGCCTCACAATATGAGGAGTACTATAATCTTCTCTCCTCCTGGATATTAGGAATAATATCACAGGGGTGTTGTACACCCCCTGCGATACTAGGAGTAATGTCATCCTCTCCCTGGATATTAGCAACAATATCACAAAGAGGGTGAACTCTTCCTGCAATATTGGGCATAATATGCTCTCCCCTCATTGACATTAGGAACAATATCACAGGGGAGGTGTTCACCTCCTGTGGTATTGAGTGTAGCATCATAATCTCCTTCCTGGATATTAAAAACAATATCACAGAAGGTGTGTAGACCCCCATGCGATATTGGGAGTAATATCATCCTCTTCTTACCTGGATATTAGGAACAATATCACAGGGAAGGTGTACACCCCCTGCAATACTGGGAGTAATATAATTCTCCCTACACCCTGGATATTAGGGACAATATCACATGCGAGGTGAACACCCCTGCGATAATGGGAATTATACTATATTCTTCTCCCCTAAATATTAGGAACAATATCACAGAGGGGGTGTACATTTCCTGCCATACTGAGAGTAATTTCATCCTTTTTCCCATGGATGTTAGTACAGTATCACATAAGTGGTGTACAGCACCTGTGATATTGGGAGTAATATCACCCTCTTTCCCCTAGGATATTAGGAACAATGTTACAGGGGATTTGTACACCCACTGCAATATTGAAAGTAATATGATCATCTCCACACGTGGATATTGGAAATAATATGTCAGGGCGTTGTACACCTCCTGTGATATTGGGAATAATATCATACTCCCCCCGCCACCTTGATATTAGGAACAATATCACCAAGGGGGTTACATTTCCTGCGATATTGGGAATAACAGTATCCTTTCTCTTCCTGGATATTATGAACGATATCATAAAATTGGCATGCACCTCTTGTGATATTGGGTGTAATATCATCCTCTACCTACCAGGATATTAAAAGTAACAAACTTCTAGAAAATTACGAATGATATCACAAGGCGTACATCCCCTGTGATATTATAAGTAATAAAATTCAAGGATATTACAAATAATATCCCAAGGAGTACAACCCCTGTGACATCGGGAGTAACATCACTCTAGGATATTACAAATAATATCACAGGGTGTACACCCATTGTGACATTAGGAGTAATATCTCCCTAGGATATTACCAGTTATATCACAGGGTATACACCCTCTGTGACATTAGGAATAACATCAACCTAGGATATTAAGAATAATATTACAGAATGTACACCAACTGTGACATTAGGAGTGACATCAACCTAGGATATTATGAACAGTGTCACAGGGTGTACACGCCCTGTGACATTAGGAGTAACATTCCCCTAGGACATTATGAATAATATCACAGGGTGTACACTCCCTGTGAAATAAAAGTAACATCCCCCTAGGAAATTACAATTAATATCACAGGATGGACGCCCCCTGTGACATTAGGAGTAACATTCCCCTAGGACATTACAAATAATATCACAGGGTGTACACACACTGTGACATTAGGCATAATATCCCTTAGGATATTACTGATAATATCACAGGTTGTACATCCACTGTGATATTTGGAGTAATATCTCCCTAGGATATTATGAATAATAACACAGTTTGTACACACAGGCAGTACAACCACTGTGACATTAGGAGTAAACCCCCCCAAATATTATGAATATTATCACAGGGTGTACACATATGGTGTACATCCACTGTGACTTTAGAAGTAACATCCCCCTATAACACACATGGTATACACTTACTGTGAAATTAGAAGTAACATCCCATCAGGATGTTACAAATAATACCACAGGGTGAACACACATGGTGTACACCAACTGTGACATTGGAGTAACATCCCCTTAGGATATTACAAATAATATCACAGGGTATACAAACATGGTGTACACCCACTGTGACATTAGGAGTAACATTTTCCTAGAATATTATGAATAATGTCACAGGGTGTATACACCTGGTGTACACCCACTGTGACATTAGGTATAACATCCCCCTAGGATATTACAAATAATATCACAGGGTGTACATTCATTGTGACATTACATGTAACATCTCAAACAAAGCCACCAGGAAATTCGAACTTGGTGGAGAGCATTGCAGCTCAGCAAAGTCGCTGCACCCAGACTGCCTCTCTAGGTGCCTTCCTCTCTGGGCAGCACATTTCTGAAAAAAAAGCTACAGCCCCAGTCAGGCACTTATAGATAAAAGCCCCACCTCCCTGGGACAGAGCAGGGTGTCATGGCTCATGCCTGTAATTTCAGCACATTGGGAAGCTGAGGCGGGTGAATCACCTGAGGTCAGGAGTTCGAGACCAGCCTGGCCAACATGGTGAAACCCTGTCTCTACTAAAAATACAAAAATTAGCCAGGCGTGGTGGCGTGTGGCTGTAATCCCAGCTACTCGGGAGGCTGAGGCCAGAGAATCACTTAGAACCTGGGAGGCGGAGGTTGGTTGCAGTGAGCCAAGATCGTGCCACTGTACTCTAGTCTGGGTGACAGAGTGAGACTCTGTCTCAAAAACAAAAAACAAACAAAACTATCTTAACTTCCTCCTGTATCCTAACTTTGAAAGCATCAGAAATGAATTTACTAAACTTTCTTTTTTTTGAGACAGTCTTGCTCTGTCACCCACGCTGGAGTGCAGTGGTGTGATCTCGGCTCACTGCAACCTCTGCCTCCCAGATTGCAATGATTCTTGTGCCTCAGCCACCCAAGTATCTGGGATTACAGGTGTATGTCACACCTGGCTAATTTTTGTATTTTTAGTAGAGATGTGTTCTCGCCATGTTTGCCAGGCTTGTCTTGAAACCTGCCTCAGTCTCCATAAATTCTGGGATTACAGGTTTGAGCTTCCATGCCTGGAATACTAAACACTTTTCAAATTGAATACTAAGATATAGTCATGAGGAACGCAATATTTAAGTCATGCTCCTCCGTGTATCCTTAGCGTTCTTAATGTTCAAAATCTCTCTCAGTTCAGATCAGGAAACACTTACTGAGCACTCACTACATGTCGGATACTATGCTAGGCACGAGGGGTAGAAGAGAGAAATAAAAGATTAAAATAGGGAGGTAGGTCCCAAAGAGCTTATATATTTGTGGATAAGATGGCATATAATACCGTAATAAAAATGACATGGATATACATTGGGTATTTTACAAGTACAGAGTAGCACTTAGTCCAACTTTGGATTAATGTATGTATCCCAGATGAAAATGACACCTTGAAGGATGAGTAAGTTAGCCAACAAAAGAAATATGCATGTCTCTATTCAATTAAAGTGAAAGAAGGACACAAAAAGCTAAAAGTAATATATTTATTAAAGTATAAAATATAAGATTGAGAGTGAGGTTAAAAGGCAAACTATGTCAGGACATAAAGATATTTATGTGCTATCCTAAGGAGTTTAAATTAAATTATCTCAAAGTTAATAGGAAGTCTCTAAGTGTTTCAAGGACTAGAGTGATAGGAAGACCAGGTGTATGTCATAGAGACACCCCTTTGGTTGTCGTTTAGAAAATTGGTTATGAGATTGGAGCAATACTGAAGAGAAAACAGTTAGTAAGCAACTGAAATTCTGTAGCCAAATGATTAAGGCCTCAACTTGGTTAGTAAAGAGTAATTATGGAGAATAAGAAGGGAGTACATGCTAGAACATTTAGAAGATAAAATTAGGATGACTTGGTGATGGATCAAATAAAAGATATGTAGGAGAGGGTTAAGTCAAGAATGATTTCCATTTTCCTGGAGAAGATGAGACCATCAACTAGAAGAATCAGTGTGGAAGGTGTGGAGTTAATGGATTCTGTTTTTGTTATTTGAATTTGAGTACTGTGAAATGCAGGTGTCCCAACGTATTTAGATTTGTATGTCTGAATCACAGTGTAGAAGTTATAACTGAAGACAAATGTATACAGCTGGAAGATAGAAACATCAGAAAGAATCATATAACCCAATAGCTGTGTGTGACAAGAAAAAAGCAATGGGCTACATATTGAAGTCTGAGGATGATCAAAGACAGGGGAGCAGATAAGGGAGTCTCTACCTGTCATAAAGATAAGATGGCAAGAGAAGTTTCAAGACCTGGTTGTATCAATAGGTATGAGAGGCCAACACTGTCCAACACCATAAGACAAGCATTGCTTTAAGAGTAGTGTTTTAGTAATGTTCTTCTGTGTTGTACCTTGTCATCACATAGTACTTTCTCGTTAATATCTTTTTGAAAAGGACGGGGGCCAGTTCTTAAGCCACTAAGCGTGCTCTAAACCATAATGCATCACAGGATGGAGGAGGTACATGAGCATTTGTTCATAACCACGACCTTACACATCATGCTGAGAAGGCAGGGAGCAGGCCTGTGGAGGTGCACTTACCAAAGGGGCTGTGCCAGCTGAGTGTTAATGGGACGCCACAGATGGTGAGCTGTGTGTGCCAAGTGAAGGCTCTGCGGACAAATTTTAAGCAAATTGATGCTCTTCTCTACCGTCATTTGGACTATACCTGGGAGTACTTTGATATTTGCCTTGGTGTATATTTGATGTGGGTTTTTAATGTATTTTAGAGTAAACCCTGCACATCTTTATCCTTTTCTGTTCCCTAAAGGGATGTTATTTGTGAATCTTATTAAAAATTAATGTGAATCTACTTTCCATACACTGTCTGTCACAGATGAAGAATGACCTGTGTTGATAAGTATAATCCATTCATTGATTTCTGAACCCAGATATGCTGGAAAGCATCTCAAATCACGTGACAGAGCTGCACAAAACTCAATGATTTATCTAAATGATGTACAAAATTTCATGGTTCATAAAAGCTCCCTGGTGGCTATAAATTCAGAGAATTCTATTGCTCTCTGGAAGGGGGAAAATATAACAGCCCCTGAATTCAGCCCCAATGAATATAGTACTAAATGTACTTTCTTTTCACTCAATCCACATGTGTTGGAACAAAACAACTCAAGTTAGCATCCTAGCAATGATGGATATAAAACTTGAAAGAAGGCAGCTCAACTGAGAATTAACTGGGAAAACCTTGCTAACATGACAGAACCCTTGTGGCAGCAGACCATTGTTAGAAGTATTCAAGTTCAATTTATGTGTTGCAAAAAACCAAACAAATGGGGGAAAAAAAAGACCCACTCACTACCAAAACTAGAAACACAATAAAAGCTCTATGGAACACAGGCCTACGGTTGTGGCTTACCTTCTCCGTCACACAAACACCACAAAGAGTTTTGATAAGAATATTATCTTCTATCTACTTTAATATGTTCCCAGAGGATCACAGAGAAGCTAGACAGGAGAATAATAAAGAAGCATAGACTCTAAGAGGCATTAGGTAAGTTATTTATCTTCGGTAACTTCAATTTCCTCACTGTAAAATGGAAATATTCTCTAGTGTTATTGGGAAAACTAAGTTATATAGTATATATAAAGCTCTCACATAGTGGTTGGCACATGTAAAAGTGATGATTAAGGGTGATTATTATTATCGTTATTGGAGGGTTTGAATTGACATTCATCACTACTTGTAAATTAATTTTGCCGTCTACTAGCAGGTGACATATAAAGAATTTGAGTGAAAAATATTTAGAGAGAAAAACAGGAAATGGACTAAATGATATTTATTAAATTTAGCTATAAGTTAGAAAAAATATTGCTGCTACTTAATTTAGTGGAGTAATACACGTGTTCTACAGAAACATAGTTTGAAAACCACGTTTCAAGACATAGCATAATGACACAGTCTGAAATGTACTATTGTGGAATATTTCTATTCTGTGTTTTCACAGCAAATGGAGAGAATTAAGCAAGGAATAACCTCAGTAATTATATTGTGTTGACCAATTTCCTTCTTTTGCAAAGATGTGTACATTTGGTGCTATGATTTTTATATTATATACACATAATATAGCCATGTTTTCTGTTAGTAAAATTGCTTCTCCTTTAAATGGGAGTTCAATACATCAACATGCGTCATTCTTATGGTTTTGCCACCTGAATAAACTTGAGAAACTTCAGGTTAATTTAAAGACGGCTAATTTCAGAAGTTTGTCATAAATCTCCAGCAATGAAGATTGTACTGAATTTGAAGGGCTCTGATGAAAGATATAAGGAGGTAAGGTGGTAGAAAGAAAGTGTTTTCATAATAAACAATAAGTTAAACAATGAAGATACAGTGGTTGGGATGCTCTATACAATACTTCCCACACATAAAAACGTGTTGACTAAATGACTGCTGGTGTCCCACCAGAAGGGACAAATGCCAAGGTTAGTATTTATAACAAATATCCTCAAGCATCACAGGGAAAAATTCACATAAATATTTATTCCTAATAAAAACCTGAGAAAAGCAAACAGCAGCAGGAGAATACAATACAATTATAAATGGAAAAGATGAAACTATTTCCGAACCTGACACTGACCCATGCACAATGACATTAACAGTCAAGCAGCCATTGTTACGAATATATTCACATGCTCAGTTCACACTTAGTGATGCATGTCCTTCATCCCAAGTTTTATTCTGGGCACCAGGGATTCAGGGGTGAATGAGATGCTGCCTAAGACTCTATGGAACTCTTAGTAGTTTTGGAAAACAGCTGAGAAAGTGATACAATTACTGAAGAGTGAATTAACTAATGTGTGGTCACAAATGAGAGTTTTTCTCACTCGGCCTGGAATGTCAGAATACTTCTAAGAGGAAATGACAACTAACCTGACTTTGCTGATTTGAAGGAATTCCTAGAATTAAAACAAGTTCTAGAAAACATTCCAACATACAAAGGCTCAGAAGTACAAAAGCACAGGAGGTGTTTAGAGGGATGACAAGGAGTGCTTTATTTTAGGTCACACTGTGCTAAGTAAAAGAATGATGGGTAAGAAGATGATAAGAACCCAAGTAATACAGCCTTGTATGTATTGGAAGAAAGGTGACTCAGATAAATTTGGTGTCTAGCTTCTTTTGGAGGGCCGGCTTTGGTGGTCTTTATATTCTGGGACAACAGCAGATGTCAGTAGTGTCTTTTATTCATGGCTTATGATGCTTAGGCCACAGAGCAAATACCAGAACAGTCTCTAAGGGGGAGAGACCAGGAAATTTTGAGCCAGGAAATTTTGTCTACAAGCAGCTAGGGATCTTGAGCCAAGCATGAGAAGCCAAGATTAAGAGCCAAATGGGAATCTGAGACTTAGACAGATGAGTGCAGAGAGCAGTAAGACAGAACAGGCACATTGGTGTCAATTTAGGTAAGTTCTGAAGGTAGCTGGAAAACCCATGAGGGAATGTTTCAGCACTCTTGGCATGTGTGGTTTGTGTGTGGTTGGTTTGAGGGTCCATAGTAGGACAGTTATCTGGCACAAAGATGGTTCTCAACAGGGTGTGCGGTTGTTATACTATTTGTCTATTTACATATTTGCCTACTTACAGTGATTCACCTTAGAGTCAAGAATCTCTTCAATGCAGATAATCTTTTAGGATGCTTTGTATAGGCCAGGTGCAGTGACTCACGCCTGTAATCCCAGCACTTTGGGAAACCGAGGTGGGTGGATCATCTGAGGTGAGGAGTTCGAGACCATCCTGGCCAACATGGCAAAACCCCGTCTCTGCTGAAAAAAAAAATACAAAAATAAGCTGAGCATGGTGGCACATGCTTGTAATCCCAGCTGCTTGGGAGGCTGAGGCAGGAGAATCGCTTGATCCTGGGAGGCAGAGGTTGCAGTGAGCCAAGATCGTGCCATTGCTCTCCAGCTGGGCAACAAGAGCTGAACTCTATCTCAACAACAACAACAACAACAAAATGAAGTGTATAAAATTCATTATCTTACAAAACATCCTCTTCTTGTTCACTGCTGTACAACAAAGCCTATTATAGTGTCTGGAGTAGATGTAATCTTAATTGAAATGAAATGAAACAGCGCTCTAATGAAGCCACCCTTAAAAACCAGGTTAATTGTGGCAGAGAATTGATTTCTACACATTCTTCATCTTTAATTTTATTTATTTTTAAAAAGTTATTTTTTATTTCAATAGATTTAGGGTACAAATGGATGGGATTTAGGGTGACATGGATGAATTGTGTAGTGACGAAATCTGGGCTTTTAGTGTGCCCATCACCCTAATAGCATATATTGTACCCAATAGATGATTTTTTCATCCCTCACCATCCTCCTACCCTTATCCCTTCTGAGTCTCCAATGTCCATTATACCACTCTGTATGCCTTTGTATACTCATAGCTTAGCTCCCACTTATAAGTGAGAAGATGTGGTACTTGGTTTTCCATTCCTGAGTTATTTAACTTAGGATAATGGCCTCCAGGTCCATCCAAGTTGCTGTAAAAGACATCATTTTGTTCTTTTTTATGGCTGAGTAGTATTCCATGATATAAATCCATGACATTGTAGGTACTCACTCATCAGTTGATGGGTACTTAGGTTGAGGTTGATTTCATATCTTTGGAATTGTGAGTTGGGCTGGGTAAAAATGTATGATTGCAGCTGTTTTCGATATTTTGGTTTATTTTACTTTTGGTAGATAACCAGTAGTAGGATTGCTGGATCAAATGCTAGATCTACTTTTAGTTCTTTGAGAAATTTCCATACTGTTTTCCATAGAGGTTGTACTAACATTCCCACCAGCATATAAGTGTTCCCTTTGCATCATATCTGTGCCAATATGTATTTTTTTTGACTTTTTAATAATGGCAATTCTTATTGGAGTAAGGTAGTATCTCACTGTGGTTTTAATTTGCATATCCCTGATCATCTTTAATTTTAAAACTGAGAGAATGCTTTAAAAATAATCATACAAGCATCAGCTTTATTAAAAAATTAAAATTGAAATAAATTAAATAATTTAAGACAAACATTAAACTAAAATTAAAAATTATACTAATACAAGTAACAGATTTTATAACAAAATATAGATGAATGCTTTGCAAAATGTTACCTAACATTGAAAAAAGAAGGGATTTTTATGATTAAAACATCAGAACAAATAATTTTTACAGTTTAAAATGGTCTTTTAGGAAGTTTTAAAGGTCATTATAGAGGTATAAAAAAATCATGAAATTTGGAGAGCTAAGAGAAAAGAGCAGATAGATTATTTGATACAATCAGTTTCTATTGTGGGTGAGTTGAGACCCATACAATTACTTACTAAAAAAGGTTTTTTATATGAGACCCTCTCTTGCACTTTTTTCTCCTGTACTTGGGATGCTACACTATAATCAAGTATAATACAACAGAGTCTTTATTGCCCCTACCTATAAGCTCTTAAGCATAGGCATTATACAAAAGTGAGTATCTCTGCATCTCCATAATGCAGCATGGAGCTAGGCATATGATAGGAAGTCAATGAATATTTGATGGATGAATAAATAAATTAATGGACAAATGCTGGTCTATGTATAAAAGTCTGCCCACGTGGGGAAAAACAGTATTTTACATAAGATTGATATCTCCTGTGTTAATATGCATCTGTTCTCTTTCCTGTCTATACTAGCACACATCCTATAACTCTTTAATTAGTATAAAGTTCTGAGATAGCCAGTGCCTGATTTTTTTTCCACATTAGTGAAGCTAGATTTGTTAAGACTCCTAAGTTCATGTGATGCCAACAGTTTTCCCAATCATCTGTGCCTGAACACTTAACGTGGTTATCTTTCTATGGGAAATCTACCTTTTCCAAATTAACTCTGAGAACTCTGGTTGATTCTAGGTGTATCCTAGCTTTAGCCTCTTCTTTGGAGAGGCTAAGTGGTTTTATATCTGATATCGTCATATTTTCCTGGCAAAGATTAAGAATTTGGTCCAAATACAAAAACTTACTTTAAGATGGGCCATATTATAAGCACTAAATAAATTAAAGTCTGTTTCTAGTGGTTTTGAAACTGACCAAGATGCAAACTGAATTAACATTTTCTTTTCTTTCTTTTTATGGTCAGTCAGATAACGTATTTATTAATTTTTACAGCTTTATTGCAGTACACTCGACAAATGAAAATTGTATATATTAAAGGTGTTGTGAATATATACAACATGTTGTGAAATGATCGCCATAATCAAACTAATTAACATATCAATCACCTCTTATCATTATGATTTTTTGTGTGTGGTGAGAATACTTAAAATCAACTCTTTTAGCAAATTTCAAGTATATAACACAGTATTACTAATATTTTCTTTGATTTGAGTCATACAAGAGGAGGCCAAGTTGAACCATTAAACCATAAGACATGATGCTGTCTGACACTCTCATTCGAAACAACTCCTTTTCTAAAAGACATAGCCTCCCAGTCACTATTTGTAAAGAGATGACTGAAGATATTGGCTTAATACTAAAAGGATAATCAACACTTTCTTTTTCATTAGATTTTCTTGCAGAAGATCCCTGATGTGTGGGTTCAATAGGTTATTTATTCCTCAGAGCTTACATATAGCTAGGGTTGTGTGGGCTGGGTGTTATTGGGATTGTAAACTTTGGAGAGATGACTATTTCAGATATCCCCTTCTGCTTATAAGAAAGGGAGGAGCAGCAATTCATAACAGTGGGAATCTCAAATCATGGGACAGCAGGCTATTGCCACTCACTTCTGTGTTCCATAAAGATCACTGTGTAATGCTCTGAAAATGCTTTTGAGCGAATGCAGACAGAGTTCTCAAAGAATTCTCTCTATGGCAGCAAGATACAATGGTCTTTTTTTGATATTATAATTTTTTGTTCTCATATTCAATAGAAAATAAATATTATAATAGTACCATTTTCCTTACAATTTGGATTCCTTTTCTTTCAGTGAAACTAACTTCTATGCCTGTTGATTATTCATATTGTATCAGGATGATGTTAGAAAAATGTCCACCAGTCATTAATACAACACACTAGATGGAAAAAAACAAGCATCTCTCTTTTAATAGCAGAAACTCTGAAATGTATTAAAAAGGTACTCTTTATAAGAATAGCTTTTTTCTCTTAGACATCTGTGTTATTCTCCCATAAGATTGGATGCATGTTTCAAAGTCATATTTTTTGGAATATTAAGTAGCTTGAGAAGTTATTATTTAGAGTATAAAAACATAGACTTGTAGCCAGTTGACTGAAGAATGTAATTCATTGGGATGTTATGGTAATATAGATCTATTCTATTAACTACCATCAACTATTCTATGTTGACTGCAACCTTCCAACTTGGTAAAGGGTCTCTTCATAACACTTTGGTCAGATTCCATAATTTTCCTGACACATGTTTTAACTAGAATAGCCTCATTTAAGTATATAAAGTGTCAAAGTTTGTTTTAAAACTATGATGTCAAACTCTTCATAAAGTTTATTTCCCTGCAATGCTTAGTGCTAACTAGATAAACTAGTTACTTCACATTTATTAGTTTCTGGTAGAACGATATAAAGCAAATACTACTATCATCCCCATTTTACAAATGAGGAAATTGAGGTTCATATAGGTTATCGGTACAATTTGTACAATAATGAGCAGCAAGTAAACCATAGGTACCTAGCTCTGAAGCCTGAGCCATTTCCAGTAAAATTTACTACACAATAGTAATGAAGATTTCATTACCACCCTTTGTGCTACATATAAGCCATTTTAAAAATGCATTTGTAATCCTTTAGAATGATATTTTTGAAACATACACCTTACTCGTCTTCCATGAAGTTTCCAGAGGTTAGAAATTCACAAATATATTTTTTTTTCTAAAAAGAGATCCCTTTTCAATTTTCTTCATGGGTCTTTAATGTGGGCAATTTTCAATACTCAATTTTTTTATACACTAACACATCATCAGTGCTGTCCATGTTATTTTTACATGCTTTAATATGTTGACAACATTAAACATAAAATCAAGGTTTCTTGTCTACAAGTTACATAGCTGAGTGTAAAGAAGATCCTTAGGCCCTTTTTTCTTTTCTTCCATTTTATTCAGAGGAGGATTGAAGTTCTTTGATTGATGGTCAGTCTAATATTACACATTTCCCCTTTTGAGACAGTGATTATTTCCTTAAACCTATTTTCTCTGGTTTCTATTTGACTTCTAAGGCATCAGCCAATTTTAGACATTTATTTAGCTTGCCATTTGCCTCATGACTTTTATTTTCTTGGCCAATAGTTAATCATCAAAATAACCCTCAAAATCCTAGTATCTGCGGTTGCTGAAATGTACGTTTTCAGTTTTCCTCAAGTAATCTTTCAGCTGTTTTTTGGTAACAGCTAACAGCTACAGTGGCATGGTGTTTGTTAATCACCAGCGATCTAACATGTTCTTTTTTGAAGATTGACTTAAAACACCTACGTATTCTTTCTTCCAAAATTTTCATAATTTATTCTTTGTCTCCTTTTGCTAATACATTTATTTTTGTTTTAGTGCTTGAGTCTATTTAAACGCACTTATAAAAGCCTTTCTAAGTTAGCAAAACAGCAAAATGTTCATGGTCATCTTGATAAAATAGCTCATAGATATGTAATAAGATCCTTTCAACCAATGACTAGATGATCATGCAAATTTCAGTTTACCTTTGACAATTCAATTTTTAAAGATAAAAATATCTAATTGTTGCTATAACTAAAGAAATGGTACTCCAAAATTCAAGATCTTACTTCTCTAATATTTTAGTGGTACTGCCACTTGCCCAATACATTATCCAGATCATTTTCTATTTCTTCCTAAGCATATATCATACCTTACTTTAACTGTCACCTAATTTTCTACCACTAGATCTTAAGCTGTTTAATTCAATGACTGCTTAACTGATTGTTGTGTTCATATGCCAAGTATAGTGCCCAGTATATAGAAGGACCTTAATAAAATTTTTAGCTTGAAATATGTGTAAGTGAATGAATAAAGTCTATTACATAATTAAGCAAAAATTTTGAGAAAAGAAATTTCATATTTAAATGTGACTTGCAGTATCACTTTCAATAACCTGGCCTTATAGTTTCATAAGGCAGAAGATATTGGAGAGCAAGTGGAGCTGTTTTTAAAATATGACGTGATATTTATGCAACGTGTTGCAACAGAAATTTTCAACATCAACCAAAACATTAAATATTTTAGTTTCTCAGCTGATACGGTCCATGACATACATAAATAAAACAGTTTCTTTTCCCATTGAAACACATAGAATTAGACAAAAATTTCATTTCTGAAGAAAAAGAAAAGGAAAATGACCTGACCACCTTCCCTTTCTCCTCATCTGCTTTTTCAAGATCTTCCACATGGCAAACTTTATTCATTTTATCAAATGATCATTTTAAATATTCATTTTACTCAAATGATCTGGATAATTTATTGGGCAAGTGTGATCTAAATATTCATTTTAATCAAATGATCTGGAGAATTTATTGGGCAAGTGTGATCATAGCTCATGGGAACCTTGAACTCCTGGACTCAAGTGAGCCTCCTGCCTCAGCTAAGACTACATGCATGTGCCATCATGAGTAGCTAGGACCATAGGCATGCACCACCATGACTAGCTAATATATACATATACATGTATTTTTTAATAGAGACAGGGTCTTGCAATATTGCTCAGGCTGGTCTTGAATTCCTGGCTTAAGCAAATCTCCCATCTCGGTCTCCAAAAATGCTAAGATTATAGGCAAGAGCCACCACACCCAGTTAGTTTACTTCTTTTGAATATTTGTATAGAAAAGTGAGCAGCATATGGTTATAAATTTACACATATTCCATATTTTTCTGGAATAGGATGTTGCCTAACAGAGAAGAGATTTGAGCAGAAGGAAGATTTATTTTGCCTTTACCAATTATCTTTTGAGATAAAGACATACTTTCTTTTTAAAAATCCATTGTCTATTCCAGACAGCAAAAAGTAAAGGAATTCATTACCACTAGATTAGTCTTACAAGAAATTCTTAAGGGAGTCCTACAACTGGAAGTAAAAAGATAATATTACTATCATGAAAAAATACAAAAGCATAAAACTCACTGGTGGAACAGTGAGTTACACAAAAAGGAAAGAGAAAAGAAAGAATTAAACCTTATCACTAAAGAAAACCACCAAAATGCAATGACAAACAACGGGAAGGAAGAAAGGAGCAAGGAATGTACGTAAACAACTAAAAACAATTAAGAGAATAACAGGAGTAAGTCTTCATCTATCAATAATAACCTGAATATACATGGATTAAATTTCCACTTAAAAGATACAGACTGGCTGAATGGATTTAAAAAATAACCCGTTTATATGCTGCCTACAGAAAAATCACTTTACCTGGAAAGACACATATAGACTGAAAGTGAAGGAACGAAAAAAGACATTTCACACAAATAGAAACCAAAATTGAGCAGTCGTTGATATACCTATATTAGAAACAAACAAGCTTCTAGTAAAAAACTATAGAAAGAGATAAAGGTCATTATATAATGACAAAGGGGTTAATTCAGTGAGTATATAACAATTATATGTGCACCCAATATCAGAGCACCCAGGCATCTAAATACAATATTAGCTCTAAAGAGAGAAATAGACTCTAATACAATAATAGTTGGGAACTTCAACATCCTACTCTCAATACTGGAGAGATTATATAGACAGAACATAAACAAAAAACATGGGATTTAAACTGTACTTTAGACCAAATGGACCTAGTAGACATTTGCAGAACATTTCATCTAACAGATGTAGAATACATATTTTTTCATCAGCACATGGAACCTTCTCCAAAATAGACCATATATTAGTATGCAAAACAAGTCTCAACAAATTCAAATAAGTGGAAATCACATCAAGTACCTTTTCTAACCATAATGAACTAAAACTAGAAATGAATAATAAGAGAAACTTTGGAAATTATACAAATACATGGAAATTAAACAACATACTCCTGAATGACCAATGGGTCAATTAAGAAATTAAGGAGAAGATTAAGAAATTTCTTGAAATAAATGAAAATAGAAACACCACATACTAAAACCTGTGGGATAAAGCAAAAACAACATTAAGGAGGAAGTTTATAGCAAAAACATCTATATCAAAAAAGTAGAAATATTTCAAATAAACAACCTAATGGTGCACCTCAGGAAACTGGAACAGCAAAAACAAACCAAATCCAAAATTAAAAGAAAAAAAAAGAAATACTAAGGATCAGAATTGAAATAAAATCAAGACAACAAATTATAAAAGATCAATGAAATTAAAAGTTCTTTTTTTAAAAGGTAAAGAAAATCAACAAACCATTAGCTAGACTAATAAATTAAAAAAATACCCAAGTAAGTAAGTAAAATCAGAAATGAGAAAGAAAGAACTGATACCACAGAAAAACAAAGGATCATTAGAGACTGCTGGGAACAACCATACACCACAGAATCGGAAAACCTAGTGGAAGTGGATTCATTCCTGGACACATACAACCTACCAAGACTGAACCTAGAGGAAATAGAAAACCTGCACAGACCAATTATGAGTAATGAGATTGAATCTGTAAAGAAAATGCTCTTATTAAAAAATAATCCCAATGGCTTCACTGCTGAATTATACCAACTATTTAAAGAACTAATGTGACTTCTTCTCAAACTATTCCAGAAAATTGAAGATGAGGTAATTCTTCAAATTCATTCTACGAAATCATTATCACCCTGATACCAAAATCAGACAAGGACACAACAAAAAAAGAGAAAATTATATGCTGACATAACTGGCAAACACAGATGCAAAAATTCTCAACAAAATACTAGCAAACCAAATCCAGCAGCACATTAAAAAGGTTGTTTACCATGATCAAATGGAATTTACCCCAGAAATGCAAGAATGCTTCAACCTATGCAAATTCATAAAAATGATACATTACATCAACAGAATGAAGGACAAAAAGAATATAATAGTTGAAGTACATGCAGAAAAAATAGTTGATAAAATTCAACATCCTTTTTGATAAAAACTCTCAACCAGTTAAGTATAGAAGAAATGCACCTCAACACAATAAAAGCCAGAAACAGCAAACCCACAACTAACATCATACAGATTGGGAAAAGTTGAAAACTTTTTCTCTAAGATCTAGAACAAGACAAGGATGCCTACTTTCATCACCTTTATTCATCATAGTACTGGGAATCTTAGCCGGAGCAATTAGGTATGAGAAGAAAATAAAGAGCATCCAAATAGGAAAGGAGGAAATCAAGTTGTTCCTATTTGCAGATAACACAACCTTATATGTAAGAAAACCCTTAAATAGAAATCCCTAAAAGCTGCTCCAAAAACTCTTAGAGCCAATAAATTAATTCAATAAAGTTTCAAGAAACAAAATCAACACACAAAGATCAGTAGCATTCCCATACACCAATAATGAACTAGCAAAAAAGAAGTCAAGAAAGTATTTATAATAGCTACAAAAATACACCTAGTAATAAATTTAATCAAGGAAGTTAAAAAAAACTCTAAAAAAAACTACAAAACACACTGATGAAAGAAACCAAAGAAACAAAAACATAGAAAGACGTCCTATGTTCATGAATTGAAAGAAATTTATTATTAATTTTGTGATAATATTGTGAAAATGACCATAGTATTCAAAGCGATATACAGTTTCAATGCAATCCCTATCAAAATATCAATGTCATTCTTTACAGAAAAAAAATTTAAAATTCTAAAATGTGTATAGAACCACAGAAGATCCTGAATAGCCAAAACAATCCTGAAAAGGACAAAGCTGGAGGCATCAAATTGATGTATTTCAAAACATATTACAAAGCTATAGTAACCAAAACCAGATGGTGCTGGCATAAAAACAGGCACATAGACCAAGGGAACAGAATAGAGAATCCAAAAATAAACCCACATATTTACAGCCAACTGATTTTTGACAAAAGCACCAAGAACATTCATTGGAAAGGAACAGTCTCTTCAATTAATGGTGCTAGGAAAACTGGATATCCTTATGCAGAAAAATAAAACTAGACCCCCATCTTTCACCATATATAAAATTTAACTCAAAATTTGAGACTTAACTGTAAGACCTGAAACTATGAAAATACTAGAAGAAAAACATACAAGAAATGCTTTATTACATTAGTCCGGGCAAAAATTTTATGGAAAAGACCAGAAAGGCACAGGCAACTAAAGCCAAAATAGACAAATGGAATCACATCAAACCAAAAATCTTCTGTACAGCAAAGGAAACAGAGTGAAGAGACAATCTGCAGAATAGGAGAAAATATTTACAAACTATTTATTGGACAGGAATTAATATCCAAATTAGACAAAGAATTCAAACAACTCAACACACACACACACAAAACTCACAAAATGAATGATTTGGTAAAAAAATGAGCAAATGAGACTCTCTCGAAAGAAGACATACAAATGGTAACAGGCATATGAAAACATGCTCAACATCACTAATTATTAGGGAAATGCTCATCAAACTACCATAAGATATCATCTCACCCCAGTTAGAATAGCTATTATCAAAAAGGCACAAAATAGCAAATGCTGGTGAGGATATGGAGAAAGAGGAATTCTATTTTTTTTTTTTCTTTTTTGAGATAGGGTCTCGCTAGTTGCCCAGGCTGGTCTCAAACTCTTCGGCTCAAACAATCCTTCCACCTTAGTTTCCCAAAGTGTTAGGATTACAGGTGTGAGCCACTGCCCCTGACCAAGGAGCTCTTACTCATTGTTGGTGGGAATGTAAGTTAGTATACCCATTATGGAAAACAGTATAGAAGTTCCTCAAAAAACTAAAAATAGAACTACCATATGATCCATCAATTCCATTACTGTGTATATTATCCAAAGGAAATGAAATTGGTATGTCTAAGACATATCTGCCTTCCCATGTTTATTGCAGCAATAGTCACAATAGCCAAGAGATAGAATCAATCTTAGTGTCCACCAATAGATGAATGGATAAAGAAAATGTGGTATATATACATAACAAAATAATATTTAACCATAAAAAAGAATGAAATTTTGTTATTTGCAGCAATATAATTGGAACTGGAGGTCATTATGCTAAGTGAAATAAACCAGGCACAGAAAGACAAGCATCACATGTTCTCACTTATCTGTGGGACCTAAAAATCAAAACAATTAAACTCGTGGTGATAGAGAGTAAAATGATGATTACCAGAGGCTGGGAAAGGTAGTGGCACAAGTAAATTTTCACATGCCCCATCCAAATTATTCATTTTAGCATCTTTTATAATCAATATTGATTACTGCAGCCAAATTGATTGTATGAGAATCTGTATCAAATATTAAGGCTGAACAAACAATTTGCCACAATGGACATTTATTTTTGGTGTACAGATTCATTCAGTAGGTCTTTATTTAAGGTCATTAAAAAATAGACTATGGATTTTTTGTGTGTGTGAAGATCACTCATGGGAGAGGTGTGAGACTAAACCTACTCAGGCATGACCTTTTTAGGCAGAAAAATGTACTTCTAACAATAGTGATATCAACCTCCATTTGCACAGCAAGATTTTCAAAGGTCCTTCTATTATATGCTATTATTCTCATGACAATTCTGTTATTTAGACAACACAGTTATTCCTCTCTTCATTATGCAAATGATGAAACCAAAGAAAGAGAGGTTACACTGAAAACATGGTCAACAAGAAAATGTAATTCTTTTAAGACCTCAGCACACTCCAGTACCCAGCATGCTTACTTAACACCACTGAAGAACTTTACTTCTCTGAATGCCATGTCTTCAGTAACTATAGTATAAATTGTCTCATAATTCATTCAGTTACTCTCAGGTTTCCCCATATGCCTCTCCTTCTTTAGGCGTTTCACTTAGAGTGGAAACAATAAACCTCCAAGTTTGGCTGGCTTGAATCATGTATAAAAGAAAATGGTTCCATTGATTTTTAGGTGTAATGTGAGATATTTGCCAGAATGATTTGACTACTACTGGCTATATCATTATTTTAGTTCTTTGTATTTTTAGTGATCATTTTTTGCCTTTATTATTTGCTCAACTATATTGCTAATTCCTCATGCACCATTGTTAACTCTTAGAGAAGAAATGATAATTTATACCTTGTATTCTTAGCACCTATGCTTAAACATAGATGGTCACTAAAAATAAATGTTTGTTGATAAGTTTATGTAGAAGATAATTTAATATATGCATATAATTTGGAGCCAGCAGTTCCCAAATGAATAAAAATTGCAGAGAGAAAAGCTTCTTTCAGGTTACTAAATCTACCATACAACTTAGGCTTTGCTCACCATCTGCTGTATTTGAGCTTTTTATATTGTATCATGTTTCTTACAGGAAATGTCACTGTAAGACTAACTTCATGATGTTTTCCTTCATTTCAATATAATATATTTTGATCTATTTGAAGTTCATTCATCCAACAAACACTTACCAATCTCCCTTTATATGCCAGACACATAGAAATATGCATAAAATTGGCCTGGAGTTTAAGAAACTTTATGTTTCATAGTTAATTTAAAACATGTGCATTCTCTATTTTTAAAACATGTACATTCTATTTCTATGTCTTCTCAGTTCCCATTTCTCCTTAACTTTTTTCGTATTTGTTTATCTAGTCCAGCAGCAAATAACAAAAAGTCTTCTTTTATTGAATACTCACTGAGTAGCTAGCTGTGAGGAACTCAGCTAAGTGCTCTTAGCACAATGCCTTGTTGACTTCTATGTAAGCTTTGGAGCAAACCTATTAGATAGTTATTATTATCATGTTTATTTTACAGTGGAGAAAATAAAGGTATAGAGTAATTGAATGATTTGCATAGGACCCATGGCTCACGTAGGGGAGGCAGGATTGAACTCAGATTTGTTCTCTTCAAATTCCCATCACTTACCCATTGTGATGGGTGTACTAAGAATAAAGTAAATGATTTATACAATTGTTGAACTTTTGTGGCATGCAAACTTTTTCTTTTCCTGATGTATATCCATCAATAGAAACACATGTAGAGAATAGAAAGAGTATAGAGAGTGTCTTGAAATAATATCCACGTGGGCTGAAGGAAGTGAGGCTGTTCACATGGAAAAATAAAACCCTGTGAAGGAATATAACATCTTTCTGCCTTCAAGGATATCATGTGAAAGGGGAATTTTACTTGTCTGTTACTGTAACCACAGAGCTAAGAGAGGGTCATGTGTTAAAAGGAAGTAAGTCCGGGTTCCATATGAAGAAGGATTTTTATAATAGAATTGTCGTAGAAGAAATAAACTAATTCAGAAAGAGGAGAATCTGATTTGTAGAGTTGTTCAAACATGACAGTGTTATGGAGGGGCCGCAGCAGAATGGTGAAGTGAAAGAGAGATTGTGCCTGCAGCTCTGCCTCTGGCTCTGAAGGAGCCCCCAGGATCAGCCCCACTGAGCAGCAGAGGTCACTGTTTCATAGAAAGAGGAGTAGGGGGCATATTTCTGGTTGTAAATGGGATACTTATAAGAGACGTATACAGATTTGCCTCCCTTTTATATAGAGATAAGTTTCTTGAGAAAACATTTATGATTAATGTTACATCTAAGAGATATGCAACGAGGCACCCAACATTTTACAGCGTTTTGCTTAAAAACCCATAAGCCTTACTTTTATTGAAAGGTGAGTTCAATTTAGTAGTAGAAGATTATATTAGTTTCAAAGGGTCTCTATGCATAAGATGAGGTCTAATGAAAAGGCAAAACTTCCCGTTCCCTAGCTACTGGTGGTATTGAGGGTGACACACACACACACACACACACACACACATTTTGAGCCAATGCTTATTTTGTTTGCCCTTCCGGCTCTCTTTTCTTTCCGTATTAAACTCGAGGTCTGTAAGGAAAAGGGCATGCTATGAGTATATATTGGCGAGTACATTTATATTTCTCATTTTCTAAGGACACAGAAGCTGAGATCACTGCATATCAAGTTCCAGGCAGAGGGAACTTTCCTTGCCAAAGTTAAAATCTGCTAAACCTGAAGGTTGGGATTGAAATGACTCCTCAGCGCCACAGAAAGTTATAGGGTCATTGACATCTTTTAGTAATAGGAGACAGCAAATCCCTATGGACCACATTCAAAGTGTATGCTCTTCCCTCTCTGCTTTGTCTCCTTAGTTTCAAACATTCCCACTGGAGCACACAGGACCTGATCCTCATTTGACCTGTCTCCCTGGGGAGCTTTTCTCTGGGTAGAGGTTTCTTTAACTTCAAAGAAACTTCAAAGACAGAGAGAGGAAAAGAGCTGATGGGGTTCTCTAAACCTGCCCTCTTCGTTGCCTATGAACTACTTCAACAAGGACTTGCTAAGAATCTATAAAATGTGTGTAACTCCTGGTTGCATTCTCTTAAGGAGCTTATACTCTCTGTGGAGGGACGAAATGTAGACAAATGACCTAATAAAAAGTGGAATGCACTTTAAAAGTAGAACAAAGAGCCATATGTTTTAAAATAAAAAAGTAAGCTGGAATAATCATGGAAAGTTTTGAGCATATGGAATCTTAATTAAGATGCTGAAGGATGGGCAGAATTTTGGTTTATAAAAAAGAAGAGGAGAATGACATTTTAAAATGAAAGAAAGAAATGGTCATAGCATAAGTGCAAAGGTGAAATAAGAAGGCATTTGGGGTTCTTGTTCAGATTAGTTAAAATTCAGGGGTTATACAGGGGAAATAAAACTAACACAAATTATGATCAGGATCTTGCTATGCGTGTGGGGATAGACACTGAACAGTTTTTGGGAAGGAAATTATAGTTTTAAAAGGAATGCTTTAGAGAGATTACTATAATAATCTTTATATTGCCATGGTCTTTTAAAACACAGTGGTGACTTTCTTTGTAACAGGAAGCCAGATTTCCTGTTGAGAGTAAGGAAGGTGGGCATGCAATTGAGATCTTTAAAAGTATGAAAAATTTGGAAAGTTACTATGAGGGTTTTAATCTAGTAGTAAAGAAATAGAAGATTGCAATGAGATCCAAGCAGGCTGAGATCAGAAAACTCAGATTATGAAGAATGAATTAGTAACTACCAGCATAATACTGTAGTTAGCAGTTCTGGAGTTGAAAAATGAAGCAGATGGTGGCGGGCACTCAAGGTTAGTAATGTGCATGGCAAGTAGGTCAGAGAATAAAGAAGGCCTGGAAATTCTAGCATAGAGAGAGGGCAGGATTGAGAACGGCTAAATGTTAGTTTCTTTTCAGGTGGAAAAGTAAATGAAGTGTATATGTATATTTACCATTTTTCTGAGCACCTATGTGTGTGAGGCAAGGTACAAAACCATTAATTTTTACAAACTCCATGAATTAGATGTTGATGTTATCATGTTACAGACAAGGAAATAGAGAGTTGGAATGGGACCGGTATGGCTGGTATGAGATAGGATTAGGATTCTAGACCAGGCCTGCCTGGTTAGGATAGAAGAGAGTGGTTGGTTGGTTTCTTTTGGATGGCAGGGTGAAGATAAACAGGAGAAGTGGCCAATTTTGGAGAAGCCTGGGTCCAGACATGCCAGGTAACTCTTGGGAAGTAAAAGGAGGATTATACAATGAAGGGCAAGAGGAGCTCAACTACTGCTTTGGTGACAATTCATGTCATATGTTAGATATTAGAATAATAAAGTTCTCTAAAATTAATGTAATACAAAATAGTAAATCTCAGGATCAGAGTGGCTTTCTGGAGGAATGCAAGGTAATACCCCAGTGCTATTATTGGCACCTCCCACAGTCCTGTGAAAGAAAGACTACTCTGCCCAACAGGAGGATACTACAGTTAGTCACTCTACTACAACCAGGGCCTATCCAAGAGATAACCTCAAATTATGAATACAGGAGCCCCTCAGGACACGTGCTTGAAACTCCTCTGGTAGAGTGTAGGAGAGGACACCAAAGCTGGGGTAAAAAGGAGATTAGGTCTAGGCTGGTGTCCTTGCCCTGGGGCACTGCTTGCTTGGCCAATCCCAGTCACTAGAGAGGGATTTCCAAAACATGGGGCAGGGGGTTTGGGAGAAGGAAGGCTGAGGCTTGATCTTTTTCTTCGGTCTGTGGTGGCTCTGCTATAAGTGTAGCACTGTTTACTATAGACACTTTAGTGTTGAAAAGCACGTTTTCTGCTGTCAGAGAGAACGACTTTGGATTTCAAGCCCTGTCAATTGCCAAATACTAGTTATGTAATTTTGAGTCAATTGCTTCCCTGAGTCTCAGCTTTCTCATTTCTGTAGAAGTGGGACTAAGGTCTCTCTCTTATCAGCTACTTGGTGTTTGTCCCACAACTAATAGCACAGCAACTGGCACATTGCCCAAATCAAAAAACGGGAGCTTCTACTAGTTGGCAATAGGTTGTAGAAAAAGGAAGTAATCTATTTAATGATACAAATTTGCTTTAAAAATTCACATTACTTCCCATAAAGTCACTAAATTAGATCATGGTAGGATCTCTCAAAAAAAACCAGAAAGGAAGATTGGAATAAAGTAAGAAAGAGTGTGGGAGGTGAATTAATGATTGTTCTTTTGGCTTTTTTGGTGTATATTTTCTGTGTTTTGTGTATTTTTGTGCTTACAATAGACATTACTTTTGTAATTTCAAAAAAGGTAACAGAATTAAATAAGAGCGATTGTATTGAAAAAGTGAAAATATAGCTTTAAAAAATATTTTTAGGTCTTTCTCACTATTCCCCACGTTTCAAATTCAAAATGCTTAGGAGTTTAGAATAGAACATTTTTGGTTCATTTATGTTATACCTATATTATAATAACATATTTAGCAATTTTAAAAGAGATACATTTGTTCACATATACATTTATGACTCAATCTGTATTGCCTCAAATTTTCTCAACTCAAACACAACTGGTTTTGTTCTTTCTGTTCCACTCCATTGCTTGCCCATATATAAACAAGTACTACATATTGTAATCATAGAGTATATAGAGCTGTTGTGTGCTTTTTTCACTTAACATTTTTCACATTGCCCCATAGTTTCCATATCTCTGATTTTTCCCAGCTGTTTAGTAATCTTCTATTAAGCACTGTGATGTTATTTGTTTCCCTAAGTTTGAACATTTCAGACACTCCCCCATTTTAAAAGCATGGACTAACCACACAACCATAAACTTTTGTGCAAATATATAAAAACCTTTTTCTTCTTGTGAACTGTTTCCTTAGGATAAAAAAATTTTCAGAGATACAGTAATATTTTCCTGGTTATTAAAATTTATTTCCAAATTGTTTTTCAAAATGTCTCTATAGATTTACAAATACACTCACTTGGCAGCTGTGGCAGTTTGTTGATCTTCTGGTCCAGTCTCACATTCTCCTTATTATCATTTTAATTTGTATTTCTCTGATCACTAGCAGGTTTAAGCATTGTCGTTTCCATGCTCACTTTTTATGTTTCTTCTAGTAGCTCTGACATTTGGAAATAAATGCAACCTTTTCAAGTATAAGGGAAGCAGATGAAGTTCCTTAGTCATCGGCTTTTTTTTTTCCACTTGTTTTAAAACTAACTAAAAGTATTAATTCTACTTTTGAATTGTCCCCAAAATGCCAAATGCTGCAATTGGAGATTAGAAATAAAAAGCAAATCCATCAAATGTTTTGCTTTTGCACCATCTCACACTCAAAAAAGAAACTGAGGGCCTTGATACGTCCTTGCCGAACGTTCTGAGACCTGAGGCACGAATTCCACAGTCTCTTGGAGGAATTGGTTGTTGAGACAGTCAAAACAATCATATTTTGGATAACGGATTGAATTACTGACCAGAATCACCCTTTATGGGCCAGTTAGTTTGGTTGTTATAGTAACAAAACTTGATTTGGCATTCAGTTATTCAGTCAATAGTTCAGCAGCATTCAGCCAATGACCTGCAAATAGTACATTCTGTCGATAATGAAGGCTGCCTTTCCTTTCTCAATAAACCTTATGCCAAAGTCCATCTGAAAATGTTCAGGGCTTAGTATTTCAAGTTTGAAGTGTCTCTCCCTCCCCTTCCCACCTGCTCCCGGAAAATGGATCCAGGCCTTCTTCTGGATATTGGCATTAGCTTAAGTCAGAAATTATACAAGGATGTGCACAACAGCACAGCTGGATAGAACGCTGTGTCATTCCTTAGATCCCAACTCTGGGAAACTGAGGGGATTTAATTTGCTTTACTTAGTTTTACAGGAGAACCAGAGAAAATGGCTGCCCTGGAGGATCAAGTAGTTTCTCTCCTTTCTGGCACTTCCTGAGTTTTGCTCTGTCTTACATTAATCATTCTGAATGTGACTCTCCCTCATGGCCCATTGAGCTGTGGATCAATCACAACATTTTCAAAGTGCTGTAATTTCATACATATTTCAACACAGACCTAAGAGATTCCACATACGTTGACCATTCCGGGCAAATGCTTCATAGACTAGTAACCTAATATGCTTAGCAATCCCTTAGGGAAGCAAGTGTAGTAGTTAACTGCAGCTCTAGAGGTAAATCTATACCTGGATGTCTGTTCCACTTGTAAGAAGTTTAACATTCTATCTTTAGGCAACTGTTACTTATACAATTACACAAAAATTATAACATTTTTCATCCAAGAACCTATTTTGAATTTAAAGTGTATGTGCATAGATTTAAGAAGTCGTTAGAATAAAAAAAAAAAAGAATTCTGGGGGTAAGCCATTGCTTGATTAAAGCCAACTTATAAGGCTCCACCAACAATAGAGAAGCTATTAACATTATCACCTGTTGCTCATGTGGCAACATTAAAAATGTGTTGCAGCCTGGCATGGTGGCTCACGCCCGTAATCCTAGCACTTTGGGAGGCTGAGGCAGGTAGATCACTTGAGGTCAGGAATTTGAGACTAGCCTGGGCAACATGATGAAACCCCACCTTTACTAAAAATACAAAAATTAGCCAGGCATGGTGGTGGATGCCTGTAGTCCCAGCTACTCGGGAGGCTGAGGCAGGAGAATCGCTTGAACCTCGGAGGCACAGCTTGCAGTGAGCCAAAATCGCTGCTCTTTACTCCAAACTAGGTGACAGAGTGAGACTCCATCTACAAAAAAAAAAAAAAAAAGTGTTGCACTGAATCTAACATATCTTTTTCCTGTGGGTGCTTCCACAAGCTATGGTATATATAATCTGGATGTATGTTCTATTTTTTTTTTTTTAGACGGAGTCTCGCTGTGTCACCCAGGTTGGAGTGCAGTGGCGCGATCTCGGCTCACTGCAAGCTCCGCCTCCCGGGTTCACTCCATTCTCCTGCCTCAGCCTCCTGAGTAGCTGGAACTACAGGCGCCCGGCACCACGCCCGGCTAGTTTTTTGTATTTTTAGTAGAGACGGGGTTTCACCATGTTAGCCAGGATGGTCTGGATCTCCTGACCTCGTGATCCGCCCGCCTCGGCCTCCCAAAGTGCTGGGATTACAGGCTTGAGCCACCGCGCCCGGCCGTATGTTCTATTTTTTAAAAAATCTAAATAAATTTTGATTTTAATGTTTTGAAAAGTCATTTTATTTTTGCTAATCTTTCTGCAGAAAGACAATGCTGCCAACAAACCATCAACCAATGTATGATGCACATTTTGAGGGCATCTATATGCTTTTCCAGTAGTAGGGATGGCTTTGATTCTTTTACATATTATTCTACTTTCTGTCTCCAACCAAAGTATACATAGGGGAAATGCTTAGCCAGAATTTAAAGTACAACAAAGCTAACTGACCCACAAAATGATTGAACCCAGAACACCAGCTTGATCAGTATGCCAAGTCAGTTTTCTGTTACATAGTAGCCTTTTAAATAAAGAAAGAACACGGCAAGCTGGAGTTGGTTAGTCAAACTCATTTCCTTAAATCAAGGAAGAACTAATAGTTTCTCGTAATGAATGTCTCTTTTTTTCCATTTGCTTTATTATTGACTACATGCCTGAACAATTTAGCAAATTTAATGCGGCAGATTTTACAAAGAACTTTTTTTCACCTGTCATAATACTAAAAAGCTGAGAGTTTGGGTGATAGTTTCTGACTGTTTTGATAAAGGGATTATATTTTTAAACTCTCAGGTAAGAACTTTGTAGCTTTCTTTAGTCCAGAATATCTAATCATGGAAGATCCCTGGAGACAGAAAGAAGTTTTCTAGATATGTGTCCCTTTGTTTTTTTAAAAGGACACATTCTATTTTTATAAACAAGTCACAGATAAACTGAGGTCACAGATAGAGTTTCAAGAGTCAAGGTCATCCAATTTGGGGCTTCAATTTTTGACGTTAATTTCCACAGTTGATACTGATATCTGTTTCCCTCTGCCTTTTTGTCTCCCTCTCTTGGTTCCTAAAATTGTTTTCAGTATCAAATGTTCTCTTTTGTCTTTTCTTGCTGCATTTGGAATAAGGCTAACTTCCTTCTGGCCTTAAGACTGCCTATAGGGAGGGATTTGCACATAGGGTTGGGCAACCTCCCCAAACAGGATGATGAAAATTCCCTCAAGCCCTTCTTCTAGGCAGGTTCCCCTGACACCCACTCTTTGAATTCCAGCCAAGTACAAAATGCAGATCTCTAAACACCTGATACTTTTTTGAAGCTATCTGCCCTTGTCCATATCTTTTTGCTTTCCAGGATAGAGAATAAAAATTCTTTTTTGTTTATAACTGAGAACATGCAGTGTTTGGTTTTCTGTTCCTGTGTTAGTTGCTGAGGATAATGGCTTCCAGCTCCATCCATATCCCTGCAAAGGACATGATCTCATTCCTTTTTATGACTGCATAGTATTCCTTGGTGTATATACCACATTTTCTTTATCCAGTCTATTATTGATGGGCATTTGGGTTCCATGTCTTTGCTACTGTGAATAGTGCTATAATACATGTGCATGTATCTTTATTATGGAATGATTTATATTCATTTGGGCATATACCTAGTAATGCGAGCTGAACAATGAGAACAAATGGACACAGGGAGGTGAAAAACACACACTGGGATCTGTCAGGGAGGAATGGCAGGGAGAGCATCAGGATAAAGAGCTAACGCACGCAGGGCTTAATACCTAACTGATGGGTTGACAGGTGCGGTAAACCATCATGGTACACATTTACCTATGTAAGAAACCTGTACATCCTGCATATATATCCCAGAACTTAAAAGGAAAATAAAATTAATTTTTTAAAAAAATCAACAAATACATATTCATTTTAATGGGAAAAAAAATCCTTGTTTAAACACTCTCTTGTCCACGTTCAGTTTATTCATTCCTATGTCCTTTCCAGGATTCCTTCTTTGGATCTGAACCACTGCAAAAAAAAGGATGGTGCCAGGCAATTTGATATTCATGGTTTATATCATGACCATTTAACCATGTCATTTAACTACTTATGTCAGTCATTAGTCTTATCAGTTTAGCTTATGTATTTTAAAGCTTTCAAACCTTGTTTAGCTTTAATTTCCGCTAACATAAAGAGAAAATATGGGCAGATATGAAATGCAGTGCTACAGATAAATGGATTTATTTAAGAGCTGACTAGAAGATGACTTTTGTTTCCAGTAAATGTCTCATGTGTTCTAAGTTCCCAATGAATTTTAGTGTGATCATGTGGGCAGATGCGTGATCTAACACATAGGGTTACCGTTTTCAAAACAAACATATACAGATGATTCAGGGTTGATAACCAAACATGCTCTCTTCTTGACATATCAGACCACCGTCAGAAAAGGAAAAGGGCTTTGGAAAGAGACCTCACTTTTTGGGCCCACTCTCTGATGATGAAAAGCCCTTTATGTTGGAACTGTCCTCATTCTGCTTCCAGTTGTGTGACCTTGAGCAAGTCACAACCTCCATCTTTGTTTACTCAACACTACATGAGTAAATTAGATTTTCATGACCCTTTCAGTTAAAGAATCTAGAACTATATATACAGCAAAGAATCCATTAATTCAGAGGTATGAAGCCATTTTATTTTTCATTGTTTGGGAGACAGCCACAAAATTAACATGAGTTGGGTTGGTGTTAAATAGAGAGACCAGCCCAGGTGAGATTAACTGGGACTAAGAGTTAAGTGTACACCCAGTCGACCTCTGAGTACTCACTGATCAGTGCTGCTCTGTGAATGTACTTTCCAGAAACTTATCACAGCATGTTGTGCTCATGATCCCATCAGCCAACCGAAGATCTAATAACAATGAATGGCCGAGCCATTTCCACCTTTCACAAGTTACTTTAACGCTTCTTTCTTAACAAGAAGGTAACACTACTGCATCCAAGACATTGCTTGGGCCAGTGTGTGGGATGCATTTATTGTCCTACATTTTTTAATGATCAAACTGTGAAAAGTTCTTGGCAATAAAGCAGACTACAGGACACACAGGAAAATGTGATTTTTAAGGGCAAAGAAAAAAATCTCCTCTTTTTTTTTTTTACAACAGCAAAATATTTTGGGTCAGATTCTTCCACTAAAATTCAATTCCCCAAAAGCCTCTAATGTTTTCTCATCATTAAAAAAAAATCAGAAAACATTTATATTTGAACAGCACAACTCTAACTCCAATAGAACCTGCATAGTTTTCCCAACAACCTATCAATGCAATAGTGTTATGCAGTCTGAGAATAAGTGAAATTCATTTTTAACTTCACCATAGTCTTAAGTCAAGTGATATTGCCAACAGTCCAGCAAAGATTAGCTCTAATGGAGAAGAAATGACAGCCTGAAGAATTTCTTCTCAAATTTCTTCCAACTGTCAGTGAGTCAAAACCACAAAGAGTAACTGATTCAACAGCCCAGAAAGAGATGAGGAGTTGAAAAACTTCCAATACCTGTCAAAGAAACTTGTAGTCTTTCTTATATTTTGAAATTAAGTTTTACTTATGTCAACCCCATCAGCACAAAGGAATAAACTAAGACTGTGTTTACATGACACCACACCAACCAGGCAATTCAGTGGGGAGTGAACTCAAATCCTTTGATTGACTCAATTTTTTTACTTTCAGTTTGCTATCTCATTATCTTTAATTGGCCACAATCTTAAAATGGACATATTCTTTCAATATATTCATGTGGTATTTCATCAATAACAACTTTCTGCCCCAATTAGTCCCAGAGATTGCAATAACATGCGTTCAGTTCTTAATCTGTGTGTTAATCATGTAAATAAAAATCAGTGCCTACTATTCTATATTTAAAAGAAGCACATAAACTTTGTTGAAAATTGTACTTGTAATCTTCTATTCAACATGGAACAACCTATGTTGTTTACTGTCTTGAGAGTTTGTTAGTAATCAAAATATCCAAACCACTTCCTTGAGCCAACTTTATTAATGTCTCTGTGCTGAGAGATTGAGAAAAAAAAAATCTAAGTCTGGAGAATTTTTTACTGATAAAAAATTTTCCCACTTTAGATAATTAACTTTTTCTAAAAGACACTTTAGAAATATACTCCCATGAGTGATCACGACATGTACAGAAATAGTTAAATAATGTACTAAATGAGAGAAAGTGATTTGATATACTCCCCAAATATTTGAAATACCTTTTTCCCCAATGGTAATAATACACTTAGGTTATAATTGCTTAGCTGAACTGAATTAGTTAAAAACAGAAGCTATTTTTCAGGAAAACAAATTGCAACGGCTCTTAATTGCTATTAACATTTATTAATAGTTTCAGTTTATTTCATACAGATTTTTATTTTCTTTTTAAAATTAATCTTCTTTGTATTTTTATTGGTATATCACAGTTGCACGTATTTGGGGGTACATGTGATACTTTGATACGTGTATCCAATGTGTAATGACTAAGTCAGTGTCATTGGGATATCTACCACCTCAAGCATTTATCTTTTCTTTGTACTGGGAATGTTACAATTCTCTTTTAGCTATTTTGCGGATTTTTATTTTCAAGGGTAGTATTTGGAAAAATGTCATTTTGTCTGGCTTAAGCCAAAATAGCACTTCTAGCTGAAAGCAGCTCTTAAAATCAGTCATGATTACCCATAGGAAATAATTATTTTCTTGGGGTTGGACTTTGTAGATTCAACTACTTTAGAGAGAGCAAATATCCCACCACTGCATAGATTTATAAACTAAGGATGATATAGGCAACACACAAAAAGAGAAGGACAGAGAATTCTTACAGGTTAACGGTCTAGTGACATTTTATTTCCTTTCCTTCTATACATGCCCCAAATCATATAACAGGGACAATGCTCACTACAAGTAAAATATATCCATGAACCTCATTCTCATAGAAACAACTATCAAATGACCTTATGTCAGAGAATAACAAGTCACTAGTAATGGAGGAGGCAAGGATTGTCAGCAATAGCTTGTACCTACTGAAATATCCATAGGCATTATTGTGTTATTGTAATATTCTGAGCACATTCTTTTTAATTAAAGGTGAAATATTAGTTCTGTACTTAAAATACATATCATAACATATTTGGAAACATTTTTACAGTAAATGATTCCAGATGTTCTCTGAGAAGTCATGAGAGCACATTTGAGAAAAACTGATATACACTAATGTATGTGTGTGTATAAGTTAAACTATGTTTACATATACACTTATGTATATCATATACAGACAGACACATACCCATATACATTCATACACAATGACAAGAAAATAAACCAGAGTAAATGTGGAAATTTGGAGAAAGAAACTGATAACTCTCCATAAACAATTTGCTAAAGTAAATCACTGAACTTAATGGTTGAAATGAAACACACAAGGGAGCAATTAGGTAGAGTAATGCAAACGCAAATAAATAAGACCAAACTTCAAGCAAATATAATGGTTCTTCAATGCTGCTGATAAGTTTCAAGAAAAGCTAGCTTGACTAGTTAAGTCTCAGGAAGGAGCAGTATCACGAACATCTTTAGAATTCAGATGGAGCTATAAGTCAACAGTATTCAAAATCAAAAGTAAATATGTTGAAAATAAAACTTTACAAAGTAACTTTACATAGACTCAGAACAAATATTAAGGTTTAGTATTTTAAAAAAGAATTCATTGATAAAAGAACTAAAATATGACAATGGTTATTTAGATAAATTAGTAGAAAACACTGACATATTTTCTAAGTTCAATATTTAATTATCTTCTCTAATATACATTTTTTAAAAGTTGGGGATACTTAAGAAAGATGAAAAGACATTAAAAAGCATTTCAATATTTTAAAGAAGGTATTATTCTTTTAAAATGACACTGATTTTTTTTCTAACTCTAAGAGCAATAATGGTTTATTGTAGAACATTTAGATGAATAGAAATGAATAAAACTAAAATTCAACACTCTGTAGGTGGAAATATCCAAAACAATAAACAAATTGTATATGGATTGGAATAAAAATAACTATATATGTAAATAGATTGAAAAAGAACAGATAAAGACATTTACTTAGAAGTATGTGAACTAATACAAGAGTCAGCAAGGTGGGCCAGGCAGAATATTAGCATACAAAAATTAATAGCTTCCCATTACACAAACAAAAACAGATTAGATATGTATTATACTTTTAAAATATCTCATTTTTCAGGTTATAAATAAGCAACAAGTTATGGCACAATCTATAAAGCTTTATGAAGGCCTTAAAAGAGAAACAAGTGGAAAATAAACTATATTTATCAATAGGAATGCTCAATGTTGTATTTTAATAACTCAAGTTTCATAAAATAAATGAAACCCCAATCAAGGCCCCCAAGATATTTCATGAAACTTGAAAATGTGATTTTAAAGTTCATATGGAGGAGCAAATACTTAAGAATAAGCTGAGGCAGGAGAACGGCGTGAACCCAGGAGGCAGAGCTTGCAGTGAGCCCAGATCACACCACTGCACTCACTCCAGCCTGGGTGACACAGCAAGAGTCCGTCTCCAAAAAAATAAAAAATAAAAAAATAACCGGATAATCTTGAAAATGAAGAAAGTAAACAAGTGATACATTCAACTAGACACCAAAACAAAGTATAGAGATGTAATTAAAGTAATGACAAAGCAGCATGGTACAAGACAACATGAATTATCTATATATCTGAGTTGAGTTCTGAACTTTCCATTCTGGAAATATGGAAAATTGTTAACTTTACTTAGGTGTGGTAATTTAATGTACATCAAAGGCTGGCATTTCAAATCAGTGGGAAAAGATGATGAGCTGAATCAATGTTTTGTGAAAATGAAAGGATAGAGAAGTGGAGTTCTACTTCAAATCATAAAATGAAATAAAGTTTGGCTGAATTAAATAAAAATATTAAATTCTTAGTAATGAATACAGTGCAGTGTATTATGGCTTTATAGGTAAGGAAGGCTTTACTTAGCAAAACACACAAAACAAATCCTATAATAAAAAGAATGATACATTTGTCTAAATTGAATTTTAAAGTTAAGTTAAAAAATAATCACTACCTTGGGTGCATGTCAACATGTATATAGATAATCAATTATTATTCAGTAAAATATGAGAGTATTATGTATTTTATATCTATATGCCCTTCAAAGTCAATAAACTGAAGACAAACAATGAAGCAGAAAAATGGGCAAGGGATATAAACAAATATACAACTGACCACTAAACATAAAACTATGTCCTACCTTACTAACAGTTAGAAAAATTAAAATTAAAATGATTCACCGTATTTTAATCTCACAGAGAGGCCAATGCAAAAGTTTAATAATATCAACTGTCAACAAGGAAGTAGGACAATGTGTGCTCTTTGCACAGCAAAGGACAGTGCAAATTGGCACAGCCATCTTGGTGGACAACTTGGCAAGCTGTGTTAAAACTGGAAATGTGTGAACCTTAGACTTTTTTGTAGAATAAAAATTGGAATCAAATTGAATAGTCATTATTGTAAGGATGGGAACTAAAGAATGAAGTAGATTTTTTTCTATACTAGCATGACAAATCTCTTAAGTCATGGTTAGGTAAAAATAAAGAGGACAAAAATCAAAACAATGAAAAGCAGATCACAAATGAGTATATTACAATACGATATTGTGGGAAAAATACAATGAAAAACAAAACTGTATAATTTTACAAATGTAAATATAGAGTAACATTCTAGATGGATGCACATGAACTTCATAACAATGAATTTTATAACAATGATACTCCTAAGGAGGATGAAAGGGGATCAAGACATGGAATAGGGCCAAACATAATGAAATTGTACCTTAGGATGCCTGGGACGGTCCACATTTATTCTTGTTTTAATTACTCATTGACTTAATTATTCCCCAATTGCTTTTCCTTTTACACCATTAGTCCTACATTATATTTTTGGAACAATAAGAATAACAACTAGCATTTATTAAATGCTGCCAGGCATTATTCTAAAAGTGGCTATAGATCAGTTTATTTATGTTCCACGTAAAGACTGTATTTTTCAAGACATCTACAACAAAATTTCCCATCCTACTTGCTCTTATAACATGATGTTTACACCTATCTCCATCCCATTGAGAGGTGGGATCTGTGTTCCCTTTCCTTAAATCTGAGTGAATCTGTGACTACAGTGAAAATGACACAATGCAACTTCCAAGACTAGATCATAAGGATAATGCAGCTTTCACCTGGAACTGTTAGAATATGTGCTCTTAAAATCCAGCCACCATGCTGTGAGGGAGTCCAGGCTGCATAAAGAAGCCACTTCTAGCAGTTCTAGCCAAAAATCTCAGCTGATCTGTATCAATTATCTATTGCTTCCTGATAAGTTATTTCAAAATTTAGTGGCTTAGAACAACAGCAATTACTTTACTATTATATCTCATGGTTTGGGGGGTTGACTTGGTTAACCCTCATGGTTAGCTAGGCAGTTATTACCCAGGGTTTCTTATGTAGTTAGAGTAGACAGTGCCTGGGCTGTAGTCATCTCAAAGGCTCCCCAACTTACATCGCTGGCACTTAATAGTGGCTATTGTCTGGGACTTCATTTGGAGCTGTCTGCTGACCTATATGTCTAGGATTCTTTATGGTGTCTGGGTTCCAAGAGTGAGCATCTTAAAAGAAAGCCAGGCAGAAGCTGCACAGTCTTATGAGCTAGCCTTGGAAGTCACCTACCTCTACTTCTGTCATTCCTTATTGGTGAGACAGTCAGAGTTCTTCCCAGGGTCAAGGAGAAATAATGTATATTCCACTTCTTGGAGAGGGAGTAGCAAAATCACACTGTAAGAAGAACGTGAAGGATGGTAGATATTATTCTAAGCATTTTAGGAAAATACAATCCACCACAGTCCACAATAATGCCATTATCATATCCACCTTACAAATGAGAAAACTGAAGTGAAAAAAAAAAAAAAGCCAGTAAGTTCACTTGTTCACAGACACATCTCTAGTATGTGTTAGAGCTGAGATTTGAACTCAGGCAGTTTGATTCCAGAGCCTAAATGATTGATCTCAGTTTTGTGCCATGCTATCCACTCTAGTAGAAGCAGACTTTGGTGTGAGCATATATGAGAGAATTTGATACCATCACATTTAATAAATACTGAGATAATATATGTAAAACATTTAGAACTGGTCCTGGTGCATACAGGCTTTCAACAAATATATTAGTTATTTCCCAACTGGAAGATGAGGATTCTTATTACACACAGGTATGTATAGAAGGTGAGAGGGGCATGAAGGGGAAGGGATGTTCCAGGTAAAGAAAAATTGTATTAAATTGGCTTGAAGAGCAGACGATTTTTTATTATATCATGGAAGCTTTCAGCAGGTTGAAAGTTTCCCTACTATAGCCAGAACTAACTTTGGTTGTTCTGACCAGAGGATACAGAGGCATTTTTTAAAGTATCTATGTTGTGTCAGGCACCGAAATAGCTACTGAACATTCATCACCTCATTCAAGAGAAGAAACGAAAGGCTTCTAGCTGGAAGAGATTCACAATTTAACTACAAGAAAAAAAATCAGGACATTTTACATTTCATCAGTAAAACCTTCCTTGATTCTACCAGCAGGAATTAACCTTATCTTCTGAATACTTTACAGAACTTTATTTGTGTTACTATAATTATAATGTTTTCTAATTTAGCATTTAAGTGTAGTTTGATCTCCCTCTGGCCAAAAAAATCACTAAGCTTTATTCATCTTCATGTTGCCTACAACATCTTGCATATAGTTGAGTTTCACTCAAAAGAAATAAAAATTGAAAAAATGGCTTGGTTTTGAGCATAAACTTACATAAAGATCTAATACCTTGAGTCTTTAGTAAATCTCAATAATGTTTTATAGTTTTTAGCTTAGAATCTAGACAACTTAATTTCTTGATATTTTTTGTATCATAATACTGTTATAATAATTTCACTTTAAAAAATGTGTTTTCCATTTGTTGCTAGTATGTGAAAATTTAATTGATTTTATATATTGACTTTGTATTCATATATTAATTCCGATAATTTGTCTTTATTTTTGTATTTTCTATGTATACCATTTCCTCCATGAATAATAGCAATTGTATTTCTTTCTCTAATTTTTATTCATTTTACTTATTTTTATATTCCTTACTGAATTGACAAGGACTTCCTTTACTTTGTTGAATAGAAATTATCATAGTAGGCATTCTGTTTTTGGTTTCATGAGAAAACCTTTTAGTATTTTGCTATCAATTATGATGTCTGCTCATGTTATTTTTTTAAGATTTCCATTGTGAAATTAATGAATTTTCCTTCTATTTCTTGTTTGCTGAATGAATGTTGAATGATACCACATTAATTTTTTGCATCAAGGTGACTATGACTTTTTTTCTTTCCTCCGTTAATGTGGTGAATTATATTAATTTGTCTTTTAAAAATGCTAAATTATCCTTGTCTCTGGGGAAAAACATCTTCACATGGTCTGATATATGTATGTACGTGTGTATACACATATACAAACAAAAATTCATATAGATTTTCATATATGTATCACAGAATTTTATTTGCTAGTATTTTGTTTAGAATTTTGGCATCTGCGTGCTTGAGAGAAATTGGCTCACAGTTTCATTTTTTGTAATGCTCTTGTAAAGGTTGGTATTTAGGGTATATTGGTCTCATTAAAAGAGTTCAGCTACATTATATTTTTCAAAAGACATCAAAAGGAGAATTTTCAAAAGCCACAGAAGGGGAGATACCATTTTCAAAATATATAACTGATAAGGGATTTATACACTGAATAGAGAACTTCTGAAAATCAATAAGAAAAGTAAGATTAAACATGACAATGGAGGAAAAACATAAACAGGCATAACACCAAATAGAAAAATCCTAATGACCAACAAGCATATGACAAAATGTCAAACCTTAATAGCTTTCTGGAAAACAGTAAGTTGAAACTAAAAGAAGATACCAACTACTGCACATATTCCCCAGACTGAAAAAGCATTTAAAAGTCTGAGAACAACAAGTACCAAGTATTTTAAAAACTATGAAGTAACAGGAATTATCATTTATGATTGGCAGATATATAAATTGATAAAACTGTTTTTTAAAAAACTGGGAACATCACCTATTAAATTGAAACATACACATATCCCACAGCCCAGAAATTCTACTCCTGGGCATATACTCTAGAGAAGTGTAATTATATGTGTGTCAGAAGAATGTACAAGAATATTTACACAGCATTGACTTGTAATAGCAACAAACTAGGAATAATCCAAATAGCCATCAACAGTGGAGTGGATAAATAAACATGGTAAGATTTCAAACAAATGAATACAATAAAGCAATAAAAATGAAAAATTGGAGCAATATATAGTAACAGAGGTAGAATTAACTAATATAGTATCAAGTGAAAGAAGAAATTCTCAAAAGAATAGGCAATGAATACCTAGGGATGGGGCTTCAGGGATGCTGTCAGTGTTTGTCTCATTTAGTCATTGTACTAAAGCTCACTTCATAATAATCCAGTATTCTGTACATTTAAATGTATCTTTCTGTGCATATGCTGTATTATACACATGTGTCAAAATGTTTACACACATTTTTAAAAGAAAATAATTCATGTTATATGTCTATGAAAGCACATACAGGCAATAACAGTGCTAACCTTCAGAGGTTAAATTTAAAGATGCATAACAAATATAATTTTGAGGATATAGATCTTCAGCTATTTGTCATAATCTTCACTGATATTTTTGAACAGTGAACTTCTATGTCTTAATTTAAATGGCAGTAAACTCAGTGCAAAATGCAAGTTTTATTTCTTTAAGAAATTAACTTATTAATAAATATGCTAATACATACATATATATGCTTAAATAATAATGGTTAATTTGTTCTTATTAACACATACTTAATAATATAATTCAATAAAGACAAATTAACCATTAGGAAAAGGATGCTTTTTATAACTCAATTAAAAATAAGATTAATCCTATCAGTCTGAAAGAGACCACTATGTATTATTAGCCATGTATTCTGGAATATGTTGTATTTTGTTGGCATAAAATGAGTAGGAAGGTAACTAAAGAGACATCTTGCAGGCCTATTCAGCCAAAAGCAAGTGTTGTTTTTTTTTTTTTCCTCAGAATTGACTGAAATAATTCTCTATCTGTATTGAGATGTGCTTCTTTGTAGTTCAGGTGTGCTTTTTGAGAAAGATGAGAAATACTGCCAAGAGAGCATGAACTTTGGAATCATGTAGAGATGGGACTCTGGGCAAGTTATTTCAGTTTTCTGAGCCTCAGTTTCCTTATCATTAAAAAAGGAGATAAGATTAGGAACTGCTCAGGTTTGCTATGGTTATTTACACTGAGGAAATAAGATATGGCATATGATAGACACATACTAAATACTAGAAACTCGATTTCCAGTTAGGGTCTTTTACAACCCTATGACTCCATATCTAATATAAATGTAAAATCTTTGGTTTAGAATTTAATACATTCATGTTATACAAAATTCTTGCACCCAACCTCATTTTAGAAATTCTAGAAATAAGGAATAATATTAAAAAGAAACTTATAATGTTACAGTCAGGCATTGTTACAAATAAGTGTGCATATTACAAAATTCAATTTGAATCCAATTTAATAGCATATATTGATTACCTTATACAAACCATTTAGGAAGATGTCAAAAATATAACTTGAAGAAAATCTGATGATCTTCAACTCTATTTCAGGGCTGTGAACAATGAGTTGTAAAAAACACAATACAAAACAAAAACTGTACTAAAAATCATACAAAGTGGTTTCTATTCTTATGAATTTCACTAATCAGCTATGTGACATTGTACAGTTCATGTATCTTTGAGTATGAGGTTTCTTTACTTTAAAATTTGGCTTAAAATACCTGCCTTGCTTTAAAACAAAAAACAAACAGAACATATTTTTTATAAGAGTTTAATGAGAAAAAAAGTGAAAATAGCATTTGATTAGGAATCTAAGGATCTTTGGTTTATGAAAAAAATGAAAAAGACATTTGGTAATTTTGGACAAAAAGTAAAAGGAGTGTCCCTACTTTGAATATTCAATAAATCTCCTTCAGAGAAAAAAAATTTTCTAAAACACTGGAAGGATAAAAATAAATAAATGTTTCAAAAACAGCATGCTGCTTAGAGCTTAGTTTGCTTCATCGTTTTTTCCCTGAAGTTTTATTCTCCCCCACACAGACAAGAGTCAGGAGGGCACCCTTTAGGAGTAACAGCAAACCTTCCATATTTCAAGGCAGAAAACCAAGCCTGGCCCTGGGCAGTTCATGAAGCCTCTCTAAACCTTGATATTTCATCTACAAAATCAAATGGTTAGAATACAATTCCTCCAAAGTTCTTTGTAACTCAAACTCGCTGGTTGCATTTGAGGAAGAGCTTCTATCATGGGAAAATGACTGTCACTTTACATTAGCATCATAAAATCTCTTTGTGAACCAGATTTAGGATAAAATAAGAGTGAAACAGAACTTGAAATATTAGACAAAATTAATCAGAATTAGCAATTTTAATGCTTGCAAGTCCACAAAACATCTGTGCAAAGCTTTTCTCTAAATGAAACAGTCTACGTGAAAGCCCTTTGGAAGCCATAAGATGCTATACAAGTGTGAAGTAGTATTAACATCATCATCTCCTTCAGTTGAGCCCATAGACTTGGCGTAAGTAGATCATACATTTCAGCTGTAACCAATCAACCTGGGTGGGCATGGCAGGGCGCGAGGAAGAGAAAAAGGAAAGTGGATTTGTTTCTCCTGCTTTGTAGTTTCTCCTTATTCTCTGAGCCTGTAAGTCTGTGACATAGTATAAAGCAGGTTTTTCTTGTTTATTTTTTCAAGCATTAAGAGGTGATTACTTTCTAATAGATAGACAAATAGCTAATCAAGACTTTGCGTGTGTTTAGTTTTAGGGAATAATCACTTTAAATTTGCATTTCTTTGAGAGATTTTTTAGACAAAGCATGTGGTATGGTATATATTTTACTATCGTATCCAATATTTTCCATATGCTAGCTTATTTCTTTTCTAAAATAAACTGTAATTTGTATAAAATCCTTCTAATTGTTAAGTGCTTTAAAACAAGAATTGCTAGTTATGAGTCACTGCAATGATGTTAGACTGCATGGGAGTTTTATCTGCATTTGGCCATGAGAGAAACAGAGGAGTTGACACAAAGAGCAATAACTAGACCTCCCAGCCAGTCTGCAGAATGCCAAATATTTGGAAAATAATAATGGTAGAATCATAATTTGGGAGATGCCTGAGAATGAACAAGCCTCTCTGCATAGATACCTAATCCCTAGCAAGTAAATTTGTGCTGTCTCAAAATCATATAACCTGGCTTAATGGCTTATTAGATGTTAACTTTTTAAATTGAATCTTGAATCGCATGAATCTTTTAGAAAATAATTGTGAAAAATTACAAATTAGGTTAAGAAGAAAAGGTAGGCCTAGCACTTTTTAAAAATTGTATTTTCATCAGATTTTCTCTTTCTCATAAGAAGATAATGGGGTAAACATAGCATCTTGGCCTGGGGATTGAGGATGAGAGTGGTGACTGGAGAAAATCTTGCCTTTACCTTTTTCTTCTCCAATTTCTAATCTTGGATAAACCATTAGTCAAACTCCCTCATGGTAAAGGAGTGATAATGTCAATATTAAAACTTCCAGCCGGGTGCGGTGGCTCACGCCTGTAATCCCAGCACTTTGGGAGGCCGAGGTGGGCGGATCACGAGGCCAGGAAATCGAGACCATCCTGGCTAACATGGTGAAACCCCGTCTCTACTAAAAGTACAAAAGAATTAGCCGGGCGTGGTGGCGGGCGCCTGTAGTCCCAGCTACTCGGGAGGCTGAGGCAGGAGAATGGCGTGAACCCGGGAGGCGGAGCTTGCAGTGAGCCGAGATTGCGCCACTGCACTCCAGCCTGGGCGACAGAGCAAGACTCTGTCTCAAAAACAAAACAAAAAAAATCTTCCAGAGCCGTCGATTTCCCCAAAGGCTTACCAACATTAACTGCTCATTTCAGCCTGGGGTAGAGGATTTGGAGCTTGAAATACAAGTCTTTCTCAAACTTCGGCATTTCTCATGTATCCTCTGATAATTATAAAAGGAAGTCAACTGGTGCCATTGGAATGCACATGATGTCAGCTGTAAAGTGATTAACAGTAATGTTTAGAGCTTCTATGGCCTGGAGAGCTTTTAATGGCATTACGTGGCAAGTGCCATAGTGTTACCCAGAAGGTCAAAGGAAGATTAAATTGGTGCGTAGGAGAAACAGGGCTGTTTAGTTTAAACTACAGCCAGAGAAACTCCTTTCTGCAATAAGAACCCCAATCCTTCACAAAGGCATGGAAGAGGAGAAAAGTTAACAACCAGTTATACTGTGGGCAGTGAATTTGTAGCACAAAGCATTACACAGTGATTCCCTGAGTAAACAAAAGAAACCTAAAAAAGGTCAGTGGTCAGGGCTTTGAAGCAAGAGGTAGACATTCCAAAACCGACTATGGTAGGGAAATAAGAACAAAATGAATCAAGCTTGAATCAATACAATTAATAAATTATGCTATCAGAACCCACTGCATCATTAAGACAGTTTATTATGTACAACCTTCCATATGTAGCAGGGTAAAAATAACTTTAAAATTTGTTAGCAGTAACAGCTAAAGTTACTCTTAGGGTAAGAACAGATTTTGTTAAGAAAATAACATTGTTAACTCACTTTGGGTATACAGGTAAAGTCCTGTGAACAGCTGAAGGAGGCAGGAAGCCATGAAGTCAAACTACTCTGCAGAAGAAATCTTAGGAATGTTCAACCCTGGGAATGGTGAATCAGTAAAGAAAGGGATTTTAGAGGAGAGAGAGAAGGTAAAGTACATGGTGGGAAACCATGATCAAGAGATTGCAGTGAGAATCCCTGCAGGGAGGGGGAAATTGCCTATCGCCTTTTAAGAACAGGGATGCAGATAATCAGTTTTAAATTGTTTCGGTTTTCCAGGCTCTGTTGTCCTGAACCTGTCATACAGTCTGCTACATACAATTCCTTGCACAGAAAGTGTGCGGGGAATAACTGGCTGGGGATGGAAAGCAGGGCCTACACGGGGTGAAGCAGTGCAGAACAGTGCAAGCAGAAACTCAGAGCCAGGGTGACTCAAAGAAATGTAAATACATTCTTCCCAGCCTTCCCCCACCCCAAAGAATCTCTGGGGCCATGATGACAGCTTCCCATCTCCAGCATCCCAGTCTGTCTTCTCTGCATTGCAAGTGTGGAGAAGTTAATATCCTGGGGCCACTCTCAACCAATGTGAGGGTTGAAAGCAGGTGGATAAATGTCCAACCTTCCGTTTCTCTCCTCTGGAAGGTAAAGTTTGAAGTGTTTTGCATAGTTTCTGAAAAGGTCTCCAGTGAGACTGAGCTCTGTCTGCCCACAGTGGCAACATGCTCATTAACACACTCTTTGGCTTTATTCCCTTTCCTGTCCCACTTTCTTTACTCCTACATTGTGCTTCCTGCCATCACATCTCATGAATTCTTGCACCCAGTGCTTAATTTAGGGTCTGCTTTTGGGGAAAACCAAACTAAGACAGCCTCCCCTCCCTGTTCCTAGTCACACTATTCTCATCCCACTTCTACCTGTTTCTTACCTTCAAAAGATATTCTTTGCACAGGCAAGTGTTTATACATATATGTATGTATGTTCATATATATGCATACATATATATATCCGTATGACATACACTTTTAACAATTTATCAACTATCCAAAATAGAAAGAAAAAGTCCATAACCTAAACAATAGCCTAAGTTAGCTAAATTTCTTTTATAAAAAGCTACAACTGCACTTAAAAGAACGAATCTTATATGGCTAATCACATTTTAAAATCATGCATAATGCATGCAATTTGGCCTCCATTGTGTTGTCAAGGGGTAGTCAAGGGCTCACAGTTCCTTAGTGGCTTGCTGTCTACTCTACTTATTTTATGTCAGTACAATGTATAATTGTATTGCACATACATGAAATATGTAGTACACTGGACTTCCAAGCAACATAGTTATTATATCTAAAGTAATAATTTCAAATACTTTAAAGTATTTGTTGTAAAACATTGAAATTTTACATTATCTTAAAATCAAGAACTTTAATAAAATTTGATTTTAATGGTGCTATGTCTTAAAAGTTATTTCAGTGTTCAAATGTTCTGTTTGTTGTATTGACTATCCATGTGCTAAACCAGCAAATTAAGTTAGTTCTTTATACCCTACTATTCCTTCTGTGGAACAAGAGTTTTTCTCCAGCAATGGATATTTACTGTTAAACCTGGTACTTTTTGTTAAATTTTAAGAGATTAGTTTCTTGTGATCCTAATTTGATCTTATTACTGTTTGCCTAGAGTTGAACATAACCTTTCTAAAGTTAGATTCTATGGTTAACGTGCTATGATTTACAAATATGCACACATACAGATATACATACACACACACACATACCTACTGTTTTATATTTACTATGGGAATTCAAAATGGAATGAATGTCAGTTGGATCAGTAATCCAAGAATAACAATTAGTAGAATTCTCTCTTACCATGAAGTTTTGCAGGCACCTTACATTCAATACAATTATATTCAGATGAATGAGTATCATAGGAACTACTTTTTTACCTCATGGTGAGTCAACTTATTTTAGAGGGGGATGTACAAAATCAGCTATGTTGTCATGGTGTTTTGGCTTGAGTTCTTGTGAAATGTCTTTGTAGTTTCACATGATGTATCTTCACATTATTTTTAAATGCTGAGCAGAACATGAGATCATAGCTGCAATCAGAAACAAGTATCAGGAACTCGTTTTAATGTCCTCTCTATAGCGGGGGAACACTTCAAACTGTATATTATTTTCCATCTAGATAGACATACTTTTCAGCTTATTTCCCTAATTAGCAATTTTAGTGGCATTCTTTTTTTACCATCCCACTGATATATTCTGTGCATGGATTTCATTCTATCCTTCCTTATCAAATCTTGATCTCAGAAAATATAGCTGGATCTAATTCACTCTAATATGTGACTTAGGGATATAATTTGTTTTCTGGAAATTTGAAAGACATGGGGGAAATTTTGCTTTGCACATACAAAAGCTGGAAGCTGGGGGAAATTTAAATATATGTATATTTGGTTTATTGAGTAGTTCAACATGGGTTACAAACATGAAATATTTTTATTTTTCTCCTGTTGCTTTGTCAAATGTCACTTCCCTGTTCCTGAAGCACCTCTTGGAAATGTGCCATACCTCTCACTAAAACTTCTGGCTTAAGACTCTGATCTCATATCAGCTTTCTCATTTGTTCCCTTTCCTACCTTCACCTCTTTTCTCTCCCCAGTTGTCCAGCCCTGTGGCTTGAAATACTTGGAGTGGGGGAAAGGAATGGACTAATTCTGGTTACTTCCTTCCCTTGCCTATTTCAAAGCTCACTTACCCCTGATTTGGGGGATTGGGAGAAGATATAGGGCAGGCAGGGATCTTTTAGGGTAATAGATTACCTGCTGCTGGTGAGAAGGCAACCAAGGTCTCAATACGACTCAGGTTGATTGTCCGCTCTTCTGATATAATGTCTCCACACAGATGCTGTGCATGCTTTCTTCGAAGGTTTTCAGCTTTTTGTCAGCCACCTTAGCCACTGGGATCCCTCAAAAAGGGGCATTTTTGTCTCTGTTTAGTCTCTCTCAAGTAGTCTGTGTCCCAACCTCCCTTAGAGTGGGGCATCTCCCTTTCCCTCTCCCTGAGAGCTCTGAGAACTGGGGTGAGATGACTCTCTATCCTCTCCAAAGACACACCAAACTACCACCTGTTATTGCCTCTCTGCTGCCAGATAATCCCTCAAGTCTTCTTCCTTTGCAGAAAATGTGCTGGCACCAATAATGAGTTTTACATATACCAACAAACTTCAGAGAATGGGCATCAAACCCTCCCTGGAACTCCCCTACCATGCTCTGCTCTTGCCCAATGGTGCCACTAGGACAGGACTGCAGTGAAGAATGGGATTCATGTCTCCTCATCTTAGGCAACCTCTTACTATACTCGCAGAGCTCCATAAACACCTCTTATAATATCCTTTGTGATAGAATTCTCAGATAGCCCTCAAGATTCCTGCCCATCGGTATACATGCCCTGTGTAAAGTTCTCTCCTTGAGTGGGCAGAACTTGAGAATCTGATTGTATATCACTCTTTGAATAGATTATAAATTATTGGATTTTGAGTTAATCAAAAGGGAGATGTCTATACGGGCCCAATCTAACCAGTTTAGCACTTAAAAGGAACTGGCCCTCCCTTCATGAAGGAAGATTGGATGTATAGGCCAATGGCAGGACCACATAGCCAAGACCCGAGAATGACCTCTAGAAGCTGACAGCAATTCCACACCAACATCTAGCAAGACAAGGAGAACCTCAATGCTACCATTTCAGGGAAATGAATTTGACAAACCTCCTGAGGAAGCTTAGAAGCAAATCTTTTCCTGGCTGAGCCTCCATATGACAATGCAGTCTTGCTGAAACCTGGATTTCAGTGTTGTGAGACTCTAAACAGAGAACTCAGCTGAACTGTACCCAGGGAATCTCTGAGATAATACATTGATGTTTTCTTAAGCCATTAATTTTGGCCATTAAGCCATTTGTTATGCAGAGAGATAGAACTTGTAAACTTCTCTCTTCTCTTTCTGTTCTTCGATTATCCTAGAGTGAGGGTTGGTACTGGCATTATATCTAGGAGGTAACAAGGCCAATTCAGCAATTTTACAGCAAACCTAGGACTATCTGGATGAAATTCTTGGTGACGCTCCTCAGAATGGTGGAGATTTGGGGGAATGATTAAGACATCTTTGTCCTTAAGTAGAAGCCTTAATCAGAATTCCAGAGCATCAATATATTAAATATACATCAATATTTTATTATATATGCACAAGTGGATGTTTTAGTGGCTTCCTTATATTGTGCAATTCTATTGAGAAAGTGAGAGAGAGATTGTGTAAAACTTGGCTTAATTATGAAATTAACACATGAAAAACATTTTTTTGCACTATAATGTACCATACATTCATTCAGGCAATGAAAATGTTGTAGCCCTCATTCAGCATTTGTTGAGATGCCTCTCTGTGCCAAGTCTTTGAATTTGATCTTAAATATTTATAATTGAAGACAAATTGAGCCTCAGGTTCCTGAACCTCAAGGAATCAATTCATTCAATGAATTCAACAAATATTTACTGTCCTGGAAATGAAACCTGAATAAGGGAGAGCCCTCATCACCTAGGAGTTCAGCATACTGAGATAATCAAATAAATATTGAAATACAATGACAAACATGGACACACTATCAATGTCTGGATATGTCAGGACTACTTTGTAGAGGACTGTGTCTAAGTCAGGGCACTTCGTGCAAAATTCTGTGTATTTTTTTTCTTTTTAATGAGAAAAGAGTCCATAACTCCATCATCTTTTCTAAGGAGTCCATGTCTAGGTTAACAAGGGAAGGTTGTCCTAATCAGAGGGAGTAAGATATGCAAAGACAAAGAAGCAACACAATATATTGCTTGGTCCAGGTAAGTGGATTGATGTGGTAATCTTACACAGTATGTGTAGGTCATTCTGGTATCTCTTCTTTTTCACTGTTTTTTTTTTTCTTTTTTTTTTTGAGAAGATTGCAAATACATGAAAATAATAAAAACTCTCAGGTGAGAACCAAGCAAAATAATCAAGGCTTTCTAAATTTAGGATGACTAATATCAAACAAGTAAAAAGACCACTTGCTCCTAGCAAAGTAAGAAAAAAGAAAGCAGCTCTCCTCATATAAAATTTGTCCCATAAAACCAAGCTACAACCATTAGCAGCTTCTTTTATCACTTTTTATTAACTAAATTTTAGAATCTGGGCCTGTGTCCAATTTGAATAACAATTCTTTAATTTATACATATATTCATATAATTTGTTGATTTGATACAAATTTATACCACAAAAAATAATGGAATCTGAAACAACAGGAATTTGATCCCAAGAGGGATTTGGAGTCTGTTCAAATGTCTAACAAGTATTTTGCAACATACTTGCAAAGTTTCAGACTGCGTTGCTGGACCAAGTCTCTCTAGATAAAAGGTGTTCTGGCCGGGCGCGGTGGCTCAAGCCTGTAATCCCAGCACTTTGGGAGGCCAAGATGGGCGGATCATGAGGTCAGGAGATCGAGACCATCCTGGCTAACACGTTGAAACCCCGTCTCTACTAAAAAAAAAAAAAATACAAAAACTAGCCGGGCGACGTGGCGGGCGCCTGTAGTCCTAGCTACTCCGGAGGCTGAGGTAGGAGAATGGTGTAAGCTCGGGAGGCGGTGCTTGCATTGAGCTGAGATCCGGCCACTGCACTCCAGCCTGGGCGCGACACGCACACACTTCCTCAGTCTCAAAAAAAAAAAAAAAAAAAAAAAGGTGTTCTGCAGCATCGAACGTATATTTCCATCATTCACTCCAAAAACTTGCTTGTTTGCCTTTATTTTGGTGGAGATGTTGTTTTGCATTAGATTCCAATTATTACTTTCTGGATTTAGGTAATTTGCTATTGTGTGACTTTGCTTTCTGGATTTAGGTAATTTGCTATTGTGTGACTTTGCCTAATGATACGGCAATTGAAATGTTGCTTTTTTTTTTTTTTTTTTTTTTGAGACAGTCTCGCTCTGTCTCCCAGCCTGGAGTGCAGTGGCAGGATCTCGGCTCACTGCAAGGTCCGCCTCCCGGGTTCCTGCCTTTCTCCTGCCTCAGCCTCCTGAGTAACTGGGACTACAGGCACTTGCCACCACGCCAGGCTAATTTTTTCGTGTTTTTAGTAGAGATGGGGTTTGACTGTTTTAGCCAGGATGGTCTCAATCTCCTGATCTCGTGATCTGCCCGCCTTGGCCTCCCAAACTGCTGGGATTACAGGCGTGAGCCACCGTGCCTGGCCAAAATGTTGCTTACTTCTAAGACCCCTTCTTTATTAAGTATGTTCCTAAGTATCCAGTGAAATAATCTAAAATTGCATGCATTTCTATATTAACAATTTTCCTAGGCATAAAAATATTTCACTGGAAGTGAAGACCAGAAAGCAATGTAACTATATCTCAAGGATTTATCAACAGAAAACAGTATAATTTTATAAAGACTATAAAACTATAATTATAATTATATCATATAATATTATAACTATAATTGCAAATTATAATTATCATTCCTAAAAATTACTGTAAACTTTCTTCTTCACAAATTTGTGAAAGCAAATAATTCTTTCCCCATTATTAGCTTTTCCTCAACTCTCGAAATGTTCTGAACTTATACCTATTAACCTTTTCAGAGACTTTTTTTATAGTGAGCAGAGCTTCCAAATGAAGTTAAGACACATGACATGTGAACATGAAACAATTTTTAAAGAGCCAGCCTTCCTAAAGTCCCTGACATATCTTAACTCATGTTACGCTCCATTTCATGGTTGGGTTAGACTGCTTTGTGTGATCAATAGCCAGTTTTCGGAATCTTCCCATTGTGTCTGCTGTTCATGTCATGTGCATAATCGATCAGAGAAATTCCATAAACCATACTACTTTGTGTCTGTGTGTGTGCATACATATATATATATATATATATATATATATAAATGGTGGAGATTTGGAGGAATGATTAAGACATCTTTGTCCTTAAGTAGAAGCCTTAATCAGAATTCCAGAGCATCAATATATTAAATATATATATATTTATTGCAATATATATACATGCATGCACACAGACACAAAGTAGTATGGCTTATGCATATATATATATGTATATATGCACATAGGTCTGAAATGAGCAATCCTAACATAAGGTTTAGAAATGTCCAATAGTTATATAACTACAATTTTCAGAGTCATGGATCACCTCACTCGTCTGATTTTTATTCTGACATAATGATGACACTACCTTCTCCTTCCAACCATTCCATTTTAGCATTACAGCAGTGCTTTGAAAGTTCTCTTCTGATATTCCTCCTTATTCATACATCTTATTTACACATTTGGGAATTCACTGCTCCAGGGTTAATGTTATCTAAGATCTTGACATCTTTCCAAAACCCAATCTCAAGATGGTTTGCCCTTCCAGTTGACAGCACTGACCTTTCCACCCATTGGGCTAAATAGTGGTAGCAAAATGTTAGGCTAACTTATACATTTCATAAAGTACCTTCTGCTGGCTAGAAATTTTGTTGTTCATAGACTTAAATATCAGGGGAATGAGAAATTTCTCTCTTTCTCTTCCCTAAATTCTGTACTTTCAGAACCAGAGAAACATATATATATATGTCATTCCATGACTCTGAAAATTGTGGTGATATAGCTATTGGACATTTCTAAATCTTATGTTAGGATTGCTCATTTCAGACCTATGTGCATATATTATCTTTTATGAAGGAGGATTTGGATTACAAATCCAGATAATTACATTTACAGAATACGTTGATAGTATTCTATAAATCAGAGTCCCCTGCTGTGTGTGGCATCTCTCAGAACATTGGATTTCAAATTGGGGCAAAAGGTTGTTAATGTTTTTGTGTGTAGTGTCCTTTTTTTTTTTTTTTTGAGATGCAGTCTTGCTCTGTCGTCCAGGCTGGAGTGCAGTGGGGTGATCTCAGCTCACTGCAACCTCCGCCTCCTGGGTTCAGGCCATTCTCCTGCCTCAGTCTCCCAAGTAGCTGGGACTACAGGCACCTGCCACCACGCCCGGCTTTTTTTTTCATTTTTTTTTTTTTTGTAGTTTTAGTAGAGATGGAGTTTCACTGTGTTAGCCAGGATGGTCTCGATCTCTTGACCTTGTGACCCGCCCGCCTCAGCCTCCCAAAGTGCTGGGATTACAGGCATAAGCCACCACACCCGGCCTGTGTATAGTTCCTTAAAACACTTATCTAATAGAAAGAGTGACCTAAGCCACCCAAAGTTAGTGCATCACAGAGTTATCATGACAGTATTATAACACAATACATAGAAAATGCCTAACATAGAACAAGGCATGTAGCAGGTGCTCAAAAATACATACTCACTAATTAAGTCGCAGCCATCTTGTCCTGCCACATAATTTAGTTTCCACTGTGACAAGCTGAGGTCTCAGTTCTTTATCACAGGAAGACTTGAGTATATGCTGCACATTTGTCACTTTCCATTATATTTGTTTTTAAAAAGCCGTTGGTATATAATTGACGTACAATAAACTACACATATTTAAACTATAGAACTTGTTGAATTTTAATACACCTGTGAAGCCCTCACCATGCTCAAGATAATTAACAAATCTATTCTCTTGAAATTGTTCTCTTGCATCTTGGTAATCCATTCCTCCTTCTGTGGAAAATCACTAATCTGCTTTCTCTCACTATTAAGTAGTTTACATTTTTGAGGCTTTTCTATGAATGGCCTCTAGAAACTGAGGCCCTCAGTCCTTCAACTGTAGGAAACTGAATCCTAACAACCCTTACAGAAGCTTGGAAGAGGACCCCGAGCCTCAGATGAGGTTGCAGCTCCAGCCAACACCTCAGTTGCAGCTTGTGAGACACTGAGCAGAGAACCCAGTTATGTCGTGCTCAGATGTCTGACCTACAGAAGCTTTGAGATGTTAAATGCATGTTGTTTTAGGCTGCTGAGTTTCTAGTAATTTGTTTTACAGCAATAGAAAAATAATACACTGCCAAAACAGTGACCCTATCCAGGCTTCCATTTCTGAGTATTTTAAACTGTCCCATTACATTCTAATGAGAAGATTTTTTTCGAAGAGTCCAGTACCATTTTTATGACCACTTCCCTAAACAATTACTACAAATGTAAACTGAAAATCTCCTTTATAATAGCATTGATCTGCCGAGATGCTGTAGCTGCTTTTTTATTGTTCACAGAATCTCTCCAGTGCATTTGATCATTCTGATGACTTATCACTTCTCTGCATATGTTAGTCAAGGAAGGATGGAACTTGTAAGTATTTTCCTTTGAAGCTTGGCACGGGGAAGAAAAGAATTAAGTGTATCAGAACTCTAGTTCTTTGAATCACCTTTTCCTCTTTTGTTCTCCCACTCTTAGAACCAAATGAAATTGAAAATGCAAGAAGAAGCCAAAAGGCATCAGTAAGATACACTTGACAATTTTGAGTGACACTTCCTACTGCAGGTGAATTATACATTGCTACATGTATGCTTTGCTTCAGAGAGTGAGACCATAAATACTGGCTCTCAGGCTGGCTTGGAGGATAATGGTTTCAAAGTTCTAACATTTGTGTTATTGATGTAAATACTACCACTATACCACCATTTTGCTATTTTCATGCATATTTTAAATTTTATGTACAATATTTTGGGCAAAAATTAACTTTGGAGTCAACCAGCCTGAGCTCTACTGCCTCTCTCAGTTACTTGCCATGTGCTTGTGGATAAGTCAGCTAACCTCTCTGAGCACCAGTGTATTAATCTGTAACATAGCAATCAGAGCTCCCATTGAGTATAATTATGAAGATTAAATGAGAAATGTATGTCATGTACTTAATGGTGATTGACATAGGGATAGTAATGTTATTACTATTAATATATTAACGTGTTAGCTTATTACTTATATATATTAATATATTAACATGTTAACTTATTAATGGTAGCAAGTCTTAAGGGAAATTTATTTTAAAATCTGAATTTATTTTAAAATCTGAACATTAAGAAATTCATTTAAACAAATTCCAAACATTTATTACCTACCTATTATATGCAAAGTATTGATCAGGAAATAAGCAAAAGTCTAGGCTAGGCAGAGTGATATTTTTCAATTATAAGTCTTTTTTAAAGAAAAATGTCCTAGTGTATCTGTGTTAATTTGAATGATTTTTATTATAATATTACAGATACACACACACACACACACACACACACACACAACCTTGTACCACGCCTTATAAGGTATAATATAAATGATAGGCATCAATTTGTTCTTCCAACATGAACACAATAGTAATAGTTATCTTTTGACTGTCATGCTATTTTTATATGTGATCTCGTTTAGCCACCTAATAGCCTTGGTGAGTTCAATAATTATCCCTAACTCTCTGGGTGATTAGAAATGTAGCAGGAAAAGGGTTAGGAGAAATATCTGAGCCAGAGATATGTACTAAAAACTGATAGTTGAAGATGAAATCATGAATATGAAATTTCAAGAGATAAGAAAAAGGATGCTTCCCCTTCTATATATAAGTGAATGGCTAAGACATACATAACAGAGTCCCATTTGAACCATAGTCTGTCTGACCCAAAGATTATGCACTTACCACTACTACTTTGTATTTACAACTGGGCTAGCAGTCAGGCCTAGTTTTATGCATAGTGAAATTAATAAATTTTAGTGTTAGAACACTACTATTTAATTCACAATTTAAGGAAATGAATACAGTTTGCTGAATAGTTGGGACTCCTAAACCTTGTCAGGTCTAATAGTATTTGCCTAGGTGAAAATTACCACTGCCACATCGACTACAATAAAAAGATTTGAATCCAGATTTTAATGCTATGTTCTTTCTATCTGTGTTATCAATAAAAGACCACACAGAAATAAAAAAGAAGAGGGCTGTTTCTAGAAAGCAAGTCTAGAAAGGAAGATTAAAAGACAAATGGTTATTTGGGAGACACTCTTTTGGCTTCTGTCATTTCCAATATTCTGTTCATAGTTGTCCTATTAGTTTTATGGTCTACGGAAATATTATAAAATCTTCAAGACCAAAAAATACACACTGATCCTTCCAGTAGGTAAATTTTCTTTGCCAAACTAAACAGAAGTTCTTCAAAAATGCTCTGCCGTACTGGAATGTATGACCACCCATTTAAATTCAGCCTTGCCTACTCAGTTCCTAAGAAGGGAATCGTTATGGAGTGAGTATGAAAGCCACTCAATGTGTGTAAAGAAGATGAATGGCAATGCTATCTTTTCAACTTCTCCCATCCATAGTTACAATGGTATCATGGCTGTCCAGCTAAAGACTTTCTTTTGCAGCGTTCCTTGCAATGAGGTGCAGTTATGTGATTAAGTTCTGGTTAATGCAACATGAGCATAAGCCATATAATTGTTGCTAAAAAATCAGTTACTGTTTACTTATGAAAATAAATCATGCTTTTAAGAGAAAGCAATGTACATTCCCCTTAATAGTTTTCCCTTTCCAGTGGCTATAATGTAGATATGATGACTAGAGCTGAAGAAATCGTTGTAATCCACAAGGTGGAAATTGTCCACAAACTGCCTTTCCTACACTGGATGACTTTCACCTGGGCTGCCATGTGAGACAGAAATAAACCATTTTGTTTAAACTACTGTTATTTCAGAAGTCTGTAACAACAACTGTATCTACAGCCTAATTAATTTTGAATTTGATACTAGAATTGGTGTTGCCAGCTCATACCTGTAAGCCCAGCACTTTAAGAGGCTGAGGCATGTGGATTTCTTGAGCCGAGGAGTTTGAGACCAGCCTGGACAACATGGAAAAACCCCGTCTCTACAAAAAAAAAAAAAAAAAACTTAGCTGGCCATAGTGATGCATGCCTATGGTCCCAGCTACTCAGGAGGCTGAGACAGAGGATGGCTTGGGACTGGGAGGCAGAGGTTGCAGCGAGCCAAGATCACAACTGCACTCCAGCCTGGGAGACAGAGTGAGACCCTGTCTCAAAAGAAAAAAAATAGAATTGGGATTGCCACAACAGAATATAACTTCCTGGCTTAACAGTTGGACAGTAGGTAGAAAAGACACAGATATTAGAAGCTAGCAAATGGTGATTCTACCAGTATTTTGGAAACATGTTTAGGAAAATTGTTACCTCTGATGCCTTGGAAGGCAGAACATATATGAGTATGGCCTGTGACTCTAGGAGATTACTGGAGAAACAAACAAACAAAAACCAGAATGCTGGTGTACATGGCAGCCTGTTGAAGCTTTATGGAAAAATCCTAGAGAAAAGAAGAACTTAAGCTAGAACTAGAATGTTTGTGAGCATAGATCGAAGGGAATACAACATTTAAGGTAGTTTTTCTCTGCATGTAGCCTGCAATCTACTGGACAAAGAATCTAGTAATTTAGAAATATGCAACATTGAAAAAGTTAATTACTTCTTCCAAAACTGAAATGGGGCTAAGAAATAGCTTTAAAGATGAAGCCTTAGCAGAAACTAAAACTGTGTCCAGGCTTCTCCCATACATCTCTCATACATCTTCTCTCATACATCTCACCATAAGTACTCTCTGCTAGTCAGTTAGTCTAGTCCAGAAGCAATGATCAGATTAATGTTGGCCCTTTCCCAAGCAATACTACTGTTTTGGATGGCCTCAGATAGGCTACTAATAAAATGGGAATGGGCAAAGGCACAAGTCCAGTTAAAAAAGGAAAGGTCTCCAAATGTAGGAAGTCTGACTAGAGAGTATCTTTGGCTACTTACTTATGAAACCAGCTGGAAGCCAGTAGACTGTAAGCCTACTAAGATTTTGGGTAAAAATATGTTACCCCCAAAACACACACATCTAGTATGAAAAAAACCTTTGTCAGCTGGACCTACAAAGCAGCCCAAACCTCCAAAGTTATACATTTCCCAAGAGCAACATGATCTCCAGCACTTCCTAAAGTTATTATGGAGGAAAATGGACAAGGAAGAATGTCTCAGAAGGACCACAGTACAAATGGAGAAATAATTTCCTCAGAGAGCAGAATCAGCATTTTCAAACCAACTAACCAAGATGCCAGTTTGCAATATCATCCTCAGCAAGACATGATGATTACTAAAAACCAGTGACTGTTCTTGGGTTTCCTACTCTTCCCTATTTCAGCTGCATGTTTTGATGCCCTGTTCTTCCTCTACCATTTTTATTAAGTTTGGGTGTGAAGAGGAAGAAACAAATAGATTTTAATTGTCATATTCCTGGACCATAATAAGCTTCATCTACCTAATGCAGAGGACCACACATGACCTATGACCCTACACTTTGTAGTTGATTCTGTAACTGAATTGAACTCTGGGATTGACTCATTTGGAAGAGACAGGTTGCGTTAGACTGCTCATTGTCTTCTCCAATATTTATTCTCTGCTTTTTCCTCAGTTACAGAACTTTTAGCTGAGAATATGGGATCCCCAGTAAAAATCTATACATCCCAAAAGTTGTGATTTGTTTTTGTTTTTTTCTAGATTATGTCCTTAAAGGAACATCTATATCCTCCTTTCCTTTTTTCCTTCCTACTGGCCAAAATGCAGATGTGGTGGGTGGAGCTAAAGGAACCATTTTTGTCCATGAAATATCAATTCTAGGTTGAAAACTATAGAATCTCAAGCAAGCCCACCAATAACATTTTTAGGGTCTGGGAATTAGAGTTCAGATGGAAGACCAAATACCAGAGGCACAAATATTTAAAAGTTATACATCTGCAAGAAAACTGGTAGATAGAATATATCCTAACCTCGAATCTTGACAAATATCTCATCAAATAATCTTGTATGCCAAGTTAAAGTGCAAACTCCTTGAAGTCCTTTGAATAATGCACCAGAATATGGTGAGTGCAGGAATGCCCACCTAGCACTGGCTCCTGTCCCTACCCAAATGTAGCTCCATTCTACACTGCAAGGGACCTCATAGCATGTATATCCAGCTCAGCTCACAGATCTGTTTCCTACAAATAGTTGTCACTTAGCCACCCCTTGCCTTGAGCCTAAGGGAGTACAGACCAGTAATAGACCACTCTGGGGTAGAGGTATGCTTGGGCCCTGGAAGCAGACTCAGGGTCACTTGAACTGGGTATACTGAATTGCAAGTACCTAGCACTTGGTCTAGACCGTAGTGGGGAGCCAAACAGGTTCTACATAGGCGTACATCCTTGGTTTTGAAGATTTCTCGCTCTGTGGAAAATGCATACATCTGAAGAAGGGACAAGGCAAAACCCTCAAAGACAGGCTAAGGGGAGGTGCCACTCTAGCTCTAGTCTAAGGATGTCACTGGAAGCAAGATAAAGAGATTCATATGTCTGACACCGGGGAGCCATCATGTCAGCCCGAGAATGCTTACTCTTAAATATTTTCATAAGAAATAAACATTTTATTTTTCACTTTTTACGTTTTATGCTTACTTTACATTTATTTTTGCTATATGGAATATTTTTCTTTGCTCCCCTCAGTAATTTAAAACATTTAACCCTATTTTTATTCAGTATAGTTAATGTATATGTAGCCCAATGTCTCTGGGTTTTGGGGTATGCACTGTGAAGAAGTACCCACCTGTAACTGTTGCTTCTTGAGTCCTTGTTTCAAAAAGTTGGCCGGCCGCAGTGGCTTACACCTGTAATCCCAGCACCCTGGGGGGCCGAGGCGGGCGGATCACGAAAAATTATAGTGATACAAGCCTATCATTTGTGACAATAAATGTGAATGGATTAAACTTCTTTAAGATGCAATTTTAAAATCCAATAAGAGTATTATTTGCACTTTTCTTTAGTTTCCAAATGTATTTTATAAAAAAAAGTTTAATTAAAAAAAAAAAAAAAAAAAAGAAATAAACATTTTAATATTGTTTATATTACTGCTAGTTTGAGTCTTTGTTACAATAATTATACCTATATCCTAACCGTAATGCTAGGTGTCTTCAGGCAGGTTACCTGGATCTTTTCTCCAAAAACCCTAATCTTCTTTATAAGACATTTCAATAGTATTTTTCTGTCATAATTGTGGATAATTATGTTCTTCCATCCAGTTTCTTATGCATATGGTTAATGTTAGCTGCATATCTTTCCTTCTTAGCTTCTGCTTCCAATGTCCTTTTCCTACTGGCTAAACTTAAACATTGATGACAAAATAAATGTAAGGAGTCCACTCAAGTTTGACCTAAACAAGAACAAAATAAACACATGCCTGCAAATATAGTAAAAAAAAAAAAAAAACAAACATGAACCTGGATGTTTCCTGTGATTAGGATGCTTTTATCTCTTCTAAGATAATCTAAACACTTTGCTCTAAATATATTTTTTCAGCATTTTTGTTTAGTCTGTTTATAAATGAATATACCAATCTACACACCTATATTTAATGTACTCCTTAGTATCCATATGTTGCCAATTTTAAGCACTGGTCTTCATAGATGATGTAGATATGTCAGTCTCTCAGAATTTCATATGACATAAGTTAGTCAATTTATTTCCTTATATCTTCTCATCTAATGACTGCTGTGCCCACATCCTGAAATCTTGAGATATACAGCTGTGAAAGTTTACTGGTTCTAAGAACGATAGGATGGACTTGGCCATCTCCGGATTTGAATCAATTTAAGAAATGGTAGACTATTGAGTTCTTTCTAAGACTCAAATTATACCATATTGTTGTATAGATTTACCTATTTAATAATCTAAACCACTCTGTGAGGTAAATACAACAGGCAGAGAACTCAGACCACAAACTGAAGAGTATAAGAAATACAAATTTCTAATATTCATAACTAAACCTAATTTGTACATTAGGCCCCTATTCTGTGAAGTGAAGGTAACTTAATCTCACTTGTATTAAGAATTCCAACTTTTTTTTTTTCCCCTGAGTTGGCATCTAAGTATTGGAGGACTTTATGAGTGGCACGGTAAGGAACATAGTGAGGATAACTATAATCCTGTTTGCACTTTTATAGCCACTCTGATGTTGCCTGAGACAGCAACATTCTTCAGGCTCTAGATCTGTGTTATCCAGTGTGGTAGGTGGTAGCCATCTGCGATGTTTAGTACTTGAAATGTGGCTATTCAGAATTGAAATGGGTTGTAAGTATAAAATACACACTGAATATTAAAGATTTAGTGCCAAAGAACTCACTCATTTATAATATTTAATTGATTACATATTGAAATAATATTTGGGGCATGTTTGATTAAAGAAACTATTGTTAAATTTATTTCATCTGCTTACTCTGTAAGATATGGCTACTAGAAACTTTAAGATTATATATGTGGGTCAGGCACTGTGGCTCACACCTGTAATCCTAGCACTTTGGGAGGCTGAAGCGGGTGGATTGCTTGAGGTCAGGAGTTCGAGACCAGCCTGGCTAACATGGTGAAACCCTGTCTCTACTAAAAATACCAAAAAAAAAAAAAAAAACAAACCAAAAAAACCCAAAAACAAAATTAGCTGAGTGTGGTCGTAGGTGCCTGTAGTCCCAGCTGCTCTGGAGGCTGAGGCATGAGAATTGCTTGAGCCTGAGAGGCGGAAGTTGCAGTGATCTGAGATTGCACCACTGCACTCCAGCCTGGGAGACAGAGCCACTGTCTCAAAAAGAAAATAAGATAAATAAATATAAAGATTATATATGTGGATTGCATTATCTCTATTGGGCAGCACTTCTCTGGCTCTCTGGTCACTTCCTTTGTCCCTGCCACAAAGCTGCCTTAGTCAAGCAAAGTCATCTCCATTAATATTACACTTAGTATTTTGCGGATTAGTGGAACTAGTATGAAAAAGTTAACTGAGGTTACTCTGGCTCAATTGCACAGTGTTGCTTAGACATTCTTAGATATCATGTTCTGGGGTAGAAATAAATCTATTTTAATTTTTCTAAAAATTAAAATCACCATTCTCATTTGAGGATCATGTAGGAAGTTTTCTTCTACAGGGCTCTGATGAACTCATAAACTTGTTTATTGGATATTTAGAACAAGAAATTCATGCCCTGTTTCTGACAACCAGGAAAACATCAATTTTTGTCACAAATGAACAAAGACTTTCCATGATTTTTTCTTTAAATTGGAAGAGCTCTCTGAGGGGAGTGCAGAGGTTGATGCTATTATAAGATATGGTACAATTCGAGCCATTCAGTTTCCAAAAGGAAAAATCATTCAATGTCCCGGAAGCAAGAATGTGCAGAATGTTATAAAATGCCTTAAACTGATGGGAGTGCCTGTCTCAACAGGAAGCCCAAATCAAAGTTAACAGTCACCCTCGAGGAGGATAAAACATTCTAACAGAACAGGGCCAGGCGCGGTGGCTCACGCCTGTAATCCCAGCACTCCGGGAGGCTGAGACGGGAAGATCACTTGAGGTCAGGAGTCCGAGACCAGCCTGGCTAACATTGTGAAACCCTGTCTCTACTAAAAATACAAAAATTAGTTTGGTGGGGTAGTGCAGACCTGCAATCCCAGCTATATTGGAGGCTGAGGCAGGAGAATCTCTTCAACCGGGGAGTGGAGGTTACAGTGAGCCGAGATCAGGCCACTGCCCTCCAGCTTGGGTGACAGAGCGAAGCTCCATCTCACAAAAACAAAACAAAAACAAAGCAAAACAAAACAAAACAAGAACATTCTAACAACAGGAAGCAGAGAAGAGAGAAATTTAGTCACTCTCTTTTCTTGGGAGGAAAATCTTGGCGGTTTGGGAAGGATTTGGCAAAACATTTTTGTCTCTACCCCTTGTGTTAGAATTTGGAAAAAAGAAGATAGAGGCTGTTGAGGAAACAGTTGTTTCTCCCTGTGTCTTCCTAAAACTTGCTGAATAAAGACAAGGGCTAAGGGTTGAAGGTAGACAGCTGATTGGAGACATAGTGCTTTTAGTTAATGGGCTGAGAGCAATAGAGGTGAGAACTCTAGCAGAGTTACCACTCACAGTCACCTAGTGAGAAAAATGTGACTGTGGCACGATGAATTAAGATGACAGTTTTAGGCTCCAGGGTAGCTCTCTAGCTGTCAAAAGGAAAGTCAAGTTTGCTTACCTTTTCATAGTGATACTGTAATAAATAGATCATTAGGAACAAAATACCCAATCTCCATACCCCCGCTATGCCCAATACACATGCAGGCTCAGAAGCAACATCAGCTGGCAGGCAGTACTAGTGTGAGGGAAGCTCTCCAAAGCAATCAAAGCAGAGAGAGCCAGAGGGCTGATAAAAACCACATCCAAGAAAGAGCAACTGCCAAGATCAAAATAAGAAAAGTCAGACTAGATGTCAGATTTAATGGGGGCACAAGGTAGCATGGAGGAGAGAAGCCCAAATGTCCAGGAGTCAATGAAATGTAGAAGTGAAATCAAGGTCAAAAGGTAAGTGGGCATAAAGCAATATTCATTTAACAAATATAAAGTGGATAACTGTTATGTGCTAGACAAAATAGGTGCTGAGGATGCAGTAATGAGCTTGTCTTTAAGGAACCTATGGTCTAGCTGGGAAGGTAATAATAGCCCATTACACACAGAGTGCTATATATTGTGGGAGCACATAATCAGGGCACATAACTCAGTTTTGGGGGTCAGAGATTTCCAGAGTACATAGCATCAAGACTTAGGTCTAAAGGATGATTTCAACTCAGCAACCAAGATGGTTTCTCAGGAAGTAAGGAGGGAAGGCAACGGAAGAGACAGAGGGAGAGCCGAGAACAGCTTCCCAGGCCAAGGGCAGAATACACAAAGGTTTACACTCAAGAGAGAATACAAAGAAATACAAATAAGTTGAAAACATGAAAAATTATACTATGTAGAGGAGTTTGGGCTTTATACTGGTGGCAAAAGGAAGCATCTAAATTATCTGCTTTTCATCAACACTGAAATATAGACAACAAATTTGTGGGAGGCAAGACTGAAGGCTGTGGTAATAGTAGGAAGCTCTGACACTTATATAGGCAAGAGATGACAGCGACCTGAGCTAGGCTGGTTGCAGTGGGGTTGAAGAAAAGTTCATGGATTCCGAGATCTAGAGGTCAGATTGAGAGGATTTAGTTAATGGTTGAATCCAAGATTCAGGGAACTCAGGATTTGGATCTGGACAAGGGCCTGAGCTTCCAGTATTTTTTCCAAGAATAGGGACAGACTCACCTTAGTCCCATATTCTAGAAACCTGTATGGTCAGCCTACTATGTAAAGGCGAAGTCTATGAGGATTCCTAGTTCTTTGAGCAAAGCTGCCCTGTGCATGGAGGGACCATCAGAGGAAAGTTGGGGCTTCTCTGTTCTGATTTGCAACAATAGCTTCTGAGAGATGAATGAAAAACGAACAGCCACAAATATAATCCTTTCAAATGCAGACCAGATCCTTGCCCAGCTGGAGGTGGAGCCACAGGGGAAGCTTACTGTTGAAAAAGAAACTCTATGGCAAATAATTTTGTAACATAAAGACTATTTTTATATTTCAAGGACTATGTATCAGATTAAGCTTCTAAAACCTAATAATGACAGTTAATACAAAACTGGATCTGGCAGAGTCTAAGAGGAAAAGATCATTTATCAACGCCAACACCGATATCTTATGGGTCCCAGTGCACTTTATGAATAGCAAACATGAAGCAACCATTGTGGAAATCACCAACTTACCAGAAGCATACTGACCATAGGCAGTGGTATCCAGACAAGACTTCCATAATGGGATTATGATTTTTTCCACTAATTTTGCAAGACAAAAAACCGAAGAGTTCTTCCTAATTTTCCTAATCATACCTACAAATTGAATACTTTATATGTAAAATATATGCAGATTTTTCTCAGTGATGAAGTATCACTTTCAATCTGATTTTAATGTACTCAAAGCTATTGACTTTATACTTCATATATAAATATAGCAAAGAATATGTGGGAATGGAATAATATTACAGATTTTGGAAAGCACAAAGGGAAAAGAATAAGCCACACAAAGTAATAGTAACAAGCCACATAAAAATTGACACACTAATGTTAGTATTTTTTATTTGCAACTTATGTTTTGATATTTTATATATTTGAAATAACTGAACTTGTTTGCTGAGTACTTTTGACATATAATTCAATCTGTTCTGTGAACTATTGCTTTTCACCATCCAGTTACTCTTCCAGAAATTTTTATTTTCTCCTCTGAAGATTGATATACAAAAATTTATATTTAAGTTGTTTAATATGCATATTAAAATCTAAATTATTTTCTGTATTAGTACACAATGAACTGTTTGCAGGATATAGTCTATAAGATATATATGTGTGTACACACACACACACACTCGCAAATTAACTATACATTTTGATGAACTTCTCAAACCAAAACAATTTGGATGAAGTCTGAGTACTTAACTATGTTTACATATTTTCATATGTGAAGTCATCATTTCACAAATTACAATTTTCCTGTTATCTGTAGGCTGTCTCATGGGAGTATAACTAATCAAATTTCTAAAGGAAGCCTCCTTAAGCTTTCTATGGAAAAAACTCTTACATCTCTAAAGCCTTAAAATGATACTTGGAAACAACAGTACCTTCAGGAAAGGCCGTGAACACAGTGAGGGGTAAAAGGGCTGGCCATGAGAAGTATGAAGGGAGAGAAGCCCCTGTCTCACGTTCTTACAGACTAGAGACACTCACCAGGGCAGTGGAAAGAGAGGTGCGCCCTATGATAAATGGGGTTTGATTTTGAAATGTGCTGGCCAATCAGGATCAGCCAGGCAGGAGAACTTATAGGGCCAAACATTCAGTTCAGGCTTTTCATATCTAGAAGGAATTTTTATATCAATATGATGATATGAACTGGAAAGTTACACAAGTTACACTGTTTTGAAAGAACAAATATTCACTCTGATGCAGAAGCATTGCGGAAAGAATGCTGAGGTAACCAAACATACAGGGCAAACGGGCGGAGGGTTGGTTATCTAAATGGATTCTAACTCAGCTGCCTGAGTTAGCAAGTTCTAACACAAAGAAAAACCAGGGAGTGAAAAACCAGCCAAGATTTCAGAATCAAAGGCCAGTTAGGAGAAAGCTGAGAATGGGCAGGTAGTGTATTGGAGGAAGCTAACATGGCAGTAGGCTCACTTTTGTGGGAATAGCCAGAGAGTCGAATGTACAAAGGCAAATTGTTTAGCAAGGCCAAAAGTGAGACAGGCAAATGCTAGGACCAAGAAAAAAGAATGTAATGGGTAAGGGACAGCAGAGGAGAGCCATACAACAACATTGGATCACAATCAATTCTGAATTGTAATTGGTGGTTTGAAGGATGGAACCTAACCTCCCAGGAGAGGTGACTAAGAAGGACTTGTTTGGGAATAAGGAACGAGTCAAACAGACCAGGGTTTTAGAAACAACTAATAAAAATGAAAATCTGAGTTGAGAAATAAAAAATAGGAGTCAGGGAAATTGGGGTACTGTCCTACTTATATAACATGGAAAGTAGAGAAATTCTGAAATTCATAAACATATAGGCCTTACCTGGAGACAGAGCCTGTGAGGAGGTGATAAAAGTTAATGAGGTCAAAAGGGCTAGGCCCTAATCTGATAGGGATGGTGTCCTTATAGGAAGAGATATCAGCATTGTCTCTCTCCGCTGTGTGAGGATACAGTATAGGTAACTGTCTACAATCCAAGGAGAAAGCCTTTGCCAGACACTGATCCTGCTGGCACCTTAATCTTGGACTTCCAGTCCTCAGATCTATGATAAAATACATTTCTATATTCAAGCCACCCAATCTATGGTATTTTGTTGTGGCAGCCTGAACAGACTAAGACAATAGGATAAAATCCAGACCCCTTTATACAGCATTCAAGTCTGCCCCCAGACAACTGCTATCCGATCTTACATGTCTTTTTATGCTAAATGCCCTGTCCTGCTTATTCCTCTAACCACACACCTGCCCAACTTCTCTCACTCCAACTTGTATTCACTCTTCCAGACACTGCTCTAATGTCACGTTCTCTGAGAGGTAGATGACTGTTACGGGTTGAATTGTGTTCACCCAAAAGTTATGTTCAAGTGCTCATTCTCCGGTACCTGTGAACATCATCTTATTTGGAAATAGGGTCTTTACAGATGTAATCAAGTTAAAATGAGGTCATACTGGATTCAGTTGGGCCCTAATCCAATGATCCATGCCCTAATAAAAAGAGGGAAATTTGTGCTTTTTAAAAACAAATGTTATTGTGTATATTTAAGGTATGCGACATGATCTGGGGTACATACAGATAGTTAAAAGGTTACTACAGTGAAGCAGATTCACATGTCCATCATCTTACAATAGTGACCCTTTTTTTTTTTTGGTGTTTTTTTTTTGTTTTGTTTTGGCAAGAGCAACCAAAATCCATTCATTTAGCATGAATCCCATATACAGTACAATTTTATTACCTTTCATCCTTGTGTTCATTTAGTCTCTAGACTTGTTCATCCTACATTATCTGCTACTTTGCATCCTCTGACTACATCTCTCTATTTCCTCTCCACCCCTGTGCCCATTCCTGTTAACCGCTGTTTTGTTCTTCAACTATGGATATTTTTAGATTCCACATATAAATGAGATCATGTAATTTTTTTCTATGTCTGGCTTATTTCACTTAGCATAATATTCTCCAGGCTCATCTATATTGTAGCAAATGGCAATATCTCATTCTTGTTTAGGGCTGAATAACATCCATTGTACGTATGTACCAGAGTATTTGTATCCATTCATCCATCAATGAATACTTATATTGTTTCCATATTTTGTCTATTGTGAATAATGCTGCAATAAACATGGAAGTACAGATATCTTAACAAGGTGGTGATGTCAGTTCCTTTGGATATATGACCAGAGAAAGAATTGCTAGATGATATGGGTGATATGGTAGTGCTATTTTTAATTTCTTTGGAAACCTCCATACTGTTTTCCATGAGGGCTGTACCCTTATGGAAATTCTACAATTCCCACCAACAATGTACAAGAGTTCAATCTACATTCACACCAAGAATATACAAGAGTTCCCTTTTCTTTACACCCGCATCAACATTTGCTATCTTTTGACTTTTTGATCATAGTCATCTTAACAGGTGTGAGATAGTATCTTATAGTGGTAGCAGAGCTCAGCCAAGGCTCTGATTACCTTGGATTCGAGGCACTGCATCTGATGGGTTCCAGAAAGCACTGCCACATAGGTTAGCCAGGGCCTCTGAATCCCTGGGAGTGGGATGTCACATCACTTGTGGTGCTTCTAGAAGATGAAACTGCTCCAATGTACCAGAGACCTGGAGCCCTAGGAGGGCAGGGACTGCCTCAGCAGTAGTGCCGGGGACAGAGACAGACACACAGGAAGAATGTTATATGACAAGGGAGGCACACATTGAAATTAATGCTGTCACAATCTGGGAATACCAAGAATTGTCAGCAACCACAAGAAGTGAGGAGAGAGGTGTGGAACACATTCTCCCTCTGGGCCCTTCAAAATAAATTAACCCTGCAGATACCCCTTTATTTTAGACTTCTAGCCTCCAGAGCAGTGAGAAAATAAATTAGGTTTTAAGCTACACAGTTTATAGTACTTTTTTAAACAGCAGCTCTAGGAAACTAATACAATGACAAACAATATTTCCACTCTTTCTCCAATCCTGAAATAATTAATTGCACTCCATAAGGCTTTGTTTTTCCCTTCAATCTTAGAACAAAAGATTATTGATGTCTTTCGTGTATACCAAGCACTTTGCTAGATGGTGAGAGGACAACAGAGACCAAGACAGACAAAGATGTTGATTTTATAAAATCTACTGGGAAGACAGACACAAAAAACAAGGAAACAAACAAATATAAGGACACATTATAATAAAGATTAACAGCAAAGTAGAAATGGAATTTCAAGTGGAAAACCTGTGGTGGCCAACACCTAAGGAGGTGACTCGTAAACCACTGGAGAGCTTCCCTTCAGGGAAAATAGCAGGCACCAGGGTTCTGAGTGAGGAAGTGCTTAGCTCCTTGTGAGAAATGACAGAAGCCCAGACTGAGTTGGTTAATTTTATTAAATGAGGATGGAGAGATAAGCAATGGCCAGGACCTACAGGGCTTTCTTATTGTTTTTTAATCACTTTAGTTCCTATGAATTGGATGGGGATGGTGGTGTCTGGAGGGGAAGTATGAGAAGCAGATAAAAGTTTGTGGCAGCAGTTCAGGAGCGATAACAGTTTCTTGGATGAGGGTGATGGCAATAGCAATGGATAGATGTAGATAGATTTTTAGTTATACATTGGAGTAGAATTGGCAGGAGTTGCTGATAGACCAGCAAATACCATTATCACACACTAATGCCTTATACTTAATTCAATTGCTTATATTTCTATCTACCCTATTAGACTGTATGGTTTTGATAGCAGAGATTATCAGAATCATTCTTTTAAATTTCTAACACTTAGCATAAAGCTCAGTAATCAGTTGTTGAAATACATATGTGTGCACACACATACATGTTTGCGCATATATATATATATCTTACTTTGCATCATACAGTTTTTGTTTATAAGAGCCACGTAAGACAGATGCATAATCATAAAACTGAGAAGAGATGATCCAGTTGGCTCTGTGTTGACAGTAGCTGTATGCTGAAATAAATGTGTTCAGGTTCTAAATGAGTAACTCTTACATTCACAAGCAATAGATAATCACCTGAAATGAGACAATTTTATTTTTGGGGAAGAGAGGGAGGTCAAATGTGTCTGATATTAGAAACATTAGTCATTGCTCAAGTACTTTCCATTTCCCACAAGTGATGGTTTGCATTAAGTAGACTTTAATTCAGCCTCTTTGGGTGGTCTCTTTTAAGAGGGGCTCCTCATGTTCGTTCATCCTGTTGGTATTCTCTTCTCATTAAAGCAGAGTACGTGTTGCAGGGTCGATGTTAATAGAATCTGCAATGAGATCTTAGCTGGAGAGCACAAAACCACATTAATTGATCTTTCCTCTTACACAGTGTGTAGATGATCTCTAATGATCAGGAATGGTTAAGACCATGATGCTCTTGCATACATTCTACATGAGGCCTTAGAATATAGGTTTTTGCTGTGGTTCCTCATAAGCCAGAAAGATGGGCAAAGCCTTAAAATGTGGGAGAATGAATCACTGAGTACAGAATTGTTTAGAGGTCTTTTCCTGGGTTTAATTATTTCATTTAAGGAAGAAGTCACAGCGTCAGCTCACAGTCCAGATCTAGTCTGTTTTCTAAAAAATACTTGAATAATAACAATAGAATATTTGAAAATATAAGAGATCATCTAAAAAATCCTGGATCGGTATTTCTTTTGAAATTAAAGAATGGGATCTCTAACAATGTTAGACCTGTGTGCGTTCTGCTTGGGAGCTGAGAAAAGTCTCCTTTTGTAAGGGTGTGCTGCCTGATTACTACAGCGCCCCCAGGTCCACTTCACTCGTTTCCATCTTTTGCTTGGTACTTGTGAGCTTTTGTGTTTGCAACCCCTGGGCTAGGGTCACTGTACCCATTAGGAGGTACTGAAGCTTGGAAAATACTCTAGGAAACCCAGGATTATGGGTGAAAGACAGCGGGTCCTGCAAACAGCCTGAGCCAGAACACAGGGCATCAAGGTTTTCAACTTCCCCAAAAGCATGCTTCTCATTTTTCTCAGCTGTTTCCAGCTGGGAAGCTGTGTGTACCTCTCTCTAGAGATGCCACATAAGAAGCTAAGTTGTGTGCAGTTCAGTTTACACTGCAACTGAAACTTGACTTCTAGCTTCTTGTTGACAATGTGTTCATACAGGCAAAAAGCTTTCCTTAACACATTTTGTAATACAATTCAGAAACATTAAAAAATAAGTGTTTATCCACTTTTTATAGATCCTGGAGTTTATATGTTTTCTGAATAGGTAAAATAGTCTCGTATCAAAACAAGAATTTTGATGAGAAAATTTTCCAAGGGAATCCCTCTACTTAAAACTTTCAGGGCCTTCCCTGACCAGATATTTAAATAAATTCAACGCTGAGTAATTTGAGAAAATGTATTCTAGGGTCAATATAGAAGATTTTATTATAAAAGATTAGCACCCTTTAATTGAAATCTCCTAAGGAATTCAAAGTGCTTTATGGATTACATCTCATTTCCACACCATCCAACAAACTAAATGATCTCTAGTTTAAATGATTCTCGGAGTGAAAGTTAAGAATTATCCTCACAGCTATATAAAGACTTTACTTTTATAAGGCTAAAATTATGTAAATAATGATTTAAGTAATATTTTAAATTAGAGCATATTTTCTCTGGAGGATGGCAGATGCCCATTTCTCACCTTCCCCATCTTTTCTCATGTTTTCCAGTGTGGAAAATAAAGCAGACAGATAAACTGGCAGATACACAGACAGTCAGGCAGAGAGAAAGTGACCGTGAACAATAAATGATTAGATAGATAGGTAGGTAGATAGAGAACAAAGTGAGGAAAAAGAGGAACAGAGGGGGAGTTGGGGGGAGAGATGTTATCAGAGGAACCAGATAAGACTAATGTTTTCTCTAGACTTTCCAAAATGCAGTCAAGAAGAAATAAGAAATGCAGGCCAACAAGCTCCATCCTTCCTATGTCCTGCTATCACAGCAGGTTTTGAATACTAGTTTTCTGGGTTGTCAAGTTTCAATTCCACTCTCCTAATAAAGCAGAGTGATTAAATGGATATATTTAAGGCATTAAAGACCTCTTAATCCTCCCCACCTATATTATTTAGACAGAACTATTAATAAGGAACAGAATTAACTAATTTTGGTTTTATTCCTACCCTGCCCTGATTAAATCTCAATCTGTGCCAGTTAGGTCAGTTACTTAAAACCAGATGTGAAGCCTTTCAAACTTGAGATTTGTCCTTCATGGGGTAGATATATCAGACCTGGCTTTCATAGAAAAGTTCAATTTATCCAGATAACCTTTCTTTAGTCATACAGGAGGACTGTTTTTCAGTCAAAGATAAAAAAGTAGCTGCCATCTCTTACATGGATCTCCAGATGATTAATGCTTGAAACTAATAAAACCCAAATGATAGGTTCTATCTTTATACATCTCCATGAAAGAAACTGTGCTCAGTCCACACACTGATCACTTAGCCTGTGTGATCATACACATGGTGGGATATCACTGACAGCCCCAGACACATCACAGGGAGCCAATTTGCCTGGTGGGTGGTACCCTAGGCTGGGCATGGCACTAGGGGTCTCCTGCGTTAAATGAGCAGCACTCCCAGAGAGCCAAGTCATGTGACTCACTGCTCCACTGCAGTCAAGGAACTGAGAGGGAACCATTTGCTCTTGAGAGGAGCACCTCCTTTCTCCATCTGGTTCCTGTGCAAATAAGTTGTTGTGAGTTGCATCAGAAAGAAGAGGATTCTTGATAAGCAAATAAGCAGACAGCATCCCAATAATTTAGAAACCATATACAGGTCACAAGCCATATCCCAAGCTGTGGGGCGAATTGTGTCTTAGAACTCAGAATTGTATGTATTTTAGAAAGCATTAAAGAGTCTATGCTGTATATGATATATCTCCCCACCAGGGCCTGAAGCAATACTCTGTGATCAAACACGCCAGCATTTCTGCAGCAAAATATGTGAATACACACTAAGTAGATTACACAAACAATACACATTTTGGGGAATGCTTTAAGACTGTCAGATTATGTCTGCTTTTACCTAGAGAAAAGAATTTGTGTTGGGTGTTTTTTGTTTGTTTGTTTGTTTGTTTTTAATTTTGTGCTTTTTCTGAAATGGGGTCTTGCTCTGTCACCCAGGCTGGAGTGCAGTAGTGTGATCATAGCACACTGTAGTCTCGAACTCCTAGACTCAAGCAATCCTCCTGCCTGGGCCTCCTAAGTAGCTAGGACTAAAGGCATGTGCCATGCCCTGTGTTTTTTCTGTTTTTGTTTTTTGTGGTAGAGATGAAGTCTCACTATGTTGTCCAGACTGGTCTCAGACTTTTGGCCTCAAGCTATCCTCTTGCCTCAGCCTGTGAAAGTGCTGGGATTACAGGCTTAAGCCACTGTGTGCAGCCTAGATTTTGGAAATGAGCATAAAAGATTGTGGGCCTGCACTCTGCTTCAACTTAAAGCAGTTTTAAAATAAAGATGCTGCAAACTCTACCTCTGGCACTCTTCTTGCTGCTTTATTTTTATGATATCCTCCCAAATCTACTATGTCACCCTGGAAGAGTCTTGAGTTGTGCTGCATATTAATGCATTGTATTCATGAATTCATTCATTCAATAAACATGGCTGACTTATTAGACATGTACTATCTGCTGGCATTACATTAGGGACAGATAGTGACTCAGCTATTCTGTCGAGTTGTTCACTGGAGTCTAAGGCCATGGATTCCCAAATTCTAGACTTCAGAGTTTACCAAGGCTATTGAAACTAAAACGAAGAAACTTTTGTTTTTACACCTTATATGCAAAGGAATTTGATGGTGAACTCTATTCTTAGATTAGCATTTCCAAGTCATCTAACAAAATGCCACCACTTAACAAGTTTATGTGAAATTTGATTTTGGGCAACAAGTAATACTTGAGAAAATATTTGTTTTTAAATTGTTTTATTTTCTTTTCCATTTAATGATTTTTATTGAGACATAGGTTGTCTGACCATTGCTGATTTCCTTTCTAGGAACAAGTTTTTATTATAAAACATCAAAGCATTAACCCGAATAATCCAAAGGTTATTCATCATCTGACCAAATGAAAATCATAGGAAAGACTTATTATTCCACATGAGTTAGAACTTGGTTCAATTTGAAAATGGAAAAATTACTATCTTAGATAGATGTAAGCTGACACACTGGAACTAATGATTCCTGTTTAAGGGTCTGTGTTGTTTTGTTTTTATTCTACTACAGCACATCCAATATTCCATTTTGGTAGATTTGTTGTATTTCACCCTTAAGTAATACAGTGGTCATCCAAAGGATTTCAAGCAGCCTTCCAGATTTGAAATTCTTCTAGTTTGATAAAAACAAGTCAGAGGATAACTTAATAGGAAATTCAGGAGATGTGATCATAACACAGTATCATGTCAAAAGAGGGGAAAAAAACCTAGTAGGGATGTATTTGGTGTTAAAATGAAGAATACAAAAATTATGGCTCTGAACTTATAGGAAATCAATCTTGTATTTTTAGCTTTTTGCCAATGCCATGTCTGGAACAAAGTTTTCAGCCATGACGAAGTATTATTTACATCTTCATAAACTTTTGTTTCTTATGCCAGCAGACTATGGGGAAATGCAACCTATGAGCTACAAGCAGACATTCTAGGTTTACCTTGAAAAAATTTGATACATAAAAATGTTAATTTTTACCTTTCTTACAGACCTTATTGCCAGGGGATGAATAAGTGAAAAGCTTTCAGTCAGTTGCCGAAGCATATATTTATGTATACAAATTTTTTCAAGGTAAACCTAGATTGTACTTTTTTCAAGGTAAACCTAGATCGTAAACCTAGATTTTATATATATATATATATTATATATTATTATATATTATATATTATTATATATTTATTATTATACAATATATATTTATAATATATACTATATATTTATATATTATATATACTTATATATGAAGTATATTTATATATATGTATATATACACATATATATAACTACAACAATCTGACATGTTATACACTGTGGGGAAATAGGCAAAAAATTATGCATGCTAAAACAGAACCTTGTTACTGTATGAAATATTAAAACTGAATGCGATTAAACTCTACCAACCATATAGAGCTGAATGCAAGAATCATGAGATGTTAGTGGCACAAATTTGTAGCGCAGCCCACTAACTACAATACAAACACTAGGTTTGTGGGTTATTTATCTACATAGGAATGTTAACCTCCCACAGGAACTCATAATGGAAAATTCACAGTCCTTAGAGCTAAAAACCTTCACCAATACCTGAATACAAAATATTTATTAAAACAGAGTCTTACTTTTAAGAGATAATTCTGCTTGTTCAGATTATTCCCATATCTTAAACTTTATTTTGGGTATCCTTTTCCAAACGTTAGAACTTTTTAAAATTGTGCACTCAAAAATTTCGTCTGCTTTAAATGTGATTTATTTACTATTTTTAATATTAGTCATCTAGTGCAACGTTAGTGAATGATAAGCATAAACTCACCTTTATGTTGTGTTGGCAGCCTTGTTGACTACATTTGTATAGCACATTTAAGATATTTCATAAAATATGCATTGATACTTCCTCACTAAAAGAACCTGATCAGTCCCACATCCCTGTGTCCTGCCTTCAGAATATAGTAACAATATTGTATATTATTTCAAAATTAGTCATCTGACAGAAAGATATGGTTTTATAAAAACAATAAGATGTGTGATTACCGACTTCAAAATGAAAAAACTAAAGAATATGTCTAGAATCCAATTCTTAAAGCTTGTAAGCCTCAAATTGCAATTTTGTGGCATATTAAGAGAAGGAAAAAACAATATAAATCCACATTTTTTATCTTATTTTAGTCCTGGAATAGACCAGTTCTTCCTAGAAATGAAATCTGCTCAGGAGTATGATCAAAGGTCACTGTACTCTTTGGGCCCTGTTCTATATTGCTGCCTTCAGTGAGATCCTTGGCTGTGACCAAAATGGCCCCGGCAATTTTCTTACCAAAGTCATCCTTTTCTACCTCATAATGGTTGCAATTTGTACATGTTTGGAAAGTGAACAGAAGACATGAAATTGGAATGAACTGAAATTATGATTGACCCTCTAATTCTAGTTCAGTAAAATACCTTGTGAAAATTAGATAAATAATTCAACCAAAAATGTGGTTTCGTTATGTCAGGAACTAGAAAGCCAAAATAGAATGAAAAACAGAATTTAGCCTTCCAACTTTGGGGTTCAACATTGCTGTGAACTTCAGAACCGTAAGCCAACACTCTGACATTTATTGTGGGACCAAAGGACAGATATTCCTGTTTGTGTATTTCACTTTTTCTAGCCTCTTTTCTAACTATTCCACCCTAATGTCTCTTAAAAGTATGTATTGTTTTGTACACCCAAGATGATGTCTGAACTGCTTTTCCTTAAGCAGTATTGACATCCAGTGGAGACTCAGATAATTACAGGTGTGTCAAAATCCCTAAGGAATATAGCCCAGAACGGATGCCTGGTTTGAGGTAGTTATCACAATTCAGTAACAAAGATAATTTTTCCTCATGTACACAACTGAAATAGAATGAAACAAACAATAATTGAACAGTAGCAAATGTGAAGAAGAAAACATTTCTGAACTGAGGTTGGGAAGAGTTCTTAGGTGTAACACCAAGTTGAACATCAAAATTAAAACTTTTTCTCTACCCAACACAGAGTCAAGAGAATAAAAGGATAAACCATAGGTTGGGAGAAAATATTTGCAAATCATGTGTATGACAAAAGACTCATGTCCAAAATACATAAAGAATCCTCAAAACTCAATGGTGGACATCTGCTTCAACCCAAATAAATTAACAGGGTCTGAATTTACCTTCTCTGGGGGGAAAAACAACCAAAATAAAGCCGGTAAAATATATGAAACAATAGTTTTTGAGATACTGGAATTAGAGAATAAGGGCAGTGATCATTGAGAGAAGTGAAACTGTAATATCAGCTCACTGCCTTGAGAGGGTTTACAGCATGCAGTACAAGGAGGGAGAACACAGGGAGACCTCAGAGAGCTCCCAGTGCTGAGGGAAAGAAGCTGAGAATCTGGGGAGGTGAAGGTGGCTACATTTCAGAAGTCACAGATAAGAAGAGAATCTGTCTTATTCTTATTCTTCATTGTATGCCAGCCATACACAGAAGGACTGGCACATACTACATTCTTGAAAGCTATTGGATGGATGGATAGACAGATAGCTGGATCAATAGATGAGTGCTAGGGAAAATGGTCCCCAAGTAGGAGCAAGTTCTGAAGGAAAGATTTATGAATGAAATAAAGGAAGTATTCCTCCATTCTTAGAAAGATTAGTTGGTGTTTACTAACCACAAAACTTCTAATCTAACTTCTTGTTGGCCTATGACTTGTTTTAATGTGTATTCAGTGGCTATCCATCATATGCTGTGTACCAAATCTGTTGATGTAATTTTAAATTTCGTTGTAAAATAGAACTTAGATGGGGCACTGTGGAATGAAAATCAGGCCCTGACTTTGGAAGACTTTTTTCAGAAGTCCAAGAGTTGCTGATTCAAGGTTCTGTTTGTATTTCTTATAAGTCCCTGAGGTTGTCTCCTGTGCTGATTGAGGGTGGGGCTAGACAGCAATTTTTTTGGCCCAGTAAAGCACATTCTGTTGAAAGCTTCCTTGACCCTTATCTTAATACTTCTTCTCTAACATATTAGCTTTTCTAAAGTTCCCTGAAAAATATGTTTCATTTAAATGTCTAGTCTTTAAATGGCACCAGTGCTAGAAATTTAATACCAAAGTTTTCTAGTTATATCTTTAAAAGATTATTATTTTATGCCTTTGGAAAGTCCAAAGTGATCTAATAGTTTTATTCTACTTCCTTTTGCTTCCATAAGTTGCTTGGGCAACTGATACTTCTATTAGCCATCTTCTGCAAACACTCTAGATCTGTGAATGCTAGATGTCTCAAATTAATTCCAGTCTGTTCTAGGAGTGGTTGTAGGGGAAGTATATTTGTAGCATATTACACACAGCAATAGGAATTTATGTTTTCTACTCATACTTCTTCTGTGACTTACAAAGACATATACCTTTGAGTAAAATTTGAGAATTGACAGAAAATGGTGGAGTGAATCAAAACTCCTAAGAATTATTTCCCTCTTTTTATTAAAACACCTGTCCAATCATCCAAAGGAAGGAAACAATTCAGCAATTTCCAAAATAAATGTAAGTGGGCACATTCCTATCTGTGGTCAGTGGGATTGAGGCAACCCTGATAGCCAACCTGAGCTATAGACATCGTCTCAAGAAGGACTTCTGCCAGAAACCACATGGCCCTGTCCCAGGTCCTCCAGCATAAACTTCAGCAACAGGCAGGATTTCTGGTTTAACCCAGCTTCTCCTCTTGTCTACATTGCCCAGTACATTTAGTAATTTCCTATAGTGTCTCAGATTCAAGACTCAACCCCCTTTTTTCCATTCCAAAGCCACTTAGTTTTCTGTCTCAGTGTTTTATACCAGGTCTCTGCCTCTGTCTTTACACTACCGTTTTGTTTGCATTTTGTCCTTGGATCTTGACTCCGTTTTCATCACTCAATGTTAACTTCCTATCTTACTTTTTATCCCACTCTTAAACCCACAGGTCAATCAAGTCAGTCTAGACTCATTTTATGCTGTTCCTGGAACCTCGGCCCCTAGCATCCCAGACACATGAAATTATGAGTAGTGCAAGCACACTGAGAAAATAGCCCACAACAAAAGAAAAAAGAAAACTGCAGAAAATAAACCCCAAAAGGAAATGCTCAAGTAAGAACTATTAACTATCCTTAACAAGATGAAAAAAAAGAAACGGCAAGTATAGACCAGGTTGAATTTGAGAAGTACACAGGTTGAAGGCAGTGGCACTAAAAAGCCTAGAAGTCCTGTGAGGAATCCTATTAGTGAAATCACAGGTAGATTCCAGGAACATAATGGAGGATGCATGATAAGAGACATTAATGTAAGAGAAGATGGCAGATGTGGAAAGTAGAACATAAACTAGAAATTAATATCCATTTCTGAAGGAAAATACAGAACAAACATATTAGGACAGATAGCCAACAGTATAATTTAAAAAAGATTTTTACAGATTTAAAACAAAACCATAAACTGCCTCTTTCCTAGTTATGAATGGCTTTGTATAGCACAGGAAATAGGTGGTCAAACAACAGGAAATGTAGGTCCTCCATTCTGGCCATCTTCTATCTTCTTTTCAACTGCAAAACACTATTCGTATTAGACACTGGAGAAAATGATGAATATGGTTCTTGTCCTTAGACTAGTGATAATCAGAAAACAGACAAACCAATAAATGGAATCCATTGCACTCCATACAGTAATAGACACACAATTCTAGGAGTTTTAAATTATTTTTACAGTTGGCAAGAGCACCAACCAATCAGGATGGAAGTTGGCCATAGGGCTGGCCTTGGGTCCTGAAGTCTTCCAGCTGTACTGGCACTGCCTCTTTCATTGCTGGATCATGGGACAGTCCAGAGAGTAATGAGGTGGGGCCAAGGTAGCTGGCGTATTGGGACACTTTGGAGGCTCTGAGTAATGGTTGCTATCCAGCCTGCATGGAAGTATTTTAATGTTTTAACCACTGACATGGCCCTTCAGCAGTCTTGTGAAATCTGCATATATCATGTGGGCTCCTGTCTGTTGCATTCATCATAACCCCCATTTAGTTCATCAACTGAAGGCAACAAAGTTCCTCCCAAGCTGGCTAAATTCAAGATATGCAACTAGGAAGTTGATTTCCCCCTTTGCCATTCCCCGTTTACCACTTACTCTACCCTTCCCTTCTAACCTTCAGCAGACTTAATTCTTTTAGTATTTCCCAAAGTCTATTATTCGTATGATTTGTAACACACATAATGAGGTTAGATCAACAAATAAGTTTTAAACAATTAATAGCTATGTATATGAAACTAGCAAATCAACTCCTAATTTTGCGGATATTATTTCTTAGAACAAGACTATTTTTTAATGTATATATTTTAAATCCCAGTATCATAGATGTGTTAGAGAAAAGCAAAAATCTGGAAAATATTAAATGAAGGACAAGATCTGGGGAGTACTGCCCTATCTTAACTGAGATGATTTTCTTCATTCATCTAACATTTTTCTATACTGTGTCTCCTTGTCATGGATAAAGAATCTATTTTCCCCTCCTTTCTACTCTTCTAGGCCTCTTTCCCCTTCTTCAGCTCAAGACCTACCTCTTTTTAGAAATAACTGTATTTATTTCCGTATTTATAGCACTAGGCAGCTTCTGAAAACCAGTGATAGAAACTCAACTTGAACTATCTGAAGAAAAAGAAGAGAATTTACTGTCTTAAATATCTAAACCACAGAGAGTGGATCCAACTTCAGGAATGACTGGATCCAGGGGCTAGAGTATTGTCAGAACTGACACTGTGTTGTCTGATTACTGTCCTCATTCTTCCTTATAGCAGACCAAGTTTTTTCATATCACAGTCCAGGGTCGCAACTTTGTAATGTAGATAATGGTTAAACATTTTCCAATAAACCTACTTAGAAAAACTCTAGGGAAGGAATCTGAACAGAACTAAGTCACAAATTCGATGGAAATACATATTTGGAGTGGAAGGAAAGCATTTCTTCAAAAGAAAACTTACAAGAATGGGGGGATAAAAATGTAAAAATATCAACTATAAAGAATAAAGAGTGTCATGTCATTTTTTGTCAATTTTTGATGTTTTAAATATTTGTCTCATATTAGGGAACCTCAGGTTTCTGAAGGGCAAAAAATTCTGTAAGAGCATGTACAAAGGTGCTCCTCTTACCATATAAAGGTATCTTAAGATTTTACGGATGTGGAGATGCTTGAAGGATGAGTAATATTTTGCTACTAATATGAGCAGTAGGTAACAATCCAGACAAAGGAAACAATACATGAAAGTCAAGAGATAAAATAGCAAAGTCCGAGAGAAAACAGTACTTAGCAGTGTGCTGGTTTATTTCTTCTCTGTCATTCCCAACAGACTTGTAGTGACTAGCACAAAAACAGAGTGTGTCACATTGACCAAAAGCAATACAAAAATGACCAGGGAGCTGTATTAATCAGGGTAGACTAACTGCTATAGGAAGTAACCTGAAGATCTCTGAAGCTTAATGCAATACAAAATTTGCCTTGTGTCACTGTCCAATGAGTAGGAAGGGTGACAGAAGTCTCTGCTCCATGTAGTTATACAGGGACCCAGGCTCCTACTAACCCATGGTCTTGACGTTATCTATTAATAGAACAATGGCTCTTAAATACTAGTGTGTTTCAGAACTACCTAGAGGGCACGTTAATACACATACTCCTGGGCTGCAAAGCTTATAGCTTGCAGTGAACACCAAGAATGAGTTCTCAGACAATTCCAGCTGAGCGGGGAGGGGGACAGATGTTCTGAGCGCATGCCACCCCAAAATCCCTCCTCCAAGTATTTATTGAAAGGGCTTGTTAAACTACAAACATCCACTAGATGGCTTTTTGAGGTCAGGTTGTGAGACACCTACGGCCTTGTAAAAGCACTCAAACCGCATTCTCAGGAGGCTGTTTTCAGCGTTCCTTATCACACACTCCACACCTTGTCCTGTTTTCAGGGTCAAGGAGTTAACATGCCCATTCACAAATAACATACACACAGTGCCTCAGTATTTTTCCATGCCCAGACCTCAAGTGCCAGGTACATAAGCTTGAATATGTTGCCGTGCACCTGCCACACTGAGCCCCACCTCCGGAGTTTCTGATTTGGTAGGTCTGGGGTGGGACCCAAGACCTGTATTTTGAACAAGTTCCCAAGTAATGCTGATAGAGACCACATTTTGGGAACCACTACGCTAAAGCCTTTAGGAATTGCCCTTTCAGCACTCAGTTGGTGAATGGGGGAGAAGACAGTATTTAGAGAAAGCACACTTGCCTTAGCTCAGAAGTGGCAAATATCACTTCTGTCCCTCACATTCATAATGGAACTAGTTAGCCAGCCCTACCTAGATACAGAAACTCTGGAAACGTGTTCTACCAATGTATCAGAGAAAGGAAGAAGACATGATTTCTTTTTTTTTTTTTTTTGGACATTAACAGTTAATATTACAGAGTATAACAGAACTAAAAACTTAAAAGAAAACATGAAATTCCCTCCTGTGAACAAAAGTGATGATTTGGTCACTGAACTATGAGCAGATTGAAAAATACATTAATTTTTTAGAGTTAGATTTCAGATAATATTTTGATGTTGTCATTCAGCTATTTTGTTCTTTCATTTAAGAAAATACAAAGATTTAGAATTATTCTGGACGGGTTTATAAGTTTGCTCACAAGCATACCTTCAAACTTTAGTTTGCCTCATATCCTAGTTTTCTTTTTGGAGTGGAGTTAGACTGTGTCAAATCCTTTGTGGAAGTAGATAGATTATAAGTTATATATATAAAAAACTCTACTTACATTTAAATAAAAATTGTTTTCCATTGGGAGGGTGAATTAGTAAACTTCATTTCAGTTTGGGGCTCACAATCCAGGTAATGTTTTTGCTAAAGTTATCCTTGCCTTTTGCTAACTTAATGATAATTTGAGAGGTTAAAATAGCTTCCCTTTGCTTATTATACAAATGAGCTGTTACGTATTATGTGTATGAATATGGTACTCATCTGGTGCCTAATTCATAACGCAGAATACATAATGTGGCAGTTACCTCCCAAGTTGCAAGTTGTCTTCACCTGCAGATTAATTCTTCCAGCTGCCATTTGCTTGCTGAATTTTCTTTCAAATACAAAAGAACAGTAATTATGTCCTATTTTTAATTATGCATCCAATCTCAAGGGAAGAAAGGAATCTGATTGTTTCCATACAAACTGAAATATTTTATCCTCGCTCTTGGACTTGCCATTGCTTTGACTTGCCATTGCACTGCAGTTAAATAAATGGTTTGTACTCGGCTCATTTGAATTTTCGACTTTTCTGGGATTGCAATTCCTTTGAATGACAATGTAGAATTACAAAGATTTTTAGCAATAGACGTTTTGATGTCTCTAATTCATTATTCCTTGCAGAGAGACTTTGTCAGAAGCTACAAATTGTGGGGCTTGTTAAATTTTATGAACACGCAGTTAAAAAACCCTGGAAAACTTTGATCGAATTTCAGGCTCTCAAGATATATTCAGCTTCTACGAGCAATTTAACGTTATATTAAATTAGTAGAAACTTATTGTTAAGAGTTTTTTGAGCTTTAGTCTTTACTCACCTAATACAAGACTGAATAAAGATTAAACCTCAGTAAAGCTAATACAGTGGTTTAACAGAAGCCACTTCCATAATGAGATTATAAACTAGAAAAATCAACGGATAATTTGGAATCCACTACTCATGCAAATATCTAGCCCTACATGTCTGTTTCCTAATATCAAGTACTCGGCAACTGGCATGTGAAAGGCAGCCTGGTGTCATGAAAAGAGGGGCTTTGATATCAAAAGACTCCAGGTACAAGTACTCTTTCAGCAACTTTCTAGTTGTGGCCTTGCATTGTTAATTTAATTCTTCTAAATTTCTGCTTCATTATCTGGAAAATGGGAATAAGACTGTGAGAAAGGCAATAATCTTCACTGCATAAGGCTGTGAAGATGGCTTGTGAAGATCTGTGTGGAAGCATGTTGTGAAAGTATCTCTTACAGCTGAAAATCTGGGTTGCTGTTTCACTGACTCAGTGCTGAGCCTAAGACAAACATTACAAAGTATGTGCTGTATGGTCCCTGTATTAGTCCATTCTCACACTGCCATAAAGAAATACCCAAGACTGGGTAATTTATAAAGAAAAAAGGTTTAATCGACTCACGGGTCTGCATGGCTGGGGTGTCCTCTGCAAACTTACAGTTAGGGTGAAGGCAAAGCAGAAGCAGACACCTTTATCACAAGGCAGCAGGAAGGAGAAGTGCTGAGTGAAGTGGAAAAAAAAAAACCCTTATAAAATCATCAGATCTCGTGAGAACTCACTATCATGAGAACAGCATGGGGGAACTGCCCCCATGATTCAATTACCTCCACCTGGTTCCTCCCTCAATCTCTGGGGATTACGGGGCTTACAATTCAAGATGAGATTTGGATGGGGACACAAAGTCTAACCGTATTAGTAGCCTTGCCTGAGTCCTGCTTCCTCAGCCAACTGTCCCCTAATGCCCTGTTTGCCCAGCCTCACCCATCTGTGCTGCTTCCGTACTTCACTCAAGCGATGCTCTACTTGAAGGCTTTGTCTCAACTATGCTGTCTTTTGGAAACAGATGTACAGATGGATGCTCACAGCCATGACCATTTGAACTGGCAGTGGCTTTCAAAACTTTGAAATCATTTTGTATGGATGATACTTTTTTCAGTTCTTCACCTATATGCAGGCCGGTCCTGAATATTAAATATCTCCTCTATCAGTTTTGCAGGTGCCATTTCAACCTTGCAGCCGAATGTATCCCAAACTTTGATATAAAGTATTATTCTTGCTTTGAATTTTCTGTCTAGATGATCTTGAACAAGTCACCTCGCTTTCCTGAATCCAGTTTATGTATCTATAAATAAGGAAAACATTTCCTTAAGACTGTTTTTGGAAGGATTTAATAAGGCAGTAAGTACAGTAGCTAAGAATTATTGAGCAGTTATTACATGCTAGGAATTGTTCTATGCACTTTTTATGTAATCACTCAATTCATCCTCACAATAACCCTACGATGTAAGTAAGATTATTATCCCCATTTATAGATGACATCTGAGGAGAGTAAGTAATTTGTTCCAAATCATACAACCAGTAATTGCTGGAACTGAGACTTGAATCCAGACCACCTGGCTCCAGAGCCCACGTATTTATCATACACATCAGGTACTCAGTTAATTGAAGCTATAATTATCCACAGCAGAGAAAATCACAAATTTACTCACACAACATGACTTAGACAAGGAAATGCTAGTGTAATAAAAGGAACATAGAACAAAATAATTTAGATTTGAATGTTAGTTTGTATATGTGAACCCAAAATATCTGAGACAGGTCTCAACCAACTTAGAAAGTTTATTTTGCCAAGGATAAGGATGCACCCACGACACAGCCTCAGAAGGTCTTGACAGCATGTGCCCAGGGTGGTCGGAGTACAGTTTGCTTTTATACGTTTTAGAAAGATATGAGACAGCAATCAATACATGTAAAATGCACACTGATTCGGTCTGGAAAAGCAGGACAACTCAAAGGGTAGAGGGTGGAGTTCCAGGTCATAGGTAGATAAGAGACAGAAGGTTGCACTCTTTTAAGTTCTTGAGCAGGCTTTCACTGAATACACAATTTAGTCTGGCTCAGTGAATCTGCATTTTTACATAAACAATAGGGCAAAGGAAGCAATCAAATATGCATTTATCTCAGGTGAGCAGAGGGATTACTTTCTGTCCTGCACCTGTGCAGATCAGCGATCCGTTTACATTGCCAGGGTGAAATTCAAGAGAACTGTTTTAGGGTAAAGATCTTGAGGCCTACAGGTTATTTCCTTGTAGGCAAATTGTGAGGGCATTCTGTAGCTTTATCTTTGTAGCTACCTTACTTAGGAATAAAATGGGAGGCAGGTTTGCCTGACGTAGTTCCCAGCTTGACTTTTCTCTTGGCTTAGTGATTTTGAGGTCCCCGAGATTTATTTTCCTTTCACACTCTTAGGCCAGTGAAACAGCCTTTGCAAAAAATTATAACTGAGATTTCGTTTCTTTTTGCATTTGTTACTAACTGTGTGATCTTTGACAAGCCACTTAATTGCTCCTAGATTGTTTCCTCCTATGGGCAACAAGAATACTGATGACTAAATTGCAATGTTGTCTGAAAAACGAATGACATACTTTCTTAAGAACGCCTGACCTATCAAAGCTGGATAAATATGGGAAGTTTTTTTTTTTTTTTTTTAAGAGAACATTATTTCTGTTTCCTAATCTCTTTTTGTGCTTCTTTGTAGCAAATGTACTCCATCTCCTTCCACACCGGGACCCCAAACACTCGTGGAGGAGGAAATTCTTGACCAAAAATACTTGACAAAAAGTACTGACTTTTTTTTTTTTTTTTTTTTTTGAGATAAGGTCTCATTTTGTCACCCAGGCTGGAGTGCAGTGGTATGATCTTGGCTCATTGCAACCTCTGCCTCCCAGGCTCAAGCAATCCTCCCACTTCAGCCCCAAGTAGCTAGGATCACAGGTGTGCACCACCACAAAAATATAAACATGCATTGTTTATATTTTTGGTAAAGACAGAGTTTTGCCATGTTGCCCAGGCTGGTCTTGAACTCCTGAGCTCAAATGATCCACCTGCTGTGGCTTCCCAAAGTGTTGGAATTACAGGCTCAAGCCATGCCTAGCCTACATGTTCTTTTATTCCCTTCTAAAGTTTATGAAGAGAGAGATTGGTTAATCTAAAACAATGGCTTTGTAATAGTGGAATTTCAAGTAACTGTTTTGGTCACATAGGTGAGCTATTTAAGGCCAAAGGAATTTTCTCAATGTGCCTGAAATCACAAATCATACCATGTAGGTCACCCCTGAGGCAGAGGTTGTAAACTGGCCTAACCAGTACTGTTTGCAACACAGTGCTTTAAAAAAACAATGAATATAAATCACTAGAGGTTAAATAGAGGCTCAAATGTCTCAGTAACCTAAATCCCTTCAACTTGGCCCCCATCAGAGACAGGTGAATTTGCCACTCTTGTAGATTAGCACTTTTAGAACTTTGGGGAAAGTTTCAGTTGCTTAAATGAGCCACAAAGGATTGAATACCATGTGCTGTTTTTATTCATTCAGTTCTGTACTTTAAGAGAAAAAACCTTAGAATTTACTGTCAAAGGAAAAATAACAAACCCTTTTGGATCTTAACCTCTAGTCAGTTTCAGCCCACTCAAAACCTCCCTAAAGTGATTAGGTATGTTGCATAGCACTGATTTATAGGGCAACAATATTTAATTAGGCTGTAACTATAGAACCTACACCAGAGATCCACAGTCAATGAAAACAATAGTAACAGGTTTATACTCATGAGATAATCCAGATGACTTTCATCTCCATTAAAACCTACCTTGGCTTGCAAACAGCTGTGTAAAAATAATCCCTTGAATGGATTTCCGCAGTAGTATTTGCTTAAACAGCTGCCCACAGAATTGATGAGTGTAAGACTGAATTGATAGGCAGGCATTTGACGATTAAGACTAGGATATGAACATTTCCCAAACCAAGTGAACCTCTAGAATGTTAGACAGGAGTATTTTAAGAGACAATGCGTGTAAGTTACTATAGGGAACTTGACCTCGCAGGCATCAACTGTCATACCTGTGACCACTGTTGTTTATTTAGTATCATTAGCAAAGCAGTTGACTCTACAAAGCATAAAACACTAATAAAGTCTGTACTTCAGCGTGAGACATACTTTCATATTTTGTGTTAATCTGAGATTTTCCAAGGGAAGTTAAAGGGCCTTAGTCCAAGTGAAGAGACTAAGGGTAAGTGCTCTGGAGCAAATGTACCATCTAACTTTCTCTGGTGCTTATATGGAAAGTTAGTGACTCAGGCCCACCCACAACACTTGTAGAGCACAGAGCAAAAGTATAGATGGAGGTCTTCACATCATATGCCAAGTATTTAACATGTACTTTCAATATATAAAATTTACACTTTTGCTACCTTGACATAAAAACCTTCAAAATGATCTGGAAAATAGGGTTTGCATTTAGAATTCTCAGATCTCTCCAAGTTCCAAGCTCTATGTTAGAACCCGGCCTCCTTCCTGGGGTGCATGACCTTGCATCTCTCTTACACTGTGAGGGGCCACACCCCAGCATGCATGTGACACCCCAATAAGCATGTTCAAGCTTTATCCACAGCCCTGAAAACAGCCACCTTTTGGCCAAATCTTAGCCCAGGGGAGCACACACTGGCAGTGTGGCAGCATAGACCATCCTTAGAAGGACGGACCAGACAAGAGGTCCATACAAGTCTGAACACTGGCTCGGAATAATTTGGGTAAGGAATTCTGGGGTTGTCCTATCTGGAGTACAATCTAGAAAGGCTAGGGACCACTAACTCTGAGTGGCACATTCCCTTGACTACTTTGAAGGTAAGAGCACAGCCCAAGGAGGGCAAGAGCAGGACCCTCTAATGAGGGACCGTCTAATGTGAGGGAAACTCTCTAAAATTGAGGACTCAAGGTAGGAGTCTCTTTTGCCTCTTCTGCCTAGGTCTAAGAGCAAAACTGGTTCTATCTAGAATGAAATCACAGTACTTTATCCATACTTTTATCTTTAGTGCTCAGTATTGGAAATATGCACTGGATAATGTCATAATTCTGGTCAGTCCAGAGAATTCACAGAAGCCTGGGTGGTTTTAAGCTATTCTAAAAATTTGATTTGGTCAGCATCTGAGCTATTTTTCAAGGCTTCTAACTCCCATGGATGATACTAGGCTAAATGACACTCCAAGGGGTGTGCCAGGCAAGAAATGTCCCAACAGCTGGTTGTCTCAACCCAGCACTTCAACCCGTATTCCATTTGGGGTAAACACTTGACTTGGACGTTTCAAGTTCTGGGTCAGAAGCAGCCTGACCTCTCAGAGTGTAAGCTACACTTCCTGTCAGGATTTTTTTCCTCTTATTAACAAACCAAGAGGTTAACTAATTACATAATTTGTATGCATTGTTTCAGTTTTTCATTTTTTCACATATACTTTTCCAGAGCCAAGCAATACTTTATTATTTTCTTCCTCAGAGTCTGAAATACAGTGCCTTTCATAAAATATGCTATTATAAAGGATTAGCTGAGTTTCTCTTAAATGATGAAAGAAAATATATTACATTTATCTAGTCTTCTTTTAAAAGCATTGCAATTATCGTCATTTTAATTTTTATTTGTAACAGAAGTTGGAGGTTTTCAATTTAATCTCCTCATTTCACATGGTGGAAACTGAAGTCCAGAGAGATCAGGAAACCTATACAATGTCACACAGCATAATTCATGGTAGAACTGATTCCATTCCAGAGTCCTGTGTGCTTTGCTAACCACAATCAATCACAGCTTTCATTACATCACACAACTCTACTTTAGAGGGGAGAAAAGAGAGGGACTAGGGAAATTAGGGATTTGGGGATCCCTGGATAACCTGGGTGAGAAGGCCATAGGTCTTGTGTTTTTTGCCATCTTACTATTTTTTCTTTTCATCTGGGCCTCCTAAGATGGAGCTTACTGAGGATGGAGGGGAGGGGATATCATTGGTTCTGTTTAGACACTTTAAAAAACTAAAAAAAAAAAAAAAAAAATCACTAGCCAATGACTGAGAAGCGAGTGCAGGTAATAATTTATAACAAAATGAGATTGCTTGTTGCATAAAAAATCAAAATTCACTACTTATAGAAACTATTTCTAATGTCTTAACTGTGTGATTTCAGTGTTACAGAACCTGAGAGAGAAGAAAAGTTTCAGGAAGATGATGACAGTCAATAAGATGAAATGATGAAGTAAATGCAAACACGATACAGACTGAGGCCATTGGCTTTGAATATCGAGACACCACTGGAATGCTCTGAGAAGTTAACTTTCATTGCAAAGAGATTAAGAATTAGAATGCAGCAGGAAAATGAATTAACATCTGATAAGAAAAGAAATCAAAGAGTAAAGACCTGTAGTTCCGCAACACAGGTGCTCATCAGAAAAACCTGGGTAACTTTTTCAAATATAAACCCCTGGACCCACCCCCTGGAAAATCTGCTTAAGTATATCTGGGCAGAAATGGGAAATTTACATTTTTATTCAACATTTCAGATGATTCTGTTGGCTCTTTAAAAATTATGGCCTATGTGTAACAGGATGAAGAAATAATTATTTGCTAACTACGGTATAGACAGTAGAACGTTTTCAACAGAGTGAAAGAAGCAGTGAGTAATGAGGAAGAAAATAAGACAGAAAGAAATAGATGGGAAGTGGTGGTCAAGAGCCAAAGTTCTCGGGCAGGGGTCCCCAACTCCTGCTGTCCTGTGTTGTCTGGTACCAGTCACTGGTCTGTTAGGAACCAAGTCACACAGCAGGAAGTGAGCTGCGGGCTAGTGAGCATTCCTGCCTGAGCTCCGCCTCCTGTCAGATCAGCAGCAGCATTAGGTTCTCACAGGAGCATGAACCCTATCGTGAACTGTGCATGCAGTTCCTCATGAGAGTTCCGTGGTCCTTATGAGAATCTAACTAATGCCTGATGATCTGAGGTGGAACAGTTTCATCCTGAGATCATCCTCCCTCCCCTGTCTGTTGAAAAACTGTCTTCCACGAAACCAGCCCCTGGTGCCAAAAGGATTGGGGACTGCTATTCTAGAAGACATGAAAGGGTGCTATCTAAAGTATAGGTGGAAGAAATAGCATTTGGAAAGGATAGTGGAGATTTCTTCCTTTGAAAACATGTAATAAGGAACTTGAGGATAAAGGTTCCATTATATTTTGAGGCAAAAATCTGGTAGATGGCTTGGATCTTAGAAGCAGATTAAGTGATGATCTACCAAGGAGAATAGTGGTTCAGCTGGAGTCTGGAGGAATGTGGAGTGGTTCCTCAGAATGCCCCGCTGGAGCCACTCCAGCCAATATGAGATGAATGAAAAATAATGTTTAAAAACTGTGTTTGAGTTTTATGGTGAGAAAATAATTGTGCATTAGATGGGCTTTAAATGTTGAACGTAGATTTTAAAAGAGTAAAACAGAAAAGATTCACAGGTGACTTAAAGTCTAGTAGTAGCCCTAACTTATAGTTTAGTACATCTTTATAAACGACTTCTTGTAGGCTCTTCTTGTTTTACTCTTCTATGTATCCATCCTTCCACCAATATTTGCACTGAAGGTTTCCTCTGCCGGAAGCATTCAAATCCCACCCCCAACTTCAGTTAGGTTCTTGCCAAATGTCACCTTGTCACAGGAATCTTCCTTGACCACCTATATTAAATAGGACTTACTCTTCTATCTTTCTTAGTCTGCTTTTTGTATACAGGCTTATTCCTGATATATTATACATTTTTTATTGTGTTTCCGCACCCTAACTAAAATGTAAGCTGCAAGGAAGCTGAAGCTGATTTGTTTTGTTCTTTGCAAAAACCTCAATGCATATAGGAGCACCCAGCACATAGTAGATGCCCAAAATATATTTGTTAGATAAATTTAAAAATTGTTGCTACTATTGCCAGAGCCTAGTCCAGACACTTCTGCATAATTAGCCCTCAGCAAAACTTGATCAATGTATTGATGAATTAAATGAATAATTGTGGCAGCCAGCTGTCAAGATGACCCACAGTGTAAACCCTTGTGTAGCCCCCTCCAACAATAAATAGGGCTGATTTGAGCAACCAATAGAATATTGTGGAAATGATGACATATGACTTTTGAGACAAGGTCTTAAAAGACACTGGGGCTTCTACCTCAGTTTCTTCATCATTTGATCTAACCTCTGGGAGAAGTGAATTGCCATATATTAAGGATTCTCGGTCTTAGGGAATGGTCTGTAGAATGAGGACCATAAATCTGTCAACAACCAGCACCAGCATGCCAGCCCTGTGAACCAATTTAGAAGTGGATCATTCTGCTCTAGTCAAACCTCTAGATAACCATAGCCCTAGCCAACATCTTGACTAAAAGATCTAGTTATTTCCGGAGGCAGAATTACTAGCTATGGAGTCCCCAAAATTCTAAACCTCACAACTGTATGAGATAACATTTATCATTGCTTACGCCAGTAAGTTTTGGGATAGTTTGCTGTATAGCAATGGACAATTAATAACAGTGCCTTAGAGCCAATTTTCAAAATTTTGTCCCTTTTGTTTTATGTCAGGGACAGATCTATCATTTATGAGATGTATAGTTTTCCCTAAAACCAAATAAAACCAGCAGGCTGATTTTGAGAACAATGATTTCAATAGATCTTGAAGTGTCTTCCTTGCCCTATCACTGACAAGATTGCTGGCCACATGAAAACCTAGCATGCATTTATAACACAAATTATTCACAAAATGATCATTTAAAGATTCTCAATATCCAGATTCTATTAATAATCCAACCCACAATCCTAGGAGTCTTAATCAAAGGATTACCAAAATTCCATTACTTTCTGCATTTAACTTTTTTGTTTATTTGATCATTGTCTTTGCCAAAGGGAAAGAGAAAAACAGTAACAACCAAACACCTTATTTTACAATTTACTGTTCCTTTTATGGATGACTATGCTCATTTTCTCCACAGAAAAGAATATGTGTATTTCTTTGTGTGAGAAAAGAAGCCGCCTTGAAGGATCTATTTAAAATTCGACTCAGTGATTAGTTACTGTCAGACAATGTGGGCAGACCTTTAAGTGAAGTCCTGGCAAGTGTGACTCTTGAAAGCTAAGGAAATGGAGAATATTGTTAAAATTCTGACACTTGGAACTTCATCTAACAGTCATATGTTTTTGTCATGAGGTGGGAGAAATCACTGGGGTGAGTGACACGTGGAAGGGATAAGCAGGAGGCATGAATTCTTAAGGGCACTTGTGAATAATATTATTATGCCTGAGATAACCACAACGGAGCTGAAAATTAAAGAATCACAAAGTCATAAATAATTAGATTAAAGGGAACTTCTTGGATTATAATTCAATTTTCTGTCTCTTCAAAGGAAAGAGTCACATGACTATCGAGTGTTTTGTTTTGTGCAATTAGAAAAGGAATATCCTGGCTTTCCTTTCTAGGGCCACCTACTTCCTAGTCACAAGAAACTGAAAACCAGTTAAAAAAAAATAAAAATAAAAACAACTACACTGTTTTACACTGATTTGAGAAAGGCAGAGATGGGACAGTGTGAAGTGATGCAAAGATGAGGAGAGGAAGGACAGCAATGTGACTGCATTTCAGTTGCTGTGTACCTGGGAGAGGCAGATGACAGAGCAGGCACAGGGCAGTGCAAGAAAGCTAGAGAGCAGAAGAAGGGCCAGTTGAGGCTGATTTTGGATGAGTGGCCAAGGAGTTGCATTTTCTTTCTATGTGCAATTGAGTCATTAGAAGTTTCAAAGCAATTTTTAAACTGTAATTGCTAAATTGACTTCAATTGACACAGATAACATCCTTTTGCTACAGTGTTAAAATAGAGACTGTACTGAGGTTTGAACCTACCAGTTCCCTTAGGCTCACTCTCCAAATTTTGTTTCGTAGATAATCTAAGATTTATGTATCTAGCCCAGAAGGGATCAGGGCTTTTCCTTTGATAAAAAAGAGTTGGAAATAGAGCCACATGTTTCTCAAAGGGGGTTTTCCAATTTTAAACACAGTAAAATCCCAAGTGGCCAGTCACAGAAAGTTATATCTAGTCTACCTGAATTACAGATCAGGTGAAAAGCAGGAGAGAAAAAGTCTCTGTTCTGTTTAAAAAAAAAAAAAGCCAACTCAGCCTTTGCTTCTTGTGGCACTGATGTCTGTAGACCATGACCACAATGAAGACAGAGAGCTGGACCATTGCTTTAAGATGCCAGGGTTACCCATCAGGGTGGATAAACAAAAACAAGGTCTTCTTTTGTGAAAGAAGAGCAGAAGATGGAGGAAGGGAGAGGAAGGCAGGAAGGAAAGGAAAGAAGGAAGGAAAATTAGTAAACCAGAGTGAAGTGAATTTAGCAATTATAGTTTAAAATTATTTGCAACCTTGTTCCCAGTACTTCTTCAAGTTTGCATAGTTCCATTACAGAGTATCCTGACTTTGGGCTGGTCACCACTGTTTACAAAGTAAAAGACTCTGTTAATTGGAAAACATATTGTTATTTTATATGACACTATGAAAGAACAACAAAAAAATGCTGCCAATTAAACTGTGACGCTGTACTGATGGTAAAGTACATCTCTAATCTCTACATCAGAGATATCAAAATGTAGAAAAAAATATGAATCTTAAAATTAGTAAAGCCTCAGTCTCCTTTTCTGTGAAATAAAGTTGACAATCGTACTGCATATTCTTTTCTTTGCCTCCCCAGATCCATTTCCAACCTTCTCCACCTGGTTCTGTGCCCTTGGATGCTGACCTCTAATGCAGTGTTTCTGCTGGATTCCTGGTTGGGCTTAGTTGATGGGGCTGTGACTGTAAATGAATGGATGTGAGGTGAAAGAGTTTGAGGGTTTGTATTTCCCTTCATTGCTGCGGGGATGAGTGAGATAGTAGCTGTGATCCTCTCCACAAGGCCACACTTCAACCTGGTGGCTTCTCTCCTATGGCTTGGGTTTGCTTCAGGTTTCATTTCATTCATCATTCAGGTCTGCCCCTTCAGACCTGGGGTTGGGGAAGAGGTGGGAAGTGGATTGGCTTCCTGTGTTACTGATCCCTGGATGCTTCACCATCTCTTCTTGGTTACGTTAACTTTCCCCATACCTTTGTAAATAGGTTTTCATTAAGTTTTGTTTCTTGATGGAAGCTTGACTGATACAAGTACCAACCTCACATGGTTGCTGTGAATATTAAATGAAATAATGAATGCAAGGAACTTAGCTCAGGGTGTAGCATGGGGGAAGCACTCTAGATAATCTGGTTTTCTGTTTCTCCAAACACGTTAAACTCACTCCCCTCTTTGGGCAGTTGCACTAGCTGTTCACTGCTTCAATATTCTTCTCTCAGGTCTTCGAAGGGCCAGTGCTTTCTTGTCATTTAGATTTCAGCTCACATGTCATTACTCAGAGAACGCTATGCTATCCACCTTATCTGTTAATCTAAGTTAATTTCCCAGGCATCCGCTATCTCATTGCCTCTCATTTCTTTAATAGACATTCTTTCTCCGTGATATTTCTTGGTTGCCTATTTGCTTATATCCTAGCTCTCTTGATTAGAATTTAAGTGTGATACATTTCTTTTTTGTTCCCTTGCTCCCTGAAGAATACTGTGTCCAGAAGGTAGTTAGCATGTAGTACGGTTGCAGGACAAGATACCTGGGAGCATATTCTGAGGTAGAATGAGTGCAAAAGGCTTATTGGGAAATAACACCTAAATTTGTGAAAGAAGGGTGGAAGCATTATGGATAGGGAGGGCCATCAGATCACATTTCTGACATCATAATATTTTTTCAGCCTAACAAGGAACTGTTGTTCAAAGGTTTCTCTTTAGAGGAGTCCCATATTGCCAATACATTGTCTCACTACTTTATTCAGTCACGGGCTGAAGGTCATCCCCAGAAAAGCATGACCTCAGCTGTCATCTCCTTGCTCACTCATTGTCTGGGGCACTCCAAAAATAGCATCACTTTAGCTACAAAGCTGAGGAAGACCCTGATAAAGCTGACATCTAAAGACAGTGAGCTAACCAGGCTCTTTGCAGTTGGGTTCTGAGTTCTTTCTCAATGGGGAGGCCTAAATGACACATCTCTGTGTCTGCCAATAAATATTTTTTGTGGAATGGAATGCTCAATATGTTTGTTTTAAATTTTTTGGTCATACCTTTATCATCATACCTAAATGAATCAAATCAAGAACACCAGGATGTGCAATCCTCTAACTAACTGGTGAGCTGGATAACAGCTAAGTTAATACACATACCACAAGGAAAGAACATACTTGACACTTTCGAAAAACTAAAATATAGCCAGTGGGGCTGGAGTATAAGAAACTAAGGGGAAAATAGAAAGAGATGTCAGAGAAGTAGACACTATGAGGTTTTAAATAAGGACATTATATAATCTGATTCACATTTTAAGAAAATCACTTGGACTGCTTTATGGAGAATAGGTAATAGAGGAACAAGAGCAAAAGTAGGGAGACCAGACCAGCTATCAAGCTAAGGTGAACATCCAGGCAAGAGCTAAGAAGAGCTAGGACTATGGTATTACGGTAGCGATGGAACAGACAAAGTTGGGATATATTTTGGAGGTAGAGTTTTAGGACTTCTAAGGTATTAGAGCTGAGAGAGGAGGGGAGGAGGCTCAAGGACAATGTCTTGATGTTTGGTAGGTGGTTGTGTCATTTTCTAGGATAAGGAAGAGTAGTTAAGGAGCAACTCTGGAAAGGAAAGATCTGCTTTGGACTTGTAACTTTTGAACTGTCATTATTAGGCACCCAAGTGAATATGTGAAATAAGCAATTGGCCTTATGAATCTATAGCTCAATGGAGATATCAAGAGCTGGAGATAAAATCATGTGCAATTGGCATGAAGATGGTGGTTAAAGCCAAGGGACTTTCCTGGAATTCATGCATCTAAATGAATGGGATTTCCTTCAGGGTGCTCACTCTCCTGGGAAAGCTTCATGATGTATACATTTTTCTAGTGATGTTGATCCATTAGCGTAACTTTATTGGGTCTCAGATTCTAAGTAAAAAAAGAAAGAAAAAGTTAGTGTTCTGTGAGTTTAGCAAGTTTTAAAACAAACAAAATAAGTAGATTGTGGTTAAATATCTCTTATTGCAAACTGTGCAGACCACCAAGCTCAGTAAAAAAACTGAGTAAATGGAAAAACAATGTTGTATGAAAGGATGTGAATGAAAAGTATCTGGGAAAGAACCCATATTTTGGTGTCAGGAAAGCCTGGGTTCAAGTCAAGACTCAGCCACTCACTGACCACAAACAAACTGTAATTTTCATAAAATTTTCACTTATTTTCCTTCAGGAGATAATAGAGATTGTAACATCAATCTTTGGGAGTTTTTGTTGTTGTTGTTGTTGTTGTTTTGGGTTTTTTTTGACAGAGTCTCACTCTGTCATCCAGGCTGGAATGCAGTGGCGTGATCTCAGCTCACTGCAACCTCTGCCTCCGAGTTCAAACGATTCTCCTGCCTCAGCCTCCCGAATACCTGGGATTACAGGTGCCTGCCACTGCACCCAGCTAATTTTTGTATCTTTAGTAGAGATGGGGTTTCACCATGTTGGCCAGGCTGGTCTCAAACTCCTGACCTCGTGATCCACCCACCTCGGCCTCCCAAAGTGCTGGGATTACAGGTGTGAGCCACCATGCCCGGCCAATTTTTTGGAGTTTTTGTGCAAAATCTACATGACTACAGATACAAGTATCTAGTAATAGTAATAACATAGTTAGGGTTCAATACATTTTAATCATTTAAAGACTTTTTGATATATTAGTAAATTGAAATGGAACAAGCTATCATAACATCATCAGAACGGATGGGTGTTTGCCTAAAGCTACTAGACTAAAAATGTCTACTCAATAGAGAGATCACAGTGAGATTTACTCCTTCCATGGGGAAAAAAGGGAATGAAATATGGAAACTAATGTGAATCTCATGAGCTGAAAGGCTAGTTGACTTGTGTGTGTTATGCTGTTGTGTCTAGCACAGCTGGGGGATCTAAACTTCTTTATTGCTTTTCCCTATTAATAAAACATTTTTAGCACACCCTCTCTCTACCACTCTCCCCTTCCCCCAGGCATCTCTTCTTTGGAGAACAATGGTCTAGAAAACTGCCTAGCAAAGCATCTCAATGGGGCTTGAGTATTTTATACTCAAAGGTTCACAAGTTGGCTGCTTTTGGGGTTAATCAGCCTACTGACATATTTTGTTTGTTTGAAATGGCATTTAACATTCTAGCCAAACAGGAATTGAACAATGAGAACACTTGGACACAGGGTGGGGAACATCACACACCAGGGCCTGTTGTGGCATAGGGGAAGGGGGAAGGGATAGCATTAGGAGATATACCTAATGTAAATGACGAGTTAATGGGTGAAGCACACCAACATGGCACAGGTATACATATGTAACAAACCTGCACATTGTGCACATGTACCCTAGAACTTAAAGTATAATAAAAAAAAATTCTAGCCACAATTTAAACACTGAGAGAACTTATATATATATATATTTATATAGATGTTGTATATATGTGTACATATACACACATGTATATACACATAAACACACATGTACTCATATATATGTATACACACACACACACAAATATATAAGAAAAAAATTGTATCTTCCCTTAAAAAAATTTCCACATGGCAAGAATTAGCTGGATATATTCTCTGTAGTTTGCTGCACTCCTTACCATTTCTTACTGTTTCCCAAATGAGGCCAGGATTGGCTACCATTTATTATTATGCTTGAATTATTATGTTTTTATAGTAAAAGCATAGTTATCTAAATCCACAATTAAAAATAAAAATTCCCGTTTTCTATTTATATCAATTGACTGAATTTTATAAGCTTTTACGTTTGCTTTCCAATTCTACTCATTACTGTTTATTTGGCAATTCTTGAGAAGTAATAAGTTTTTTTTTTTTTTTTTTTGTCGTGGAATATGGCCCTGACAAGAAAGTCAATTACTAGTGCTGATTATGGTAATGAAACAAAAATTAAGAAAAACTTTAAAATGATGGTTCTTGGCCAAAATTATACAGAAGTTGAGAATGGAATATTTAGTCAAGGTTTGAAAATGTTATTTTGTGGTTTCAAATTATAGTTTATTGCATTATAGGAGAGCAATGATCTAGTCAGGTTTGCAAATTTAAAGATTCTTTAAGAACACATGGACACAGGGAGGGGAACATCACACACGGGGACCTGTTGGGGAGTTGGGGGCTAGGGGAGGGATAGCATTAGGAGAAATACCTAATGTAGATGATGGGTTGATGGGTGCAGCAAACCAACATGGCACGAGTATACCTCTGTAGCAAACATGCATGTTCTGCACAAGTACCCCAGAACTTAAAGCATAATAATAATAATAATAATAATACTTTAAGTTATCAGGACATGCTCCTAAATTTGTTTAAATGTCTTGAGTTACAGGTCCTATTTCTTTCACTTGGATTTTAAAATTCAATGTTTGGTCACATTCAAAACAAAATTTATCAGTAGTCATTGAGGTTGTATGATCTACTATATAGTATTGTATCTGGGAAAACATTCCTCAATATAGAATCATAATATTAAAGTCATTCCTTTTATCTACCCAGGCCTATTGTTACATTATGTTCCTTCTCTGGTTGCCTGCTCAAAGCACTTAATCAATTCATCAAAGGGAATGAAATAAGCCATAAAGCATGGGGCTTTCTTAGAACAAAGACATGACCTAATTTTTCCGATGGGAAATGACCTGTGAAAATTCTTCTCAAAGTAAGGAAGCTATAATTTTCCTCAAACCTCTCAATTCTCAAAAATGACATCATCAATCAACAACTCTCTTTTCTAAACTGTGGTTGAAATATGCTGTAGAAACTATTCATTTTATGTCATGTTATTAGCAGAAAGATTATTGAAAGAACTGTGCATTTTAGTTTCCAGAATTATAAGACTATTGAATTCCCTAGAATAAAGCTCCAAATCCATACTGAGGCCTATCAGATCCTTCATGGGATGTTGTCCTCTGATCTCCCCAGACGAGTCATTCTCTCCAACAGTGTTGCTCATCTCAGCACAATTACCACCGCCGTGTCCACATACATAGCACCGCCCCCCCAACACACATAAATACACCCAAAAAATACATAAAACGAAACAACACACAAAAAAACTCACATGTTCTCAGGCTTTAGGTACAAGTTATCCTTTTTAATGTTTTGGAAGTCCCCAATATAATAGATACTTCTTCCCATTTATAGAAATTCTTTTGGAGTATTGGAGACCCTCCATCATCAGGAATTGACCTTGACTGTCCTAATTCTTAAAGGGAATCAATGGATGCAATAATTTTGTTGACAAGCCTGTCTATGTACATTCTCCTTGGTATCTTCTGTGTTCTCTGCCAAGTGGCCTGCATGGACGTCTAGGATCCTAGCTTGCTAGGAAACTGGGAAGGATTTTAAAGCTTATTTGGTGGAAACTATCTTTTGCTGTCGAATCCAAATCTAAAACAAATCTTGCATTTGTCTGCCATCCTGACATTTCTTGTAAAACATGTCAAATATCCTTTGAGGAACAGTAGTTTGAATCACTTAATTTCATCAGTTCACATCTAGTGTCCAGGCCTATCTACATAATTTGTCAAGCCCAGTGCAAAATGAATATGTGAGACCCCTGTTCAAAGAGCAGGAAAAAAGTAGATCTAAAAGTACAAAGTTCTACTTTAAAAGTTCTTTACCTTTACCTTTAAGTTCTACCTTAAAAATATGTTAATACTTACAAGATGTTCTAAGGGTAAAAGTGATAAATGAGTAACAACATAAACAGAAATTGCATAAACATTTTTGCATTACAATTCTGTATCATATAACAAAATTAATTTTATTAGTATGATATATTGATTGTAGAACTCTTTTGGCTTGGTTTGCTGAAAACTTATATTTTAGGTCATTAAAATTATTATTTTAGCAACTTCATTTTCAATTGATATAATGGAAAATGATATCTGGCACTCTTGGCAAATGTAATATCACAAATAATTTGATAATTTTTAATTTTGAGAAATATCTTTTTCAGATGCTACTGCTACTAGAGCTGTTAATATTTGTCATAGACTATGACAACATTGGGATAAAATTCAGATTAATTATTTCAAAATATAAATTTTAACACATCTAAGATAATGATTCTGTGGCTCAATTTTTCAGAAAGATTTATTTCTTCAGAAAAATAAGTTTTGTGTAAGTCTGAATTTAGTTGCAAATGTAAATTTATACAATGGCATTTTAATATTTCTTCTGACATTTCTTGTAACTTGTGGGGTTTTTGCCAGAAATTGAGGCTAGGCATAGTGGTTTATACTTGTAGTCCCAGTACTTAGTGAGACTGAGGTGAGAGGATTGCTTGAGCCGAAGAGTTTGAAGCCAGCCTGGATAACACAGTGAGGTCCCATGTCTACAAAAATTTTTAAAAATTAGCTGGGTGTGGTGGCATGTGCCTGTGGTCCCAGCTACTTGGGAGGCTGAGGCAGGAGGATTGTTTGAGCCTGGGAGGTTGAGGCTATAATGAGCTATAATCATACCACTGCACTCCAGTCTGGGCAGCAAAAGCAAGATTCTGTAAAAAAAGAAAGAAAGAAAGAAAGAAAGAAAGAAAGAAAGAAAGAAAGAGAAAGAAAGGAGAAAGTTTCTTCGTGATTTGTATATAGTACAAAATGTTTCTTTACATATTCTATCACTGTATCTTCAATTATAAAAAATTTTAAAAGTTGTTTTCCTCTCAAATGGTTCATCCACAGGTTTATATAAAAATAGTGTTGTTTTCCAATGACTATGACTATTTTTACATTCATTTCTATTTCTAAGCCTATGGACACAGTATTTACTTTGCAATGCTTCAACCATTTTTAAAAGTAGAGGTTCTAAAATCTGAAGAATTCTAGTAACCCCATGATATACTTTTTGGACTATCCAGGTGTACACTTTTATCTCATAATAATTCACTGACCACATTTACAGCCTGAGTGCCAGCAGTTCCTGTCCCAATGCTCAGGCCTCAAAGATGCCACAGAGACAGACTGGCTATGAGAAATGACTGGCAAATTGGCTTCTCATCTGAGTCCCCCAGCTGTCCCCAGGCAGAGCTCTCCTCTTTACTGGGTCCTGGAGTGCTGTCACCACTGCAGATGCATCTGCTCCTGATGCATTCGTAGACACCACCAATGTGGACCCAGGTACCAGACTCAGCTCACCACTTGGGCTCCCAACGTGCCCTGACTGCCCCAGTGCACGTGCACACCAGGGAACCTGACCAACTGCTCTGTACAAGCTGGCCTGAGCCCTCTTGTGCACATGCTGCGACTCAGTGTAACCCCTCTATTATTTCGCAGGCTCCAGGGTCCCTTAGCACTTCCCCTATAAAACAAATTAAATACTTAAAAATTTATGAAAATTTTCAAGATGGTGACAGTAGAGTACTAAACCAGACACAGGGCTCCTTCCAAGAGTTGGGCCCTGTAGGCCTGCATCAGTCTATGCCCTTGAAGCTGGGCCTACTAGTATCCTGAGTTACCCATCATTCCTTGTGCCTTCACCCATCAGCAATTCCCAAACCATGCTCTGCATGATATGGTTTGGATCTGTGTCCATCCCCAAATCTCATGTCAAATTGTAAGCCCCAGTGTTGGAGGTGGGACATGGTGGGAGGTGACTGGATCATGAAGACAGAGTTCTCATGAATGGTTTAGCACCATCCCCCCTTAGTACTGTGTAGTGGTACTGTGGACTGAGTGAGTTCCCATTAGATCTGGTTGTTTAAAAGTGTGTGGCACCTCCCCCATCTCTGTTCCTCCTGCTCCTGGCCATGTGAAGTGCCTGCTTCCCCTTTGCCTTCCATCATGATTGTAAGTTTCCTGAGGTCTTCCCAGAAACAGAAGCCAGTATGCTTCCTATATAGCCTGCAGAATCATGAGTTCATAAAACCTTTCTTATAAAGTACCCAGTCTCAGATATTTCTTTAGAGCAGTGTGAGAACGAACTAATATATTGCAGAACAAGTGTTCTGCGAAAAAGAGTGGGAAATGCTGCATTCTATGTTCCCCTCTGGGGGATTCGGAGTGCTTATTAGCAAATTATAGGATCTCAAAGTCCTGAATTAAACGCACGTAATTTCATGTAGTCCCTCTTTTCTGAGGCTTTTCTGGCACCAGAATCCCAGTTACATCAGGTACCTCTGAATATCTTGGGGAAATATAGTCTATAGAATAAAATTTGGAGAATGCTGTGCTAAGCTGTGGCCCAGACTCCATTCAAAATCCCCGTGGCCCCTAACTCAAAGTAGGCATCTATTTGAATTACTGTCTTCATAAGGGTGTAAGTAAACTGAGTCTATCAAGGCTTAATATGATATATAATAGTATAAGGAAATATATTTTGGTAATAATACAATTTTAATTCTTAAAAAATAATGTTTTCCTCTAAAAATTACTACTAGTTACTGCTTGTCTAGAGTAAAAATGATATAATTATCAGGTTATTTGTCTCCGTAGAGTCACTTTTAATCTCATACAAAGTGTTTTTCTGTTAAGCATAGTTACATAAAACAATTAAAATATATTCATAAGTGATGGGCCATTGAACCTGTTCATGAGGATAATAAAACATTCAAGCTCACAATTTCATTGAAAAATGTTAAAACCTAAATCAGATTGTATTACAGCCTCTTCTCATAATCTTCAATGGCTTTTTACTTCTCTGAGAAGAAAGTCCAAACTTCTTAAGATGGCCTACAAAGCCCTGCCTATTTTAAAAACCCATACCTTCTCCATCTCATTTTGTATCACGCCTCTCCTCACTTACCATATATCAGTGTATTAGGTCGTCCTTACATTGCTACAAAGAAATACCTGAGATTGGGTAATTTATAAGGAAAAGAGATTTAATTGGCTCACTGTTCTGCAGGCTTTACAGGAAGCATGGCATGGGTACCTGTTCAGCTTCTCGGGAGGCCTCAGGAAGCTTACAATCATGGCAGAAGGCAAAGGGGGAGCAGGCATGCCACACAGTGAAAGCAGGAATAAGAGAGAAAGGAGGGAGGAAATCCTACACATTTTTAAACGACCAGATCTTGCGAGAACTCACTATCACAAAGTCAGCACCAAACCATGAGGCATATGCCCCATGACCCAAACACCTCCCCCCAGCCTCTGCCTCCAGCATTGGGGATTATAATTCAACATGAGATTCAGCCAGGGACAAATATCCATACTACATCAATCAGTCATCCGAGCTTTTACACATTCATTCCACACTATTTACGGAGTACCTGTCATGGGTCATAAACTTTTCCAGGTACTAGAAAAATATGCAAAAGAAATAAGGACCATGCCCTCAATAAAGCAAACAAATATGGAATGTAGAACACAGTATCAGGTAGAACTAAATGTGGAGACAGAGAGAGAAGTCAGAAAGCTCTTGCCTTGGGCCAAGTGAGGCACACCGGCAATTTATACCAAGGCAGCTGTGGTGGAGCTGTTGAAGAACAGCTATATGTGGGATATTTTAACTGCACAGCCAGCAGGATTAAATGTGGATGTGAGAGCAAAAGAAGAACCGAGGTTTAAAGCTTTTTGGGCTGAGCAACCAAGTACATGGTGATGCTGAGATGGCAAATGCTAGGGAAGGAGCAGGCTTTTGGAGCAGAATCAAGATCTCTGTTTTGTACTTGGTGAGTTTGAGCTATCTGTTAGACATCCAGAAGATGTCAGATTGACAACTAGATGGATGACAATGGGTTTCATGTGGAGGCAAGAAAATGAACTCAAAAACTTAAAAGTAATCTGCTATCTCTTAGCCCCTCAAATGCACCAGTCTCTGCCTCTAGTCCTTTGCACATGCCGTTCTCTCTGTCTGTACCTCTTCCCCGTGTCCCTCCTTTTATTTCTTCCATTAATCTTTCAGGATTTTTGCTTGAATGCCACTTTCCCCTGGAGGCCTAGATTCCCCACACCAGGTTAGACCTCTTTGTTATATAATCTCCTAATAACTTTTCCATCATAGTATAGATCACCACTGGTATCAAATAAGATTTTTCTGACTAATATTTGTTTAACCTGTCAACAGTTTTAGAGCAATAATATCTATCTTACTCACTTTTAATTACCAGCACCTGTAGCAGTGTCTATATGTAGTAAAGACTTAGTAAATATTTGTGGAATGAAAGAATAAGTGAATGAATGAATAAGTTCCAGGTAGACCTATTTGTTTATTGCCACTTAATTGCCCCTGCACCCTCTCTTGTTTTCCCAGCATATGAAGACATACCTGCTTACTGCCAGCTGCACCTGAAGGTTACTCTCAAATATATATTTTCAAATTTCGTGAAGATGTTACTAACTGGGAGTACAGCAACCAAATGTTCAGAATTGATTTTATTTCCAGAATTGCATTTAGGGTCCAATTTTTTTAAATGACTGATATAATCGTTTTTAAGAAAACAAGAGTGTTTGTTGATGCCAAGAAATAATCAGAGAGACAGATTACTCTAGTGTGTCTTTTTACCATAAAAGCAAATTATGAAACTGAACCATCAACCATACAAAAGCCTTCTCACCAACTAAGTATAGATCTCTGTTTTTCTGCTTCATTACAATAAATTATAGTTAGAAAGTTCAAAGACTTATCTATCAAGTTATGTTTAATTTACTACCTTGCCTTAGCTCATGCTGGGGGAGAAGTGTTCAGCTAGAGAACTAAGGCATTTGAAAGGTAATTAGCTCTTTAAAAATCTGTTATCAGCTCTACCTTTTTCCTAGCATCAGATTAGGAAAGGGTCTAGAAAAAACAACCTTATTCATCCAACCTGAGTATAAGCCTATTTCAGGTAAAAGTATTTAAATAAATGTTCCTGCCATCCCACTTCAGTGCCCCCATTTTTTATCTGAATAAGTTGTTATTTCCTTTAAATTTTTGGATAAATCTTAAAGTAGGCCACAATAAAGTTTTTATAGATCTCCTTCAGTGTTTGTTTTGAAAGAATAAAAAGTTAGAATACCCCATAGGAACATTACTACCAGCATTTACTCTTGGGGAAGACATAGCTACAAGGAGTTAATTTGATAATCCCAAACTTATTGTTTCTTTTTGTGTTTTTCTAACTTAAGACTAATATTGTTCTAAGATACAATAGGTCATGCACCTAAAGTCACTGAAAGAAAAATCATTTAGGATGAGGTTGTTGTTGCCAAATGACATGATTTCAAGTAGAAATAATAGGTTGCATCCAAGTGAATAGAACGTCAGCGAAGTTGCTCCTCAGATACTGGATAGCTGGGAAACCATAATTGAGTGGTTTCAAATTTAACTTCTTTCTAGGAATCTCGAACCTGAAAATCAGATAGTTTATATATTGTTTACATTGCTTTCATTAGTTGACAGACATTAATGAACAAATTAAAGCCAAACTGAAGATCTATAGTCCAGAGTTCACAAATGCTTGTTCATTGCTGTATTCTAAGGCCCAGCACAGTGCCAGGTGCTCAGTGCATACTCAATGAATAGCAGTTATTCACACAAAGAAAATCTGGGGAAAATAAAAATGATGGTTGAGGGCAACTATAAAACCACATACTTTTAAACAAATTAACCAGTTAACTTGCATTCGGATCTCAAAATTTGTTTATTTTGAATGAGATTTTAAAAAGTTACTTTACTTTTCTCAGCTTCTAGGAATGATATCCAAGTTCTTTTTCAAATCTAAAAATCTGTTATATTAGATACCACTTTCTGCAAATCTCTCATTGAATTGTACAGGACTAAAATGTTAAAACAGCAATACAAGTTTATTGTGTCAAGTTAAAAAAAAATAGTGATCTTCCTCTTCTTTTCTTCCTGCCTTACTCCTAAAGTGACAAGTGTTAATGCTTGGGTGTAAATCCTTCCACACATACCTGTAATTACACCTGTATGTACTTCTCCCTAGATCACTGCCTCTCCAGCCCAAAAGTGGAACACACATGCATCTTATCACCCTTCTCACCTTACCACCCACTCCTTCTCTGCTTAATTCCTACTCTTCTTTCAGACATCACCTCAACCATCAACTCCTCTACAAATCCCAACACCTCCCTAAATTCCCCCTTGTAATGGGCACAACAGAGTCTGTTCATCAGACTCTGTTGTCTCACTCTAGTATGATGTTATGAAGGCACAGCTAGGAACTACATTGCCCAGCTCCCTGTTGCACTTAGGTGTACCCATGTGACTAAGCTTTTCTATATGCAAGTGAAAGGACTGGAATTTTTATTCTTCCAGTCCTCATGTCCGTCTCTCAAACTCATCCATCTTTGGGGAATCACAATTATTCCTTCATAAATTTCCATCAACTTTTTGGGATAGCTCTGAAGCACTGTTGCTTTCGTGTACCCAGCATTCATGCCCTCTTGTTCTGATAACCCTGATTTTCACTTGGAAAAATGCCTATTCTTCACTCTGAGTCCTGTGATTTGCATGGTCCTGACTCTACCCTTTACATTTCAGAGAAGTGGCACATGACCTAAGCCTTACCTATCAGTCTACTTCATTTGTCTGGCAACAACAATAATGTGTAGGCACTTTACCAAAGCTGATCCCGCAAGAGGAAGCCCTAAAAGTTTTGCTGGAAATTCTTTGGAATATATATTATTTTGTTGCAACCCTGACTCTGGTGGTATAGCCTAAATATGGAACTACCAATGGTTATCTTTGCTACAACATCGATAGAGTCTTTCTTGAGATTAGCCCAACTGATACGAAGGCAGAGTCAAAATAATACAGAAAGACAGATACCTGGTAGATAATTTGAGTACATGATCAGCCTAAATCTAGTGCTACTTTTTACTCTGCAGTTGACTAAGGCCAGTAAATTCTCATTTGTGTTTTAAATCAGCTTCAGTAGAGTTTCTTTCAGTTGGTACTGGGAATTCTTAGAGATATATACCCCTTATCAATAAGATCCCAGAACTCTTTGGTTTTACCTTATTGAGTGCAGATACCACATTCTATCTTGTTTTACCCTCTTTCCCAAGGTTTTAAGTTCCATAAGGGTAAGGATGCCTTACCATTATTTCTTGTGTCTCCCAATGCCTTAGCACAGTGCCTAATACTTAATAAATTTTGAAAGACTATATGGACAAAACAGATTCATTAGTACCCAGGGGACTGACTAAGAATAAATTACAATGAATTATTCCCAGATGGAGGTATATTTATCCTAATTCATCAGCTCCAGCTATGAATTTGAGGAACTGTAAGTTATGTGTTCCTATTGGATGGTTCTACAAATAGGTCTTCTATAAATGATAGTAACTCCATTCACCCTTAGATGTTTCCATCACTTTATCTTTTGTGGGCTGCCTTGCCTGCTTAGTCTGAATTCTCTTCAAACATCCTTCCAGTCACATGTTATTAATTCATTAGCATCAGTGAAGGGCTTCAGGGGAAGGGAGAGTGAAAGAGCAGGGAGGACGGAAGACAGAGGAAAGTGAAACCACATGAAATGGGCATAGTACCAGAAATATTTTTGAAGTCTCTGGTGAAACGTTTTCTGGCATCACTACATAACAATAGCACATAATTTTCATTAACTTGAACAAACAAAACCAAGCAGAGATTAAAAAGCAGCACAGATGTGATATGGCTCTCCTCTCCTATCCTGGACAGGGCAGCCTTATGGAGTCACTTCCCTTAACAAGGCAGGAAATGTTCTTTCAGCCTGTCCCCGGAAAAACAGCACATGGCACCAAGATACAACCACGAATACACAACTCTGGGCTGGGTCACTTTTTCTCGTTCTGCTCCTTCCCAATATGCTCCTTTCTGATGACTGATGTGATCCTGGCATTCTCTCCTCCACCTCTTACCTTTTTATTCCTTTTGGTGCTGACCTTCAGGGTGTACCCCACACCTGAAAATATCTTGCTCCCTTAGAGTTAAGCAACTTTCCCTCCCTCCTCTCTTATCAAACTCTTTTATCTGAGCCCTCCAAGGCTGATCTCATTGCAAACCATGTTTGAACAACATGACTAGCTTTTATATTATCTCATGAATCGTGACCATCTGAATTCCATTTCCATTTCCTTGGAGAAAAGCCCTGTCTGGTATGTGCTCCACGTACCCCAACATGAAGAGATGGCACTCAATAAATAACACATTGTGATGATAACAATACCATGAATATACACTGCAGAAATATTTCACAATGAATGAATGACTGTTGGACCCTTGGTCCAGGAACTGAACTTTTATGGCCACCATGGGCTTTGGTCTGAGGGTATCTTACCTGCTGTGTATCAGTGGCTTCCTGATTGTCAGAAGTAGCAAATGGTTCTTTAGGGTTCCCAGAACTAAAGGATGAATAGAATAACAAAAAAGATGCAAAGAACCTTAGTGATATTATTTTCCTGGTGAGAATAAGAGCACTTTAGGAATTGCAGTGTTCGCATAGCCAAATGCCAGAGCTTCCCCACCCCCAGAGATTTTCTCTGGATTAATCCAGCGCAAGTCATAGGAATCAACTTCATTATAGAGAAGATCTTACCAGGACGCATCCAAAGTAGATAAACATGTTCCATGTGATCCAGGATTTTTCCTGACCCCTTTGTTGGACTTGCAGTGGGGGTACCCTATTTACTTGGCCCATTGCACTCAAGTCCTTGTGGGAGGGAGCATGTGAGCAAGTGAGTGCAGGGTCTGGTTAGCTGCTTTGGGCACCAACAAAAGCAAACTCCTGCAGGCCCTGCGGCAGCACCCAGGTGTGGGTGCCTGCGACCCCGAAGCCTCAGAAGGCATGTCACAATGCTCTCTTAGCTCTGCTGTTTGTGGACGGTGGTGTATTATCAGCTCAGTGGGCCCCTTGCCTCCTCACATGGGGTGGCTGCCCTCTGCCATCAAGGGCAAAGGACCAGTGTGACAGTCTTTTTTGGGTACCCACACTCATTGGGTCCCCAGTACTTGTCCAGCATCCAAGAAGAATGAGGTCGCCCAGACACTTGAAGGATGGTGGAGGTGGAGAATTTTATTTAGCAATGGAAATGGCTCTGGTGGAGAGGGGAGCTGGAGAGGGCACAGGACAGGCAGGTAATCTTCCCCCAAAGTTCAGCTGTCTGGGGTCAGCTCTTCCCTGAAGTCGAGCAGTCTCTCCAAAGTCAAGCTGTCTCTCCTCTGAAGTTCTGCCATCTCTCTGAAGTCAAATCACCTCTGTCCAGTCAAGCTGCTTCTCTTCCCTCTACCAATGAGTCTGGGGTCTTTATAGGCACAGGATGGAGGGCAGGGCAGGCTGTAAGTAGTTTAGGAAAAGGCAATATTAGATCGGCAAAAAGGCGTTTTTCTGTAAGAACCAACTGGGAGAGAATGGGCAAACAGGAATAGAAGTTCTCACTTTGGGCTGTGGGTTTCAGGTTTCTCAGCTTAAAGGTGGGGTTTCACCAGGGACCCACTGCTGTTTGTCTCCTGCCTCTATCACATGGAGTGGCATCTTGTGCACTTAGGACATAGTAAGACATACTCTACTTCTACTACCCACATAAAGAAAGAGAATCCGTCACCCTTGCACTCAATGAGCATGTGTCCCTGTAGTGGAGTCCAGACTGGCTCCTTTTCAAGTTGGCCTCCGGGTCTGCATTCACCCTGGAAGTATTCCTCCACCCTATGTCTGACTTTAGGATTTAGAGATACACATTTTTTCATATCCATGACTTCTGAGTAAAAGCCACTTCTTTTACGTGGTGCTCATCAAAAGAATCAAAATGATCTGCTCCTAACCTGGGGGAAAACAGGACTATTGCTTGCATTACTGAGAGGTGTTATCAGTATTCAACATCTCAGGGGATCCTCAAGGTATTTCAACGATGTATAATGGTGATAGTACTCACCAATGTTAGACTATAACCCCTACTAATGCTAGACTATACCCCCCAATAAAATGGAGGAATAAGCCAAGTAATGGAAGATAACGTGTATTGGTGATGGGGTAAGGTGTACTGTCTACTACTAAGAGGGAAATAACTAAAAATATCTTTGAGAGGGAGAGATAAATTTAGGATTTATACCCTTCTTCAGTGGGTGGCTTAATGGCATCAAGTGAATTCTAACTTTTTCTCAGGTTCTTATCCCTCTCTTGTACAACAATAACAAGTCATCAAAGGATAGTCCTTGTTATGTGCATATACTGTCCTAGACTGAGAATATAGATGTGAATAAAGCAAAGTATCTACCTTCAGGGAGCTTCAGGTCCAAAGGAAAAAGATAGAAAATAGATGCAATAAATAAATAAGATCATTTCAACTTCTGATAAATGCTGTGAACAAAATAAAATACTATATTGTATCAATTTTACAATGTATTTTTTTCACATTTTACCATTTCTGAGATCCAGAAGCATTTTGCAACCTGATAGCAACTTTTACCTGAATTTATTTAGCAGCATTTTTTTTCTTTCTTTGTAATACATAATTGTTTACAACTGATGACAAATTCCATTCAATGAAAATGATACAAAATGTGGGATGCACTAACTACTGTTTCTTTGCAGATCCATTTTTAATATCCTTGCTCAGGTGACAAATTAATAAGATGAGAGGGAGATACTTCAAATTTTTATAAAAATGTTTACTTTCTTTTAGCCTAACTTCTTTTAGTTGTTGATGTATTTATTTCCAACATGTACTAAATTTCCACTAATTTAATTTATCCTTGAAATTCTACATTATCCCTTACACATATATAAAAACAATTGCTCCTGCAAGAAGATTATCTTTCCTTACCTTTTTACTTTTTATGTTTAAAATTTTCCATCTCATCTTTTCACTTTTTTTTTAAATCTCCACCTCACTTTTCTCTATTCATTTTTGTTAGGTGGTGGTTGCTTCCTCCAGCCTTTCCTCAGTATATCTCTCCTTCTTGCAGACTTGCACACAGTCTTACCTGTCTGTGGTTTCAGTCCGCTTTTATTAATGCATGCCAATTTTCCTCCCTGCTACCTGTGTTTCCTGAGGTCTGACGCCCACCGACCTCACATTGCTGGAGTTCTATTGTGTATTCCCTTAGAGTGTCAGGTTTTCCTTTGGGACTCACCTTCAAACATGTCTGCAACATGTTGGGCTTTAGCATTTTCCTTCATTTTTAAGTCTCATTTTACTTTTGGCAACTGAAATGATGGTTAGGAGAACGCTTTTTTTCTTCTCCTAATGTTTCCATGTGGGAGCCTCTATGCCCAGGCAGGAAGGGTGTCGAGGTGACATGTCCAACCCTCCTTCTCTCAAGTCCATCTCTCCCTCCCTCCTCATCAAGGGAGAAGAAATTACTTATCCAGCTAGTAAATCTGGGAGCAAGAGCTAAGCATGCTCAGTTCTGCCCTTCTGTATTTCCTCTAGATGTCCCTGTGGAGAGGCTTTCTTGGCTTTGTTCCTAAGGCAGCCCCTGACCTCTGTGGGGGAAAAGAGACTGTGACCCAGTGGTTAGGTATGCCAAGTTTTGGGAATCCATGTAGATGCAATCTTAACTGCTTGGGAATCGAGTACTGGGAAGCAAGTGCTGGGAATCCATGTAGGTGCTATCTCAACTGCTTCCACCGATCCACCTTCACCAGCGTAGCTGATGTTTTGATGCCTGACACCTGAGCTTTACTTTTCTATTTGCTCAGAAATAGTTGAGAGTGGCAGGAGGCAGCCAAATGCCTGGGCAGGTAGGGGGTGGGTCCTCAGTGAAACCCCACCTCCAAGCCAAAGGCAGTTTAAAGTCTGAAATCCAAGCTCAAACTGGGTTAAGAACTTGTCTTCCCATTTGGCATGCTTTCCTTTAATTGATCACTACCCTTCACTTATTTTACATATACCTGCCCTTTCCTATTTGGTTTTCTACATTTCATGCCCACCTTTGAGTGGTGTCCTCATTTTAACTTTTTTTGCCTACTCACAAACCAATCAGCATATACTCCCCAGTCTGAGTCCATGAAAGGCCACAGACCCAGCCACACAGGGGGACTTTCCCACCTTCGGGTAAGGGAACCACCCACTGTGTCCCCTCTCTGCTCAGAGCTGTTCTGTCACTCAATAAAATTATTCTTCACCCTCCTCACCCTTTGATGTCCAGAATATCTTTATTCTTCTTGGGCATGGTACAAGAGCTCAGGAACCGCTGAACACAGGTACAAGTTATAACACCAGTGAGCTGGGACACACAAACGTGGTGGAGCGAGGCTTGGGTGAAGCATCACTGCCTGGGGGTCCTGGCATGCAAAATGACTGAGAAGCAAAATCCTACATCAATAGGACAGATAAAAGAGAGAATTTGTTTTGGTGGTCTCCAAACATGCCCTCCATACCATCAAGAGACATAAGAAAACAAATGACATAATCAAAAGATGGGATTTTTAAAAATCAGAGGTGTTTAAAAATAAAATTGGCTATCTGAGGGTATAGTGGGCCCCCATTTCTGGAGACATCCAACCATAAGGAAGGGAAAGGTAAGGTAAAGTTTATTACACTTTTTTTTTGTTTTGTTTTGTTTTTTGAGATGATGTCTTATTCTGTACCAGGCTGGAGTACAGTGGCGTGATCTCGGCTCACTGCAACCCTGCTTCCTGGGTTCAAGTAATTCTCTTGCCTCAGCCACCTAAGTAGCTGGGACCACAGGTGTGTGCCACTAGGCCCAGTTAATTTTTTGTATTTCTTTTTTAGTAGGGATGGGGCTTTGCCATGCTGGCCATGTTGGTCTCAAACTCCTGGCCTCAAGTGACGCACCCACCTCAGCCTCCAAAAATGCTAGGATTATACTGGAAATTTTTATGTGCATTTTTTCCATTTAATACTTACAACTGCCCTTGGAGTTGGACGGCATTAGACTGTTTTCGTGGTTGACATAACTGAGGCTCACAGACCTTAGTAACTGACTTTAGATACCATAGATGATAAAGAAAACAAAATTTGTATTTGTCAGCTTGGGCTGCCATCACAAAATACCATAGACTGGGTGGCTTAAACAACAGAACTGTATTTTTTCAGTTTGGAAGCTAGAAGTATAAAATCAAGGCTACAGTCAACTGAGTTTCTGGTGAGGGCTCTCTTCTCTTCTGGCTTGCTGTGTCCTCACACGGTCTTTCCTAAGTGAGTTCATTGTGTGAAGATGGGGACATATAAGGGGGTAAGAAAAGACTCTCTGGTGTCTTTTCTTATAAGGACACTAATCTTATTGAATCAGAGCCCCATCCTTATTCTTCACTTATCTTAAATACTTTTGTAGCGGCCCCATCTCTAAAAACAGCCAACACTGCGAGACGGGCGGATCACGAGGTCAGGAGATCGAGACCATCCTGGCTAACACGGTGAAACCCCGTCTCTACTAAAAAAAATACAAAAAACTAGCCGGGCAAGGTGGCGGGCACCTGTAGTCCCAGCTACTCGGGAGGCTGAGGCAGGAGAATGGCGTAAACCCGGGAGGCGGAGCTTGCAGTGAGCTGAGATCCGGCCACTGCACTCCAGCCTGGGCGACAGAGTGAGACTCCATCTCAAAAAAAAAAAAAAAAAAAAAAAAAAAACAGCCAACACTAGGGGTTAGGTTTCAATATATAAATTTTAGGGAGAGAGCACAAACATTCAGTCCATAACAAATATTAAACCCATGTCTATCAGATTCCAAAACTCATATATATGTCCTCTTTATCACATAGTCACTTATGCTTTAGGCTGATGACTGCTAAGTAGGATGAGACCCCAGGACCTCCAACAAAGCCATTACTTAGTAGATACAGAAGTTCACTTCCTTTTCTAAATCAACTTAAAATTATGTAAAAAATTACTTCCATACACAGCAAAACTCAAATTAATAAAAATACATATACAGGTACCTGAACGAAGAAGGAACCCATAATCTAAGCTGGAAATAGGAACTGAGGCTGTCTCAGGAGGTCCTGGAACTGAATAGAGATCTGGGGTTCAGAGTTCTAAACCTGTCCAGAAAACAGGATTCAGGCTGTAAGCTTCATGCACAGCATGGAGATTGGAAAATCGCTACATGTTATCACATGGTTGCTGCATAAAGAGAAATTTTCATCAAGAGTTATGAATGGAAACAGAAAAGCTCACCAAAACAAAAAACCAAATGGAATCATAGGCCATACTTTGGAAAAGTACAGAGCCAAACATTCACTATCCATGCAATATTAGAAACACTAAATCAAGGCACCAGCATGAAAATGTAGCCTGCAAATGTAGTGCATCTAAGAACTGTTCCATAGCATCACGTCCACATTCTGTACCTCCACTGAAGGAGAACTACACACAAAATTACAGAACACGTCATTGCACATGATCATCAGTATGCAAAAGAAATGGAAGAGCTCACCACCAAGGAACTGGAGGTTGTAGAGTACTATGGACTTCGAATAAATGAATTTACAAAGGGATAGAATCCATAAAAACACAGAAAGGACAGAGGAGGAAAGAGAAACATAAGAAGAAGGAGGAGAAGAGGAAGAAAGAAAAAAGATGATTTGGGGAAAAAAACAGGTAGAAATTTAAAAATACAATATACTAGATGAGAAATTTTAGGGTGGAAAGGAAGGAGGGTGAAATGGTTCAAATAAGCTGGAAGTTTCTTCTAAGTCTGTGCCTCTCTTTTCATTTCATGATAGAGAAATCCCAGGTCCGGACAAATCTGTATCCAGTAAGTGAATTCAAATTTTATAGTTCCAGGAGCCCAAGAAGATGTTTGCATCCAATGGACTGACTATGGAGAATATGTTCATTGGCTGACATGGTCCCCACCCAGATTTAATTCAATCTTGCCTCTTTCCCTTGATGATCTCCTTTTTCTCCTTGGAGAGCCCTTAGATCCTGAAAACTTGTAATGCCTCTGAATGTGCAGGGCAGCAGCCTAGCATCCTTTGACCCCTTTGTCATAAAAACTCTGTTGCCCTCTGCAAGAGTGAGTGCAAAGTTTCCCCCTAGCAAGAATATTTTCCAATATTTAGTTAACTATATAGAGTGGTCTCACACTACAAGAGGTTGAGCCCAGGTGCTTTCCACATGTGACTACTTCAAAGAGCCTTTTCCCATTTTTTAAAACTGAATTTGTTAATAAGTAAACACGATTCCTCTCTTTCCTATTCTCTGTGGATTAATTCCCTTTAATTAATTCTCTTTTCACTCAAAAAAATATTACTTGTAAATTTTAACATCCAAATTGTATTTGTTTTGTTTTTGCAATTTCAAATGAAAACAACAAGAAAAGTGAGGTTCTGAGGAAAGTATCCTGAAAGAACCAGCTGAAAGAAATTCAAAAGCTTTTTAGAAATGTCTGTTTGTCTGAAAAGGGAGTAAGCTAAGGGTTGATGCAGAGATAACAATGCAGAACCAAACTATTAACAAGAAAGTCATTGTGGGAGTAAATATAATGGCTCAGAAACTCGGGATAAGGGAATCTCCCACAGCCTAAACAAGCCCATTGCTAATTATGTCTGTGTCCCCAAACCCTCATGAGTATATAGAAGTGTGTTTATAAATTGTTGTTAGTTGCTTTCAGGCAAGGGACTCTAATTTATTGGAAACTCCTTCTAGAACAAGTTTTATGTAGCACCTTTCCCCCTTCTTTCATCTGTGTTTAGGTATTCTAGACAGATCTTGAAACCTCTGAGGAGAGTCTGAATCCTACTTATTTCTCCCTCCCCTGGAACAGATACTGGCCTAAGTCTATATAAATCCAGGATCTATATAAACTCACAAAGATCTAAACATAATCAGGGAGTCCACAGTTATCCTAGAGCTTAAAAATGTAGTCAGAGGGCTGTATTCCTGAAAATTCTGAAAGACTGTTATTTTTCTGTGGGTTTTCTTAATTCTTATTTCATTTATTTATTTTGAGACTGATTTTTACTCGTCAGTGGCACTATCTTGGCTCACTGCAATGTCTGCCTCCTGGGTTCAAGTGATTGTCCTGCCTCAACCTCCCAAGTATCTGGGATTACAGGTGCCCAACACCACTCCTGGCTAATGTTTGTATTTTTAGTAGAGACAGGGTTTCACCACGTTGGCCAGTCTGGTCTCGATCTCCTGACCTCAAGAGATCTGTCCACCTTGGCCTCCCAAAGTGCTGGGATTACAGGCGTGAGCCACTGCACCAGGCCTGTAGGATTTTTTTAATACACTAGTCTTCTGGGAAAATTTTATTTTAAAAGTCTTGTATCTTGCAAAAATGAGGATTTCATTAATTGTCTTTAAGTCCAAACATCTGGAGCTTCTCTGGCTGGAGAAATGAATGGGAGAAGTAACATTCATGAACTCATTCATTCAACACATTTGTTTCCATGGGAGACAACATGTAAGAGCACGGATTTCTTTGAAATCTCACAAGCCTGCATCCTAATTTCATATCACCTTGGCAAGTACCATCCCTGAGCTCTGAGACTGAGATTTTACTTGTAGTGATAGCATTATCTCACAATAATCCTTTCCTTTATATATTATTATTATCCACTTTTATGAATAGAAAAAAATAAGGTTCAAAAGAAACCACTCAGGGATGGTTTTATGGAGGAAGTTAGAATTGAGTTCTGTCTTGACTGATAAATAGAATAAAAAGAAAAGACTTGCCAGAACTGCACATTATGAGCCAAAGTCCAAAGATAAAAGCCAAGAAAATATGTTGGGGCCATTAGACCACCCTTGCCGGCACAGAGAGCTCTTCTAGAAGAGGAGATCTCAGCACTTAATGTGTATAAGAATTATTTGGAGAGAGTAAATTTCATTTTTAATAAGTACCCAATTTTATTGTTGTGTACATGATCTAAGGAGCATACTTTAAGGAAGGATAATGATAATAAGAGGAAATAAGAATGGCATATAGATATGGAACTCTTGAATATCAGACTAAGGAGTTTGGACTTCATCTTAAAGATAAAGTGAAATCAACTAAATAGTTTTGAGCAGGAGAGTGACATAAGCCAGGCATTTATTTTTAAACATGGCAACTCCTGTGTGGTACCTCTGTTCTTCAGAGATGATATGGTCTGAAACTTTCTGAGCATAAAGAAAAGAGCTGAAGTTAGTATTTCCTCAGACTCATGGTCAAATCTAGCTTCTCTAATTCTCTGGTTACCTTAAAACGTGTTTATGAAGTGCCTAAAACCGAATTAAAAATTGTCTGATAGATCTTGATGCTGTGAACACTGGAGACAGGAGACATAATTAAAATGTTACTTTTCAAGTAACTATTGCCTCATAATTTTACATTTCTTCTTCTTTAATTTTTTTTTTTTAAGTAGAGATGGGGGTTTCATCATGTTGGCCAGGCTGGTCTCGAACTCCCGACCTCAGGTGATCCACCTGCCTCGGCCTCCCAAAGCGCAGGGATTACAGGCATGAGCCACCACGCCTAGCAATTTTTTTTTTTTTTTTTTTTTAAAGAAACAGAGTCTCATTCTGTCACCCAGGCTGGAGTGCAATAGTGTGCAATCATAGTGCACTGAAACCTTGAACTCCTGGGCTCAAGGGATTCTCTCATCTCAGCTTTCTGGGTAGCTGGGAATACAGGCATGTGCCATAATGCCTCGCTGGGTTTTGTTTTGTTTTGTTTTGGTAGAGATAGGGTCTCTCTTGCGCAGGCTGTTCTCAGACTCCAGCCTTAAGTGACCCTTCCACTTTGGCCTCTCAAAGTGCTGGAATTACAGGCATGAGCCATCGCATCTGGTCCACATTTCTTCTTTTTACTTTTATTTTTTCTGATTTGAAGAGGTCTTTATCAAGTACAGACTGTGACAGTCCTTTTGATTTATCTTGTGGATATAGACATTATGTTCAGAGCTTGAAATTCACACCCAAGAAAAATGTCAGGCATGATTAAAAGTAATAATAGTTTCCACAAGCCACTCATGAATACCAGTCTTATGACTTAAAGAATTCCTTTATAAAATGCTATGAAAAAAACATATGAGAAAAAATATTTATTATATGTTTATTGACCGCTGAAAGAAACACAATATATAATACTACAATATTGTACTTCTTTGTTCATAAAATTTAAAAGCGATGGTGCTTCAATTCTGACAGAAATGCCTAAAATACATGGTAACTGATTTACTCACACCACATTTAAGTCATTTTAACCCTAGTTAGAGCATGTAAAGCACCCACTGATCTCTTCTATATGAGGCTCTTGGTTAATTTGGACCTCACTCCTCATTTCTTGATTTATTTTCTTTCCATAATAAGTCCCAGAACAATGCTGCTGGGTCATGTGCCTTGATGTTAAATTGATGATCACCATAGGTCAAAAGTCCGTAGAAGAAAGCAGGCAACATTTGCTGATGGAGTCACATGAGTTGATGAAATCCATAAAGCCAGCTGTTCTTCTAGTCAAGTCAACCAAAATTTCCTTAAGAGTGACCCTCAATTTTTTATCCTATGGTATTGCTGGAGCCCAAGTTTTGTGCTTTGGTGTGCATTTATAAAACTTCCTGTGTGAACTTAAGGAAAATTTTGGAGAAAATGAACTTAATAAGGTATTGATTATGTGGCTGAAATCTGTATGGTTTCATAAGGAAATTCTTGACTGAAAGGAAAACCTTTGTTCCTTCATTACTTGTTTTTATGTCCTCATATTTGCCTGTTATTATCAAGATTTCATATCTTTCTTTTTTCAACCTTCCCACAAACCAGTAAAAACTGCTCTGCTACACAAGAAAGAAAAAGGGACCAAGAGTAAAGCCAGATGCACAAACACTGAGCACACACTCATGAGCTGTCTTCGGTCTTATCTCTACAGAATATACTTTTCTAAATGTTTCAAAGACTGCATAATATCATCCCACACATACATTGATGTTCAATATGTGAGGATGATGTTTCCATCACAGCTAGGAGAGTGACAGGCAGAACCTTCAACAGTAGTTTGTCCAATCCAAAATTGATATAAATTGTACAATTTGTAAAGATATTTCGGAAGAATGCCCAGTGGACTAGTAAGATTTCACTCCACTTAACTCTTAACCTCAACTCTCTTTACCTGTAGAATTTAATGTAGTGTCAGTTTGAAAATGGAATGGAATTCTTATTTTCTTTGAGAAAGAGAAGTCTTACGACCCTTAAACCCACCTAATTTTAGAAATATAAAGTCATTCAGCCTACAGGTAGTCTAGAAGAGTCCAGAGATGGATCTTGTGGTATTTCCTGCCTTTCTTCTTCAGAATAATTTAAACTTGTGGATACTTGCACCTGGAAATGCTTTTCCCACTAATCAGTCTGAAAAGACTATGAAGTTGGTATTACCAATTTGCTGGCAGACTCTGAACTGAAGTGGCATTTCACACATAATGTAACAGTCTTTCCTTAATTCAAAACCTCCAAGCAGGGTTGGCAACAGGCCAGTACATCTGCTACATATCCCTGTATATATCATCACCATCTAAATAGAGATGCATTTTGAAACTTGAACAGTTTAGAACAATTTTTTTTCTTCATTTCTTCTTTAGAGAATTTAAAATTATTTTTTTGTTATTTTTATTTCCAGATTGTCAGACTGTAGGCTTTGCACAATTTGATATTTTTAATACTCATAAATAAAATATCTACATAAAACATCTATTTGCTGTGCTTTGTTTCATGCACTATGACACTGAGAATGTTATAAAAACATTTATTTTTAAAATGCTCTATCAGAATGAAAATATCCTTTAAAGTCTAAAGTAAATTGTTTTGATTTTCTTTTCACAACAGATTTTCTTCATGCTACATGAATTCCAGAGACCAGAGACTATCTTTTCTTTCTTGGGCTCAACAGATTATTTGTATGTGCCTCTAAAGTTTTGATGTAGATCTTTTAACAATATATTTAGATCCCCTCCTTCAAATCAATAGGAAAAAGACAGACAACTCATTAGAAAACTGGGCAACATACTTGAACAGACATTTCACAAAAGAGGATTTCCAAATGTACAATAACCATAAACATAAAAATGTGCTTACATTAGCCATCAGAAAAAAAACATGAATTAAAACTATAATGAAATATAAGTTGATATGGTTTGGCTCTGTGTCCCCACCCATATCTCATCTTGTAGCTCCCATAATTCCCACATGTTGTGGGAGGGACCTGATGGAAGATGATTGAATTATGGGGGCAGGTCTTTCCCTTGCTGTTCTCATGATAGTGAATGGGTCTCATGAGATCTGATAGTTTTAAAAATGGGGGTTTCCCTGCATAAGTCTCTTTCTCTTGCCTACTGCCATGTAAGGAGTGCCTTTCGCCTTCCACCATGATTGTGAGGCCTCCCCAGCCACTGAGAGTCCAACAAATTTATTTCTTTTGTAAATTGCCAGTCTCAGGTATGTCTTTATCAGCAGTGTGAAAACAGACTAATACACCAGTGTACAACTCATCAGTATGGCTAAAATGGACAAGACAGACAATACAAGTATTGCAACCACGTGGAGCAACCACGACTTTCATATTGCTGGTGGGAAAGCAAACAGTAAAGCCACTTTATTAATCAGTCTGGCTGTTTTCTAAAGCTGGATAGTGCATTCCCTATAACTCACCAAGATCCTAACTGGGCATGTGCTGCCTAACAAAAGTGCCTTCATGTGTTCACCAAAATACAGGTAACAAAATGTTCTTAAAAGTACTATTTGTAGTGGCCGGGCATGGTGGTTCACGCCTGTAATCCCAGCACTTTAGGCGGTCAAGGCAGGCAGATCACGAGGTCAGGAGATCGAGACCATCCTGGCTAACACAGTGAAAACCCATCTCTACTAAAAACACAACAAAATTAGCCAGGCGTGGTGGTGGGCACCTGTAGTTCCAGTTACTTGGGAGGCTGAGGCAGCAGAATGGCTTGAACCCTGGAGGCAGAGCTTGCAGTGAGCCGAGATCCTGCCACTGCACCCCAGCCTGAGCGACAGGGCAAGACTCCGTCTAAAACAAACAAAAAACAAAAAACCAAAACAAAACAAACAAACAAAAAGGTACTATTTGTAGTACTCTAAAACTGGAAGTTATCCAACTGTTTTTAATAGTAGAATGAATAAGTTATAAACAATGGAATTCTACCAGCAATGGAATGAATAGTCTTCAACTACATGCGATACGGATGAACCTCACAAACAGTGAACACTATTATTCCATTTATATAAAGTATAAGATTTGGCAAAGTAGTGTATGATACTGGAAGGCATGAGTAAAGTGGAGCACAAGGTGGTTTGTGAGGTTCCAGTAATGTACTGTTTCTTGTTATAGGTGCTGCTTCAACTACCTGTGCACCTAAGATTTATTTGTACATTTCTGTGAGTATGTTCTTATATTAGCCTGTTCTTGCTTTGTTACAAAGAAATGCCCAAGGCTGGGTAATGTATAAGAAAAGAGGTTTAATTAGCTCACTGTTCTGTAGGCTGTACAGGAAGCATAGTGGCATCTGCTTCTGGAGAAGCCTCAGCAGGCTTACAATCATGACAGAAGTCCAAGTGGGAGCAGTCACCTCACATGGTGAAAGCAGGGGCAAGAGGTGGGGGAGTGAAGGGAGATGCCACACACTTTTAAATGACTAGATTTCACAAGAACTCACTAACAAGAAGGCAGTATAAGGCAATGAGGGATTGGCTCCTATAATTCAACATGCAATTTGGGTAGGGACAAATATTTAAACTATATCAATTGTATTTCAGTAATTTTTGAGTGCTCAGCCTATCAAGTCTTGTTCTAGGAATTTAACCATCAACTTAGGAAAATGGGCTTTAGATACAGAATCCACTCCTAACAAGTACACTTTTACAAATCTCTTTTTTCTTGTTGGAACTCTCCACATTCTTCAATGCCTGGTTTATGTTTCGAACTTCTTTGTGAACTCAGGACCATGCCAGCCAAACGAGCTGCTCTCCCTTCTCCAAACTCAAGTCTTACTTTTCATCAGTACAGTTTGTTCAATCCTTAGTAAATTCTGCACAAGCTATCTTCCCAATTAGATGCTAAGATTTTTGAGAGCAGAAAGGACCAAGGTACTTTCTTACTTCTGAGTAACCATTTCCCTTCCCCATCACACCTGGCATACTGCTTTGTAGTAAAAATAAAATATTTATTTGTGCTCAGTAAATACATGGATGATTGGTGAATCACAATGAAGCCCTCTATTAATATTGAGTGATTAAGGAGAGCTACAAACTCAATAATAAAGAAGGGATGTAAAGAGATAATTAGAATCAGCCCCCACCACTTTTAAAAAGGTGAATGCTGGCCGGGCGCGGTGGCTCAAGCCTGTAATCCCAGCACTTTGGGAGGCCGAGATGGGTGGATCACGAGGCCAGGAGATCCAGACCATCCTGGCTAACACGGTGAAACCCCGTCTCTACTAAAAAATACAAAAAACTAGCCGGGCGAGGTGGCGGGCGCCTGTAGTCTCAGCTACTCGGGAGGCTGAGGCAGGAGAATGGCGTAAATCCGGGAGGCAGAGCTTGCAGTGAGCTGAGATCCGGTCACTGCACTCCAGCCTGGGCGACAGAGCGAGACTCCGTCTCAAAAAAAAAAAAAAAAAAAAAAAGGTGAATGTTTAAACTTGGGAGGACCAAGAATGCAGTTTATTCATTTTAATTACATTATTTCAGAGAATTCAGTTCTTTCCATAGGCAAAGAAGAGCATACCCTGTGGGAAGGCCTTGAGAGGCTCTTGGGAATGTGTGGGGCATAGAATGCAGCCCACAAGCCCTACTGTCCAGTCTGTGGGTGGCAGAGATGAAGGGAGTGGCTTCACATGGAGTGTGTTCATCCATGGCAAATGGATTATAGCCTTCCTTTCTAAGCCAGTCTAGCCAGATTAATTACTGAAGGATAGTCCTTAAGAAGATTAAGGCTAAATTATCAAGTAAAGCATGTATTCAGGAATTAAAGTCTGGGTGAAGTTACTCACTTGCAAACTCTGGACATTATGATTAGGGGAAGCAGAGGCAGGAAACAAGACTGAAATCACAGAGTCCCTTTAACAGGTAAATTTCCGAAGAGGAGCTTCAGGGAAACAAATAAGATCAAGTGTTTAGTGTCCAGGGCAATTAACAAATGGTGGAAGCATCACATCAAGTTCCAACTCTGAAATCAAATTAAGTTTGAGAAGTAGAGATGGAGGAGGAAGAACGATGCAGTGGGGAGTTTGGAAAGGGTACAACATGGGGGCAGATCAATAGATCTCTGGGCCTTAAACACGAAGATCTTCCTGTTGGCCTGACCACAGCTCCAGATCACTTGCTCTGTTTCTTTCAAGCTCCCTACATTTCTTTACAATCAAGAGCCATCGATGCATGTGTATTATATGAACCCAACCACTGTGGGAAATCTAAAAGAATAGAGAGGATTTTTTTCTAATTTTCTTGGGTAAGGAACATAATCCTTGCACCTTCCTATGTTAAAAGAAAGAGTGAATTAATTTCCACATGATTTTGCTCCTATTTCCTCACTGAACAAGCTGATAAACAAAAGAACCTCATGTGGGTTGTTTTTTCTTTAATGGGTGTTTCATTGATTAAAATTCAACTCCTATTCCACTAAAATTAAAGCCAGCTCTCCTTACAATCTTTCTCATTTGCAGTTCTGCAAGCATCCCACACTGAACTACTTAGTGAGTATAAGTGGAAAGCTGGAAGAGAGGGGGTGTGGGTTTATAAAGTGTCTCCTGGACGTTAACTAGCCTCAGGCTACAATAAAATGTTAACGAAATGCATTAAAAAACAGTCAGGGAAATAATAACCAACCATCTAGAACACCAGTGATTCATTTAAAAAATCTCCCCCTCCCCTGTCATTACACCTGTACAGAGAGAACAGGTCAGACTGAGGCCATCTGGCAGCACTGCCTGAAGGTTACGGTCAGGGCAAACCAGAGAGGGCAAAGAACTTCAGAGGAAGCATGGATCATCTTCTGCTTGAGGTCAAATTTGGGGAAGTTATAGGAAACATTGCACTGAACCCTGTCTTCAAATCCATGTTTAAATGCCTACTGAATACTTCTCATTTTCATTTTGAAGATGCTACAGCAATAGAGACTCTGCTGAAGACGTGGAGTAGAGGATTTACTCCTTAGTCATCTTAACCAAAATAATGGATGCTAGTTCACGATTATTCTATTTTTTCCATAAACATGCGTTTCTGTGTTTATTCCCTGTCACCACACTGGATGCAGTCAAATTTGTCATCTTCTGAGAAAATTATTTTTGAAATAGTTTTATGTGAAGTCAAGGAATGAAATGAATTGTTTTTGTAGTGGAGATGAGAAGAGTAAGATGTTCTCTCAAAGGCACCCGTACCCTGGTCTGTCACATTCACGGGCCTTAAATTCCACAGAATTCTTCATACAGCAGAGAGACATTTGTTTTCTTAACCACAGGAGAAGAAATTCTAAAAATGAAAACCTGTCCCCAGGGATGCAAAGTACTGGTAAAGCAACATGGCAACACGCATAATGCAAAAAACAGGTCAAATTTAGTGATGGATGAACATCAAACGATTTCTAGCTCTGTTTCAATTTAGATACTTATTCAAAGCATGTCGAAATGATAGAAACCACGTGGGTCTACATAATTGAGCTAAAAAATAATTTCTTGAGCATTTTTCCTTACAGCATTCCCTCTCTCTCTTTTTCTACCCCTCTGTTATTTTTTTTCCTTTCCCCCTCTTTGCTTCTTTGCATAAAATCTGGAATGTGAAAGTTAAGAACTACACAATATAGAAACAAGCATAGTGAAGTTTACACATATGGTTCTGTCGGTTAGACTAACATGGAATTCCATTTTTGTTCAGTCCACTTTTCCTACACAATTGTATTAAACCTGTTTCTCTTTGTGCTGCACAGGATGAGGTGTTTACATGACAAAAAAATCCTAACTGTCTTCAAAGAATACTTTGTGATAACAAAAATTATAATGCCACCATATTGGATATAGGGATAACTTCCTTTCAAATTATTCAAAAGTTATTTGTTTTTCAATACTTCAATAATGTGTACAGGGATACATAGTTTCATCCCTGTTAGGAGTAATGTAAAGGACAGGAAACTGAGAACCAATAGGCCTCCTTGAGATTCCAGTTTTGCTACTTAATCTCTTATGAATAACGTTTTCTTGTCAATAAATTTGGAAGAATATTAACCATCAATGCCCTGAGAATAAGAAAAAAGAACTAGTTATACCTGAAGATACTGAAGAAGGCTGCCACGTCAAGTTTAAGTATAAAGATAAATTACAAAACAGAGAGGCTCAAAGATTTGCCCCAGAATCGTAGTCACTACGAAGACCTAGACAAAAGCCACAAAAATTTTGGAGTTCTAATTCAGTGGTCTCGCCCACCTCCTCATGCCAATATTCTGAAATGTGTCATACAAAATTCTTCCTCAATAACACTTCACTTACAAAAACCACTGCTTATTAGCAACAGAATCAGAAGGAAGGACGGTAAAGGGAAAACAAAAGACAGTCTCTGAACAATCTAAAACGAGGACTCAAATTTCATGCACTTTTCTCAAGTTGAACCCCTGAAGCCTTCCCTAAGACTGTTTACTTTTACTTATATAGAAATTTAGCAACACTAATAATATTGTTGCCAACCCATAATAAGTTAGAAAGAAAGAAAGGGGCTACTAGACAAAGACAATTTATAGAAGACATTTATTGATGTGTGGGACAAAGTCGAGGTTCTATTGATTTGTGGGGCAAAGCTGAGGTTCGGATATGCCTTGTATAAATTTAAGTGATCTTATCTGGTTTTTAGCAGAAGCCCAAGATTTTCATTGTCTAAAAATATGTCATGAGAACAAGGCCTCTGTACATAATTGGAGATAGGATATATGCAGTCATGTTAGAGCAGAGAGGTGTGGTCACAGATTTCAAGTTATATAGGGCTCTTGAATTAAAAATTGTCATCATTTTAGAAAGCGGTTCAGACACAGAACATTCTGTTCATAAGAAGCAGTTGTTGTGGGGTAGAACATGAAGGCTGCACTCACATTCCCCCATTCCATCCCTGAAATGTTATAAATTCAGGAGCCCTAGCAACTCTGCTATAGAAATACCTATTCAATCCAAACAAGAGATGGATACTAGCCAAAGAGAGAAAGTTAAGACCCTGAGACCCAGTCTCATGTATCTGCAAGGAATGTAAAGCAGTTATAGTGGAAAGCGCATCCCAAGGAGATTTGAGGTCACAGATGGATGAGCTTCACCACATCGAAGTCGCTAAGGAAAATGCAAGACCACAGAGGAACTGATGCTCCATTACCTCCCTGATCTCATCTCCTACTGGTGTCTCTTAGTCTGGCCTACCAAACTGCCTTGCAATTCTTAAACAAACAACACCCTGTCCCTGTAGGGTTTTTACACTGTATACTTCCTCTGCCCCAGATATCCACATGAATAATTCCCTCATTTCCTCTAAGTCTCATTTCAGGTATCACTTTGTCAATGAGTATTACTATAACCATTGTGTTTCAGATTGCAACCTCCCTCCCCAACATCCCTGATTCGTATTACCCTTCTGAATGCTTTTCATAGCACTTAATACTCTCTAATAGGTAATGTATTTATGTATTATGTTTCTTATTACTTATGACAGTTATATTATTGTCTGCTTCCCCCACAGTGCTCCAGGAGAGCAGGAACTTTTGTCTGGTTTGTTTACTGCTGCAACCTAAGGCTATAGAAGAATGTGTGGCAAATAGTAGGGGTTCAATAAATATTGATTATTTTGATAGTAAAATCAATCAGCAGATCTGTGGAGAAAACACAAGCAATGGGTATATCCATAGCAGGCAACAGACATGATAGACGGTGGGAAGAGTTGTAGCTGAAGGATGACAGAAGCTGGAAGGAGTATGAATGATGTGTAGGACAATCCTCCCTGAAAGGAAAGAGCTGAGATCCTGTCACTTGACAAGTGGGGGCTACAGATTCAGCAGACTTAGATACAAATGGTTAGGGTGACCTTATTTAAGATCTACTGATTTGTGGGACACAGGAGATGTTCAGGTTACAGGTGAAAATATCCCTATGCACCTCAAAATGTCAGAGGTCATTCCCTCCTAGAAATGGACTTTTAAAGAGCATGTTCCTGATGCTACCTTGAGACATCAGAAAAGATTTATGATGTTCAATATGCTTTGGGAAATCTATGAAATCTCCCAGGACTATTTCCATCAAAGGTATTTAAAATATAAAGATAGTAAGGCTAGGTTTCCATTATGTGGGAACCTGTCTTCTGTAAACAACCTCAACCCTAGACAATGGAGTGGTGGCAATGCAGAACCACAGGCTCGCTTCTCTGTCCCAGTCACACCAGGGATGTTGTCTCTTGATTTGAGGTAAACGGGAGGATGGGGTCAGAGCTGAGCATCAGCACAGGAAATGTATCCCATGAGTAATCACATTAAGGCCAGGGAGATCTAGAACAAAGTTCCCAGAAAAAAGATACACTTAACAATCAGTTGGTGGACCCAGGAAGCATGAAACGAGGATAAAAGCTCAACTCTAAAATATTGTTAGGAAACTGTAATGCTAAGGACAAAAAGAACTTTACATAAGCATTGTATTCTTATTATTTCTAATGTCCTAAGCTGTAACAATTTGAGCAACACAGTAAATAATGATGGAACTGGCTAATAAGCCAAAGCATAGAACAATATCTATAAGTTTGTACTAATAGAAGTCAGTGATTAAATAAATGAGGACAAATCATTTTTACTAAAGAATTCCAAATAATAAATGTAGAAGTAATAAGGAAAATAGAAAATCACCATAAGAACACCACAGTAATAACTGCTGCAGGCAAGATCCATGAATGAATGCTAAAATTAGTGACTAAAACTTTTAGGAGAAAAATGATGTTTGAATAGACTCAATACATCTCCCACAAAATATATACTAAACACTCATCATTTTAACACATGTCCACAAATTCTTCGGTACTGCAGGAGATGGAATTTTATATCTCTCCCCTTGAATGTGGGCTGAACTTAGTGACTTGCTTCCTAAGAGTATGGAAAGGGGAAAAAATAAGAAATCAGGAAAAACTCTAGTTAACAAAGTGATAATCACCAGTTAGCATCACCAATAATAAGCCATGTTGCTATCCTGTATTCCCTGATATGGAAAGAGCACTTCATCCCTGTGGTCTTCTTCCCCAAAACACATTACGGTAGTCCAATCATGAGAAAATATCAAACAAACTCAAATTGAGGGCATTTCACAGAATACTCTTCAAAAGCATCAAGGTCATGAAAAGCAAGGAAAGACTGAGGAGCTGTCACAGGTAAGAGATTAAGAAAACATGCGTACTAAATGCAATGCAATTTCCTGGGTTGGATCCTGAACAGAAAAAGGACATTAGTGGAAAAACTGGCGTAATCCAAATAAGGTCCATAGTTTCCCTAATAGCCTTGCATCAATGCTAGTTTTTTAGTTTTGATAAATGTGTCAAAGTTACATAAGATAATAGCATTAGGGGAAGTCAGGTGAAGGGTGTGTAGGCACTTTCTATGCTACTTGAAACCTTTCTGTAAATCTAAAATAATTCCAAAATTTTATATATATATGTATTTATATTTTATACATATATGTATACAATTTTAGAATATTATATATAAAAAGTTTATTACATATAAAATAGGATTAAAATAACTGCGAGGATAAAAATAAAAATATACGTAGAGAAAAGTACACAGATTCAACTTAAACATAAGACTGAAATTTTAAAGTAGTTTTTTCCAATTCTGTGAAAAAAGTCATTGGTAGCTTGACGGGGATGGCATTGAATCTATAAATTACCTTGGGCAGTATGGCCATTTTCACGATATTGATTCTTCCTATCCATGAACATGGAATGTTCTTCCATTTGTTCGTGTCCTCTATTATTTCGCTGAGCAGTGGTTTGTAGTTTTCCTTGAAGAGGTCTTTCACATCCTTTGTAAGTTGTATTCCTAGGTATTTTATTCTCTTAGTAGCAATTGTGAATGGGAGTTTACTCATGATTTGGCTCTCTGTTTGTGTGTTACTGGTGTATCAGAATGCTTGTGATTTTTGCACATTGATTTTGTATCCTGAGACTTTGCTGAAGTTGCTTATCAGCTTAATGAGATTTTGGGCTCAGACGAAGGGGTTTTCTAAATATACAATCATGTCATCTGCAAACAGGGACAATTTGACTTCCTCTTTTCCTAATTGAATACCCTTTATTTCTTTCTCCTGCCTGATTTCCCTGGCCAGAACTTCCAACACTATGTTGAATAGGAGTGGTGAGAGAGGGCATCCCTGTCTTGTGCCAGTTTTCAAAGGGAATGCCTCCAGTTTTTGCCAATTCAGTATGATATTGGCTGTGGGTTTGTCATAAATAGCTCTTATCATTTTGAGATATGTCCCATCAATACCTAATTTGTTGAGAGTTTTTAGCATGAAGAGCTGTTGAATTTTGTCAAAGGCCTTTTCTGCATCTATTGAGATAATTACGTGGTATTGTCTTTGGTTCTGTTTAAATGCTGGATTACATTTATTGATTTGTGTATGTTGAACCAGCCTTGCATCCCAGGGATGAAGCCCACTTGATCATGGTGGATACGTTTTTTTGAAGTGGTGATGCTGGATTTGGTTTGCCAGTATTTTATTGAGGATTTTTGCATCGATGTTCATCAGAGATATTGGTCTAAAATTCTTTTTTTCTGTTGTGTTTCTGCCAGGCTTTGGTATCAGGATGATGTTGGCCTCATAAAATGAGTTAAGGAGGATTCCCTCTTTTTCTCATCATCACTGGCCATCAGAGAAATGCAAATCAAAACCACAGTGAGATACCATCTCACACCAGTTAGAATGGCAATCATTAAAAAGTCAGGAAACAACAGATGCTGGAGAGGATGTGGAGAAATAGGAACACTTTTACACTGTTGGTGGGACTGTAAACTAGTTCAACCATTGTGGAAGACAGTGTGGCAATTCCTCAAAGATCTAGAACTAGAAATACCATTTGACCCAGCCATCCTATTAATGGGTATATACCCAATGGATTATAAATCATGCTGCTATAAAGACACATGCACACATATGTTTATTGTGGCACTATTCACAATAGCAAAGACTTGGAACCAACTCAAATGCCCATCAATGATAGACTGGGTTAAGAAAATGTGGCACATATACACCATGGAATACTATGCAGCCATAAAAAGGATACGTTCATGTCCTTTGTGGGGACATGATGAAGCTGGAAACCATCACTCTAAGCAAACTATCGCAAGGACAAAAAACCAAACACTGCATGTTCTCACTCATAGGTGGGAATTGAACAATAAGAACACTTGGACACAGGAAGGGGAACATCACACACTGGTGCCTGTTGTGGGGTGGGGGGAGGGGGGAAGGATAGCATTGGGAGAAATACCTAATGTAAATGACAAGTTAATGGGTACAGCACACCAACATGGCACATGCATACCTATGTAACAAACCTGCAAGTTGTGCACATGTACCCTAGAACTTAAAGTATAAATTAAAAAAAAAAAGACTGAAATTGAGAAAACTCAGATGATTCTCAGGCCTTTGGCTTCTTGTTGCCAATACCATTGTCTTCAACAAAGGCAGGAACAAGTTAAGAAGGGGGTCATTGGCCTACTGAATTTTTATATGACTACAAAATTGAGAGGAGTCCACATCTAATTGATCTAAAACTGGAATGTTCTGTTACCCAGCTCATTGCAATTGAATATTTGTCACTTAAAAGAATGGAAATTTTAAAAAATTTAGAAAAACACATGATTTTCTCATCCACTTCTAAAGATTTGGGGAAGCTTAAACAAGATTATGTAAATCAAGGGACTTGGCAAAATATACAGAAGGTGGTCCCACAGGGTCCTCTGCATCTTCTAAAGAGATGAAATTATAAATTGCATACTTTGGAAAGTTAATGTATTCTAGCAGCTGGCATACTATGGGATTATAAGAAACCTTCCAATAATAAGAAAATGTAATTAACATAATAAGAATATGTAGTTAAATACAAACTCTTCCTCCTCCGTGATATCTGAAAACTGAAAGCTTTCTATAGTGGACTTTAAGTAGACTGGAAGGATGCAGAGTTACAAGTAAATTCACTTCATTTCTTCGGATATCATTATCTCAATACACAACTAACAAAATGACAACACTCTTGACTGTCTCACCTGTAAAATAAAGAAACTGGTAGATAATCTCCAAAAGCCTTTCCAGTTTAAAAGTTTTTTGTGATTCCAAGAAGAGAGAATTCAAGGTAATGCTTTGCATGATTGCAGTCGGGGCACTGGGAAATAAATCCATGCTCTCTGTAAGGTTGCTATAGATTTCAATGCATGTCATATGAAAAAGTACAGCTTTTATAGTGAACATCCTTACTATAAACACACCCTGAGGAGATTCTGGACCCAGTCATCTCTCTAATTGCAAATTGCAGTTTCCTGCCTAGGTTCTTTGTGTTCTATTATCCACGCCGGTCAATCTCTAACCTCCAGTAATCCAACCAACCAATGAACCATAATAAAAAATGGCACTACATTTATTCCTGTCTCAGACATTACGGGTGAGGGCAGTACATTCAAAATCCTATTCATGTAATTGTGTGTATGGCGGTTTATGTTATCTTTATATTAAGGCCTCTGAATCAAGGTGAAAATAAACCTCATTAATTGTTTTCAGGCATACAAATTTGCCTGACTTCAAATAGGCAAAATAAAAGAAATAAAGTATTTTTTCCAACTTTGACCAATTCATAGGAAAGGAAGTTATAAATTTAGTCCAAATAAATCTGTTACATATCAGTCCAGAATAATTACCCAAGTGAAGCTCAAACTCAGTTCAATTGACCATCTAGGGCCAATGTTTTATCTCTGTGATGTTTACATAAATCTCATCATAATCATCATTCAGGATTTGGCTGGAGGGCTGCCAAGAGAATAATAATAATTTTTTAATCTTTGTTTTTTTGTTTGGGGGAGGGCGATGGGGGTATTGCTATGTTGCCCAGGCTGAATGCAAACTCCTGGACTCCAGCAATCCTCTTGACTCAGTCCCCCAAGTAATTGGAACTAAAGACTTGGATCACCACCCCCAGCTTGAAAAACAATTTTCAAAGGCACAAACTTCACGTTAAACCCCACCTTTACCAGCCTTAGTGTGCTAAAAATAAACTTCAGCATATATTACTAAATATTGCCTTCTCTGTGAATTGAGAGTTATTTAATATGTGAAAAAGTCTTTATATGCTCCCTTCTATTTCAGAGGTATGTTACTCTGAAACAGCCATAGCTACTAACACATTTTGGCATCACATAATTAAAAGTACTTGGTGTGACGTCACCAATCTGGCAAACCAAAGGAGTGTTTTAATTTATGCAAATTAACAAATTTGAGTAGACATATTCCTAATGTAAGTTACATGTATTTTGGGATTCAAAGTTTTCAGATTTGGGAAAGATGATAAGGCTCATATAAGGAGTACCAAGTAGTATCTCCAGCGAAGTCTGCAGAAGCGCCCAATAAACATGATTATGACTACAGTAAAACATATGAATATTTGTAGTCAGTGGGATAAATAAAGGTTATTACTGACCCCCGTCAATTCAGGACAAGTTTTTCCCTCAAATAAATTTTTAAAAGGTCACTTTCAAGAGCTTCTTGGATTTTGGAGTTGAGGTTAATGGATTGTGTACCTGTAATTGTATGAACCAGTAATTGTGTATGAACCAGTAAATGAGTGTAAGGATACACTGAAAAAAATCATTTTATTTTAATATCCTCTTTTCTAGTGAAGAAATCATTTCTCCACTTCAAATAGTTAAAATAATCTCTTGAGAGTTGATACTAATTGAGACCTCAGCACTTCACCTTCAAAAGGATCCTTGTAAGTACATCAGCAAGTGTATGTGCTTCCAATGTAGACTCTATGGTAATTTATTGCTTCCAAGTTCCATCCAGTTTCTTTTATAATGTTCGCAGATTCAGAAGACCGTTCTGCTCACATCTAAAATAGCAGCCCACCTGGTTCCATTTATCCCTCTTTCATATTAAGGACAACGTAACCCAAAACCTTTATCTTCAACCTTTAAACATTTCACACAGGCCCATTTGGGAAATTTATTGTTGTCTTAAAGAGGCTTGTCTTTTCCATTCAGTGTATCCCACTACAAAAACCAACTCAGTACCTGTTGGCCATCTGGTCTCTGTATATATCACGCCAAAATTTCCAGATTTTCTTCTTGGAGTTTTCTCTGTAGAAGATGAATCTGATTAGGTGAAAAATAATGCTGGAAGAGTTACAAGCCATTATTCTGAGCACAAATGACACTTTCTTTAATAAGTGTTCCCAGTCTAAATGAGCTTTGAACTTCGGATCTGCCTGGGTGCTGGGGTTTGTTTTCAATAGTCATAGCCAACATGACGACATCTTTGGCACAGACTCACATTTTTTAATCAGCAAAACTGTACTGTATGAAACAAATTCAAATGCTCCTTCCTTTTCCATGTCAGAAATTTCCGGAAACCCAACTTAGCAATTCTAGCACAGAGAGAACAAAATTAAATCAGGCTTTATTGTTTCAAAACAGCCAGTGTCTACCAGTAATTTGAAATCTAACAGGATTTTATAACAATAAATAGGGAAAGATTTACTTTTTGAGATTGCATAGGATCGTATGATAGTGATAGCAAACAATGGTGAGCACTCAATAACTTGAGCAAACCATTTTAACAATTTATGAATGACTGTCTTTTTCTTTAGGTCAATGTTTCTCAGTTCTGTCTTCACATTAGAATCACCTGAGAACGTTTTTTAAAATGCCAGTGCTCAACTACATAGCAGAAATTAAAACAGAAACTCTAAAAAATGGGTTTCGAACATCGTTATTTTAAAAGCTCTCTAGATGATTTAAATGTGCAGCCAGGTTTGATAACAACTGCTCTGAGCCATTCATTCACTTATTCAATCATTCAACAAATATATATTGAGTACCAACTATGTCCTAGTCCTTTTCTAGGTGCCAAGGATTCAGAATAAACATTCAGAGTGTCTGGAAAATAGTTATTAAAGTTCACAGGTGATATTGGACGGGGCACAGGGGCCATGTCATGCAAAACGTTGAATAACTTCTGGTTTTATTCTAAGTGAAATGGAAAGCCATCAAGGGGAAGGGGGCTTAGCAAAGGAATGACATGATTTAATTTATATTTTAAAAAGAACATTTTGGCTGTTCCTTGGAGACTTAGATCAAGTCCAAGGACAGAACAAACCACAAGTTTGGGAAGTAAGACAATGGAATCTTTTGGGAACTTGCTTTTATTACTACCTTTGTCTTAGACCAACATTGTGATGTGCATGTTGTTTTACAAAGTCATCATTCCTCTGGACCACATTTGGATGAATTACTCTGGCACCAACCCACTTAGTGACTGACTATGGTTTGAAGGAGGACTGCATATGACTTCCTTTGCTACTAGAGATAACTCACTTTCAGAGTTCAGTACATGTTTCTCAGCTTGATGATGCATGGCAGAGTGCTTCCCACACTAGGCATTCGCTTAGTAATAGGAGGATAAAAAGAATCTAGGCAATGACTCTTTCCAGCTGAGACACATATGTACCACATAGAAATACTAACTCTGCTATAGGCTACCAAACAGGTGCCACGTCTACAACCAGGGAGAAAGCTATAGTCTCTAACTAAGATCCTATCTGGGTGATAACTAAAATAAGATCCTATGGGTTTATTATAAATTGTAAAGCAAGCATTTTCCCTGCAGTGTGGGTTTATGTGTGAGTAATAGCACAAATAAAATAAGCCTATGATTGATGAACTAAATAACTCAATATGTGTTGTGTTGTAACCAGACCACAACTGACAGTCAGTAGCAGCAACTAGGGAGGAGGAAAAAAGCTGGAACTGCAAATCCTAACAACACAAAACCCACTCTGTTAGCATCTTTTATTTACCATTGCACACATTTTTTCCCTTCATTTCAGATTATTCTGAAATGTGATGCAAACTAATAGTGAAATCAAGGCCAAGAACGATGAAAGATTCTAAGATGGTCCTGCATAAATGGGCAGAAACCAAGTAGTACAGCACTTAGGTTGGGTTTTCTCCATTCTAATCAATCAATTTATTAATTTTAGTCAGGAATTGTAAAACAGTATTTTTATAAGATGATATTGAAATACATGCACAAAAGTAATTTTACCGTTATGAATCAGAAACACAATAGCTGATAAACTCTCTCATTGAAATTGTTGTTTTTATAATGCAACTTTTGAGGGTGCACGTTTTCTTAGGAAGCAACCAACTTTATCTTAAAGAATAAAAAGAAAGTGAAAAAATTATTTTGAGATTAGGCAAACTGCTGCAAAGTTCTATTTAAACATACTCACTCTAGAAAATTCAAACGTTTCCACCTACTGACAGATAGTCATGACTTTGGTTAGTAATTTACTTATACTTAAAACAGTAATCCCATTTGATAATATAAATGAATCAGTCATTCAACAAAAAGTCACTGGGCGCCAATGCTAGGCACTGGGACGTACAATGAATAAGATAGATAGTGTCTCTCTTTATCCAAAGCTTGTTGGGCTGGGTAGAAAGTGTCTGCTTCACTTTCTGTCCCCTCACTATGTTTCATAGCATTTGTCACTACTCAGTTTTGTGCACTTATTTATTGTTATTTTCCTCTATTAGCCGTGGAGTTGAATTGACTTATTTAATGCTCTTCCATCAGCTCTCAATCAGTGCCTGACTCATAATTAGCTTTTCTTAAATATCTGCTGAATAAATGAGTGAATGAATAAACCCAAGATCATATGACTTATGAGTTACAGAACTCAAACCAAGCCCAGATCTCTCTGACAGCAGAGGTCACACTCTTCATTATACACTCCCTTAATCTTCATGGCTTCTTAAATTATGATACCTTCAAATTAGAAACAGCGTATATATTCTACAGGATGGGTGTCCATTCAATAGAATGATACAACCAATAGAATCAAGTTTTCAAATTACTTTTAATGATGCTAAAAATTGCTGATAACATAATTTTGAGCAGGAAGAAAAGCAGGATACCAACTTGCATAGACAACATGAGAAACATTACTGAAAGAAGATGCCAAAACAAAGCCAACAGGAAGATAATTACAATGTTTAAAAAAATTAATTCTGGATGATTGGATTGTGATAACTTTTGCCTTCTTTTTACCTTTTCCTATTTTCTAAATGTTCTACTAAAAATATGTAACCACTTATATAACTATAAAAAATCTAATACCTAAGTGTAATTTTTAGTGGAATAGAAGAGGAAAAAAATACTTACTAGGTAAGGAGACTTTCAGTATCAAAGAAACAGAGGAAATGATTTTCAGAAAATTAATTCAGCTAGCCCTAAGGCACTGTGGGATGTGGACACTCTCCAGATGTACTTTTGAAGCTGAATTATAGAAAATCTCTCATGCTGACTGAGTTCAGAATTCATCTCAAAGTAATAGGGAGCCATTGAGGGTGTTTTGAGTTGATGGGAAAGTGTTATCAAACGCTCAAAGCCTAAATAATTATGAGAAAAGTGGCAAAACCAGAACACTAATCAACCATCATGCTAACGACTCCTCCTCATTGGTAGGTCTTTGGCTTTAACATTCCATATCCAGATGTCATAGATCCACACAAGCATACATTTACTTGCCAAAAGCTGTGTTTTGCTCGAATTATTTTGCCACTGCAAGTACGTCAGTGTCCCCTCTGCCAACATCTCAAAAGAGTCTGACCATAAAATTATAACAAATGAAAAACCTTTTCTCAAAACTTAAAAGTTCAACTAGGCATTAGTTTTCTTTATTTCTAATATTTCTATTTGTTTCTTCTAAAATAAAATTCATGATGGAGGATTGGCATATAATGTAAGAGTATCCTTATTATTCATTTGAATTTCTTTTGTAAAAATTCTGCTTTGTGAGGTTTTTCATGCCAGGCATTTTCCATTTTACTTTTTTTCCTTTGTTGTGAAATAAAATTTTTCTAGCACTACATCTGGAAGCCAGTCAGCCAAGGGAATCAAAGAGGACAAAAGGAACAGACATGTTCCCATTAATATACATACTTACAAGATTAGTAGAGTGATTGGTCAAATATTTACCTTTTATTTTCTGCAGAGATAGACATCTGTAGAAATTTTAAAGAGTTAAGCATATAATAGTACCCTTTTCTAAGCAGAGATTCAAAAGCCTCATGAAATTTTCTACATTTTTTAACTCTGAAAAGGAAATACTTAATATGTGCGTCAATTTATGTAAAAATCATGTGTCCACCTTTTCTACCATGAAAACTCATACTTGTTCTTCCTTATCTAGCTTAAATGTCAATTTTTTGGTGAGGTCTACTATGTTTGAATCTTTTTGATTTCAAGGGAAAGAAACCAAACTCAAACTAGCTTAAGAAAAAGGAAAGGCTCATATAAGTTAAATTTAAGTTTTGACTTATATCCTCCAATCTCAGCAACCACAGCAGAAAGAGTGCAACTTTTTCATCATAATCCCACCAGGAATCCTAGATTTACCTTTCACAGGACTAGGTTGAGTATTATGCCCATCTCTGGGCTCATTACTGAGGTTGGGGCATGTAATGCTCTAATTGGTCTGAAGGGATACTGTCTCAGCAGTCAAGTGGGAAATCAGTTCTGGGCAGAGAAAATAACAAGAAGAAAGTTCCAAGGCTTAAAATCAAAAGAGCATGGAGTGTCTGGGGAATTACGAAGTATAATTTTAAGGAAAAAATTTAGAAAGGGGGGAAATACAGAGATGAGGCAACAGTTAGGTTACGACTGGATAATGAAAGACCAGGAATGTCGTGCTTGAGTTTGGTGATTATCCTGAAATTAGGAGGGCAGCAGTTGAGGGATTTAAAGCTAGGGACTAATATGGTTATATTTGCATCATCAGTTAGATAATTCTTTTTGTCTGTTTGTTTTTTATTTTTTAGTTAGATAATTCTTAAAGCCAAGTGAAAGATGGATTGGAAAAAGGAAAGTCTATACTGCATAAAATTTGGATCTATTTGGAGCAGTTATACTGTGAAATTGTAAGCAATTGTTCATACACCTGCTTTCCACATTTGACCCCTTGCTCCTCAAGGGCAGGGGAATTTTTTAAAAATTAATCTATATAGTCCTATTCTGTCACTTAGACTCCAAACAAAACTCAATAAAATAAAATTACTTTTCAGTAAAATGACCAGAAGTTTTCTATATAAATCAGAACTGAAGGGAAAAGATATTACTGCAAATTCTATGCCTTAAAAATTCTATGAAAAAAGGCATAAAGCATTAATCTAGGATTAGTTTGAGACATTAAAATGTACTGAACAATTACATACACACGTTTTCTCTGGATTGCAGAGTTTGTTTTGCGAGTTTGTTTTGCTTTAGAAAGACTGTTGCAAATTTGGTAGCTCATGGACCTTTTATTTTTTTCAATTCATGCCCTGCAACAGGAGTTGGCAAACGTTTTCAGTAAAAATTCAAGGAGTAATTATGTTAGTCTTTGTAGGCCAAATGGTCTCTGTTTCAGCTATTCAAATCTGCCATTGTAGCATAAAACAGCAATACACAATTCATACACAAATTTGTGTGGCTGTGGTCTAATAAAACTTTGTTTATGAATACTGAAATTTGAATTTCATGAATTTTATTTTATTTCATTTTTTTTTTTTTTTTTTGAGACGGAGTCTCCCTCTGTTGCCCAGGCTGGAGTGCAGTAGCCAGATCTCAGTTCACTGCAAGCTCCCCCTCCCGGGTTTACGCCATTCTGCCTCAGCCTCCCTAGTAGCTGGGACTACAGGCACCCGCCACCTTGCCTGGCTAGTTTTTGTATTTTTTTAGTAGAGACAGGGTTTCACTGTGTTAGCCAGGATGGTCTCGATCTCCTGACCTTGTGATCCACCCGTCTCGGCCTTCCAAAGTGCTGGGATTACAGGCTTGAGCCACCGCGCCCGGCCGAATTTCATGAAATTTTATGTCACAAAATATTGTTATGCTTTGTTCTTTTACCAACCATTTAAAATATAAGAATCATTCTTAGTTCACAAGCCATACCAAAATTAGGTGGCAGCAGGCAGGATTTGACCCCCAGACTGTAGTTTGCCTACTCCTGCTCTACTAAATCTGGAGTAACTGATTTTGTTCACATCAACATCAACTAGCATGCTGTGTGCCTGCTATGTTCTCACAGTTTAACATCTTTTCTTTTTGCCAAATTTTGTTCAGATTATATGTTCATTAAATGCTATCACAATACCATCATCTTTCCATCTTGGAAAACTGAGTTCAATATTTTCTCCATTATATCCTTTAAAGTACTTTAAACTTTATTTTAAAATAAATGAATAATAAAACACTTCTTGTTGCAATCATAAAAAGCAAGACCCCAGCCTGTCTTGATTCTAATTTATCCTAATTATAATTAAAAAGATAAGCAACATGTTCATAAAGACTAATTATACCTGGCAGACCAGTGAGTTCTTACATTCATTTATTATGGTTTTTAACCATCAACTTACAATTTAACTTATGAATAAGTAGTTAGGAACCCAACATATGATTTAAGCAATGTGGGAAAATCCTTCCACCCCCAGATACCTCCCTTTGCCCTAGCATGGTGCCAGAAATACTAGACATTCATTTATTTGAATCTCAACTGATCAAGTACTCATTCCTTTGTGTAGAGCTCTCAGTTTTATTTTCTAACACCTTATAAGATAAAGAATAGTAGTCAACTGAAAGCAGAAAATGCACATAGGACCGAAACACTATATGTAGGCTCCAATCATGTGGCTACAGGGTAGGAAGAAAGAGGAGAGAAACAATGGAAAGGAGAGTATTAGGAAAAGAGCCTTGAAAGAGAAGGTAGAACACAGAGAAGAAAGCTATTTCTGACTTCGTAGTTATGCCTAAAATAATCCTTACAGTCCTGGATTTCCTGTGTGAGTCAGAGCATAATGTTTCAATTGTTTAAAATATTAGTCTTCTTTTTTATTTGACACCACCTATTGATAAGATTACTAAGGGAATAAATAAAATTATTCTTATTTCCTGAGTCTTTTATCCCCTTTCAAAGAGCCAAGTTCCCAAACAATGGTAATAAATGAACCATGATAGAGTAGTCCGTGGAAAGTTTTACTTGACCTGTAACTTAGCTTTATAAATAAATCTAGACAGTCATAAAATGACTATGCTTGAAAGATAATTGCTCATTGAGGTAGCAAATAAACTCTGTTTATGCAATTCAGCAAGAATACAATATCCACAAAAGAATTTACTTTAAAAATTTACTTTAAAATTATGGTTTCTAATTTGAATTAGAAACCATATGGTTTCTAGCTGTCATTTGAATGTAGAATTTGTATGGGATTTTTATATACTAGGAAAATTAAATAACTTTATATTTTAGAAAATATATGTTTTACATTCTTTAAAGAAAAAAGACAAAATAGTTTAATATTCCAGGATTTTTAAATTTTATTTTTTTGTGAAGGGACATAGACAGAGGGCAAAGGGAGGAGGAAGAGTTTGGATGACACAATCAACCAAAATCAGGAAAACAAACTATAAGGGAGAAAGGCACAAGAGCTACCATCCCAAAGAAGAATGCTTTGATGTGTGGGAGCAAAGAGAGGGAATGAAAGACACAATACACTATAACAACACAGGGTTTTATTTTTCTTTTTTCCCAGTGGAATAGTCTTCCTGGTGTCTATCTTTCATTCATGCATTCCAAAATATTTATTAACTTTACTGAACAATAATTTGTTATATATTATACTAGATGTTTTAAATACTAGGATAAATAATATACAATCCCTGACTCCACAGACCTGGAAATCTCATTAGTGAAAGACATGAACATGTAAACAAGTTATTTTTTACATTATAAATCAGAATGAGGTAAATCAAATATATGTCTATATAGGGCACTTTGGGTGTTATCTACAGAAATGATCAAGAGATAAGAGCCTGTGAATGATACATAATGGAGGCTTCTTTGGGGTTGAATTTTATTCAGAAAACCAGAGGGTAAGTGTTTGAGCTGATTCTAATAATGCTTTGAAAGTGTTACTCGTCTTAAACACTTGGGGCATAAGAGAGAAGATGAGGCCATGGACCTATTGAGTTGGAGACTGGAACTAAAACTCCCACATCAAACCATAATCTTCGATGTATTACATTCTCAGTAGAAAGGTAGGATAGAAAGATGGGCTAGCCACAATTCTTATTCTTACATAGAGATAAGATCGGGAACTTGGTGTTTCCATTTGGGATCTGAGAGGCAAAAGTTTCCTTTGAGAATTTGTGACTGCATTCATAAACACACACAAAGTTAAAATTTGAAATTTATACTACCAAAATCATTTGAGAACACCCAAGCCCAAAAATTAATATAACAGTTTGTCCCTAGGAATTCCAAGCACAGAAATACAAGAAAAAAAATACTAAAACACTCTAAAAATTAGCTCATAGTTTTGAAAAAAGTATAAAACAACAAAGAGTTGAGCAAGAATCAATAGAGAAATAGAAGCCCAAGAAATGGATAGAAAAACAATATGAAAGATAATAAAAAAATTAACACAAGTAAAATGGAAAAAGACTTAAGATATATAACATTAAAAAATAAATTTCTAGAAAAAAAAAATCAGTGACATGGCATTAAAGATAGATATCACTAGGAAGTAGGTTTCTACATAGGTGAATATGTACAAAATGACTCTTGTCTTTGTTGTTCTAATATATAGATAATCAATATAAAAACATAAGAAAAGGAACTGCAATTCTAAATAAGACTATTATAAAAAAGGAAACTAGATAAAGAACAAATAGAATTTTTTCATGAATTGTTTTTTAAATTTTATTTAATTTCCTATCTGTATTTTCTTATAATTTTATGAAATCTTTAAGAAGTTTATTCTGAATTATTTGTCAATTATTTCATGAATCTCTATTTCTTTTGGCTCCATTACTGTAGCTTTGTTAGTTTTTTTGGTGGCATTATATTTCCATGTTTTTTCATAACTCTTGTGTCATTGGGTTGATGTTTCTACATTTGAGGAGATGGCCACCTCTTCTGGCCTTTGCAGGCATTATTTGGTAGTAAAGCTTAACTATTTAGTCTAGCCTGAGACTCTGGATGGGCAGTCTGGTAGCAATATCCAACAGGAAGACCTTAACAAAATACTAGTGAACCGAATCTGACTGCATAACAAAAAGAATCCATCATTATCAAGTGGGTTTCATACCAGGGATGCAGGGATGGGTTAACATATGCAAGTCAATAAATGTGATTCATCACATAAACAGAAATAAAAACAAAAATCACATGATTATCTCAATAGATGCAGAAAAAGCATTTGACAAATTCCAGCATCGCTTTATGATTAAAACCATCAACAAAATTGGCATACAAGGGACACACCTCAATGCAATAAGAGCCATCTATGACAAACCCACAGCCAACATAATACTGAATGGGGAAAAGTTTCACAAATCTTAAGAACAGAACTCCATATATTTTACACTTGCATGTACACGGGCAAGCATTTTGCACATCAAGATGCAGAACATTGATGCATGGATTCATCATCAGTGAATGGAAGCCTTATTTCTCAAGGTGTTTGAGGACAACCTTTGTCCAATCACTGGATGAAGACTAAGATATGCAAACACAAAGGCAACCTCGAGAAGACCAAACTTAAAAATAAAAACAGATCATATGAGAAAAGAAAAGGAGGCAGAGACATCAGTGGCCACACAACACAAGAGAGAAAGTTTTCGCTAACAACCTCAGCAAGTTTCTTCAGGAAAAAAATGTCAGAATCTAGCACTGATACAATTTACTAATCTAAAATGTCAACTTTTCAACAGAAATTTATGAGACAGAGTGTAACCTACATTCAGGAAAACAAGTAGTCAATGCAATCTGTTTCTGAGTATTCCCAGATATTGGATTTTACAGACAAAGACTTCAAAGCAGCTATTTAAATATATGCTCAAAGAACTAACGGACACAATGCTTAAAGAATTAAGGAAAATCATGACAGCAATGAGTTTTAAAAACAGGGATTCTAATTAAAGACATTACATTATTTTAAAAAATAAAATAAAAATTTGTAATTAAAGACCATAATAATTTAAAAATTTTAAAATTACTAGAGGACCTCAACAAATTTGATACAGTAGAAGAAATGATCAGTGATTTGAAGACAGAATAATAGAAATTGTTCAACCTGAAGAACAAAGAGAAAAAAGATTGAAAAAAACTAAACAGTTACAGATACCTATGGGACAACATTTGGCATACCAATATATACATAATGGGTGTCCAAGAAGGAGAGAAAAGAGAGAAAAAGGAATGGAAAAATGTGAAGAAATCATGTTTAAAGCATCTTAAATAAAAATTCAATCATAACCCATTATACACATTTTTTATTTTTGTAAATTATTGTATTGAAGAAATGTAGTAGTTACTAATTCAACTGAATGCTGGTAGACTGTATAACCTCATTATAGACTTTATAACCTCAGTCTATAATTGCAGACTATTCTGCAGAATATTGCAGAATATTCTGTGGATACAAGCTGAAATCTGACTCATTATGACATTATATGTAATAGAATTTCCAACACCATTTGCTCAAATCTAACTACAATCAACTACCACTCACCCACATCCCTCAACTTTTCACCTTTTGATGTTCAGTTGAGGTATCACCTATTCTAAGAATTATTTTCTTAACGCCTACTCTCCCAACCCTTCTCAGAATGAAATAGGTACACACAAATTGTGCTTCCAAGCACTCTATGAATATATTCACTATTTCACTAAAACATATTGTTGTTTTATGGCAAATGGCTATATGATTTTATTTTCTCCACTAGAATGAAACACGTGGATTGTGTTTTATTTATTTTTCTATTCCAAATGTTTAGTTTAACATCTAGTAAATAAAAAATTGATTTATTTATGGAGAGAATGAATAAACGATTGAATGTAGGATTTAGGGCAAATATTATTTTAAAACACATCATTTATATTTGTTCTGGAGATAATTTCATAATGGAACAAAAACAGAACGTGTTTCTATTATCATCTATGAAAGAGGTGAAAACACTGGTTAAATACTTAGGTTCTGTCCTAATACTTTCTGATTTCCTTGTGTCTTCATCTCTTAGTAGCTGGAAAAATATCTTTCTTTTAAGGTCTCAGATTCTTCATTTGTAAAATAGAGAAGGTTATTGTGAGGGTTAAATAAATATATATAAAGCAAATAGAAGAATACTTGCAAACAGTAGGCCCCCAAATAGCTTGTTAAATAGATGTGTAAACATAAATCAAATATAGTTTATTAAAGCATGACTTGTATTGAAAGAAAAGGGAAGGAACAAAAAAAAAAAAGAAAAGATTCAGAACATTTCCAGCACCCCAGAAGGTTGCTTCCCGGTTCTTACCTCCTGCCCAAAGGTAAGCATACTCTGACCTCTATTATCATTGATTAATTTTGACTGTTATTTAATTAGGTATAGAGAGGATAATATGACATCTTTTCTTTATATTTGACTTCTTTTATTCAATAATATGTCTGTAAGATTAATCCCTTTGTTTCATGTATCAATTATTTGTAATTTCATTCATGTGTAGTGTTTCATTTTATGAATATAATATAATTTATTTACCCATTCTATTTTTGATGAACATTTGTGCTATTTCCAGTTTTCTGCTACTACAAATAAAGTTGTTATAAACATTTTTGCTTATGTCATTTGGTGCACACAGAAATGGATTCAGGAGTGGAATTTCTCTGTCAAACAGTATTCCTTTTGGTTTTCTTAGAGATGAAGTATTGCTATGTTTTCCAGGCTGGACTTGAACACTCTTGGACTAAAGGGATCCTCCTGCCTCAGGCTCCCAAACAGCTAAAACTATAGGCACATGCCACCATGCCCAACTTCAGTACTCTTACATTTTGCTTTTTCTGAAGACTGTCTTCCAAAATGATTCTTCTAACTTACATTCCTCATCAATGTAACAGTTTCAGTTGTTCCATATCCTTGCTAATGCTTATTGTCAGTCTTCTCAGCTGTTCTAGCAGGTAGTGTTATTTTATTGTAATTTTAATGTGAATTTATTTGATAATTAATGTCTCAGCTATTCTAGCAGGCAGTGTTATTTTATTGTAATTTTAATGTGAATTTATTTGATAATTAATGTCTCATGTTCATAGATAATTTTGATAGTCTTTCTTGTAGATTGGTTCTTCAAGTCTTTGCCTATTTTAAAACTAGATTATCCCTATTTTTATTAATGGTTAAAGGGTCTTCTTTATACATAATCGGATATAAATCCTTTCAGTTGGGGTCTAATGAAAGACTGTTTGCACTCCTATGGCTGGAGGCTCTGACGATATCAGTCTAGTGAAATTTCTATAGACCAGTGACTGCTCTGTATCTTTCATTCTGTCCTGTTTGTAATTAGATGGCTTTTGTTCCATCATTTCGTGTATTTCAAATACATTTTCCAATCTGTACCTTACCTCTTCACCCTTTCAATGGTGGCTTTTTTTAAATAAACAAAGTTGGTAATTTTACAGAAGTATATTTTATCAATCACTTCTTTTCAGGTTAATGGCCTTTGTGACTATGTAAAAAATATTTGCCTATCTCAAGGTTATAAAGATATCCAGTTGTCTCCTAGAAGTATAATTTATTTCACATTTAGGTCTATGGTCCATCTTGAATTAATTTGTGTATGCCGTTTGAAATAGTGGTTAAAGTTCATTTTTTACAACATGGAAATATAGTTGCTTTGACAGCATTTATTGCAAAGACTACATGTGCCAGTTATTAGGGTGTCTTTCAGCTCCAAACCCTCCCATCTCTATGCTGCTTTGGGATGCTGGGTCTGGGACTTTGCAAACTACACTTCTGCTTTACCAGTTGGCTTCCAGTTAGGCTCTACCAACAGGGATTGAAGGAGGCTTCAAAGCTGGAGAAGGAGAAGACTTGTTTGTTCTTGTTTGTTTTCTGAGGGCTTCTGTGGCTGATGGTTTCTGTGAGTGGCACCCCATTCCTGTGAGGCCCGTGTCCCAGTCTCACAGGCCTCCTCCCTCCAAGATCATAAGCACAAGCACTAGCTGGACATCAGCCTGCAAGCCCTTCTCTAGTTTTCAAAGCTTTTCCCTTTGATCCTTCAGCCAGACGTGTGGTAGCTTTCTGAAATTGTGACACCCTAAGGTTCTCCATTTACTTTTTAGTAGTTAATAACATTTTATTCTGTGAACAATGCTTTATATTAAATTCTCTTTGTCCAATTTTCTATCTCCTGACTGAACTCTTACCGATACACCATCTGTTCACCCCCTTAGTTGCAGTGGAATGTTACTGTAAGTCAGGTGACTTCATATAAATGGATATGTTTCTGGCATCTACTCTATGTTATGAGTCTATTTGACTATTCTTGTGCCAGTAGCATACTGTATTAATTACTGTATTATTACAGTAAGTTTTAATATCTAGTAGTATCAGTCATACAGCTTTTTCTTCAACCATTGTCTTGGCCCTTCTAGATACTGAATTTTCACCAAAATTTTAGAATCAGCTTATCGATTTTCATTTTAAAAATATGCAGACATTTTGATTGGGATTGTTGTGAATCTATACATCAATTCGTAAAATAATTGAAGTTTTACAATGTTGATTTTTTCATAACAAACAAATATATATTCATGAATATATCTATTTAGGACTTCCATAATTTATCTCAAAAATGCTTTGTAGCTTTCATCATAGTGTTTTTCACATATTTCATTGGATTTTATCTTAGGTACTTGGTGTTTCTGATGCTGCTATAAAAGGTATAGTTTCCTATTTCATTTTCCACTTGTTTTTTGTCAATATATTAAAAAACTATTTCTTATTGATATTATATTCACCAACTTTGTTAAATTTATTACTTCTAATAGTTTACAGATTCCATTTCTTCTTGTGTAGTTTTGATTGATAAGATGTGGATTCTCAAGAAATTTGCCCTTTTAAACAGAGTTGTCAAATTTATCAGCATAAAATTGTCAAAAGTTGTTCATAATATCCTCTTATGTTTTAATAGTCAAAGGTTCAGTAATGGCATCTTTGTTTTACTCCTTATATTGGAATGTTTTTTCCTCTATTTTATCATGATCAATACTGTTGGATGTTTATTAATTTTATTAATCTTTTCAAAGAATCAACTTCTGACTGTTGTTTTTCTCTATTATCTTTTTATTTTGTTGATGTTTTCATCTTTAAATTTTCCCCATCTCTTCTTCTAGTATTAAATTTGCTGTCTTTTTATAACTTGTTGAAGATTAAAGATGACCTCAAAGCATCGATTTGGTTGCATCTCGCCAACTTTGATGTCGCATTTTTATTTTCACTTAGTTCAAAATATTTTCTAATTTTTAAAAATCTTACGTTGCTTAATTTCCAAACATTTTGTTGGCAGCTGTTGTGAGATCTTGGTTCTTGTCTTCTTAGTTTAAAAGAATTTAAACAAAAGATACACAGCAAAGGAGATGCAGAATAGAGTAATTTATTGCAAAGGAAAGTGAGTATTTTCAAAGTTACGTGTGGAATCAACAGTGCGCTCTAAGAGAAAGAGAGATAATTCAGGGTGGGCTGCTCATAAGAATGAGACAGCATTGATTATTGCTGGAGAAACACCTCGTATGAGAGTTTTACATGATTATTCATAAGGATGTGGGAAGAGGTGTTACTAGTAAACATGTTCTGGGTGGTCTTCTGGGTGCACATATGTAGTAGCTGTACGTGCTTGTTCATAAGTTGCACTTCTCATTAGCATCTTAAATCTCCACCCAGGGGTGTGATTTTTATTATTATAATGAGCTAAGGGTCAGTTTGAGAGCTGGTCTCTACATGGTCTCTACAGGTGAAATTCCCAACTGAAGATAGTTTTTGCTTCAATGAGTTTAACTACAGTGCATATATGGGGCTTACTGTGTTGACTGAAAGGTTGCACATTTGCAGTGTCCTGAGAACATGGTTACTTCCTTGACTACCTATACTGCCTCAATTTGGGAATTTTCTAGAATTTTTGTTATTGGTATTGATTTCCAGTTGAATTTTGTTTTGCTCAGAAAACCTAACCAGTATAATTTTAACTTTTCACATTTCTTAGTGTTTACTATGTATCCAAACATATGGTCTCTTTTGCCAAACGCTGTGTATTCTGCAGTTGTCTGGTATGATGTTCTATAAGTGTCAAAACAAGAGGAGTAATAACGTCATTCAAGTTTTCTATAGACTTATTTTTGTTGTGTCTTCCGCTGATTACTGAAAAAATATTCAACTTCTGTTAATTACTGATATTCAACTCTGATTATGGGTTTTTCTGTATTTCTTTTATATTCTGCCATTTTTTGCTATATTATTAGGTGCAAACACATTTTGAATCATTACGTCTTGTTGATGAATTTATTCAAAGACATAGAACAAATAGAGAGAGATAAAACAGTTTAAAATGAATATGATAAGCTTTCCAAATCAAATAGCAAACTAAATGCAAGACCAATAAAAATACTAACAATGCTCTTTTCTTGAAATTGTCATGTTCATTCCGTAATTCATACAGAAGAATAAAAAGTCAAAAATAGACAAAACAATTCTGACAAATGAATATAAAAAGGGAGGATTTGAATTATTATTCTTACAATTACAAATATACAGAAATTAAATCAGTATGGTACCATAATAGGGTAGGTACAAAAATCAAATGTATGGAAAATAAAATTTAGGAACGTATCTATTTTTATGTCTATCTCTCTATCTGTATGAGTTTGGTATGTGACAGAGCACCATTGAAAATTGGTGGGAAAAGAATGGATTAATTCATAAATGGTCCCAGTATTATTCATTTGGGAGGGGAAAGTGTCATGTATCTACCTAATATACAAAAAAAAATTACACATGAATTAGAGACCTAAGTGTGATTTCTGGTTTGGGAAAAGTACAGGCTAGATACTTCGAGTTAAATTTCTGAGAATGTATATAAATGTTAAAAGTCTTTTAAAATACTTTGCTAAACTTGCAAAAAAAAAAAAAAAAAAAGAAAGAAAGAAAGAAAAAAGAAATAAAAGGAATGTGCAGAAGCCAAAACTGATGAAATAGTAGAATGATATGATACATGTGCATTAAAGCATGCTTTCATCCTAGGGAGTTTGGCTAAATCCTGGACACCTTGAGCTTCCAATTTGATGACTTTATGGGTCAAGAAGGACAGAGAACAGCACTTGGGTCTAGCCAAAGTGGGGATTCTAACAGAAAACTTCCACATAAAGCTGGTATACCAAAGGGCTCTACCTTCCATGTCAACATGAAGAAGAAATAAACTGGCTATTCAGTATGTTTAGTCCTACGTGAAACTTTCCATTGAGTGAAAATAAAAAAGCAAAAGTCTACCCTGAGGATTTGTAACCACAAGTCATCACTCAGTAGTTTATGGGCTGAATTAATGCTACTTGTATGGTCTAAAAAACCTCAAACAGAGGATTTTATTTAAAGTGGTCACAGGTCATTGGTATCTTGATAAAATAAACAGAAGTAAACATAAATTATCTTGGAGAAGCTCAACTACATTTCAAGCTTCAAAGAGCTCAAACAAATAAAATAAAACTGTAAGAAAAATAATCATCTAGCAGTCAAAACACACCATCAATATTGACAATTGATGGAGTGACAATTGATTGGTGTGACAATTAACAAATTATTTTTTAAAGATTTGTCAGTTTGGCAATACATTCTCAAGTGGCCCAGCATTTCCGTTACTAAATGTATTCCCTAGAGAAACTTTTGTATATGTGTATGTAGAGATATAAATGTATACATGATGTAGAGTACAGCCTGTTAGTCATTCAAAAGTTGAAGTAAATAAGCTGTCTCTCAGTAGGTGAATAAACTATGGTCATTGAAGGCAATTTCATATAGTAGGATGAATTAGCTCTCCTTGAATAAATCTAAAATTACAATGTTGAGGTTTTTTGAAAAAGAATGTAGCAGGTTGATATTCATTTAAATTTCTAAAATGCAAATTGCATGGTTATGTATACATATGTTTAAAGCACAAAATCATACATGAGAACTGTAAACATTAACCTGTGAGTCAGGATTACTTCTGGGGAGATAAGGAGGAAAGAGGTTTTGCAAGACAGGAGAAAACAACACGTTAGCTACATGTGCAATATTTACTTCTTTTTTTATATGAGACAGATATAAATTAAATAATGCATTTGTACAAGGGAGACTATTTTATTCTTTTCTTGTCATATGTTTCAAACTTTTCAAATTATAAACTTTGAAACAAAATGAAAATGATAGGGAATCAAAGCCAAACTCGTATCTATAGAAGATATCTGTAATTAGTTGCCTTGTTTAATTTTACTCAATTAGGATATAACTAGTGCCAAATAATTCTTTTTTACAATTAAAGCTCAATTTAAAAATCCTAATTTGGTATGATTTGAAGAAGAAATCCTGAAACCACTATCCAGTCTGATCTCACTCACCACCGTATTTGTTTTAATTTTTAATTTTTGTGGGTACATAGTAGGTGTATATATTTATGGAGTACATGAGATGTTTTAATACAGACATATAATATGTAATAATCACATCATGAAGAATGGGCTATCCTCCCCACAGGCATTTATTCTTTGTGTTACAAACAATCCAATTATACTCTTTTGATTATTTTAAAATGTACAATTAAATTATTATTGACTTTAGTCACTCTCTTATGCTATCAAATGCTAGGTTTTGTTCATTTTTAAAACTATTTTTTTGTATCCTTCCACCCTCCACTATCCTTTCCAGCCTCTGGTAATCATTCTCCTACTCTCTATCACCATGAGTTCAGTTGCTCTCACTTTTAGATCCCACAAATAAGTGAGAATATGCAACATTTGTCTTTCTGTGTCTGGCTTATTTCACTTACATAATAATCTCCAGTTCCATCCATGTTGCTGCAAATGACTGGATCGCATTCTTTTTAGGGTTGAGTGGCTAAGTAGTACTCCACTGTGTATATGTACAACATCTTTTTTTTTTTTTTTTTTTGAGATAGAGTCTCACTCCATTGCCCAGACTAGAGTGCAGTGGCATGATCTCTGCTCACTGCAACCTCTGCCTTGGGGATTCAAACGATTCTCCTGCCACAGCCTCCTGGGTTGCTGGACTACAGGCATGCAGCACTATGCGTGGCTACTTTTTGGATTTTTAGTAGAGTTGGGGTTTTGACATGTTGGCCAGGCTAGTCCGGAGCTCCTGACCTCAAATGATCCGCCCACCTTGGCCTTCCAAAGTGATGGGATTACAGGTGACAGCCACCAGGCCTGGTCACATTTCCTTTATCCATTAACCTGTTGATGGACACTTAGGTTGTTTCAAAATCTTGGCTATTGCGAACATTGCTGCAACAAATTTGGGAGTTCAGATATCTCTTTGATATACTGATTTCCTATCTTTTGGATATATGCCTATCAGTGGGATTGCTGGCTCATACAGTAGCTCTATTTTTAGTTCATTGAGGAACCTCCAAACTGTTCTCCATGGTGGTTGTACTAATTTACATTTCCACCAACAGTGTACAAGGGTTCCCTTTTCTCCACAAGCTTGCCAGCATTTATTATTGCCTGTCTTTTGGATATAAGCCATTTTAACTAAAGCAAGATATTTTCTCATTGTAGTTTCAATTTGCATTTCTCTGATGATCAATGATGTTGAGCACCATTTTATATGCTTGTTTGCCATTTCGTATGTATGTCTTCTTTTGAGAAATGTATTTTAGAAATTTTGTCTATTTTCTGATCTGATTATTAGATTTTTTTCCTCTAGAGTTATTTGAACTCCTTATAGATTCTGGTGATTAATCTTTTGTCAGATGGGTATTCTGAAAATATCTCCCATTCTGTGGGTTGTCTCTTCACTTTGTCGATTGTTTCCTTTGCTGTACAGAAGCTTTTTAATTTGATGTGATCCCATTTGTCCATTTTTGCTTTGGTTGCCTGTTTTTGTGGGGTATTACTCAAGAAATTTTTGCTCAGACCAATGTCCTGGAGATTTTCCCCAATGTTTTCTTCCAGTAGTTTCATAGTTTGATGGCTTAGATTTAAGCCCTTAATCCATTTTGGTTTGATTTTTGTATATGTTGAGAAATAGGGGTCTAGTTTCATTCTTCTGTGTATGGATATCCAGTTTGTCCAGCACTATTTGTTGAAGAGACCATCTTTTCCCCAGTGTATGTTCTTGGCACTTTTGTCGAAAATGAGTTCACTGTAAGTGTATGGATTTGTCTCTGGTTTCTAGAATCTGTTCCATCGGTCTATGTGTCTGTTTTTATGCTGGTACCATGCTTTTTTTTTACAATAGTTCTGTAGTATAATTTGAAGTCAAGTAATGGGATTCCTCCAGTTTTGTTCTTTTGCTTAGGATAGCTTTGGCTTGTCTTGGTCTTTTATGGTTCCATATCAATTTTAGAATTGTTTTTTATATTTCTCTGAAGAACGTAATTGGTATTTTGATAGGGATTGCATTGAATCTACAGATTGCTTTGGGTAGTATGGACATTTTAACAATATTAATTCTTTCAATCCATGCACATGGACTATCTTTTCATTTTTTGTGTTTCCTCTTCAATTTCTTTTATCAGTGTTTTATAACTGTTATTATAGAGATCTCTCACTTTGGTTAAACTATTTCCTAGGTATTTAATTTTATCTGTGGCTGTTATAAATGGGATTTTTAAATTTCTTCTTCTGATTGTTCACTGTTAGAATATAGACATGCTATGGATTTTTGTAGGTTGATTTTGTATTCTGCAACTTTACTGAATTTGTTTATCAGTTCTAATAGTTCCTTTGTGGGGTCATTAGGTTTTTCTAAATATAACATTATATTATCTGCAAACAAGGATAATTTAACTTTTTCTTTTCAACTTGGATGTCCTTTATGTGTTTCTCTGGTCTGATTACTCCAGTTAGGACTTTCAATGCTATGTTGAATAACATGGTGAAAGTGAATGTCTTTCTTGTGTTCCACATCTTAGAGAAAAGGCCTTCAGTTTTTCCCATTCAGTATGATACTAGCTATGGATCCATCACATGTGGCTGTTATTATGGTGAGGTATGTTTCTTCTATACCCAGTTTTTTAAAAGTGTTTATCAGGAAGGTATGTTGAATTTTATCAAGTGTTTTTTGAACATCAATTGAAATGATTATATGCTTTTTGTCCTTCATTCTTTTGGTATGATGCATCACACTGATTGATTTACACGTGTTGAATTATCCTTGCATCCCTAGGACAAATTCCACTTGGTCATGATGGGTGGTCTTTTTAATATATTGTTGAATTCAGTTTGCTAGCATTTTGTTGAGGATTTGTACTTCAATATTCATCAGAGGTATTAGCCTGTAGTCTCCTGTTTTTAATGTATCTTTGTCTAATTTTGGTATCAGGGTAAGACTGGCCTTATAGAATGAGTTTGGAAGTATTCCCTTCTCTATTTATCATGATAGCATGAGTAGGATTGGTATTAGTTCTTCTTTAAAAGTCTGGTATATTTCAGCAGTGAAGCCATCAGGTCCCAGTCTTTTCTTTACTGGAAGACTTTTTGTTATGGCTTCTATCTCTTTACTTGTTATAAGTCTGCTCAGGTTATGGATTTCTTCACAGTTCAATCTGAGAAGATTGTATGTTTCTAGGAATTTGCTCAGTTCTTCTAAGTTTTCAATTTATTGGCATATAGATGCTTATAGTAGCCATTAATGATCCTTTGAATTTGTGTGGTGTCATATGTAATGTCTCCTTTTTCATCACTGATTTTGTTCATTTCAGTCTCTCTCTTTTTTTTCTTTAGTCTGGCTAAAGTTTTATTGAATTTATTTAACTTTTCAAAAAAACAACTTTTGTTTCATTATTTGTATTGCTTTCTTCATTTCAAATTCATTTATTTCTGCTCTAATCTTTATTATTTCTTTTCTTCTAATAATTTTGGGTTTGGTTTGCTCTTGGTTTTCTAGTTCTTTAAGATGCACCGTTAGATTGTTTATTTGAAATTTTTCTCTTTTTTGACATAGGCACTTATAGCTATCAAGTTCTCTATTTCAACTGCTTTTACTGTATCATGTGGGTTTTGCTATGTTGTATTTCCAATATTATTTGTTTCAAGAAATTTTTCAATTTTCTTAATTTTTTCTCTGACCCATCAGTCATTCAGGAGCATAATTGCTTAATTTCCATGTATTTGTACAGTTTCCAAAATTTCTCTTGTAACTGATTTCCAGTTTTATTCTATTGTGTTCAGAGAAGATGCTTACTATTATTTCAAATTTTTTGAATGTTTTAAGGCTTGCTTTGTCACATAACATATGGTCTACTTTTGAGAATAATCCATGTGCTGGGGGAAAAATGTGTATTCTGCAGCTGCTGGGTGAAATGTTCTTTAAATATTTCTTAGATCTATCTGGTCTTTAGTGCAAACTAAGTCTGATGTTTCTTTGTTGATTTTCTGACTGGGAGATCTGTCCAATGCTGAAAGTGGGGTGTTGAAGCTTCTAACTACTATTGTATTGGAGTCTGTCTCTGTCTTTATTTCTAATGATATTTGCTTTATATATCTGGGTGCTCCAGTGTTGGGTGCATACATATTTAAAATTGATATATCCTCTTGCTGGATTGATCCCTTTATCATTATATAGTGACCTTCTTTGTCTCTTCTTATATTTTTTGTCTTGAAATCTATTTTGCCTGATAAAAGTATAGCTATTCTTGCTTTTTTTTGGTTCCCATTTGCATCGAATATTTTTTTCCCTTCATTTTCAGTCCATGTGTGTTATTATAGGTGAAGTGTGTTTCTTGTAGGCAACAGATCAATGGGTCTTATTTTTTCATCCATTCAACCACTCTGTCTTTTGATCAGACAGTTTAGTCTATTCGCATTCAATATTATAAGTAAGAACTTACTCTTACCATTTTTTGTTTGTTGCCTGGTTGTTTTCCGGTCCTCTCCTCTTTTTCTTTCTTTCTCATCTTTCTTTTAATGAAGGTGGTTTTTTCTGATGATATGATTTAATGTCTTGCTTTTTATTTTTTGAGTATTTATTGTACATTTTTTGCTTTAAGGTTGCCATGAGGCTTCAAATGCTGTCTTATAACCCATTACTTTAAGCTGATAACAACTTAACACAGTTTGCATAAACAAACCAGTAAAAAGAAAACTAGTAAAAACTCTACACCTTAACTTCATCCTCCTGCTTTTTAACTTTTTGTTGTTTTTATTTATATTATACTGTACTATCTATGTCTTGAAAAATTGTGGTAGTTATTATTTTTGATGGGTTCGTCATTTAGTCTTTCTACTTAAGAGTACTTTACACACCATAGTTATAATATTCTGTGTTTTTCTGTGTACTTACTATTTCCAGTGAGTTTTCTGCCTTGCAGTGATTACTCATTGCTTTGAACATTCTATTATTTCTGATTGAAGTACTTACTTTAGCATTTTTTGCAGGACAGGTTTGGTGTTGATGAAATCCCTCAGCTTTTGTTTGTCTGAAAAGATTGCTATTTATTCCTCATGCTTGAAGGATATTTTCACTGGATATGCTATTCTAGGGTATGAAGTTTTATTATTATTATTATTCAGCATTTTAAATATGCCATGCCCCTCTCTCCCGGCCTGTAAGGTTTCCACTGAAAAGTATGCTGCCAGATGTATGAGCTCTATTGTATGTTATTTGTTTCTTGTATCTTGCTGCTTTTAGAATCCTTTCTTTATCCTTGACCTTTCAGAGTTTAGTAAATGCCTTGAGGTAGTCTTCTTTGGGTTAAATCTGCTTGATGGTCTATAACCTTCTTGTACTTGAATGTTGGTATCTTTCTCTATTGGTTACTTCTCTGATATCATCCCTTTGAATTAATTTTCTACTCTGGATCCCTTTTCTCTACCTCCTCTTTAAGGCCAACAAACTCTTAGATTTGCCCCTTTGAGGCTATTTTCTAGATTCTGCAGGCATGCTTCAGTGTTTTTTATTCTTTTTTCTTTTGTCTCCTCTGACTGTGTGTTTTCAAATACTGTCTTCAAACTCCCGAATTCTTTCTTCTGCTTGACCAATTCTACTATTAAGAGACTCATGCATTCTTCAGTATGCCAATTGCATTTTTCAGCGCCAGAATTTCTGCTTGATTCTTCTTAATTATTTTGATCTCTTTCTTAAACTTATTGGATAGACTTCTGAATTCCTTCTCTGTGTTACCTTGAATTTCTCTGGATTTGCTCAAAACAGCAATTTTGAATTTTCTGCCTGAAAAATCACATATTTCTGTTTCACCAGGATTGGTCCTTGGTGCCTTATTTAATTTATTTGGTAAGGTCCTGTTTTCCTGGATTGTCTTGATACTTGTAGATGTTTGTCTATATCTGGGCATTGAAGAGTTAGGTATTTATTATAGTCTTTGCAGTCTGGGCTTGTTTGTACTCATTCTTCTTGGGAAGGCTTTCCAGATATTCTAAAGGACTAGGTGTTGTGATTTAATCTGTATCTGCTTTAGGAGAACCCCCTAGGCCCAATAACACTGTAGTTCTTGCATACTCATAGAGGTACCACCTTGATGGTCTTAGAAAAGGCCCAGGAGAATTCTCTAGATTACCAGGCAGACACTCTTGTTTTCTTCCCTTACCTTCTCCCAAATAAACAGAGTCTCCCTCTGTTCTGAGCCATTTGAAGTTGGGGATGGAGTGACACAAGCACCCCTGTGGCTACCACCACTATGACTGTGCTGAGTCAGACCTGAAGAAGGAACAGCACTGGGTCTCACACAGAGCCTGCTATAACCACTCCTTGGTTACTGCCTCTTTGTTCTTTGTTCAAGGCCCTGGGGCTCTACAATCAACAGGAGGCAAAGCCAGCTAGGCCTGTGTCCTCCACTTCAGGGTGGTGGGTTCCTCTAGGCCCTGGGCAGGTCCAGGAGTACCGTCTGGAAATCAGGGACTACAGTAAAAATCCTTACAAGTCTACTTGGTGTTCTATTGTACTATGGCTGAGCTGGCACTCAAATTACAGGATGAAATTTTCCCCCCTCTTTTGTCTCCTTTACAAAGGCAGGGAAACCTCACCTAATGGCCACTACCACCACAGGCCCATGAGGAGAACCGCCAGAGTACTGTTGATGTTCCATTAAGGCTCAAGGACTCTTCAGTCAGCTTGTGGTAAATGCTGCCTTGCCTGAGATTCACCTTTCAGGGTGGTGACCTCTCCTCTGGCCAGGAAAGGTCCAGAAATGCCATCCAAGAGCCAAGTCCTGGAATCAGAGACTCCAAGAGCCTGCTTGTTGCTTTTTTCCCCTATGGCCGAGTGGGCACTTGAGGTGCAAGACAAACTCCTCTTCACTTTTTACTCTGCTTTTCTCAAGCAAAAGAAGTCTCACTCTATAGCCACCACAGCTGGGAATGTGCTAAGTCTCACCTGAAGCCAGCAAGTCTCAGAGGAAGCCCTCAACATAGTACCTATGTATCACTGGTTATCAGGACCCAAGGACTCTTCAGTTAGCAGGTGATGAATGTCACCAGGACTGGGTTCTTTCCTTCAGGGCAGCGAGTTTGCTTCTGGTCCAGAGTGCACCTAGAAATGTCTTCGGGAGCTAGGGCCTGGAACGGGGGCCTCACTACTCTGACTGGTACCCTATTGTGCTGTGGCTAAGCTGGTATCCAAGATGCAAGACACTCTTCCGTCTCCTCCCCTCAAACAGGAAGAAAATATTTCTTTTGAAGTAACGAGTATGCAATCTGGGGTTAGGGGTGGGGTCCCTTAGCCACCCTGGTTGGTGTCTCAGTAAGATGCATGCCTCCTTCCCCAAGTCCACTGTCTCTGGGCTTATTTCAACACTAAGACTCTCCTAGGAGTTGCTATCCTTGTGTCTTAAACTGCCTTTCAAGTTTATTTAGTGTCTCAGAGTCCTTTAGCCTATGGTGGTGGTAGTGGTGAGGCTTATGGGAATGCTGGGATCAGAGATTCTCCTCTGGCTAGGGCTGGTTTAAATGCTCCCTACATGGGGTTGGGGGGGGTTGAGGGGGGTGGTGCTGGTGAATCAAGATTGTTTTTGTTTTACTTCTTCAGTGCCTCTTTCTGAAATTTGAGGTCAAAGCCAGGTACTGTGATGGTTCACTTGAATTTGGGTTCTTAAAGAGGTGCATTTTTGTGTTGATAGTTGTTAAATTGATGTCCATGTGGGTGGAAAGTTTAGTGGAGTCTTCTATTTTACCATCTTGCTCCATCTCCTCCCACCTTCATATTTTATTCAACTATAAATGGTATTATTATTCTTTAAATACATTTTTCCCAGGTTTCCATTACTAAAATGGTCAACATCTCACAGAAAAATTGAAATACTGCAATAAACACGCTTATGCCTTTTCCTAGATGAAAATTAACAATAGTTCCAAAATATTACCTGATACTTATACATCTATCCAATTTCATCTAGTATATTCAATATCCAAATTTCCCCAACTGTTCCAAAAAAAGAAGTGGGAGGGTTTATAATTACTTTAGTTGAATCAGGATACAGAGTCCATGTATTACATTGAGGGATTCTTTTTGGTAGTCTTCAAAAATCTTAAACAGGCTTCTCTATTTTTTCTTTCTTCATGACCTTCCAAAAAGTTCAGACCAGTTTTATAGTACAATGTCCCTACATGGAAAAGTTTAACAACTGGTTCTATGTTTTTATTTTAGCCTCAAAGACACATGGGGGATTTGACTATTGATGATATCTTTCTTTCAAAAAATTGTTAGGAGGTTACTGATACCAGATTCAAATAAATGGGAATTCAAGAAAGAACTGTGCATATGATGTATACATATACAATGTAATTCTTTTTTGGTATAATCAAGTAACAAGAAATCAATATTGAAATGATGTAACCACACTGAAGAATGGAAGCTAATCATGCACTCCTGAGAGAGGACACCAGCATCTATATATGAAAGCTAGAGCTGATGGTTTCCTAGAGCTGAGGCTCATGTGACCCAGCTCAGCCTCATCTCTGGTGACCCCATGAGTCCCAAATGCAGAGCTGCCCCTCGGAAATAACAACAGCTTCACTATATTATTGATGTGCATATAATATGCTTTTCTGTCCTGACTTCTTTTTTTAAGGCTAAGTAAATTTAGTACTGGACGAGGCCTATTGAGTATTGTAAATCTGATTGTTGATCTAAATGTTAGGGTATTGCTGCCAGTAGAGCAGAATGGTCGCTGTAGTACCACATTCTGCTTTTGTCTAATTCCTCTTCCCATGATGGTGTCGTTTAACGTATACCCCTACTAACAAAATATTTTGTAAACTGGAAGTTACATGTACAGGCATAATGAGATTCAGACTAAATAATTTTGGCAAATCACGCTTAGTAGATGATTGTGTCTATTTTAATTTATGTTGTATGAAGGGGCATATAGTGTCAATTAGTTCCTGTCCTAGTTTATTTGGGTTGCAATAGCAAAATGCCATAACGTAGGTGGTTTATAAACAAAACAAATTTATTTCTCACAGTCTGAAGGCTGGCAAATTCGGATCAAGGTGCCATCAGATTCGGTGTCCGATGGGAGCCCACTTCCTTGGTCATAGATGATGTCTTCTTGCTGTGTCCTTACATGGTGGAAGGGGCAAATAAAGCTCCCTTGGGACTATTTTATAACAGAACTAATTCAATTCATGAGGACTCTGCCTTCATGAGCTCCCCAAAGACCTTACCTTCTAACACTGTAACCTTATGAGATAAGAGTTCAACATGTGAATTTTGTGGAACACAAAAATTCAGACCGTAGCAGTACTAGTCTAGTCATAATAGATTTGATTGCCTACTTATGGTATGGGCATTTAGAAACAATGGTCTGGCAGCTCAGTGTAGTCACTGTTACTAGAGTTTCATTGCTTCTAATACTTTTTAAGCCCTTGTAGTGAATTGAGCCAGGAAATACGTGTTTTTGTATTACAGTATAATTTTATGTTGATATTGCCAATTCAAATTTATTATTACAGATTTTTAAAACTTATTTTGCCTTGCGTTTGTTTCTTTTTTTCTTTTATACTAAAAAATCTTGGCTCCGAGTAGTAGTAATATGGTTATTTATTTGCTTATCATAACAATATACATAATAGAGTTTCAAAATGCCAATACTTATAGTACTACTAGCAGTAAAATTACTCATTGAGGTATTTCTTTAAAAGTTTTCTTGTTGTTGTTTGTCTTCAGAATATATTCAACTATGTAAAATTTCAAAAGTTACTTAAAATTGATCTTTGGTGATGTCATCAATTTTATATATAAATGCTCCCCAACTTATGATGGTTTGATTTGCTAATTTTCAACTTTATGATGATGCAAAAGCAATACGCATTTAGTACCCTTCTTGATTTACAATAGGGTTACATCTGAGTAAGCTCATCCTCAATTGAAAATACCATGTCAAAAATCCACTTTCAATTTGTGATAATTTCAATTCACAATGGGTTTGTCTGTATATAAGCCCACCGTAAGTTGAGGAGAAGTTGTACATTTGGGTCCTTTGTTTCTGTTTGTGTTAAATTTGGGCGCTCACTTTGGCTTATTTTACATTTAATTCTGCATACTTAATTTGAAATCATTTTAAAAAGTCAACAGAACACACTTTTGTGGGAATATATTCCAAGAACTCTCACTCTCATTCTTCTTCCATGCTTCATTTTCATGCTTCCTCTACAGGTAATCATTTTCATTATTTCTGTTTTATCTTTCCTTGGTTTTCTTTTGCAAATATATATAAGCACATAAGCAAATATATATGTGTGTGTGTGTGTGTGTGTATATATATATATATGTTCTTTCTCTTTGTTTCTTACACATGAAAATAGCATACTATAATATTGATTGATATTTCCTTAACAATATAGCCTAGATATCAGTCCACACCAGCTCATAGAGATACTCCTCATTCTTTTCTACAGATGCATAGTACCCCAATGATGGATCATCATTTAGTCCCTTATTTATGAACATTTGGATCATTTCCAATCTTTTGCTATCACAGATAACACTACAATGAAAAAATATTTTATTTGTTTCATATTTGTGAAAGTGCAGCTGCAAGGTAGATTCCTAGACATTGAGATTGCAAAATGACAGAATTGGATGTGTAGTTTTGCTTGGTTTCTTCATCCTCTTCCATAGAGGTTAAACTATTCTGCAATCCAATCAGTATTCTATTAAAGGGGCTATTTTCTACAGTCTTTCCAACAAAACATATCTTCAAGCAAGTGGATGTCTGTTAATCTGAGAAGTCAGAAATGAAATCTCAGTGCAGTTTTAATTTATAGTTATCTTTTTGGGGGGTTATTTGCTTTTCTTTATTTTGTTTTTGTAGAGATGAGGTCTAATTACGTTGCCCAGGCTGGTCTCAAACTCCTTGGCTCAAGCAATCCTCCCACCTTGGCTTCCCAGAGTGCTGAGGTTACAAGCTTGAGCCACCACACCAAGCCGGTTATTTGCATTTCTTTTCCATGAACTATCTGTATGTTTTCTTCCTCACTTTTATGTTGGGCTTTTCAACTTTTTCTTCTTGATTGTAAATAGCTCTTTATATATGAAGAAAATTAGCCCTTGGAGTTGCAAATACTTTCTATTAGTTTGTCCTTCATCTTTTGACTTTTCTTATAGTAATTTAGTTTTTTATACCACTTTTTAATACACACAATAATATGGTTATATCTCATGCAAACATTTGTTATTTTTGTGGAATTAAATTTATTAATATTTTATTGCTTCTTTATCTTATGACATAATTTAATAGTTTAACTTAGCTTCCAGATTATAAAAGAATTCAATGTTTCTTTTTGCCATTTGTATGATTTATTTTCTGTAATTCATTTAGATTTCATCATTATACAGTGCAAAGTACGAATACAATTTTATCTTTTTCAAATGCTATTTAGTTTCTTTAACATTATTTATTGCACCTCATGTATCTCCATAATAATTTAAGATGCCACTTTTACCATAAACTAAATTTCTAGGTGGCCTTGAGTCTATTTATAAAATTTTCATCTATTTGTTCCTCAATGTCATATTGTTTTAATTACAGAGGCTTTAGAATATGTTTTTAATATCTGATAGCACTAATCCATGAGTAACCTTGGGCTGGACATTACACCATTGGCTCCTCTGGTCCTCAGGCCTCTGGACTTAGATGAATTATGCTACCAGTTTTTTTGATTCTACAGTTTGCAGGTGACATATTGTGGGACTTCTCAGCCTTCATAATTACATAAGCCAATTCCTGTAATAAATCTCCCCCTATATATTTCTATGTATCCTATAGGGTCTGTTTCTCTAGAAAATTCTAATATACCATCATTGATTATATTAATTTTAGCGTTGACTTTCTTAGGTTTCCCCATTGAGGGAAGTATCAAATTGGGGTCTGATGTATGTGCTAAGGGAGTATCCATAGATTTTTATTTTATTAATTATGTTTTGTTTTTTTCAGGAATAGGTATTTAATTTCATTCAAGGCATTTTGGTGTCTATGAAGATAATTATATAATTCTTCTTATTATTCTATTTGTATATTAGATATATTTATTTTTATATATATGTAATATGTATGCATTTATATGTTTGTGACTTAAAGAGGGTGTATGTGTGTGTGAATTTAATTAACTTGATCACACACACACACACACACAAACACTGACCTAAATTAATATCAAAGTCAGGTCTGTCTGAATGTAAAGTCAACAGTAAAATCTTTCTCTCCAAATGGAAAAGAAACTGGGGGTTATGGGCAGCTACACTGCTAAATGTTAAAACTTTATTTTTAAATGTGGCCATAAAAATCATTAAATAAAATTGACAATATATGTTTTTGATGAATAAATTTTATATATGTATATGTTGGAAACTATACAGCAATAAAAATTAACCATATACAACTAAACTCAATAATGTACATAAATTTCATAAACATAATAAGTAAAAGAAGCCAGACAAAACGTAGTGTATACTGTGAAATTCCATTTATATAAAAGTTCGAAAAGGCCAAAAGAAACTATGCTGTTAAAAGTAAGGATTAACCACTGCTCAGTGAAATAAAAGAGGACACAAACAAATGGAAGAACATACCATGCTCATGGATAGGAAGAATCAATATCGTGAAAATGGCCATATTGCCCAAGGTTATTTATAGATTCAATGCCATTCCCATCAAGCTACCAATGAGTTTCTTCACAGAATTGGACAAAACTGCTTTAAAGTTCATATGGAACCAAAAAAGAGCCCGCATTGCCAAGACAATCCTAAGTCAAAAGAACAA